>NW_027093859.1:2400000-3000000 GCF_028858645.1 Bipolaris maydis
GTCTTCACATTGTACGCCTAAGCCCGCGCGACGTCTTTTCTTCTGCCGCCTGCCTGCAATCATCCTCTGCACCAAAACACCATGCCCACAGCTCATGGCCGCCAACATACCCATGAAAACTACTTGTCGCAATGCCCGACCCTCTACGATCGACTCCAGGACCACCGCCACCTAGTCTGGCTGCCATGTGCTGCTACCTCCCTCTTAACCACACGCCATCTCCTAGTCGAGGCCAACCTACATTACCCTTTGCAGTTGTACATCTGTCAGATTGTCGCCACGGCCATTCTCGTCTTCATCTCACACCTATGGCGCAAAAATGATCAAAAACGCAACAGCGAGCAAGAGCAACCCACACGACCAATCCAAGCCTCACTTTTGGTCGTAGCTTCACACGCCCTACAAGCAGTAGCAGCGCTATGCATAACCCAAGCCGTATTGCACACTTCAAACCTGCCCCTGCTTTGCATGACGGCGGTGAGTTTATTCCATGTTGCTGCAACCCGCTTAGTGCTAATCTGGCCAGACGATTGCATTCTTCGCTGAGGGTTTGATATTGTGCGTCTTCAGTTACACGTCCCGCTCAGGCGTAGGTGTGCTACGCTTGGGCATCCACCTCTTGGCTTGTATTGGAATTCTGTCCGTAGAGTACCGTCTCATGGTGCCAAGCTTGATAACATCAATCGTAGCCATGCTCTTGCTTGGCTTAGCGAGTGCGTTGAGGAAGTTGGCCTCGAAGCATTATCCAGGGGTTTCGCTTAGCCAAAGCACGGATGCCAATTGGTTAGTTGCTATGGGGGTTCTAATCACAGCATTTTGCGCACTCAGCGGTTGGCCCGACGAGCATAGAAATCCGCTTGACAGGGAGAATTTGTTGCTGCGTACGTTGAATGCCATTTCAACCGGAGCAGCGCTATTGATGGGAGGGTCGGTATTATTTCCTATAGAGACAGTCGGTAATGGCCAAACATCCGACTACACCGCATCGCAACGTGTGAGCGATGTATTCACACAGCTAACATTGACAGCCATCATTGGCTGTTTTACTACTCTTTCGCTGCGTCGTTCCTACTCCAGTTGGTACCAACTGTGCTTCTACTTCCTTGCAGTCCTGTGCATCTGCGGCCATGAAGTTTACATGTCAAGCTGGAAGCAAGCAAGGCAGCCGAAAGATCCCCATGGAAGCTACGATATGGTCCCGTGCTCGCCCAGAACTCGATCAGACGATATCGAGGAGGCCGGAGAAGCAGATATGCTAGCAAACCTTCCAGACTACAGCCACGGCTTCCGCTCGTCTTTCAGCAGCATCATATTAGTCATGCTATGGACTGCGTATATAAGCTTCAACTTTGGACAACGCCAATACCCACGCATCGAGCCTCGACTAGATCTCAGGTATGAGACAAATAGCCCTTTGGAGGTTGTTATCAGCATGTACAAGGAGCGGACAGAAGACGTGGCCTCGCTGATATCGAGGCTACATGCCATGCCGCAAATGTCACAGGCTCTTGTTACAATCTATCTCAAGGATAGCCAGGCAGACGAAGAGAAGGTTAAGCAAGAAACAAAGGCGCACAATGTCGTTAAGCTTCCAAACGTCGGACGAGAAGCCGAGACGTACCTTAACCACATCGTCAACCGCTGGGACAAGCTTGCAGAGCGTACCATCTTCCTTCAAGCCGACATTCACAACCCACGAGAGTTTTATCCCTTTTTCCAACGGTATTTCCGCGCAAACCAAACTGGTTTCCTCAACCTGGGATGGGCAGGCAATGTTTGTCATAGTGACGACTGTGGCGACAAACAGGGCTGGCAGGATGAGACATTGCTGTTTCCAGAGATTCAATCAAGGATCGACCACTCGGTGCGCGATGGTATACTGCTCAGCTACAAGGGCCAGTTTGTTGCTACCGCTGCCCGGATTCGCGGCATTGACAAAGCAATATACGACGATCTCTGGAAACTTCTTGTCGACGAGCAGAGCTGGGCGCACAGTGAACCTTATCTGCAGGACCGAGAAGATGCCATGAGCAAGCCTTGGTTCGGATATACCATGGAGCGGATATGGAATGTCCTGTTCCAATGCTCAGACATGGACGTTGCATGGAAATGCCCTACGCTGCTGAGCGGGTGGAGACCTGGTGGCAGCATTGCCGACTGCCAATGTTTCGATACCGAGCTGGTTGAACCATGAGATGTGCTATGAGCCCTTTGTTCGTCTTTTTTGTTTTTTCCTTTGTTATGATGCCCCCCCCCCCCCCCCCCCCCCCCCTTAGACCGTGAACGGCGCAAGCATCTCGCTTGTCTCCCGCCCTGGAGCCGCTGCTATTTAGTTAATTTTAGACGGCCGTCGACAAGATCAAAATACAGACTATTTTTAATGGATGCGAAAAGAAAAGGAGCAACTACTGGCTTAGTCGCCCACGCACATGCCAGAAGGGAGCCTTTTACTTTTTGCTTTGGGACGGGCGACGTGTGTGCATTCCGCGTGCATGGAACGACAAGCCGATATGGTTTTCCGGACGTGTTTGAGAATGTGAAACTTGGAGGATTGACGGACGCAGGAGGTTCTGAAGCGCCAAGGTGAAACGTGTCACAGCAGCACAGCAGCACAGCAGCAGCGCAGCAGTAGCGGGTCGGCTAGATCTACGACACGTGACACACTAATCCCTTTCGCGAGGCGGCACGGGCTCTGTGACGGATCCTTGCGGCAGGCACGCAGTCAGCAGAGGCACCATCCATGACTGACTCGCCCCTATCGCACGGCAATGGCGTCGCAGATAGTCCCCTTTTCATCGAAACACGCTGCCGTGAACCCTTGGTGTCAGCACGAAGGAACTTTGCAGTGCCACTTTAATCCAATCTGCATGTTGAGTCCGTTGTTGTGGGTTACGACGACCAGCCTGTTCCGTTATTTTAACTAGCTGCGACTGGCCGGCTTCGACAACAACTAACCTATATAGTGCTTACTCGGGCACTAGACGCCCACCCGTTTCCTTCTCTCTAAATCCAACCCTGCGTATACTTACTCACACACACACACACACACGTACACGGCACATGGCCACACTTCACCAGCGAATGAGCAACAAGCTCTCCATGGTCTCCAATCGCAGCTCAGATGGCCTCTACAAGCACCGCCAAAGTCTTCTCTTCCGCGAACTCGAAATCCTTCTTGAACTCACCCCTAGCACATTCAGCTCTCCACTTCTGGCGCTTCCAAGAGAGATCCGGGACCAGATATTCAGCTATGTCTTGCCAGACACTTCAAAGAACCGGCCAGAGCTACACACTTGCCTCTGGAGTGCCGAAATGTCCAGCGGAGAGCCTTGGAGACATGACATCTTCGGATACGGACCCTCGGTGCCCAACGCTTTGCGCCTTCGCCCGGAGCTCCTTTTGATTAACAAGCAAATCCGCGAGGAGCTGCTGCAAAACTATTTCCGGCGCAGTAAAATCACACTCCACGCGGAGCTGCGCAACACGCGGACCAACAATGAATATTTCGAGTTCTCGCAGCATATCCTTAGATTGCCCATGTTAAAGCACACAACGCACGTTCGCTTCTATCTCGAGTGGAACTACACGACGCTGAGAAACGGTACCCGAGACCGGATGCTCAAGGACCAGATGCGCATGACGTATAATCTACTGGCCTCCATAGACAAGATTATCCAGCCCCTACCAAACATTGAGACCATCGAGCTCTCTGTCCTCTTCTTCTGGAAATACCGCAGCGGCAAAATGTACAGCCTTTCCATGCAGGATCTCTTTGACCTTGAAGGCGTCTTCAAGCGCTGTGCTGAGCTGCGTTGGCTGGGTCTACTTGGTGAAAATGATCTCCCTGGCAAAGTCAAGCATACAACCTCTACTTATCTCAGCCCTTCATCCGCGATACCACAGACATCTTCAGCTGGTGTCGGATACAAGATGTCGACGGAGCGCAAAGGCACAGAGCAGAGCGGCGGCATGGAGATCTGCATTAGTCGCGATCTTAGCGATGCCATGGAGGAACGGCGAAAGAGCACTGTAGACTTCTTTGGCAACTACGAAATTGGTGAGCCGTTGCCTCTTCCGTCATACCGACATGGCGCCATGATATGATTGGGAAAAGAGCATGCTACGACCATTTTCCTCTTTTCTTCTCTCCCTTTTTACTACTTTTTTTCTTCATCTTCTTTTTTTTTCACTTGCAAAAAGTTCGGTTCAGCGAGAAAAAAACAGGCGCATTTCCGGCAGATGAGATGCTTACAATATTCTAATGCATAATTTTGGCGTGTATAGGGCATAGCATAGCATTTATGTGTTACAAGATTTAGTGTACAAAGTTCGTTTTTGTTTTTTGGAAGGCTTTAGTCGGTCCCCAGCAAATGCAAAAGATCGGCTAGTCTACAAAGAATCATTTTCCAATACGTATTATCATATCTCACGCAGTACTTCAGCTTTCGATTTGCAGATAGTAGGCGCCGGAGAAAAAAAATTAGCCAGGGCTTATGGGAAGCACTTGAATATATCGTGCAAGCAGGTTTACTCATAGGCCTTGTGGTCTTTCTTTCTTCCGTCGATTGAGCATCTATTTTCATGCCCCAACCACACGACTACTAACCGATTTTTACATCAGTCACAAGGCCGCTGAGGTGATCGCCGGGAGGAACGTCGCTAATACTACTACGTACGTACCGGTCCGATCCGCTTCACAAAGCTTGGCAACAAAAACGTCCGTGAGTTGAGCGGTGCGGGTTAGCGATTGGCATGCAGCTTTGGATTGGGAAAAAAAACACTACTAAAGGTGTGTTAAGTCTAGCATAGAACACCGATGGAATAACGCGTATTCTACCGTTGATGCGTATATGAAAGATGTTGGTGAAATTGTAGCGTTCAAAGAGGGGGTAGGACAGTAAGCACTGTCTGAACACATTCTCGTTGGACAAGACAGAAAAGACGAGAGAGATTTACATAAGAAATTTACCACTGATACACCCCACTCTCAGTATCAGCCGTCAAAAAACTTCCCTGTATCCGCATCCCTCTCTCCATTGACTATGCCAACCAGCGGCGCTGTCCCTTGGCTCGTCGGTTTCGCCCCAGCATCCCTTTTGATACGCCGCGTCATTTCACTCGCTGTAGGACCAGGACAAAACACGAATACCTTCCATCTCTTACCTTCACACTCAGCGTGGTGACACGCAGTAGCCATCTTAAGCGCCGCTTTGCTCATGCGATACGAGTACGATTTTAATTTGTAAGTAGGATGCGATTTGTCGACGTGTGTGGAGATGGAGCCTAGACCTGAGGACACGTTGATGATACGTGGGGTGCTGCTTCTATAGATTGGAGTGAGTGAAAGGTAAAATATCAAGTGGTACGGGAAAAAGCTGGGGGGTTTTTTTTGGGTAGAGGAAGCGGGGAGAAACGTACGCGGAGCGGGAAAGGAGCGGCTCGAAAGTCCTTGACGGTAGCAAAAGAGCCAGCGGCATTAGTAGTAAAGTTGTCAATGAGGGACTGGACGTCGGTGGCATCTGGATCGCCGGATGAAAAGATTCCAGCGTTGTTGACGAGGACGTCGACTCGGCCGTGTTTTACTTCGACGTCCTTGGCGGCGGCGGCGATGGAGTCTTATTTTGAGACGTCGATTTGGGTCAACTCAACGGTTCCTGGTAGATTCTGAGATTGGAGATCTTGGACGGCTTTTTCGCCTTTGGAGGCGCTGCGGCTACCGAGGAGAATGTCTTTGGATGCATCAGAGAGGAGTCATTTAGCCAGTTCGAAGCCGATACCGCTGTTTGCTAGGGCTTTCTTTTAGATTTGTATGCCGGTGAAGAGCGTGTTGGCTTACCGCCAGTGATAAGGACAATGTTCTTGTCGGTAGAAGTCATGCTTGGGGTTGGACGATGTGGTATGGTGAATTCAAGGGTTGTAGAGTAGATCGAATTTAGTCGGTTTATATTGTGTGTTTAACTTATCTATGATACGGAGAAGTAACTGGGCCTCTGTTTGAAAATAACGAATACGGTCAATCGATCAATCGGACCAAGTGGGCTACTATAGCCTGACAAATCGAGCTATCTTTACTCCGAAATATCAGCACCACTACACTCTAATTACAAAACAAAAACCTAGTAAGACTAAGTAGGGAAGCCGAGATTTACTTTTCCGAAGTGTATATAAAGTAAAATATTACCAGCGATATCATCGTAGCAACCAAGGCTTCAAGCGAACTTTGAGTTTTCGGTGCTGGGCGGCCTTATCTCCGACTTCATCGGTCGAGCCCGGAGACGATTATACAACGACAAGCTGGTTCGAGACTAGTAGGATCAGCTTAGTTCCGGAACGACAGATAGCTGAGATCCCAGACATCCGGAGCACAGAAACCATAGAAGTGCCTACTACCGAATTCTTGACAGATCTATCCCTCCAGCCCTTCTTGTATTTGTTATTGTTATTATGCTAAAACGGAAATAACTATTCCCTACTATAATGTACATTAGTGTAAAGCAATAGTTATATAGACTATTGGTAGAGACAGAGGTAAGATTGAGCATGTGCGAAAAGCTTAGAACTGAGAAATCGGCATGGATTACCTAGCGCAGCCGAAACTTAATCTCTTTGTAAACGTACACTACATTCTTCTTCAAATCTCCACTTTTTATAGAATAATAAATGAATTCATTCTCGTTGGACATAGGAAATGAGACATGAATGTTTCAATACATTCGGGTATACAAGCTAGTTGAACTTCACTTACCATCGTTTTTTGTAACTATTGTTTTGATCACCTGTCTGTTTCTGCTATTTTTCTTGGTTCTGACATCATGTAGTGACATTAGGAACTTTTAAAAAGCACTGGAGCATGTCGCTAAGTTGAACAAATATGTCCTTGGATGAAATGGCAAACCACTACTGTGATTACCGGCTGTTACGGCTGCTAGATTGAGTAAGGCATAACATCTCGGCGTGAGACTGAGGAATGAGGGTGGAAGTCATCAGAGCCAACAAGATTGCATTCATACCTGCAGGAGACACGGCATAGACAGATAGTATTATGCAGCTAAAGCCGCGATAAGATCCGACACCCTTGTAAGGTCTGCGAACTATACACCGGAGCCAGCCAAGCACACTTTCCGCACCTCTTAGTCTAGATTCAATGCAAGAGGTTGGCACTAGCAGCTCATGGCTAAAGTAGCAACTTCCATTGGACACAGGAATCTTTCGGGTATGACCTTGGCCATATTAACTCAAAACACCACAAGCCAAGTTGTCAATCTTTTTCCATTTTTCTTTGCCGAAATTCTGCTCGCTCACCGGTATGCCCATGAGCAATTTTTGTAAAAACCAATTCATCATGCCGGTATAAACACCAGGGGACGCGGCCAAATGATAATACAGTTCCCGCAATGATTTTCATGAGAACTATTTGATTTTGACTAGTTACCAGCTTAAGAATACTAGGTGCCATCTTTTGGAGGAATAACCGTGTATACGAAAAAAATCACGTATCAAACTTTCCTCCAAACTGTAGTTCCTTCCAAGCCACTCTTGGGCTAAGAAAACACTTGGCTGGAGAAATATGTCCTGCTACAACCCTAAAAAGCGGTATGCACGCCAACATGAAAATTCCGAATCGCATACGGTGAGCACACATGCTTATGATTAACACTGTCTATATTCCCCACATGGTTTACGCTGGAGATCTTCCGGTAGGGTGGATCCACTGGCCAACTAGCAAAAAGGTGGACAAAGTGTAAATTTAAAGCATGTCGGCATCCCCCCGCCAAGAGGGTGGAGATGAGGGTCCGGACAAAAATGTACCTTGCACGGTAAGGATTAGTTATTGGCAAAGAACGGGCCGAACCCCAACAGTCTCATGTTTCGAGCATGCAAACAAAGGTAATATGGTGGAGAGGAACATGTATAAACGCACGACATTGGATGTTGGGTAACGGTACTGGCAATGTTTTGTTGAAGCATATTTCAAAATGCGCTTTCAACCTTCTTTTCTCTTCATCGGCTGTGCTGCTGCGGCATCGGTTCCACAGCTTGCACCACGCCACAATTCCGGTCCTGATGAGGTCTTTGGCGTTGTCTGCCCTGTCCTCTTCGAAGGCCGCATTCCAGTCGACGCAACGCTCGAATGGTTTGACACCAACTCGTCCGTATATGATCCCAAGTGGATAACGGGCCAGAACATAAGCTGATCTTCCATTCTTCTCTTCCCAGACACTACCCTAGCGCCGTTCGACGAAACCCAGCCGCCACAAACCATTCGAAATGACTGTCGATGACCGTTCAATCTTCAAGGGACGCAGATCTCCGCCAGAGACCTGTATTCGTCGCGCGGGCCTTATAATGCCAGGCGACAAGAATGATGACCGGGCTGATGCGGCTGACAATGACACCGTCACTTATCACTGGAGTGTCCACCAGAATGTGGAGAAACCACTCAATTTCTCTCACGAGTACATGAATGTGTGGCATGAGAGGGCTGACTTCACTGGCAATCAATTCACGCTTGTTGGTGGCTTGGTTCTAACCATTCAATGGCGGGAACGGCATCGATACTAAAGAGGAGAAGGGAAAAGTGGAGGATTCAAAAACAGTGACAAGAAGTCCATTTTCGAGACGCCGATTTTGTTCGATCAGTGGCAGGACTTTGCTGTGCAGGTAGACCATACGAAAGGGTATGTACATATTCCCCTACTAGTTTGACGTTATTTCTTCCGGATAAGATCAAGATGCTGGCATGTTTTCAATTAAGCACCCTCAAAGTGTTCTATTCAGCTGGCGCAGCACCTCTACAGCCCGTGACCGAGGCCACTCCAAACAACAACACAGGCCTGGGACAACTCCAAGTTGGAATCCTGAAGAAGCCAACGGACACGACCAACATTGACCTCAACGGATATCAGGGACCTATTCCATTCTGTCTGTTCGACAAGACATTGTAGTGGACGTGAAATGCATCCCTGTTTTCATAGCATGATACCATTTTACGCATTCTTAATTTGATAGTCTTGCCAAGTACCCCCTTACACAGCATGTCTCTTCCTCCCCCCACCCCTCCTCCAATTCCACAGCGCCTCTTGCGCAAACGTACGAGCAGTAAGATGCCCCCTCTCTTTATTCGCCTCCTCGGTCAATGTCTCAATCACTCTCCCCTCTTCAATACACTGCCACAACCCGCCCGCTATAGCACTTCCCACATCCTCCTCGACCCACTCCCCATCATCATCGTCATCTTCTTCGACATCCGGATTCTTGGCTACTCGCACAGGTCCATCCGTCTTTTGCGCGCTCTCAACGCCGAACTGGCCTTTTCCGAGGCGGTATAGAATCCTTCCTAGCGTTTGGTATGCAATGCAGCGCTGGCTAGGGACTTTACTCCTTGCTGTGACTGCTAGCTCTGGTATTGTGTATCCTGCTGCTTCGGGGGCTTCGGCGTGGTGGTGCAGCCCTCTATCGGTAGGAATTTCTCTCGCCACGCTGGGCGCGAGCAGGTTTCCTTCAAAGTCGAAGCGGAGCTCTGCAGGGTTGAGGGCGGTTTGGGAAGGATGGTATGGCGATTTTTTGTCGGAGGGATCGATCGGGGACATCCAAGATAGCTTGGAGGGATCGTAGGCGAGGTTGGGAAAGTATTTCTCGTGTAAGTTCTTGAGGAAAGCCGGGTCGTTAGGATCGAGGTCGGGCGGTTGTGGGGGTCGGGGGAAGTGTATTGAGTCGTCTGTTTGCTGCTCTAGGGCAGATCTTATGGCGTCGGAGGAGGTTTCGGTGGCGGATATGGGGGGGGAAGTTGTGGATTCTGGTAACTTGGACTCGTCCGCAGATTCTGACGCTGCAAAGGAAACTTTCTTCGTGCTCGCAGATTTGGTCTGTATTTCTTCTTCGGCCTCTTCAGTCGCGGGAGGTTTTGTAGCTGCAGGCGCTGGTGGCTCGGCATCAAAGTCGCGCTCATTGCTTCCCTGGTCGATATTGGACCGCAACAGCAACTTCTGGAGTAGTGCAGGATTGAGACTTGCCATGAGCTCTTGTCGCTCTTGCTCAATCTCGGCGTCAGACATGGCCGCGATAGTGCGCCTATTTTCCTCATCAATGGCTCTTCGTTCCTCGTCTGGGTCTGGGGCAAAGGTGCTTCGTGGGTTAGGCGGGGGTGCTGCGGCAGCCTGTTTTTCCTTTGCAGCGCGCTGCTGCTTAAAAGCAGATACTCTCGGTGTTCGTTTCTTGTGTGCTGGGAAACCGTTCACATTGGGCTTAGGTGAGGGCGCGACTGGAGGGTTAGCTGAAGATGAATCGCGCTCTTGAATATCGCCCACAAAAGCGGGGAATGAAGGCATGGGAAGCACATTTTGTTCCTCTGGCTCCAGTTTCTCGACTGCGCCGGTATCAAAGTTGAGATTGACGCGTTCGCCTCTTTGAAACTCCATGGTGGCTGGCGCGGTGGTGTCGTGGTGCAGTACCGTATGCAAAAGTTCCCCAGTGAGGTGCGGGATGGACCCTTGCATGTGGGGCGGCTCGTCATCGCAGCCAGCGCGACGTCACGCTTCACGCCTACTGCTGTGTTTCTCTGACCCCACTATGCTCCAACCACCCAGCCCATCTGTCCAGCCAATCTGTGTGGGTTAAACATGCGTTCTAACTAGCAATGCATGAGTATTCCCGTCGTGCTCGTGAGTTTCCGTCTGGAGAACGTAATGAGACGTCCATGCCAAGAACAAAAAAGAAAGCAATATACGTTCGTGCTAGGAGTGCCACAATACCAAGGTGGCGCAACCTCGATAACCCCCCAGCTTTGCAACTGTGCATCTTAGCCAAAACACAAGATTTTTCAGATAATCTTTTGTAGAAATGACCCCTCCACCTTCACCGAAGAGATCGCTGAATTCGCATCTTAACACTCCAACGCGTGCTCGGTTTTTTCAAGCTATTGATCAGCGTGGAGATAGGACTAAGCGTGACATCTACCGCGACTTCAACATCCCACATGCCACCGCATACCGACTGCTTCAGGAGCGCAGTAAATACGGAAAACTTGCTGATGGCCGCACAAAGCTTCGCGAATACAAAAGAGAGCATGGAGGCATTGGCTCTGGCCGGCGGCGAAAGGATTCAGATAGTCAGACTCGACAGCAAATGCACAATGCTCGACAGACTCTTCCAACGATAAAAGTAGAACAAGCAGCGGCCCTACCCCGCATACCCCACGTCTCCCCCCATCAATCCCTACCGCTTGATAGCTCGACGACTCTCCTCCCAAGTCTCTCCCAAACTCTCATTACCAATCCCACCCAACCCTCCAATTGCCTCCCACCAATCCCACCAACAATGTCCTCCTCCAACCCAAACTTCCCCCCAGCCCCTTACGAATCCGGCACGCACATCGCACCCCCTCCGCGCCCCCCATCCCCTGCCACCGCCGGCTACAGCCTAAACCACTTCATGATGCGCATCAAGGACCCGAAAAAGACGCTACGGTTCTACTGCGATTGCCTCGGCATGCACGTCGTCTTCATATTCAACGCCGGACCATGGATCATATATTATCTCGGCGGACGAGACGTGAGTACGTTCACCACCCTCCCCTTTCCCTTCAGCATGCCAATTGCATTACGGTAAAAAAATTAACAAAAAAAAAACAGACATGCAAAACATCCGCCAAAAACAAGGCCTCCTAGAACTCTACCACATCCCTGCTGACGCCTCGACTCCTTACGTCTCTGGTAACGACTATTCCGCCCCCGGCGTTGGCTTCGGCCATATAGGCTTCACAGTTCCTAATGTGGATGAGGCGACGAAGCGTGTGCAGGAGTTTGGGTTCGAAGTTATTAAGCCCTTGGACCAGGCGCGGGAGGACCAGATGGCGCTTCCCGACGAGGTGGTGCAGGGGAAGTGGGGAGAGGTGGTGGAGGGGTACAAGCATGTGTTTAGGCAGCTGACGTTTGTAAAGGATCCCGATGTGAGTGTACCCTTTTTTTCCCCTTCTTTTGAGAAATTTGGGGGTGTATGGAAAGGGGTGTGTGTGTGTGAGTGGGTAAGCTGACGCTGATGCAGGGTTATTGGGTTGAACTTATTCCGCCAAAGTTCAAAGCGCTAGGTGAAGAGTAAAGAAGCGCGAGCGTTGGCCAAGAGAGAAGGACTTGTATATTCATGCGTGGCGCTACAGGTGGGTTGAGTGGCACTCTAGAAGCGCATTTGTATGCTACGCTGACATGAGTTGAAAAGAAGATATCCCATTTGCATCAACCCAGACTAGCGACAAAGCCTGAGGAGTATAGGAGTCTTTCAAAAGAAAGAGCCAAACTTAAGCGGCTTTGGAATACCATCATCACGTACGCTACCAGCACATTTAACATCGTCTACCGCTCTATTCAAGGCCTCTACATGACGTGTCCAGTGTCAAAACAAATCGTAACATGATTATGCATTACCTCTTCCTCAAAAGTGTCATTACCCACTGTTCAAAAATGCAAAGTCCATCCAGCCCCTCCTCCTACATACAGCGAACCCAGTTTCGCTTCAACCAAAGCCATACACACACATCCATTCCTCAGCTTCCTCGGGGATCCCAACATGTGACTTTGCTTTCTTGAGCAGAGATGCTAAAACTGTGCCTGTTTTCTTTCTGGCAAGAACGCAGTCCTATTTGTGCGAGTCGTGTGGTTTTACAACGCACATGGTTTCGTGGCATCCCGGTGGGTGATCAATGAGGACGAGCTGCCATGTCAGCGCCATGCAAGCGGAGGATAAAGGGGTATGGTGCTCTAAAAGAGCTCACACCTTCTCTATACCCTCAATGACTGGTGCGTTTGCCGCGTCTACAGGCTCCAAGTCTGGCAACTCATCGTCCGTGTCGTCCGCGTCGTCCGCGACGTCCTTCATCTCAATGTCCTTTCTCTCCACATTGGGTTGCTCAGGATGTCGACACACAGCCTCGGTATACTGTTCTGCCAGGTCTGCCCGGACATACACCACACCCGTGCTGACCTTTGGCCTCTTGCCTTCTTCCTTCTCCAGCACCGCACTCTCATTTTCAACCTTTTCCACTCTATCGTCATTGTAGCTTCGCCATTCCTTGTTCTGGAAATCGTAAATGTAAATCCAGTAATGTCCGCCTTTGACATCACCACGATGTACAAACACAGCATGCAGTCGGTATGGGACCGAGGTGCAGTCACGAAAAACGTTGTTGATCTCGGATTCCAGCGTCGTCATCTGCTCATCAATGCCCGAAAGTTCCGATGCGTAATCAGAGGCTCGTTTACGGAGAGTGTCCGAGAGCTCCGGAGGAGGTGTTAGCAGGCTACCTGGCTGGTCTTGGTGTTCGGAATTGTCTGAAGACAAGCTCTGGATGAAATCGCTAGTAGCGTCAAGGCACTCCGGTAGGTTCATACCCTCAATGCCACTAGTTTGCAGTTTGGTTCGTTTTGCATCCAGCTCTCGTAGCTGCTTCTGCTTTGCCCATTGCGCTTTGCGGAGTTCCAACAGCTGTGACTCGTCTAGCGTTGGTGTTCTTGCCAAGTAACGATCGAGGTACATGGTCTTTTCAAGACCAATATGTGAGTGGTCGTACACCGGTTGGCCCTTTTCGTACTGCAGCCGCTTTACGTTGATGATCTGGATGGGCGCGGCCTGTTCAACGTAATCATACCTCGTACCACCACCGCCTTCGATTTCGCCAAGACCGAAATCCTCGTCCAGAGTAGCATAGAGCGAGCGGTCGCGGCGACCAGTAGCAACAAGGAAATGGTCTCGGAGCTCTTGGTTCTTCTGGACTCCATCTGGCTTCTCCATGACTGTCGTTACGTCGCCAAAGAAGAGTTTCTTGATAGCATCTCCTTGCTCACCTTCGCGCAATACGCTATCACCAGTGATTGCACAGGATATCAAATCGAAGATGTTCGCCATGACCTCTGCTGCGTCTTGCTGTCGAGCACTCTCTTCAATTCGGCCGATTTTCGTACTTGACTGAACAGCGGGTTTGGGCGCGGGTTTAGGATCTGCTCGTGGTGGGACTGGAGGTGGCCGTGTTGGTGGTGCAGGAACATCATTCCCACCCTCTTTTGTAGAGCCATTCTCATGACTGGGAGAATCCTCCTTCATCTCCGAGTCCGTAGGATTGACTTCTGGTGTATCAGAGTTGTCCATAACAGTGTCTGTGCAATCAGTCTCGTTCTTGTTGATGGATCCACCAGCAGGTAGTTCCACGGGAGTCAGCTGGTCCTCAGCGGGTGGCAGCATAGGGCCGCTGACCACTGCTCCATCAATGGTACCGAGACCTACACCTGGAATGATATCTGAACCCTGTATCTCTGCTTCCTCAGAAATGTCTGACTTGCATAGTGCGAGTGAAGCTAGGTCGATTTCAGGTTGCACGGTGTCTGTGGGTGCCTTGATCATCCGCTCAAAGAAGGCTCGCAACTCACGAACGACTGGACAAGGTTAGTAGGGATTCTCGGGGATTCGAAACATACTGACATTTTTGCGCAGTTAATACCCTTTCTGGAGTGACTGCCATGCGTCCAACCTTCTTGTCTTTCAGAGCCTCCGGTGAGGGATCTTGCAGGTGATCCTCACAGTTGAGAATAAGGTCCCGTAGGGGTTTGATAGTGAACAGAAATTGAAGTACACTGTTAAGATAGCATGTGTTGCCAATGTTGCGGAGACCGACGGGCCATGATTCGAGAGGGTAGTTGTTGCGCCGCACTACAGGCAGGGGAGCATTGGCAGGGCGGTTGCCGAATCTTTGAGTCTGGTCTTGCTGGATGAGCGCATGCGCTTTCTCCATTCTCGCTCTCTCACTTGTGCCAAGCTCGTAGGTGCTGAGCAGCGAATCTAGCACAGCTGGATCGAGCGCAACGCTTCGATCAGAAACTTGGAAGTGAGCGTAGGCATCGCCCAGATCCATTTCGGGTTCGGACATGGTGCCGAACTTGAGGAAGTGCTGTAGTCGTTCGCTTTGCCGGTGGTCCGCTATAATCTGCAGTGCTTTTTGTGCGGTTTCTACCTCTGCTGGATTGTCTTGAGTCTGCTGCGCATCAGTGTTTGTTCCAAGGCAATCAGAACTATGCACGGACCTTTAGTGAGTACATGGTCTGAACAAAGTCATCCGGCGTGGCAGGGTCAAGCTCAAACCATGCCATGGCTTGTTCGTAAGTTTCAATAGACCCTGCCGCTTCTGCTCTTATCCTCTCACTATCACGCACGTCTCCGAGAACCCGCAACTGCTTTCGTGCTTCCTCGGCTTGCAGAGGGCTGATATCATATAATCGAGATTTGAATGAACCAATAATGTGATCGTCGCCGATGACGCTCGCATGCGCCGGATTGATGCCAAAGTACTGATATGCGCGCTGGGCGTCCCGCTTGCTAATGAGTCCCTGAGAGGCCAGCAGGGCAACCTGGACCCCAAGCGTCTCACTTTGGCGACCCGTAGCGAGATCCTGCAAGCATTCAAAATAGTAATCTTTGTTATCAATGTCTACAGCAACTTGACGAGAGAAAGCAAAAAGGATCAGTGAGTCGTCAAAGTCAGCCAAAGCGCCTAAGCTGGCATAATAGCTGTTTAATGTCAGCACAAGAAGATACTTGGTCAACACCAAGGCAGTATACGCACGGGTGATCCTCTTCATGGCTTGTGCTACGGGTTTCGCGGCCCTTTGCCTTTGCATCTATAGAATCCGTCAGTATCAATTCACAACTAGACGCGCAAAGTTAAACATACAATCTGCACAAGCCAGCACTCTCTCGAGCTCGTCCCGCGAGGGCAAGGGGTGCATGGGCTGGTGTCTGCAGTTTGCACGTTCATTTTCTGGCACGCTTAGTATTATGGTGTTGAGCTCGTAGCGAGCGTCTTCAATCTTGGTGCGCATGGTGTACTCGAGAGGATGGGCAGTGTTCTCCGGTCTGGGGAGGTACCAGGCTTCTATCAAGGTGCCCTCCTCGTCTTCTTCTTGCCGATTCTCGAACCCCAAACGCCTCAGGATCGAGTCGCAATCGCGGCCAAAGGTTTTGAGAAACTTCTTGTTGAACAGAGGAATGCGCGCCTTGCCCTTTGAAGGGTTAAGCGAGTCTTGCAGATATGTGTTGAGATAGTCGGGGGCATCGACTCTGCGGGCCATGACTGGGTCGGCTCGATCACCCGCCAAGTGCTGCGCAACCTCCCATCTCTTCCTCAGTTTGGCCTGGTTAGTCAGAGTCTCAATGTCATGCTCGGAGAAGATTGGTGGCCTCATGCCGATGCGGACGTGGAGTGAGCACTGAGGCGCTGAGCAGCGGAAGGCGTAGGTGCGAGACGGCAGTTGAGCCTCGAGGCCGTTGATGCCGTTGGAGCCCTCCTGGCCCTGGTAGAGAAAGTGGTGCAAGGCATAGTCTGTGTTCCCTCTTCCGCACCACTTGCTCTTGCCATGATTGTTGCGGTGGTCGACAACGACATCAACATGCCAACGGCACTTTTGGCAATAGGCGGCAACCTTGTAGACGGTGTCGGTGTCTGGCTCGCGCCCGGGCTCGACGGGGATGGACTGCTTGTCCTTTGTGAAGAAGTTGTGTCTGCAGTTCCTAAAGGGCACGGCGGCAACGGCTGGAGCATTTGCATCGTGCTGCGGCGGGGGGCTGGTCAACAGGTTGCGGCCGGCGCGCTCTTCATGGCGGGGGTCGTATGTGAAGAGGTCCTGGAGGAGCCGTGGCGCTGTCTTGCCTGTACCGCTCGAGTTAGCATGAGTGGGCGGGCAAGGGGCAAAGACGAGGTACCGGGCGCCATGGCTGCTGCAGGCCGGGCGAGACAGGCAGAGAGATTGTGTATGGGTGGTGATGGAAATAGATCGAGTGCACGAGACGAAGCAGGCCAAGTCGAGCACGCAAGCAAGAGGCGTGGACAAACGGGTCATCAGGTAAGCATTGTAGGTGGCGGTTGCCCAGCAGAAACACACACAGGCACGGTGAGCTACGAGGAGGTGCGGGAATGGTATACACGAGCAGCACAGGCAGCCATTGCCTGTCATGCCCTCGCGATGCTGCGACACTCGCAACCGACCTGGCGCGCACGATGATGCAGTGCCCGCTGCCGGGGAGCCCTGGCGGCCGGTGCCAAGACGCTTAGTAGGCCCGCCCGCCGCCTGCAACACCAGCGACATTGACATCGCCATAGCGAGAGCTTCGACGACGACGACATCGACGCCCCATTCCGCCCGCCATGGCCGCCCACGACGCCACCTTCCACCCCCGCGATGCCCTCGCAAACACCATGAGCACCATGATCCAGACAACCGCCGTCGGCGCCGTGGTCGCCGGAGTCCAGAACACTCTTCGCAAGCAGAATGTCGGCGCCATGGGTATCCTCACCCGCTCGGGCGGCATCATTGCCCTGTACGGTCCGTAGCTGCTCAATTGCCCTTTCGCCTGCTCAGCGCGGCTAATTGACCTGCAGCCGGTGTCGGGGCCACCTACCAATTCACCCTCGACGCGACCAGCAACCTGCGACGCAAGGACGACTGCTACAGCGAGGCCGTCGCTGGTTTCGCCGCTGGATGTGCCCTCGGTGTTGCCAGTACGCACACCCAGCCCATATGGCCACTGTCACACTAACTCGTTCCAGGGCGAAGTCTTCCCTTCATGCTCGGTGCCGGAGCCGCATTCTCCACCGCCCTCACCGCGTTCCGATACACCAACGGCCTGCGAGGCGTCGGGGACATTAGGGAGCAGGTCGATGACGACGGCGAGGTTGAGCGCCGGGAGGAGCTGAAGAAGTTGCGCAGGCGGCCACTGTCCGAGACACTGGAGCAGCTGGGCGAGGGACGAGGTATGATGCACGCCAGCCAATATCTGCGTATGATAAAACTAACTCTACCAGGAATCTATGGCCCCGGCTGGGAGGAGCGGAGGAGGCAGCGATTGCTAGAAAAGTACGGCATTGACGTCAAGGCAGCCCAGGCGTAGGCTTAGAAACACCATCTTTTCTTTGAGTTTACAGGTTCAAAATACCCGATTGCCAAGACTCGGGCTGCGTCTGGTTTGTGTACATACTACGTTGGCAATTGAGGCATTGTCGAACTATCCGACTTCTAAAGTTTGTATTAGCATGTATGTCTGCCTTGCTCCACTAACCATGCCCGCCTTGCCCTACGTCGGATAATGCGCGGAACGCTATTGGATGGAACGCGGGGTAGCTCCCATCCCACGCGTTCCCTCTCGTCACCTACAATGCGTGTACTGTGGGCTAGTATTCAAGCAAGCGCTTGGAATCCAATGCTTTCCATTTTCAAATAACATCTTGCATATCAAATTTGTACTAACTTGGAGACGTTTTGCACTATGTTTTCCTCGCAAAGTGATTCCTGCACCGCCCCACCATTTCATCCCTTGACACCCTCACACCATCTCTATCACGAACACTTGCTGCCTAATTAATTGTGTTTGGTTTTCACCCTGCCGCCTTCTTCCTACAGACACCGTTCCTTCATAGAGACATACTCGGCACCAACCCGCCCACAATGTCCGAAAGCAACCTAAAAGAAACCTTTTACCGTAAATTTCAAGACGATGTCGCATGTGAGAATGACGCTGCCGTGCACTCTATGCAACGCCCCTAACATCCCAGCCCAGCCCTTGGATCCCAGATTTCTTCCCTTCCGGACACACCAGCTGCAAGCCGTGAGCGCAACGAAGCCATAGAGCAGTGTCTGGCGGGTATAGATCGCCTGTCACACGATGTCATGGACGCGTCGAGTTACTTGCCCGCATATGACCAGCGGACATACAGTGAGGTATGAAAGTTTCAATCTGTCAAAAGAGAAAATAAATGCCGAATAGAGAACAAGATGCCCAAACTCTGTAAAAAAGAAACTAACACGCTGACGCATACAAAACAGGCCATAAAATCTCTCTCTGAAAAACTCCAAACCATCAGGAACGCCTTCGACCCTCCCAAGAAATTCAGCTTCAAAAACAAAAGGAAAGAAGCCGCAGCCGCATCTAGCGCTCCAGCACCCGCAAGAGAACCAACAAGTACTTCCATCCCACCACCATCACTCCAACAAGACGATACTCCATCCCATCTCACCCACAAATCCTCAACCCGCATAACCCTCGCCTCAGTCCCCTCCGCCACAAACTCGCCTACAGTATCCCACCTGACCAACTGCATCGTCAATCTCACCACCAGCACAAAACCACTCGCAACCCTCTACCTCCGCAGTATCAAAAACAGCCTCATACTCTGCGGCCACGTCGCAGGTCCCATCCATATCACACACGTGACCAATAGCGTAATCGTGACATCGTGTCGCCAGTTCCGCATGCACGACAGCAAGAACGTAGATATCTATCTGCACAGTGCCAGTCGCCCGATTTTCGAAGACTGCGAGGCATTGAGGTTTGCGCCGTTGCCGGGGTGTTATGTAAGCTTTTCTTTTTGCAAAAATCCCAGAGAAGTAGAAGAGTTTGGGAGTAGTTTTGTTCAGAAACTGACCAATGGACAGGTGACGCCTCAAATATCGGAATCGCCTAATCTGTGGGACCAGATTGATGACTTCAAGTGGCTCAAGGCTGAGCCGAGTCCTCACTTTAGCACCATCCCAGAGGATAAACGCATCCCCGATCACGTATGGTCCGACATAGTGCCAGAGGAAAAGGCTGTCTCCTTGCAAGATGTCCTAACTGCTGTCAACATCCAGTCATGAAATTCATTCTCATAGCAAGACAACAAGTCCCTCTTTGTCAAGGCTTACAATTATAATCACTATGCACCACAAACAGTCTTGAATAGTCTTAGTAATCGTATCGTAGATGACGTGCTACTCTAATGGCGGCTACCTTAACTGCTAACATATCTGCAAAAACCTCTGTCAAGTTAACGAACACTCCTGAGAAAGATTATGCCACTGTCCCGTTACCCCCTAAGAGCACCTCCTCACTATGTATACAGAGCCAGGCTGCCCTAGAATACGTGTCGTAGGTGATGCAAGAATACCTCATCAGGCCGACTCCCCATCACATAAGCATACCTTCCTCATCATCTGTGAGACTATTTGAACACGTCACTTGGCCGACCTATGCCCGGCTGGCAAGGCAAAGAACCAGGACAATCACTGTGCCACACCATCTCCCTGTCCCAATGCGATGTCCTGTGTTGAAAGGAACCTCCATGTAGCTGGGCAAAGGGCCAATAACCGATCCGTTTGCGCTGGCGTAAGGGTATGGATGCCTAGTTGGAGAGTAAGCAAGTACGAACACGATGCAGAGTGGCTCTCAAAGACTTACCCAGATCCCGAAAGGCCAGTGGAGACGCCTGATGGAACATATGTGGGGATAGTCTGAGCGCTGGTCTCGGTGTAGTTGCCGGAGCCACCAGAAGAAATCGATGCAGTAGCATAGGATGTGGACAGATGGATGTGATAGCTGGTAATCACATTCGTGCTCTCGAGTACAGTGGAGCTGGGGTATGTCGGCGACCAAGGGCTGAGAGAACCAGATAGTGTCGTATACCTGCTCGAGGATGGCCAAGTTGGTGAAGGAACCGTGGGATAAATTGGCGCAATGGTACTGCCTGTGGAAACAACGTACCCTTCCGAATATGAACTTACAAAGCTGGCCCCCGGGTATGATGCTGTAGAAGAAGCAGATAGTGCATTGTTATTGCTGCTCGATGGTGTGGCTGTATAAGACAGAACATATCCTGGCATTGAAGTAGTATCAAAGACATAAGTAGGGACCGAGACTAAATCAGTCGTCGAGGTACCCGCTAAGCTGCTGGGAGTGTTGGGACCAGGGTATGAGTGAGAGACTGCCGACGAACTAAAAGTAGCAACCAAGCTAGAGTCTGCGTATGACGGCACTACCGAGACGGCAGGAGGCGAGACGTACGCACTTGAGTAGCCAACAGAGCTCGAGCCTACCGAAGATACCGAGTATGAAGTACCGACAGTGCCCGTGATTGAGACCGACGAAGCCGCACTGGACATGCTTACCACCGGAGTGCTTGTGGCCGTGTATGAGATTGATGCACTCGGTTTGGGGGTGGGAACGTGACTGACTGATATGGACGGCTGAGAGGTTGTAACAGTCGGCGACACGTACACACTTGAGGAAGTGACATCTGTAATCAAGACACTGGTTTGTGGATAGATACTGACACCCGGATACACAGAGATGTAAGAACCTGGTATGATGCTAACCGAGATCCCTGACTCAGTGGGATAGACCGAGCTGGTAATTGACAAAGCTGTAGTAGCAGAAACCGGAGGTCCGTACTCAGAAGGTGTAGAAGAAAGAAGGCAGACAGTGGTCGTGTCGGTGACGTGAATGACAGAAGTCTGGACCTCGGTGGTATAAGGAGGGCATCTCGCAACATCGGTGCAGATCTCGGAGACCAGGTACGTGGACGTGACCATGAAAACCGTGGAGTGTGTGTCGTTCAGGGCACGCTGGCCATCTGGTGGCATGTCAGATGTGTTGCATTCCGAATCAAAAGTCTGATGATCTGAAGGGAGGAATTGAAGGTCCCACGAAGTGGCTGCTTGCCAGGCAGTGCTGTTGGAGAGTACTTACGAGGAGCTACAAGAGGCTGGACTGCAATTACAGCACCTCCAAAGAGGGTGACAAGCTGGGTCAACCTCATGACGACGGAGAGAGTAGCCGGAGGAGCGAGAGGGGTTTAGAAGGTGCAGTTGATGGACAAAGGTAGCAAGAGACCAAAGGACCTGAGCCGATTGCTGGGGGTGGATGGATGGGCGGTAACGAGTGTAGGAAGTCGGTGCAGAAAGAAGAGAAATTGAGCGTTGAGGCCAATATTTATGGGCGAAGTAATGACGCCAAGATGCAGGTAACTCAAGCAAGCGCATTGTGTTGAGTTGGGTGTAAGGAAAGTGCGCTGCCGTCAACAACAAACGTACTGCCCTACGTTGAAAGACTAGGCAGGTTCGAGTACGTACTTGGATCTGGAGCTTCGATGACAAGCACTTTTGTACGCACATCTTTGGCAGCATGATGAAGCCACCAGAACAATGAGCGAAAGTGCGGCATGTCACATGACATATCTTTGATTGCGAATGAGGTAGCTGTCCATTTGAATCTCTAGACGATGTGAATCTTGTAGACAAATCTTTCCCTTCTAAATCAGGGTTGGAATAGAAGGCTCTGAATTCGCTGGCTGGCCCTCAGCCTCCTCAAATACTAAGATACGCATCCTTTGCTTGAAGGCAGAGATGAATGATAGATGCGGTCATTCTCTTGAGTGGGAATTAACCTTAATGATCACCCCCAATTTCGTCTAACCCTCTGCTTCTCACTAACACGCTCAACAAATTCTCTATCGCTTTCTCCGAAGCAGAAACTTTAACAATTTCTGGCGGAGTTCATCAAAACCCAAGAAAATCCGCATTTCAAGACCGGATCCCACTGCCCATGCAAACTATCAGCAGCACCATGAGTCTTATGTATTCCGGCTTGTAAGGGTAATTATCTATTTCTCATAACGCGTATGTCTTTCCGATTCGATGGGGCTTAGCTCGTCAGTTGCCATTACTTCATAATAGCGTAATCCTTGGTCGTGTCATGTGTAAAGCTATGTTTAGTATGAGCGGATGCATAGTGAGCTTAGAATCATGTTGTCTGACCTATATGGAACTTTCCATAAAGCCTTCTGACTACATGAAACTTCCGAGAAGAGACTCCATGCCGACCTTATTCCTATCTCGGATCTTCCGCTTTTTGCCATAGGTCTCTCTTCGATCTCGGTGCTCTTCATCTTGTGCACGCTTGGTCTTTGTATCAGATTCGTCTTGCAACTCTCGGTGGAACCATTCAGTGTGACATCTGGGAACAGAGTCTCGGGCCTGGAGGTACAACATAGAAATGGATCGGCCACCAGTCATTTGACCTGCTTCCGATTGGGCAATTTCTAGTGAGACTTGGTAAAGCTGGCGCATTTTGCATGCTGTGGTAGTTGTGTTGGTTTCCCAGATAGTTTCCGGTGATAGTTTGCTAGACTTTGTGCTGTTTCAATTCACGTTAATAACAATCCCATCAATATTTGGTGCACTTGATTACCATTTCGGAAGATGGTTGGTCCAATCTCCCCAACAGTCAACTCCGGATTGGATGAACAAACCATCGAGTCCAAAGAGGTTCAAGGCGGGAAACGAAGAGATGCTCTTGAGAACAGAGTTGATATGCGATATGTCATATCCGCTCAACACAAGTGCCCTTAGCTTCGTAAATGAGCCACTTTCACCAACGCTACGGCCCCAATCCCGTATCATGTCGACGGTTGGCTTTTGCATGGTATTGTGCCAAGAGTTCGTCCCATTTTCGAGCACAAGCACCGCAAGATTTTTGATCTTGGTAAGTGCAATGAGATGATCAATCGAAAGATTGAGAGTGCGCACGCAAAGAAAGGTAAGCATGCTAACATCGAGTTTAGATAGACGATCAACCACAGAGAGATACTGCATTGATGCAAGATCCCGGTCCTGGACCCAGAATGTCACATGGTGATCAACTTCTTCTGGGTAGGCTTTTCTAAACGCGTTCCACGCATGGAAGGTAAGCGTATCTCTGTGTGTAGGTCAATCATTGTACGATTGAGGCTGTTCATGAGATCCGTGACGCACGTTGATTTGAGCTGGATATAAAGGCGACTTGCGTACCACCATCCAAGCCATTGTAGAGCGCCGGGCTCCATGTTGTGGATATTCCAGATGCATGCACGGAGTGCCATGGAATACAGACTATCACAACGTGGATGTTGAAACTTGGTAGGATCGACTCGCTTACCCCGGGAATCAGTTGTCCATTTGGGCACCATTGAACAGACGGATGTCATTGTCTCTTGATAGACCAGGCCGGAAGATGTAAAGGAACGCGCCATCTTTGTGGTTGACCGTTGTTACCCAACTGTTTCCAAGTAAGCCAAAGAGCTATTGGGGGCAATCAAAAGTTACTGCTGAGCCAGGCGTAGATCAAGATCTCGGAGCTTCCACTGTCAGCGGCACACCGAAGAAGATAACGGACGCGCTGATATTTGAACTAATTATATGTCGCGTTCGCAAAGCATATGTCGCGATATTCCCCAACGCGTCAACCGACGGCCCCACACAGGATGGTCGGTCCTACCCCTCACATTCACCGCTAGACCGGACATATTTTTCTCGCATTAGAATACAGCCACTCAGGCGATGGCGCAATACATGTGACTCAGCAAGATAGGCATCACCTATTTCCGATTTTTGAAAGCAAAGCTTCTTACCGGCAGTGGGGAAGACCTAAGTAACCAATAATCGTTCTAACCGCTGCCGATCGCACTAGATTGAATGAACTCAGTTCCCCCAACATCCGTCTTACAACACAATCCTCCTTCTCCAAGAGGCCTAGATTTTTTAACTGGCCAAAATGACAAATCAAGGCCAATCCCGACTCAAGATCTCCAACTTGATCGCCGAAGGCATGCCAATCATATTGGATGGTGCGCTCGCAACCTATCTCGAAACATTGGGTGCAAACATTTCCGGGGCGTTGTGGTCCGCTGAAATTCTAATTGCCAACCCCTCACTCATCAGGAAGACCCATGTAGACTACTACCGTGCAGGCGCGAACGTGGCAATTACTGCATCGTATCAAGCCTCCCTTGACGGTTTAGTCAAACATTTGGGATTGAGCGAGCAAGATGCCAAGAGTGTGGTCAAAAAGAGCGTGGAACTCGCTCAGGAAGCGAGAAGCCAATACATCACGGAAGCTAATGCAGATGTCCAAGACAAATTATTTGTCGCAGGAAGCGTAGGACCATATGGCGCTTTCCTGGCAGATGGTTCCGAGTATCGAGGAGACTACGTCGTGCCAAAGGAAAAGATGAAGGACTTCCACCGTGGACGCATCCAAGCGCTCGTCGAAGCCGGCGTGGATATTCTGGCATGCGAGACAATCCCATCAAAGGCCGAGACCGAAGCGCTCATCGACCTTCTTACCTCTGAGTTTCCTTCTTCAGAAGCCTGGTTCAGTTTCACACTTCGAGATGGTAGCCATATCAGCGACGGAACACCCTTATCTGAAATTGTTGCACTCTTCAAAGGTGTGGAGCAAGTCGTTTCTTTGGGGTTCAACTGCGTCCCTGATGATGTTGCTCTCGTTGCTCTCCAGGAGTTGAAACCGCTTGTGAAGGAGGGGACAATGGTGGTATATCCAAATTCTGGCGAGCAGTGGAACGCAAAAGCGAGAGAATGGGAGGGGAAGCGGACGGAAGGTTCGACGCTGGCAAAGAAAACAGAAGAGTGGAGAGATGCTGGCGCGGGTTTGATTGGAGGGTGTTGTCGTACCACACCGGAAGACATCGCGGTCATGAAGCAAGCTTTGATATCCTGAAAAGCATTTGGGAATGCGGGAAAGGTGCTGTCAGATCGGAAGTTACCAGTATTGTACATTATGTGACCAAAACGCCCTGTTCAATGTAAGGGGATTCAAGTTTGCTATGTGCTACCTGAGAGAGAATGCGGATTCAAGGTGCGGTATGACATTGGATATGGAGCTGGGCAGGGAGCTCCTCTGAGTCTAGACCGGATTTGGTGCCGTGAATGAGACCGCTCTTCTTCCACGCATCATCCGCGTTCGGAGGTCATACGTTTGTTTAGTTTTGCCGCGTTCCTTCGTGAATTGCAACAGTTACGAACGTTTGGGTTTCGACGTTCGGGACATTAAGCCTGGGCGGCTCCTAGTCGCGAGACATGTACTGTTATGATCTTTTCTGAGAAGAAGTCTCTCAGACATGTTCTCGATATTCTCACTCGTCGATAACCATGTCGTCGGCACTGGTCGCTCCTCCAGTCCGCTTTTGCAACTCTTGTAATATTGCCCTAGCTCGGTCTAGTACATCCTCAGCACCAACCTGGCCAGAGCTTGCCCTTGCGTTCAGCACGCCCACATCAAAGTCGCCATATCCACCGTTCTTGACATCCTTCTCCGGATCTACAACCTCGCTTTCTTCCTCCTTCCCTTTGCGCGCTTGGCTTTGAGTGACGGCAAACTTGGGGTGACTTTTCGGTATGACCTTGTACCTTTCGAGAGCGTTGATCTGCTTCACCAACTCTTGCCTGATAATCTCACATGATGTGCCACAGAAGAGGGCATTGATGCGGAAGGCTTCTTTGCGCGCTTCTAGGGTTCCGGGTTCGCATTGCATAGCGTCATGCTGAAAGGGAATTGGGTCGTTGGTCAACTGGGACAGGGCAGTTGCGAAGTATTTGAGCAGTTTGGGGATTTGATGGTTGATTTCATTGAGGGTATCGATATGTTCAGCGGCGATTTGGCGATAAGTCTTTGGTTCTTCAGATGTCTTTTCAGCAGAGGTGGCATTATCGGATTGCTGCATCGTATCCGTTACACCCTGTTGATCGGCTTGAGCAGACATGGCGGGCTATCTGCAAGCTTGACGCCAGGTGGGACTTTTTGTGGTTGTAATGTTAGAGTGGTTGGAGCCGGGGAAGCTCAAGCCCCACAATCGCACCGCCACATCTTGGCAGCCTAGGAAGCGAACCTCACCTCCGTCCTGCGCTCCGCAACACGGCCCGCCCAGGTGACGTCCTGGTATGCTCCAGACGCGATCTGCCCACCGAGAATCAATCTTCACGCGTCGATACACTCAAAACAGCCTAGCGACTAAGAAGCGACAATCAAGCCCCGCATACGACTATTGACGACCATTGCGACTGCCACTGGAGCACAACGGAGCGAAGGAATAGCTGCGCGCCGGCATAGAAGAGAAGGAATCACGCAGCCATGTCAGGGCCCCCCCAAGGGCCCGGGCCTGTAAGGGCTATGAGTGTAGGAAATGGACCTCCAAGTGCAGGTCTACCACCACATGCAGCCATGCCACCGCAGGGTGGCCCTCCACCGCCAGGCTCGTCGGGACCGCAGTCACAGCAGAATCTTAATCAAATCGTAGGTGACACCTCCCCTTGCTCCCTGCCCCTCCTCCCCCTATCTTCAGTACACTATCGTACGGGTGTGCGGCCATGACAGATGAATGCGTTGCGCTTGTTGCAGGGTTGCGACGTCGCCTTTGCTCATTGACACTATTCACTCATCTACGCTATGCCTTTACCTCAGAGGCTTAGTCTTGGACTTAGTGCGTGACCTTGGAGTAAGGTCAACTTACTACAATTTAGTTTGCCCAAATCAGCAGGTATTCTCTTTGCACGTTTCGTCGTACATCATGGACGGTGCATCAAAGTCGTCAACTAGGATTGGCCTTGCGTTTGGTCAAAGCCGCACAATTCCTACTAATTCGCGTGACAAAGCGAGTGTCTTCTTTACATGTTCAGTTCGACATTGCTGACTTCTACCAAAGGTATTGGAGTATCTCTCAAAGAAGGGCTATGTCCGCACCGAAGCAATGCTCCGCAAGGAGTCCGAACCACAAGCCAACGGACAGCCTCTTACCGCTCAGAGTACCGAAGCCGGCGGCGCAAAGTACACAAAGTCATTCGAGCTGCTGCGCAAATATACAGAGGACAACCTGGATCTATATAGACCAGAGCTGCGGAAGCTGTTATGGCCAGTCTTTGTCTATTCCTTCTTAGACTTGGTACGCGACTTTTACACCAAAGACGCAGAGACATTCTTCGCCGCATACCAGGGCTTGTTTGAGCGCGACCACGACGAGGATGTCAAGACGCTCCGCCAAGTGCGGTTACAGTCTCATTTGCAGGAGAGCAGAATAGCAAAACTTTACCTCGACAACAAGTACCGAATAACGTTGACGACAATGCCGTTCTTCAATCTTATCCAATTCCTTGAATCTAAGCACTTTGACGGCGGGTCGACAATAATAGATGTCATCCGCGAACACCTTAATATTGTCACGGTTGATAGGACAGCGACTGCAGAGAAGAGTATAGCGGCGATTCTTGCTAGCGGACACGGCGATGATGAGCTCCCTGCAGAGGACGAGGGCATCCCAGGACACGCCCCTGGTCACCCACTCACAGCACGCCATGACCCCGAGGCAGATGCTGCGCGAATAAGACTGCAATTGGGCGCTTACCCTCAGGAGGCGGAACTACAGGACGATGTCCGTGCTGCTCTGCAAGAGGAAGATGCCAAAGCTGCGCCAAGGCCGGGCCAACCAAGTTTGCTGGATGAGTTTGAGCAACGTATCAAGCGGGAGCCAACAGAGGATGGACCCTCGCGCGAGTTCGTCCCTTTGCCCCCGTCACTCGCCCGTGATGTCTCTATGGAGGTCCAAAAGATTATTGAGCACCGAGACCGATACAAGATGGAGGGAAGAACCGGCGGAGTTGGGCCTGCTGTTAGTGTTACCATGTATACTTTTCATAACACATACGACAGGTAGGTTGTTGAGTTTTGAGGCTATGAGATGCACCACTAACAGTACGGTAGCATCAACTGCATAGATTTTTCTGGGGACAACAAACTCGTCGCTGCCGGCATGAGCGAGTCGTACATCCGCGTCTGGTCCATGGACGGTAGCCCTCTCACTTCACCAAATGATAATCCAGACATGCAGCCATCATCTTCTAGGCGATTGATCGGTCACTCAGGTCCTGTCTATGCGGTTGCCTTTTCCCCCTCAACCGCCAACCCGTATCCCTCTGGCCCTCCTACAAACTCTGAATGTCTCCTCTCGTGCTCAGAAGACAAGACAGTTCGTCTATGGTCTTTGGATACGTACACCTGCCTTGTTGCGTACCGTGGTCACGATAACCCCATCTGGGATCTCCAATGGGGACCCTATGGCCACTACTTCCTCACAGGCTCAAACGACCGCACCGCGCGTCTGTGGTCGACTGACCACATTGAACCTCTTCGCATCTATGTCGGCCATGACAACGACGTCGACTGCGTTACTTTCCACCCTAATAACCTCTATGTCTTCACAGGCTCGTGCGACCGCACAGTCCGTATGTGGCACATCGCCGGCGGTAACTGTCTGCGCCTCTTTACCGGACACACCGGCAACGTCACAGCTATATCTTGCTCTCCCGACGGAAAGACGCTCGCCTCTGCAGATGACGCCGGCAACATCATCCTTTGGACCCTCGAAACAGGCCGCAGGCGCAAGCGCATGCGTGGTCATGGCAAAGGCGGTATCTGGTCTCTCTCCTGGAGTGTGGAGTCGAGCGTCCTTGTCTCTGCCGGTGCCGACAAGACGGTTCGTGTCTGGGACGTACTACAGGAAACCAGCGATAAGGCTGCCGACGGTGTCACTGCGAAGACAGATGGCGCGATGACGACAAAGGGCGCCAGTGGCACGACGGTTACAGGAAAGAAGGCGACTAAGGAGACGGGTGTGTCGGCGGATCAAATCAGTGTGTTTCCTACGAAGGATAGTCCCGTGTACAAGGTCCAGTTTACAAGGATGAATTTGGTGCTTGCGGGTGGTGCATATCTGCCTACGCGTTCGTAGGGATGAGTCTAAAGGGTCTTCTTAGGGTGTTTGGAGTACAACTATGCTGGACGAGTAGTGGTGACATACCCATATGAAATAATAAAACTTTGATTCGAGCTTGAGGTGTATGCTGGTGATCACGATTGTCATGTGTGCACTGCATTTGTTGATATCTACGGACTAATTACTACTAGCCCTATCGTTCACGCACTTTCCTCTTCTACCACTATTCTATGCTTTAACTTCTTCTAAATTTTACGTTTGACGGAGATCATGGAGAACAAGTCGTCTGACACACGGGGGCGTCTAAATTAAACTTGACGTCTTCCACCTAAGGTTACGACATGATTGTCAGCCGCTGATACACGTAGCGTGTAGGTGCATTATGCGAGAGCTTGGAGATTGTTTCTTGCTGCTTTCAGCCAACGGAGGGCCATCTCGAGAACCATTCGTTGTTCATAAAGGGTATTTTGTATCTATTCAACACGTTAGCTCTGGCTCTACCAGGCACATCGCCCATGCTCATGTCCACATACCACGAGTTCTGAATAAGTGCTAGATCAAGCGCATCCATACAATCGACAGACATCGGTCCTAGATTGGATCAATTGTAGTTCCGGCGGCATCTCACCCAGTCATACTCTGGTCTCCGTCTCGATCCTCTGAAGCAGCTGGTTGGCCAAGCTCCTTCAGTGAAGCCTTGAGCTGAGCAATGCGCGCCTCAAGATCTTCAATTTCTTCTTCCTGATCCTCTAACGAGCGATCGATATCCGGCAACGACAAGACGGCGCGTCTCGCTTTTTGTATCTTCAGTCGGACATCGTTTGCAGCTGTAGCTACATGCTGGATTTCCAGGGGCCCGTCTGGCGAGAGCTGCGCTGGCGTGGGAGTAGCAGGTGGCGGCTGAGCTGATGTCTCGAGGATGCGCTTGAGTAGCTTATGGAGGTCGGGCAGGACGTCAAAGGCAGAGGGCGCAGGGGGTACTGGTGCGGTTGCGGAAGCCGGGGGTGGATGGGCTGGCGTGGCTGCACCTGTGGGCGGGACTGAGGCTCGCGCCGATGCAGGGGCGTAGGGTGTCGCTGCTGCCGACATGTCTACAGATTTCCAAGAGTATTATCTGGATAGACGTGTCTACTAGCGTGGTGTTGACCGGACAGAGGTGATGGCTTCACCCGAGGGCGCTGATTGGATAGTTTCCTCACTCCAACTCTATCGCAGTCGCTTTCTTGGACAACACGTGTTTTCTGGCGATCACAGTATTCACCGGATCTGCGCGAATCGTGTCGCGTATTGAAGGGAGGCCGAGACGAGGTTCCGGCCGCGGGTTGTGGGGGGCTATTGCATTGGTCGCTGCGAGAAGGAGATGGGGTGACGTTGGTCGCCCATGCTTTTTCCAAACTCCAAGGCCGACTTAGCCCCACCAACTCTGCCCCTCCGCCGATAACTAAATTCAGCATCTTTTCCTTCGCGCCATTCAGTCCCCCTTATCCAACTTTGTTTTCGGATTCCTCATCCTCTTTTATATCAAGTTTCCTGGTTAGTTCACAATCATGGCCAAGGTCGACCAAAAGGCCGTCCTCATCGTCATTGACGGCTGGGGTGTTGCGACTGAGAAGTCGCGCAAAGATGGCGATGCCATTCTTGCAGCAGATACCCCTACCATGGACGAGTTTGCGCGGCAAGGCTCGAAAACTGCACAGGGATACACTGAGTTGGAAGCCTCGTCCCTCGCAGTCGGTCTTCCCGAGGGCCTGATGGGCAACAGCGAAGTCGGCCACTTGAACATCGGCGCGGGACGCGTTGTGTGGCAGGACTCAGTCAGAATCGGACAGACCATCAAGAACGACAAGCTCAAGGATGTCGAAAACATCAAGAAGTCGTTCCAGCGCGCCATTGACGGAAACGGAAGGCTGCACTTCTGCGGTCTCGTTTCGGACGGAGGCGTACATTCCCACATGGACCACCTCATCGCTCTCCTCAAGGTAGCGAAGCAACAGGGCGTCCCCAAGGCATACATCCACTTTTTCGGAGATGGCCGAGACACCGACCCCAAGTCGGCTGTGGGGTACATGGAGACTCTGCTCAAGGCGACCAAGGAGATTGGTCTCGGCGAGATCGCAACAGTGGTCGGTCGTTACTACATCATGGACCGTGACAAGCGCTGGGACCGTGTTGAACTGGGAATGAAAGGTCTCGTTACCGGAGAGGGCGAAGACAGCAGCGATCCAGTGGCTACTATCAAGGAGCGCTACGAAAAGGGCGAAAACGACGAGTTCTTGAAGCCCATTATTGTAGGAGGAAAGGAGCGGAGAATACAAGGTAAGTGACTAGATGGAGTACCTACATGTCCTCTTGCTGATTTGTCCGTCTAGATGACGACACTGTCTTCTTCTTCAACTACCGTTCAGATCGTGTGCGTGAGATTACCCAACTGCTGGGCGATTTCGACCGCTCGCCGAAGCCCGATTTCCCATACCCCAAGAATATCCACCTCACCACCATGACATCGTACAACCCCAAATACACATTCAACATTGCCTTTGAACCCCAACGTATGATGGATGTTCTTGCTGAGACACTGGGTAAGCAAGGCGTGAAGCAGTGTCACGTTGCAGAGACGGAGAAGTATGCTCATGTCACGTTTTTCTTCAACGGCGGTGTTGAGAAGCAATTCGAGAACGAGGAGCGCGAGATGGTACCATCACCAAAGGTGGCCACGTACGATCTGGAGCCCAAGATGAGCGCAATGGCGGTTGCCGACAAGCTCTGCGAGCGTATCCGAACTGGTAAGTTTGAGTTCCTCATGAACAACTTTGCTCCACCAGATATGGTTGGCCACACTGGAGTATACAAGGCAGCCATTGAGGCGTGCACGGAGACGGATAAGGCCATCAAGAAGGTGTACGACCAGTGCAAGGAGAGCGGATATGTCTTGTTTGTTACTGCCGACCACGGGTAAGTTGAAGCATCCTGTTTAGTGCACAGAAGGAAGAAGCTGACAGATTGACAGTAACGCTGAGGAGATGCTCACTGAAGAGGGCACGCCCAAGACTTCCCACACAACCAACAAGGTGCCGTTTGTCATGGCCAACGCGCCTGAGGGCTGGAGCCTGAAGAAGACTGACGGTGTACTGGGCGATGTAGCGCCTACGGTTCTTGCGGTCATGGGCCTCCAACAGCCGGAGGACATGGACTGCAACAGCTTGCTCGTCAAGTCGTAAGGCATTGAGGATGTGTACATTCTCTGCCCAACAATTTTCGCATTTTGTTTAGCTGTCGGATGCACCTGACGCTACGACTGTTCATGGTAGAAGCTAGAGAACACTAGATCAGCATAAATACATAGAAATCTGGTTGTCGCAAAGCCGCGGCTTGCATGCATGCAACGTCTACAACTTATAAAATGTCTATGGTACACTATTCTCGCTACGAGGTTCGGCAGTGCGGCTGGTTTGTAGGCCTGGCTACCAATCAAGATACGGATTGTCTTGGCAGCGACTAGGGTTGAATTATGGTGGGGGACTCGGTGTGGACCCCTCCCTACAAGCTCCCAGCAAGGCCCCGTCGCCCATTACGACAAGCTTGTTTTTTCAGCTCCTGGCCTGCTTCACTTCTACTCGACTAAAAAGCCTCGATAGGAGGCACTTTCAGTGCATTAAATACCATCAAATCTAACTGCAAAAAAAGGCCCCCCGCCGCGCGCATCACAGGGCTATCTGCATTGAATAGCAAGCCCATCGGGCACGCCGACGCTTCACAGTCGATACCCAGTCCAAGACCTCAACACCCAACCGCACCCTCGCACTGCTCTATAAAAAGACTCGTCAGTCGCACACTTCAGACACCAACTAAAGCGCAAACATGGCCACCAAGACTTCCAACGGTGGGTCTGGGGCACAGGCACCACAAACACCCCAGGTTCAGCCTTGCAGATACAAGACGGGCAAGACTCTGGGTGCAGGCAGCTACTCGGTCGTGAAGGAGTGTGTGCACATCGATACAGGGCGATACTATGCCGCAAAGGTCATCAACAAGAGGCTTATGGCTGGTCGAGAACACATGGTGGACTGAATAACTCCATACTGGAGGGCGCATTCACTGACACGTGCCAGGTCAGGAACGAGATTGCGGTATTGAAGAGAGTTTCCATGGGCCATAGGAACATCCTCACACTCGTTGACTATTTTGAGACGATGAACAACCGTCTGTCTCAACTCCTTCAGTTCTGCGTCATGCGCTAACACACGAGCAGTCTATCTGGTCACCGACCTTGCGCTTGGAGGCGAGCTCTTCGACCGCATCTGTCGCAAGGGAAACTACTACGAATCCGATGCCGGCGACCTGATCAGGGCTACTCTTTCGGCTGTCGCATATCTCCACGACCACGGTATCGTGCACCGAGATTTGAAGCCAGAGAACTTGCTGTTCCGAACACCAGAGGACAATGCTGATTTGCTTATCGCCGATTTTGGACTTTCTCGAATCATGGACGAGGAGCAATTTCATGTTCTCACAACAACCTGCGGTACGCCAGGCTATATGGCGCCTGAAATTTTCAGGAAGACGGGTCATGGAAAGCCAGTGTAAGAACAAAACGACTTTGTGAAAGATCTACTGCTGACTATCTTATAGTGACATTTGGGCCATTGGTGTTATTACGTATTTCCTCCTCTGTGGCTATACCCCTTTTGATCGCGACTCGAACCTTGAAGAGATGCAGGCCATCTTGGTTGCTGACTATTCTTTTACCCCTCTGGAATACTGGCGAGGTGTCTCACTCACGGCGCGGGAGTTCATTCGTCGATGCTTGACTGTGGATCCTGCAGCGCGCATGACCGCTCACGAGGCTCTCTCCCACCCCTGGATCACCGAGCTCGGCAAGAACAATGCTGATGGTGAAGAGGATCTATTGCCAACTGTCAAAAAGAACTTTAATGCTAGGCGCACGCTTCACGCTGCTATTGACACGATCCGCGCTATCAACCAACTCCGAGCTGGTGGCGCTGCAGGTATGATGGACGGTCAGCGATCAGCGGAACCCCGACGAGGGGCGCCCCACGCGCGCATCCCACAACCGGCAGATGAGCCCGACGACCCGATGGAGATTGACAGCAGGGGAAATGGCCACGGTCAGACCGAAGAGATGATCCAGGAACAAGAGCGAAGAATCAGGGAGACTCAGCAGGGATTGTGGGGAAAGCGCTGATCTTTTCGTCATTGCTTTCAAGATCGATTACCCTTTTATTTTTCAGTACTACACAATCCAGAAGCGATTTCCATTTGATTTTTTGATGTAGATGTTGTCTGGCTACGCATCATTCTTGATTAGACGGCGACTTCAATTTGAGTCTGGTATGATATCGCATGAGCATATTACTCAATATAGCCTTGTATCGTCACGTGGTAGCGTATCAGCTAGGATCAGCCCTCGATTACCTTGATGCCATTCTTTTTGCACTGTCTAAATGCTAGATATCCCTACAAAGCTTCACTAACATTCATTCCCGATTCTGTGACCTGCAACCCCACTGCAGTCTTCGCTACGTCGGTGCTCGTTACCCAATGCTTCTCTCTGGAAACTGTACCTTGCAGTCGAAAAAAAAAGACGGTAAAATCTAAGCAAAATTGTTATCCGTCTGCACTCCATCTGTCCCATTCTGCGCCTCTTGGCCCCGTTTCTCCCCATCCACGATAACACCCCCGGCCTTACGCCTGCTCTCCACCAGCGCCTTAATCAACGCAACCGTAACCTCCCACCCCTCCTTCATCTTCTCCTCACTACTCGTCAAATCGGGGACATGCAAAAAGACAACGGGCCGCTCATCCTCCTTAATACTATAGTAATGCGCAAGACTGTTATAATAAATAAACCCACACAAGAAATTCCCCGCATCAGTACTAATCCTCACATCTGGGCGTTTCGCGCTACTCGCTTCGGAAGAAGACGAAGAAAAAGAAGAAGGCTTTAAGGACTCTTTCCAACACGCCAGCACATCTGCAGTATCGAAACTCGTCGACAGCGTATTTGGAAATTTTGAAGCAGGAAAGTGCTTTTCAGCGCTTTCGTCGTCGAATCGCTGACGATCAACATCAGCGATACTACCGTACCCGCGGCTCCGCGAGCCTTGCTCGATGGCGTAGTAATTGCGGCCTGCGGCGAGTCCGATGTGCAGGATTATGTCTGCGACCGGGTACATGGGATTTCGTGGGGGAAGCAGGTTGGGGATGAGATTGAGGACGGCGGTGTAGGCGACGCGGATGGGTTCGTGGTGGACATGGATGTGGATTGGGGTTTTATTCGTGGGGGAAGAGGGAAGCAGGCTGGGGAGGGTGGAGGCGATTTCCCAGGAAGAGTTTTTGGGGAAGCGGGTGAGGAAGGGCTGAGGGAGTTTGTTAGGCCAGTGGGTTGAAAGTGGCAGATAGAGAGTGACCGCGTGACCATTTGGTTAAGGTGGCCGACGAGAAGGTATGAGAGGCTGGAAACATGGATAGAAACATACACCGAATCCAGTGACTAGCACTGTCACTGGCTTTTCGCCTTCCTCGCTGGGAGGCTGCGGTGCAGCATATGATGGTGCCATAGGCGGATCGGGGTTTATCGGAGTTTGTGCTTGCAGTAGACGATCAACAGGAACTCAAGGCTACCAACTTGTATGTTAATACCCATTTTCAAGCCTAGCCGTCCCCGTCCGTCCCAAGTGCTCAGACTAGCCTCCTACGTGTCAACGCCGTCGAGCGGGATCCCCCTTGCAATGCTGACAGGGTCTCTCCATCGAGATATGTCGAGCAACCATTGTCGGGGCCCCACCAGACATATCGGATAGTGCAAAACTTACATGCTATTGGGTGTGAGTGTTTCTTTTTGTGGAGAGACCTCACGGGTTCTGGGATTCCCAGAGGATTTAAATGACAGTTCTTGTGGCTGTTTCTTACAGCAAGGGTTTCGATAAGAGTAAGTTATCGATGTCGTGTCGTTGGCTGAGGGACTAGCCGAATGCGTAGTACACTGCTTATTTGTACGTTGCCCCTACCACGACACTGCAGATGATTGCTGGCACTAAAACCATGTACTCACCGCACCTTGGCAGACAGGAATAGACACTGGTATATGTATTAACCGTTCAAAACCCCCTGCACTACGTTCAATGCTGTTTGCAGTAGACTAGCCGTGGTTTTTGCTGCTATTATGACGACACTTGTTATCCCGCCCCTCTGGCGCAAGGAAGAGCGAGCATCGCAACAGCTGAATGCCGAAACGGAGCCGCCAGCTACCCCACGCGGGCATGAATATCCATACACATACATCTTCCCCCCGCATCGGAACGAGGCACCTCCACCTCGGTACTATGTCTGGTGCTGCATAATGCGTTCTTATCCACCGCGACATTTCACCCGTAGTCAAACATAGTACAGACGTCTTTCCCATGCAATTGCGGACGCTAGTACGGCAAACGACTAAATAAAGTGTGAGTGACGTCCTTGCTCTTACCCGCCGTCGGCAAAAGCACCGGTCCGAAAGGCTGCCACAAAAAGCTCTTGGACAACACCATGCTGAGCTTCTCTCCATCTACCCTTGCTTGTTTTCGGCTCGTGAGTCAACCGTGAAAAACCTGGCTCAAGGCAATTCCTCGACCTTGGCTTCATACATCTCGTGACCATGGCATCTGCAGACTCACCTTCGAAACCTTACTCCCTGGCTATAGTCGGCGGTGGTATATCTGGTCTCGCGCTCGCCATTGCTCTCCTGCAACACAACGTTCCCCTCACTATATATGAAGCCGCATCGCATTTTGGGGAAATTGGTGCTGGCGTGGCGTTTGGGCCCAATGCAGGACGCGCAATGGAGCACATGTCGCCAAAGATCTACCAGGCGTTTTTGAAATGCAAGACTGGGAATGCATATGAATCCAAGGCGAATTCCTGGTTTACCGTTCGCGTGGGAGATGCGAGAAAGGCAGATAAAGATGGTTATGTGCGTGAGGGCAAGAAGGTAGGCGATCCGGTGTTTGAAATACTTCTGCCCCCCGGTGGAGAACGCGGGGGTGTATACAGAGCTCATTTTCTGGATGAGTTGGTCAAAGATGTTCCGGATCATGTGGCCAAATTTGACAAGAGACTTGTTGACATGGAAGAGGCGGGTGATGGGTCTGGTGATATGGTACTCAAGTTTGCAGATGGTTCCACAGCACAGCATACTGCCGTCATTGGGTGTGACGGCATCAAATCTCTGACGAGAAAATGGCTACTTGGAAGAGACAACCCTGCCTCCGAAGCTGTCTTCTCGGGAAAATATGCATACAGAGGACTGATCCCCATGGACGAAGCAGTCGAGCTACTCGGCGACGAAGCCGCCAGAAACAGTCAAATGTTCCTAGGCTACCACGGCCATCTCCTTACATTCCCCATTTCACACGGCAAAATCATGAACGGTATTTTACCTTTCCACCCCTCTCTCAAACATACCAATCCCTCACTAACCCTCACAGTCGTCGCATTCAACTCCCGCGAAACCTGGGACTCGGAAAAATGGGTCGTCACAACCTCCAAACAAGACATGCAGGCCGACTTTGCAGAATGGGGCCCGCACGTCCAAAAGATCATCGGGGCAATGCAAAACCCAGATATCTGGGCTTTATTCATGCACCCGCCTTGCGAAACATATACCAAGGGTCGCGTCTGTCTGCTCGGCGATGCCGCGCACGCAACGACACCGCATCAAGGCGCCGGCGCGGGCATGTGTATGGAAGACGCGCATGTGCTCGCCGGCCTGATCAAAGATGCAAACAGCACGGAGGAGCTAATGTGCGCGTTTCGGACGTTTGATGAGGTAAGGAGGGAGAGGACGCAGAAGCTTGTCACGACTAGTTATGAGACGGGGCAGGTGTATGATTTTGAGTTGCTGGGGGACGACTTGGATAAGATTGAGGAGAACTTTTCGACGCGGTTGCATTGGATTTGGAAATTTGATGTGCAGGCGCAGCTGGAACTTGCACGGGAGATTATGAAGAACAAGAAGAAGTAAGGTTTGGATGTGTTTTCTATTGAACTAAGCTAACGAGCGGAGGGGCTGAGTTACGGTATCGTTTGCAGAAGCTAATCTATGACATCGTCTCTCAACGAGAAGATTTGCTTGAGTACCTCGTCCGTCTTTGCGCCGATGCCGTTGTGGTACATCATGTTTGTTATAAAGGGCTTGCAGCCTTTGATCTTGCTGGCCGTCTCCATACTCAAGTCGAAGTCTACGTACATGTCATCCATGTACACAGCCGCGTATGTCGGTACCTCGTTCTTCATCAGCTGCTCCACGTCGTATAGTTTTGGCCAGTCCTTTTCTGCCGCCAGCAACTCCCCTACTTTCTTGAGTTTCTTGAGCTCAGGATAGCAGTCAAACATGAAGGGATAAATCATCTCGCCGGTAAAGTAGATAGGATCTTTCGAGTCAACGTGGGAGAGAGAGAACTGGGGGTATTTTTCGAGCATGCGTTCAGCGGACCAATTTGCAGCTTGGCCTTGGCAGTATATAGGCTCGTGGAGCAGAGCGTAAATGACGTTCGTGTCCCAACTCTGTGCTGCTTCGAGTGCGAGCACAGTCGGACGCGTCAAATGACCGAATTGCGTGAGATCAGTATCCGCACGGAGAACGAAATTGTGGACATCGTCGAAACCGCCGTGTTTGCCAAAGTAGATGCCCAATTGGAGGAAACGACGTGCAGAGAGGTGGCCTTCGCCGCCTTGGACGCGCACTGTGGTATCGCCAAAGCGGGAAAGCAGCTTGACGATGCGTTTGACTCGTTCCACATCCTCCGGGTATTTCTGATAGTACCCTTCGTTTCTGCTCTTGACACGTTCATATAGCCGGTCATAAACTTCGTCTGCATTGTCTCTTAATGGTGGCAGACCCCCAAACAGGAACGCTTCTTTGACACCTTCAGGGTAAAACGAGAGATACGTCGTGCAGCAGAAACCGCCAAAGCTCTGGCCCATGATGCTCCATTTCTTCTTCTCTTCAGGATAATCGGCTGTCAGTGCTTTCCTTACAGCCTCACAGTCCTTGACAATGCTGTCGGCTCTAAAGCTCTTCATATAATCTGCCTGCACTTTCTCATCGCCCCTTAGCTGCAGACTCGACTGGCTGATGGCGGTTGACAGGCCTGTCCCGCGCTGGTCGAGGAGGAGTACTTGGTACCCTTTTTCGAGTATGGTGTGCGTCCAAGATACGTTTTGGGGTGACTGGCATTCAAAGCCTGGACCGCCTTGTAGGTAGATGAGCCATGGAAGCTGTGTCTTGGCTTTCTCGAGGTGCGACGTTGGCGTGTAGTCTGCAGGCTTCTCGGCTTTTAGGGCTGAACGGGCAAAGAGTTGGATTGTTCCCAGGGATGGGTTTGCTTTCGGAATGTCAATAGATTTATTACTTATAGAATTCCCAATGCTTTGTTTCTTGGTATGTTAAACTGAACCCCACATACAGTAGTCACGGGGTACTTGGAAGAAGTGCTCCGTAATTCGAAGCTTGCCTATATACAGTTGTTAGCGAATGGTGAAAAGAGGCGAAGAGAGCTATACCAGGTAGGAGGTGGCTCCTCTGCTCGAGAATCTTTGCAGCTTGAATCATCTTGCGAATTGGATATGCGGAGAGGAGAAAGGTGGGGAATGAATGTATGTAGTGCTACTATCGATAAGCCCGAACGTTCCCGTAATGCCTGCTCCAAATGATTGGCGGGGTAAACAATATGTCATCGGGCAGTATGCACCCAGACACTTGTGCATAGTAAGCTCGGTTATACGATTCATCGAGTCGTAATTACTATCTTCTTCTGTCATCGTCACAGTGGCTGAGCGACTCCAGAGTATTAGAGCTGAGGTTCAAAAATTTCCAACTACGTACTGAGGGGCAAATCGCGGGGGTTCGCCAGCCCACAAAACCACAAGCGTGACAACATTTCACAGCACACCTCATTTGATCAACTCTAATCTCCGAATTGAAAAATGGCCAAGGATAAGAAAAAAGCATCCGGTGGCAAGGCCGCTGCCAAAGCTGCCAAAGCCGCCAAGCAAGAGAAGAAGGCAGGCAAAAAAGATAAAAAGCTTGCATCCAAGACACAGGAACTCGATTCTGATGCCGAAGATGTTGATCTTGACGCGATCCTCGCACAATATGCAAAAGAGCAGGAGCAACACCATGCCATCACCGAAATCGCTGCTGAACCGCCGTCCGCTCGAACGTCATGCACTCTCCTTGCTAACCCGGCAAACGAGAACGAGGTTTTCTTATTCGGAGGCGAGTACTTCAATGGAGCCACAGCAAAGTTCTTCAACGACCTCATGATCTACAATATCAAGCAAGATGGCTGGAAGCAAGTGACCAGCCCTAACTCGCCACTTCCTCGATCCGGACATGCTTGGTGTCGTGCAGCCAACACAAAAGACATTTATCTTTTTGGTGGCGAATTCAGCTCTCCAAAGCAGGGAACTTTCTATCACTACAATGACTTCTGGAAATTGGATCCAACAAACCGGGAATGGACGCGCATGGAAGGCAAGAGTAAGACTGCGGCGCCACCAGCACGAAGCGGTCATCGCATGGTTAGCTTCAAGCAGTACATTATCCTTTGGGGAGGGTTTCAAGACACATCTGCGACAACAAAATACCTAAACGACCTCTGGATCTATGATTGTGTCAACTTCTCGTGGCACACACCAAAGCTCCAGGCTGCTCGCGCGATACCGGATGCTCGATCAAGTTTCACATTCCTGCCACACGATCAAGGCGCCGTTATATACGGTGGTTACTCTCGTGTTAAGACGCAAGCTGGTGGGAAACAGCAGCAGCAAGGCAAAGGCAAGAAGAGCGGCGGCGGAGGCCCAGCTTCGCGCATGGTATTGAAGCCAAAAGTGCACGATGATACTTGGTTTCTGCGCATCACGCCGCCACCGGCCGATCAACCTTCGACAACTCTGCCGACTGTTTCATGGGAAAAGCGGAAGAAGCCAGCTAATGCACCGAACCCGCCACGCGCAGGTGCCACGATGGCATACCACAAGGGTCGTGGCGTCATGTTCGGCGGAGTGCACGATGTCGAGGAGAGCGAAGAAGGCATCGACTCGGAATTCTTCAATCAGCTCTTCATCTGGAACGTAGAGCGAAACCGCTTCATGCCACTTACTCTGCGTCGGCCAAAGCAAAACGCGAACAAAAAAGCTGCCCAACAAGCCAACGTTAGCCGACGAGATCGCGGCAAAGCAGCAGAGGAGGAACTCCTAGCCAACCTCAAGGCGCTCGAAATGAAAGCCGGAGTCGCCCAAGACCCAGACTCTGAGGACGAAGCCGCCAAAGCTGCAGAGGAAGACGAGGAAGAAGATACACGCCCGGAGAAGCCCAAACTCTTTGAATTTCCCCACCCGCGCTTCAACGCCGCCCTCACCGTTCAAGCAGACACGTTGTACATCTACGGCGGCACCTACGAAAAAGGCGACCGCGAATTCACATTTGACGAGCTCTGGTCCGTAAACCTCAACCACCTCGACGGCGTAACCGAAATCTTCAAGCGCGACCTCGAAGACTGGCAAGGGAGCGAAGACGAAGCCGACTCGGACGAGGAAGACGACTCCGAGGAAGACGAAGACGAAGACGAAGATGCCGAAGATTATGATGCCAAATCCGCGTCTACAGCTCCCACAAGTATCGCAGACTCTGTTGCCCCACCTGCAACGGAAGATCTGGGTCCCCAAGAAGAAATCTCCGCACTCACAGATACTTTACCGCATCCGCGTCCCTTTGAGTCCCTACGTGACTTTTATGCCCGCACATCGGAGCAGTGGCAAAATATCATTCTCGAGGAGTTGGAGCGCAAGGGCACGAGCGTAGAGAAGAGTCCCAAGGAAGTTAAGAAACTGGCATTTGAACGTGCCGAAGAAAAATGGTGGGACTGCAGAGAAGAGATTCGCGCGTTGGAGGATGAGCAGGAGGCGGCGGGCATAGGGGAGGTGGTCAGTTTGGCGGATAAGGAGGGGGCAAGCGGTGCTGGGGGTGTGGGAAGAAGGAGATAGACAACCGTACTGGGGATATGTGACATGTGTAGATTAAAGAAGCTAGATAAATAGTCAAGTGGAATATGGAGTATGAGGGAAGAACTACATAATCCCATCAATAACCTCCGCCACCCAATCCAACTGCACAGCACTCACCCCCCGCGCCCACGCCCTCCCCGTAAATACAAACTCATTGAACACAATCGCCTCTACCTTCTTGCCAAAAAGTACAGAGCTAGGATGTATAGCCACAGTCTGATTCCCCAGCAAAGTCTTATAACTCCCATCCGGCATCAAGCGCGCCGTATTCGCAATAAACCCACGCAACATACACTCAAGTATCGCGCGACTCTTTGCCTCAGACGGCGCCGCATCATGCGCTTCTACGCTGTCATGCGACAGCAACTTAAGCTGCTTACACAGTTCGCTAAGCTGCGTGCGTATCTTCATTACATTCTCCATAGCGCGATACGAGACAAAATGGCTCTCGCACCAGGTTTTCCTCTGCGCTTTATCTTCGGCTGCAAAGCGCTGGACGGTTACGAGAAGGGTCAAGTGGTCGCCCTCGCGACGATACAATTCTCTCCGGACTTCTTCTGCCTCTTCTTTGCGCTCTTCGGTGACGAGGTTCAGGAACACGGTTTCAACGCTCAAGGCGGAGATGATGTCGATGGCTGCGGTGAGGCAGTCGCGCTCGGGTTTCGCGGCTTCGACTAAGACACGACCCAGTGTGGGTGTTAGAGGGAATTTCGCAATGACGAGGCCGTTGGGGCTGATGTCTCCGGTTTCGGTGAGGGCTTGTAGGTGGAGGAGTTGGAGCAAGGCTTTTTCGAGGGCTTCGCGAGGGGGTCGGTCGAGGAAGGGGAAACTGAGTACGTCGGCGACGCCACGGGCTTTCATGGTTAGGATGGCTTGGCTGAGATCGCAGCGGAGGATTTCGGGGATCGTGCGGTCTTCCATGCTCTTGTACGTGTCTTCGGTGTAGAGACGGTAGCATTGGCCGGGTGCTTCACGGCCGGCTCGACCCTTGCGTTGGATGGCTGCGGATTTGGAGATTGGTTTTACAAGGAGAGACTCGAGGCCCAGGCGATTCCGAAATTGTTTGATTTTAGACTTGCCGCAGTCGATTACGAAGCGGATGCCGGGGACAGTGACGGATGTTTCTGCAATGTTGGTTGCGAGGATGACGCGTCGGGTGCGGTAAGGAGCTGGCTGGAAGATGCGTTGTTGAGCGTGCTGAGGAAGAGCTGCAAAGAGTGGAAGAGCGAGTAATTTAGGAACCTCGTCATCCATGCCTTCAGCGTAATCGTTGATGAGCTTCTCGAGGGACTCAATAGTGTCTTGACCCGTTAGGAAAACTAGTATATCGCCGGGTAGAGGCTCCTTATAATGAATCTGAAATACCAGTTTCAGGGCAGATTCGATCCAATCCTGTGTAGGCTGTGGCAGATATATCGTCTTGACCGGATATTGTCGTCCTTGTACATAACACGTCGAAACTTTGTTAGTGTTTACCGTCTTTGCTTTATCGACAGTCGTGTCCGATGTTGCTGCAGGCGAATCACCTCCAAAGAATTTCACAAGACTCTCCACATCCGCTGTAGCACTCATTACTACCACCTTGAGCGGATGCTTTCTTTTCTTGTTATTCTCCTCATCAGCAACTAAATTCCTCAAAAATCCGAGAATCAGATCCACATTCACGCTCCTCTCGTGCACCTCATCCACTACTATCGCACTGTACTGCGACATGTTGGGATCCCTGAGCATCTCCTGAAGCAGCATACCTTCAGTCAAAAACTTGACTTTTGTATGCTTCCCAACAGCGTTGTCGAAACGGACACTGTAGCCGACCTTGGCTGCTGGGCCCTTGTCACCAAGTAAGCTGCCCATTTCTTCTGCAACACGGCGGGCCAGAGAAATCGCTGCAACTCTTCGAGGCTGTGTGATCGCTATGCATCCCGTACACCATGATTCGTTGGTCAAAAACTGTGGTAATTGTGTCGATTTTCCGGAACCCGTTTCTCCGGTTAAGACGAGGATGTTGTTCTTTTGTAATGCTGCTCGGATGGAGTCTGCCTGGGGCCATATGGGAAGCGATTTTCTGACTGATCGCAGCTCATCGCGTTTTTGGAGAAGATAAGGTGGTATGTCCTGGATTTTTTGAGAGTTTCGCAACCGCTGCGGTTGCTTGTTCCTGGCCTTGGAATGTTGCTCACGCTTGGGTGTGGGTTCTGGTGGCTGTGTAGATGGCTTGTCCGGGTTGGAAGACTTCTCAGACTGTCCAGTTGGTCTTTCCATAGCAACCTCTGTCTTCTCCACAACATCAACCTTGCTCTTTTGACTCGCAACGGGATTAGGTGTATCATCTTCAGAGTCATCAAACTTGGTCAGTTGGCCGGCGCCTTTTTTAACACTCCAGCCATCCTTAGCTGGTTGAGCTCTCTTTCTCTTTTTGCCCTTCTTTAGATCTGTTGATCCATTCTCTCCGTTCTGGACTTTTGAATCCATGCTCTTTTCTTGTGACATTACTGTCGTGGGAATAGTGATGGCGTCTCGAATACCAAAACTTTTCTGACCTCGAAAACTTTATCGATAAGAGCGCGTCGTCCTATAGCGGCTAGCGTGGGTCCAGCCTACAGCGAAGGATCCACCTCCACACTCCACATGCTTGGTTGGGTGCGATTACAGAATTGTATCCAAGCAATGCGAATTTCGAAAGTGCATGCTTTCGGGAGGAGTCTCAATGATGTGATTCAGCCACTCAGCCATGTCCGGTATGATCAGCGAATCAATAAGTCTGCAAGACATCTTGCAACCCGCAACCATGGATGCTTTATTGACCAAGAGTTTATCTACAAAAGTCTAGATGCGAGTCTATGCACACGACACAGGGTTTGGTGTTCGCAATGTACCATCTACTTCCCTGTATCCCGGATTCCCCATTTCCCTACCTCCTGCATAGCCTGCTCGCCCCCCTCGGCTAGCCTTTCATCTTTAAGCACCCCAGCCAGGCACTGCCAGCCGTCTCTTCCGCCGCCCCATTTAAGCACCTCATTCTTATACAACTCACCGTTTTCTCTATCCAAGCTGCCTTCTGGGCCATTGTGCTGAAACACATCCTTCCAGATCTTAGCTGCGAGTGCGCGGTCAAACAGATAAGAATAGTAGGTAGCGCCGTATCCATACAAGTGGCCAAAGAAACCCTGCCAAGCTGTACCAGCGGGCTCAGGAACCGACGCGTACTTGTTGTATACATCGTGGTAAACCTTTGTCGAGTTAAAATTTGGGTCTGCAGCGATAGGGGAATGGTAAGCTTGGTCTAGCATGCAAAGTAAGATTTGCGATTCAAGTTCGGCGTGCTGATTTCGATTGTCGATTGCGAGGCGGGACTCAAGGGCAGCCATAGGGACCGGAGCGTCTGTTTCCCAGTGGCGGGCATACAGAGACAGAACGTGTGGGCAAAAAGCAAAGTGTTCCATTAGTACGGAGGGCAGCTCAGCTATGTCGGTGGCGCAGCGAGTGCCAGAGACGTTTTGGAGAGCTGTGCGACCCAGGATAGAGTGGAGAGCGTGGCCCATTTCGTGGAACAGAGTGCGTACGTCGTGAATGTTGAGGAGCGTTGGTCGCGAATGAGACGCTTTGCTGAAGTCACAAATCAGGGCGATAGTTGGTAGTTGGAAGTAACTTTGCCTTTGGGCATTGTAAGACACTGGCATACCATCGGTTGCGGCTTCAATGGGTGAAGAAAAGCGGTGCTGCATATGTGCCATTTCTTCCATTTCCGAGGGTAAAATCTCGCGACTACAGCGCAGGGTGAAATGCGCTGGGTTGGGCGTCTTGCCAGGACGAGAATACAAGTCACAGTACAGTACCGCAATATGGCCTTCAGTATCAGATATGACATCGAGGCGGCGAACTCCATCGTCCCACACCTCCCCCGGCTGAGTCTCCTTTGGAACAAAGCGTACGCCGTAGAGACGGTCGAAGAGCCGAGATATTCCCTGCAGGACGGTACCGACAGAAAAATATGCAGATAGTGAATCCGGGGTGCGCTGCCTATAATGACCCTCCATTGTCGCAAGCATCTTCTGTGTGTAGTAGAACTTATCCCAGGCATTGATGCGATCTGGAAAGTTGGACCGGTGAGCATCACCTCGTTTCAATTCCATCAATTCCTCTAAGTCGGCGAGTACAGCCGGTCGACTGTCCTCATACAATGCTTTCAAGAAAGTATTGACAGCCTCTGGTGTCCGTGCCATCTTGTTCTCAAGTGTCATGTGCGCAAACGTCTCATAACCCGACGTCTGGGCCAGTTCGGCGCGCAGCTTCAACATCTTCTCTAACCGTGCAATGCTCGGCTTGCTTGCTGTTCGGACGGCTTGATATGTCTCTCTGCGCACTTCTGGGTCCTCGACAAACCGCAGCACAGATTGCGCTTCGTGGTGCATTGTCGAAATCTTTGTCTCTCCCCACTTGGTCAGAGCCTTTGCCACGTTCGGGTCCAGTCCTTTCAACCGCGTGGATTTGAACCGTAGGGTCAGTGTCTCTGGTGCCATGCCCTCGACAAACTGGTTTCCAACTTCAGCAATCTCTCCGCTCAGGTCCACCAGCTTCTCTCGTGTCTTGTCATCCAGCCCAATGCCGAAGCGTGCAAAGTCCTCCATCAGTATTCTCGCAACAATTCGCTCTTCCTCGCTCCAGGCCTCGTATACTTCGGGTATCTCTGAGCCTTTCTTCAGCTGGTTGTATAATACGGGTGTTGTGTTCAACTGGTTCATGTACTGGAAGACTGTCGAGTATGCCTTGACTGCCATGACCTGGAACTTGCGATCTGGATGGGTTCCTCGCACAAAGTCGGCCAAGTCTATGACCCTACATAGCAGGTCGCTGAGCTTGTCGAGGTCCTTGACCATGCGCTTGTAATCCTGGACTGACTGCGCGGCTGCCACCTTTTGCACGACAGCATTGCAGCGCTGGATGGTTATCGTGACAAAGTCTACGAAGCCTTCAGGATGCGTCAGGTATTTGTTGCCGATGATGCCAGCGGGCTGGCCATTTTGCGATGTTCTTTTGAAGCCCGCCCAGAACGAGGCGCTGTCAAAAACCTTGCGGAGGGCGTCGTCATCTGCCTTTGCACTGGTAGGGAGACCGTGGAGTGGCGGCGCAAGGTCGCGTGGCCTGGAGGGGGCGGTGGTAGCAGCAGCAAAAGTCGAGTTGAGGCGTCGTTGGCGCTGCGACTGGTGGAGACAGCGATGGCAGATCCAGGGCGCTGTTGGCTGCTTTGTGCGCGCAAGCCGCTTGAGCATCGTGGGCGGTGGCACGAGTGAAGGAAGATTGGTAGGCCCTGAGAAACAAACGATGTCATAGCCAGGCCAGGCCGAGATTCTTGCGGCGCTCGCACGGCCGCCTCCGCATCCTCAGAAGCTCAACATCAGAAGCTAGATCACGGCCAGTCTCCCACCCATTGCGCCCGCCCCACGCCCGACATGGCTTTCCGACCGCTGTTACGGCAGGTGAGTAGACTTGCTGAATGATCCACGGCTGCCGTCTGATGTCTTGCAGCGCGCTGTCGTTCCCGCCATGGCTGCCCTCTCGGCCACGGCAATCTTCGCTCCTCGCTCTGTATACGCAGAAGAGCGCCAGGAAGACTACTCGGTATGTGCTGCTGCCCTGTGTGTCGTATAAATTTTTGAGTTACGACAAAATTTCTACTGGACGGCACGTGCGACCTTCGGTACTGACGTAGCGTACAGAACCGCAAGCCAATCTACGATGATTTGCCCATTGATGCCACAGCTCCTACCGCCCCCTCTCTACCAGCGCCATCACGCTCGGCCCCTTCCGAAGAGCCCGTCTACCGCCCGACTCCTACCGACCGGCTGGCTGTCCAGATTGGCCGTGCACGCATGGCTCTGTACGAGCAAGCTGTCCGCGGTGAAAAGGCTGTTGATAACGCTCTTACCGAGACGCTCCGCCTAGAGCATTCCTTCACAAGCACCATCCGTTCGTTAGCCCCACCAAAAGAGTCTGGCGAGAAGGTCCTGCCCGGTGCCCTGTACGTGCTCGTTGCCTCCATGGCCGGATCCATTGTCACACGCAACCGCAACATACTACTCCGTGCCTCTGTGCCCCTTGCCGTGGGTATTACTGCTGCCAACGTGGTGCTGCCCATTACCTCCAAGAACGTGGGTGATCTCATTTGGACCTACGAGGAGCGATACCCCGTCGTTGCAGACACACACTTGCGCATGAAGAAGCGCATCCTGCAATTTGTCGAGACTGGAAAGGCACATGCTCAGGGCACCGTTGGTGCTGTCGAGGGCAAGCTCGCCGATACCAGGGAAAGCTTGGAGGACTGGGTCAAGAAGGGCCGGTAAACCACGTATGAGCAACAGCTTCTTTGATATGAGCACCTGTACATTAGCGGATCCGTCTAGGTGGGATGCCCATCTTCAGGCAATGCAAATTGCTTTTTTGTTCATCTTCTCCATAAGTGTCGTCTGTTTGAATAGAAAGCTACTTGATCTAAGTATTCAAGCATTATGCTGCCATGTTCTCAAACCCTCGAAGGCTCTTTCGTGTGGCCAAGCTCAAATGTGCTTAAGTCCCGTGGAACTTATCTTTCCTCCTCCTCCTCCTCCTCCTCCACCACCGTCTCTCCTGGTTCATACAGTCCATCTCCATATCTGACGTCATATGCAAGTTCATCTCCATCTTCGGAGCTCTCATCCTCTTCATCTTCCGAGCTCGTATCGTTATCTTCTTTTTCCGAGCTGTATCCTGCCAACACCTTTTCTGAACCCAAATTCTGTTTCGTCTGCCGCGCCAGCAAAGCCCGCGCGATATCCAGGATAAACTGCTGAGGATATTCCAAACCCAGCTCAGTGGAGTCTGCCTGGGAAATGTACATATCAACCAGTACCTTGCGAAGCGTCGAAGCTCCATTCGTGAGCTGGTATACCTGTCCGACATTGTGATAGCCGATTGCACACGAAGCTATCCTGACGTCCTCGACTATTTCCTTTTGCGCTGCTTTCTGGAATAATTCATCCTCGAGTCTTTCGCCGAGCTTATATGAATCCATTAGTAGCTGACAGTATTTAGCGCCATTATCTTCGCCAAGGTCTTTGAGGTGGACTGGAATAACTCCGGTATACAACCATTGCATATACGCATCCCAAGGCTCACCATTGGCAGCATCCCAGATTCTGCTCTGCACTGAGTCAGTAGCTATCGGCCTGTCCACATGGCACATTGGACATGTTGCTTTTCGCTGCAGCCAGTCGTCGAGACACTTCGTGTGGAAGTTTTGTCCACAGCTTTTGCAATAGCAGACTGGTAAGAAGCCAGAGAGGTCTTCTATGCATATCGAACACTCTCCTTTGATGGCTTTACGGCTTTTTTGGAAGAGCTTCTTGAAGTGGCCAGAGCTGGAACACAGCAAGTCTTCATGGATTACGAATGGAATATTGTCTTGACCCTCCGCATAGATGGTGATGAGCTTCTCACCAAATCTACAGGAAGTTAGATGTAAGCAATAAGCTACTTATAGAAAGTTCTACCGGATAGGTCTATGCGCTGTATCACATGTAGTCTTGCGTGCGGCCTTCGGCTTGGGTTTTTGTCCAGTTTTGCGTGTGCCTCGATGTGCCATGATGCGTTCAACATTGCGCATAGTAGCTCTGCACCTCGCTGCTCTTGTTGGATTCCGCTTCGCAAACGACTTGAAATCATTTCGAGCCATCTTTACTAGTGCTTAGGCTTGGTAGGCGTGTATGATGAACAGAATCTCACTTGGAACCATCCAAGAAGTTAGTTCAATAGCAATGCTGCTCTGACGCCTCAGAAATATAGCTGCAGTGTAGTGAGTGATGGGACACACACTGAGAGACAACGTTGAAGGTGAGTGTGAACGGTGAAAGTAAGGGTGCCATCTGGAAAAACCATGTTACCCAATTATCAGAAATGAAAGATAGCCAATGTTTGAAAGCCATTTAATTTCAAGTGAGACTCAATCAACGCATGCGTCTATCACACCGGAATCTCAAGTAAAGGATGTTGCCTTCAGTTCTGCTCGAAGATGCTAGAATAGACCGTGCGTGATGGCAGGCAGCACCGTGGCAGTCGATGCCCAAGTTGTTTATCGGACTGTGGGTTTTGAGCAAAGTATAACAGGTCTGGCAAAATTTCGACAGGAAAAAGCCGCTGCTGGTCTGTAATTGCAGAATTTTCAAAGGCTTCTTCAAGAGACTTGACGCGTTCAAGAAAACCCGTCGGCCATTTGGTTTTCTGTTGATGCAGGTTTAATGCCGACGAGGGACCGACGCGGCTTGGGGTAAAGATAGTAGCGAAAATGAGAACGGGCAAATTTTTCTGAATATGTAAGGCATGGACCTCGCCGGACCCTCAGTCATCGAGCGAGCATGACAAATGTTTAACGTGGTGTTTTATGCCACGTTCTGTACCATTGGCGCTGCATCTGCATGCAGGGTCGGCTGTCGAGGTGGGCAGCGTAAACTCTAAAGGCTCGGTGCATAGCATTGAACTCAAACAAACGTTGTTGGACGTGGAGCCTCGCTGCAATTGTCCCTGCGCAGGAACCCAACTGCTGGCAATTCAAAACACGGTGATTCCAGTGCAGTTTGGAAAGACGCTGCTCTGGGTGAGAAGGGTCATGGTTTTGAAGTTCCGATTGCTGTCACGAATGTATCAAGGACCTGAAAAAAAGCTGATTATCGTGACGCGTTCCGCTTGGCGCTCAGCCTTGATGACATGCTTTGGCACCGTCTTTTTGTCGACCCGATGCTCCGGACGCAGCGCCGACGGGGGATCGTTTGAGCGCAACCGCGTCACTGCATCGCCGAAGAGGCCGAGTCGCTGGATGACGCACGTGGATGAATGGCCGTGACGGCAACACTGACCATGGTGGGCACGGAGAAGGAGCAGGAACTGTCGAGGTGCCGGCATGCAGCAAGCAGGGCGGCCGGTAAAGAAAGACGGTTGCAGCAGCGCTAGAGAGCAAGGCACATGGCTTGCAGAGCGAGCAGTGAAGACATGCAAGGCGTGTCGACGAGGGCGCACCCGAGGGCCTGGCGAGCTGTCACCCGCCCGGACGGATGAGACGACGCAATGCAAAAGCCGTGGCGGCGGTAGCTGGCAGCGTGCGGCGCACTCGTGGGCATGTCATTCGGCGGGTTGGGGGTGATGGTGGGTCGGTCCAACAGGTGGCAGATGGGCGGTGGAGGTTCGGTGAATTGCGGGGTTCGCTAGCCCACGCCTAGCGCAGGATGGTCCCGTCCTGGTGTGGCCGTCGGCGTGACGGGCGCCCCCAAGGCCCTGGCATTGGGAACGACATGCCGCTCCGCTGGGTTTCGCCTCCTCCTCGACACGACTCGGCCAGAGTCATATAGCGCTCCTGGAGCGCATCGCAAACCGCCACCATGGCGACCTCTGTGCCCGACCACCTGCGCAAGGAGAGGCCGCTGCGCCCGCTGTCCAGTGCCACGGACCTCACCGACATCACCCACTCGACCCTGGAGCCTGATGTATGTCAAACACCCGGCCTCCCCCGCCGCGCCGCCAGGCCCGCGACAAGCACTGCCAGCTAATCGGGACTTGTAGTCGGATCCCCAGTCAGATGGTTACGACAACTCGTACGTGTGATGCTCTGCTGCTCTCAAATCGCCCAGGTGAACTCACTCGCCACAGCGAGATTCAAAGTCTCACGCCAAGCATCTTCGACTACGTCAAGAAGTATGGCAGGACATACCACGGATACCAGGCTGGCGGTAAGCATCGCCGCGCGACTCCTTCACTGGCCTTCTCAGCTAACGCACCCTAGCTTACCCTTTTCCCAACGACGCGGTACGTGTAGCTGCCCTAGCCCTGGCACACACACAAACTACTTTTTTTCTGTTACTGACTAGCTGATACCCAGCCTGAGATAGAGCGCCTGGACATGCAACATGTCATCATCACAGCTCTGTTTCACCAGAGGAATTACCTCGCCCCATTGAAGCTCAAGCGGCCCAAGAGGATGCTCGACATTGGCTGTGGCACCGGCAAGTGGTGCTTCGAAATGGGTACGTAGAGCGCCGAGGTAGTGCCAGCAAGAACGCTAACGAATGATAGCGAACGAGTTCCCAAAGTGCCGGGTACGTCCCCCATATTTTCTTCTGCGGCACACCTAACAAAAGGAATAGGTGGAAGGCATTGACTTGTCTCCGATCCAGCCCAAGATGTAAGCCGCACATGCCGGTCCAAGCAACCCTCGCTAACAAGTACAGCTCTTGCGAAAATGTCGACTTCTTCATGGACGACATCACTCGGCCGGAATGGTGGCGCTGCACGCAGCCGTACGATTACATCCACACGCGCATGTCGCACGGCATCTTCCACGACTTTCGCGAAATCATCCAAAAGGGCTTCAACAATCTCAACCCCGGAGGATGGATGGAATCTCAGGAGCTCTATCCCAAAATCTACTGCAATGACGGCACGATGCCTGCCGACTACGCGCTTCTGGACTGGACAGCTACCCAAGACGATGCAGCCATGCGCCTAGGCCGGCCCCTACGTATCGCCAACAAACTCAAGCGATGGTACGAACAAGCAGGCTTCGTCGATGTACACGAGGAAATATTCGCTATTCCCGTCAATTCATGGCCAAAAGACGAACGCATGAAGGTGCTCGGAAAGTGGTTTTACTGGAATTTGTGCGCCGGTGTGCACGCGTGGTCAATTGAATTCTTTGTCACTGCTCTGGGATGGTCGCCTGCAGAGGTCGAGGTCTACCTTGCACACCTGCGAACTGCCCTCACAGACAAGACCATACATGCCTATTACAAAGTGTAAGTTTGCCAAATGGGCACGGTTTTTTGCTGCGAGCTCAGAGCTGATCTTTGCCAGTTACGTTGTTTGGGGCCGTAAACCCCGCCCCGATGAGCCACCGAGTAAAACCCCCAAACCGCCAGATTGGCCGCAACCGCCGGGTGACGATGGCGCCTCGTTTGTATCTTGCTAGTAGTATTAATTGGAACCGGGCGTTTTTGGGTCTTTTGAGAATAGCCTGCTTTTGCCGGTTTGTTTCCCTGGCATGTAGCGTCGATTCTGTCTAATGGAGTAAGGAGGTACCTTGCTTCTTTTGCCATACAATCTTGCGGTGGCTTCTGTTGGTTTGAAAGAGAAAGCCTATGCGTAGCTTGAGAGGCCTCAGCGAAATTGTTTCAGCGACGTATAGTAACGACCTTTTATGGTTGTTGGGACTCTTTGTCCCTATTGATATCCTGCAAATACAGGCGACGTTTGAAGTGATTCACACAAAAGTCTCGCGTGCGTCTTTCTTTTGTACTTAGTGATTTGTGTCTTTCTGTCTCTTTTCCTTTGTCCTTTGTCCCTTTCTCTAAAGGTATATACTCGACTCAGAGCCTAAGTCAAGGAGTAGCAGCCCATCAGTCGCTCCATTGGTTACCACAAACGTGTCGACGAGACACTCCTTTGAGATATTATTGGCGGCTTTTTGGAGGCAATTCATTGTTGAATCGTAAGGCGTTGGGCTATCGACCTTTTTCACACATTAGAATGAGGTATTCTGGAGCACATTGCACTCATCTACTAGATGGTGGACTGAGCTCCCCCTTTCGCCTCCAATTTTCCAAATATTATTGCGAAATAATTCAGAACGATTCCACGTACATAGCAGGGCGTAGCTGTTGTGGTTTCCCACCAACGATGATTGTAAGTGTAGACGGATCGAAGCTTTCCTAGTTGGCAAGGGTCGCTGAAAGGGCACTGGCCTCCAGGGATTCATCGTCATCGTTGAAGGAAAGATTATTGCTCTGAGGCTTATTGAATGGTATCAGATGTAGAGTGACAGGCGGAGTCAACAGCATACTCAAGCAGTCGCAACTTCCTCATGCTATGACAGCACCTACATTACATGGCATACACGCCACAACTCCCGCATCAGTTATTGAATATACATAATCTCACTTGAAGTCATTCCGCCCACCTTCTCCCCTTAGACTCACCCAACCAAGTAAGACAAGTCAATCAGTGCCCCCATCACCTCCAACACATCAGACCCCTTACCGCCCTCGCCCCAACAAACCTCATCCCCATCCATACCCCCCTTACAAGTGAAAACCCCCAATCACATGCAAACCGCCTTCACTCCCCCCGTTTGCCCGTCCGCCCACCCTGCGTCTCTCACCCCCTCTCACCTCATTACCCTCTCACGCCCTCCCCCATCCCCATATAACCCCCTCAATCCCCCGCATTCCCATCAAACAAATCACCGTCTCTCTCCTTGGCGGAACGGGTGGGCTCCTGGCTTAACAAAAAATCAGGTAATGGGCAACTACAAAAAAAAAAGGTCAACCACACGCACTCGAATGCGTCATTCTAGAAAGATACCTTGAGAAAAAAAAACATAGATAGAGAAATCAAAACAAAAGAAAAAAAAGAGTCAGTGATTACATAGAATCAAAAAAAAATGGGCTGTCGCTAGGAGGGCGTGCCGTTCGAATACAGGAATGGGCGTCGGTCAGCAGATGCTGGGGAGAGCGGGGGTGAGATGTTTTTTTTGTTAGGGGTTTTTTTTGAGTTTATTTAGGTTAGGGGAGTGAAATGTATGCAAGTAACTGCAGACATTATGCGTGGTTGCTATAGCGGATAACGTTGTGATTGTTTTGTTGACTAAACGCCAACGCTGCACAGTGACAACTCCCAAGTGCGGAGACGGGAGGGATAAGTAAGAAGATAGTACATAAGGCACAGAAACAACGAATAGGTAAGTAGATAAGAGAGGTTTAGAAGCAAATAGTGCAAAGTGACTATATTAATTTTCTACTTTTACCATTTGGTATACCTTTTCTAAACGACATGGGGGCATAGCTACTAGATGAACGCGAGGGCTGTCGGTCCCGCTCCGTCAACTTCCTCCACAGCTCACCTATACCTGCTCTCTTTGCTGGCAACATGCTATACTGAAGGCTGTACAAGTTGCGGCGGTGGATTGGCGGCACGAACTGACCCGACACCAGGTAGAGCAACACGCTCGGCGAGAAGTAATGTTTCCGTATGCGGTCTCCAAGGTCAAAGTATGGTTGGAACATTGCGCGGAGTGACAGCGGTACAGACTGTCATTTGTGAGTATGAAGACGACAAAACAGTAGACAGTAGACTTACCTTGAGCAGCACGTAGGCAGTTGGCGCTAAGCCAGGCGCATCTTGTTTGTCCATCATCATACTGCCTGTGAGCTGCAACTCGAAGCATATACCTCCTGGCAAGCGACCTGGATCTTTGAGCCGCAACATGACTGCAAACAGCGGGAAATGGTTGAGACACGCAAGTCCCATCTCGAGGCTTGCTTTGAGCCCAATGACAGCGATGCGCGCGCTGGCGAACGTCAGGTAGAAGACGAAGACAGTTGGCAGGAGGAAAAACTGTAGCGTGAACAAGATTGTACCAAGGAGTAGCTGGTCCAAGTCGTAGTCGCACGAATCGATTCGGTTGCGGAGAATGTTGCGCTTCTTGCCACGGAAGAGGTGGAAGAGAGAAATGATGATGGTGAGCTGCCAGTGGAAGATGCGAGCAGACGCAACGTAGAAGGAGTATATATGCACGGTGAGCAGGGAAACAAGATCCGAGAAGATCGATATGGGCACAGTGGCGCCGGCAAAGGAGGAGTAGCCAATGATCTGGATGAGTACGGGCAGATGGGGTCGCAGGAGCGATATACAGTCTGTAGGTTATTCGGTCAGCTACACTCTACACGCTGGCGGTATATACTTACTAGCCCAGTAGTCAATGACCCAAAGGAACAGGTCGCCCAAGAACGCTGCCAGCTCAGTGTTAAGCTTCAAGCCTCCCGGCCACCCCATGAGCCATGATATCATGCGCCGCAGGCCCTCGACTGACCACGCACTGAATATAGTGTCGACCTGTGCTGCCACGAATGATGCATTCTCGATGATAAAGGTTCCCATTGCTATACCCATGATGACATCGTTTGCGACTAGCCACAGACTGTTATAGAATCTAATGTACTCTGGATGGCTGTTTGTGATGCTCTCCCAATTGGCTTTCCTTCGGCGCAAGGTGAGATATTGAATGGGCCAGTAACACGATTGTTGCAGTCGAATGTCAATTTGCTGTGCTATCGCAGATATGTCCTTCAGGGCCGGTGAGTCGGAAGCCCCAGGTCGCCAGTGCAACACCATTATCACAGCCTCTCCCAGAATGCGGTACGTGATGATACCGAATATGAAGAGCTGTGCAGCTATAGGCCAGACCCAGACTCTGAATAAGTAATCCAGCGTCATCCAGGCAGAGTCCCAGAGGTTGTTGGCAGACTCGGCTACGCGCTCACTGACGCTCAGTGCCCGCTTCATGCGCCTGCCAATCATGCCGATATTCTTTTGTAGGAGAGCATTGAGCTCGTACGAGCAATTGACCTGCTCGATGATCATTGGCAACGCCAGCTCCTTTTGCGTAGGCGGATGCGCAGTGACTGTGTGAAGCTTCAATCGCTCGACAAGCTGTGCCTTCCTCTTCCGCTCCTTTGCCTCTGCCTCCTCGAGGTCAGCAAACACCCCATCCCACTCAGCCACCCGTGTTTTGTCTCCTAGTGCGAGGGTGATAGGATTCAGCGAGAGATATTGCATGCGCGTCGGGTGCGGTCGGTCGTATACGATAACTTGGATGGCCATGAGCGTGTCGCCCGGGTAGTGGATGCGTGGAAAGCGGGTTGAAGGATTGGTGTACACTGTGAGGGGTTCGGCACCATATGGATCTGGTGGGCTCTTTGGATTTACGCAGCCAACAGCGCGAAGCGCCGAATGCCCGCATCGTTGCAGCAGTTCTTGGATATCATGTGGGCTGTGTCGCAACAGTGTCCCTACAAGCAGCGCATTTTCCACTTGGCGTAATCCCACATCCTGCAGAACGGCTACCACGAAAATATCAGTCTTGGAGTTCTCGAATCCGACCAGAATCCCTGGCGCAGAGTCATTTGGAACGTCTGATGGCCAGAATATGCGCATCAAGCCATTGTGCGTGACCATGTCCTCATCCTGCTACCTCGCTAGAAAGAACCACGACGTTTGAGCTGCTCACGCGCAGAAATTCCTGTGCCTGCAAGTCTGGGATGCTACAAGTATTTAGTCGACCGGCCATGTGAAGATTTGTACATGCCCTACTGACCAGATCCGTCTCCTGAGCCGCGATGCGTACCACGGGCAGTATGAAGAGGAAAAACAACAAGGACAACAAGGCGAACCCCTTTGCAGTTCTGGTCACGACACCGTGGTCCCAGGCGAATATGGCGAGCTCGTACACACGGGTCACAAGGTCCCAACGGGCAGTCGAGTATCCCGCAACGAAGATGCCAATGGTAAGAATAGAGAAGGCGTGCATCTACCCCGTCATGCCAAGCGGTGCTTCGGAATAGGCTGGGTCGGCGTTGGGTTCTCAAAGCTAGCGAGCGAGCGTCGGGCAATTGTCTTGGTGTATTTGGCAACGGGACAGCAGGGCGAGAGGTTGCAGTTGCATGTACATTGCGCAAAACGCATCCTGGCTGCAATCCATAACACCCTCAATGGTGGCGTACGTGGAAGGCCCGCATGTTCGGGACGATGCACTAGCTCTGGATGCGGACTAGCGTACACATGTCGCGCTCTGCTCCCAATCGCATCAGCAGCATCACACGTAGCTAAATCCACCGACACGATACATGCGCTGGAAAGGGTGAACAACTTGACGTGCCACTGACTGGACTGCCTTTGAAACAAGGTGGGTACCATCTCCTGCAACAAAAACTCGCACATCCTACTTCGTACTGTTTACGCCAGCCGCTTATCGCTGGTAACTACCATCTATCAAGCACACATTACTCCATATGGACAAAGACGACCGAGAGGCTTCTTAGCAGGCAAGAACAACCACCAACTCCCGAATATACAGTGACATCTGTGCGGCGCCTTTGGACGCCTGTCCACAGCGCACCAAGGATAGCACGCTGCGTTGTTCGCGTTGATTGGCTGGCGCGTCGCGTCCGTTCGCTCTGAAGTTTCCGTTCACCCCAGCCTCGGTCGGGTTCAGCCGCTCAGACACCGCTTTCTTCTTTTGTCCATACTTTCCAACGTCACGTCATCTTTTCTAGACCCTACTGATTCCCCACAGCCCATTCGAAGTCCTACCCATCAGTTTCAGCAAGGCTTGAATTGCCTATTCAGTAACATGGGTGTCTGCACGTATTATCAGCGAGGCGCATGCAAGTTTGGAGGTAGACCACCAGCCATCGCATTGATACACCAGACTCACATCAATCAGATTCCTGTAAAAACGAACACCCCGGAAGTTCGCGAGATGCAAACCGTGGGGGAAGTGCCTTTGGCGGTTCAAACAACAACCGCTTTGGCGCCTTCAATGGGGATCGCTATCGTCCTGGCCAAAATGGCAGTTCCAACACATTTGGGGGTATGCCAGACCCTGTCGAGCGCTCAGAGTACCCTAATCTACAACTCTGGGTGATTTTGATTCTTTGTCGAATTCGAACTCACCTAATACAGGCAACCGTGATGCGAAATCGCCAAGCTTTCATCTAGATCGGGACGACATGAAGAACGATCTCACCACCCAACGGCCAATCTATCCCCTGTCTTGCTATGGCCCAGGACGTGAGGCTCCTCGCCAGCTTATCGAGGGACCAGTCGAGATCAGCCCAGAAGAGCTTCGCCTGCGGTATTATACTCTACGCACAGCTGGCAATGAGCCCCAAGCGGTGAGTCTCACCGATGGAGACCGATTCTTAGAAACTGACCAACCATAGCAACAAGAAGAATCTGCTCTCAATGAAAAGATGCAGCAGCAAGTGAAAGCAATCCTCGATGACATACCTGGTGCTATCCGGTATATAGAAGAAGGCGCCAACGTTCATCCGAATCGGATTGACATTGCCAAAGGAAACGCTAATGCAAGTGACTCAGCCAACACTGCAAATCCATCTTCAACCGCAGCCTCAAATCCATTTATGAAAGCGCCTGGAAACCCATTCCAGACAGCAGCAGCTTCTCAAGGCTCGGCGTTCGGACAGACTTCCACACCAGCCTTCGGTAAACCAGCTTTTGGCCAGCCGTCAAACCCAGCGCAAACCACATCCGCTTTTGGACAGCCTTCAAATCCCGGTCAAACTACCTCAGCTTTCGGTCAAGCATCAACCCCAGGCCAAGCTGCATCGCCGTTTGGTCAAGCATCCAACCCAGGCCAAACATCATCAGCTTTTGGTGCCGCCTCTGCACTTGGTCAAAAGCCATCACCATTCGGTCAGCCTTCAGCTTTGGGTAGCGGTGGCAGTGCATTTGGAAAACCCGCCTTTGGCACCTCTGGATTTGGGCAACCATCTATGCCAGGTGCAGGAAGCGCATTTGGACAAGCCAGTAGCTTGGGTGCAGGCTCTGCTTTCGGAAAGCCATCAACACCAGGCGCAACATCTGGGTTCGGGCAGACAAATGCCCTAGGACAGAAACCAAATCCCTTTAGTAAACCAGGCTTTGGACAAAGTGGATTTGGTCAGGCTGCGCAACCCGGCGCTAATACCTCTCCCTTTGCTCAAGCGGCACAATCCGGTGCATCACCGTTTGGCCAGGCAGCACAGTCTGGCGCGTCTCCTTTCGGGCAAGCAGCACCGTCGGGTCCCTCACCTTTTGGCCAACAAGCGCAGCAAGCAAGTCAACCGTCGCCATTTGGTCAACAAGCTCAGCAGACATCTCAGCCTTCGCCATTTGGCCAACCAGCCCAGCCATCACAGAATCCAAGTCCGTTTGGACAAACCCAGCAAAAACCCGCACAGCCCAGTCCGTTTGCCAGTGCCGCTGCATCCCAAACCCCAGCGTTTGGCCAGCCAAGCAAACCCTCGCCTTTTGGCACTCCGTCCACCCAACCTGCCGCAACACAATCACAGCCAGCCAACCCCTTTTCCACAGCACAGAATTCTACAGCCCCGGCTAGCACACCTTCACCCTTTGCCACCCAACCTACTGCTAATATGGCTACGCCCAGCCAGCCAGCACAACAGCAGGCCCCTACCACACAGCCCGCTTCAGCAGGGCGTCCACATGTACCTGGCGTCACGCCCGATGGCAAACCCATCGATGCCAAGGACCGCTACAAGGAAGGCAAGCCAGAAGAATATGAGGGTGAGCAAGGAAAGATGCTGGAAGAAATTTACAAGCGTGTTGCTCAGCTTGGTCGATTCAACGATGATGAGGATATTCCGCTCACGCCGCCCAAGTGTGAATGGATTGCGCCCTTGACATTGTAGATGGTAAGAGTAAAGATTTTCCTGTGTTTTCTTTCTAAAGGTCTTGCAGATAGAGCGTTATGATTTCAGTGTAGCATGGAAAATTCATCTGGAGAGCGGGAGCATATGACTTGTCAAAAAGATGTAAATCAACATTCATGTTTCTCTCCCAGGTTCATCACGAAGCAAAAATGTCATTGCAGATGTACATCTTCATTTTCCTATCTCAAGTCCCACGTGCATCTCGCAGTCTCATCACCCACCACCCATCTGCCTCGCTCGATCCATAACTCCCGCCTTGATCCGTTCTACAACCTCTCTCCCAAGCCACCTCAACTTGCCATCCCTCCTACAAGCCGCGAGTGCCCACTCAAACACCCCCCTCAGCACCCTCAACTCCTCCACCTTCTCACTCCCCGCAAGCCGCGCAAGCACCAGTCGCGACTCCACAACCGTAGCCCCAGGATCCAACCAAGATTTGGAATGCTGATCCAGCGGCAAAATAAGACCAGCGTCAGAGGCACTGACGAAGTTCGATAAAGACGGGAGCGTAAAGAGCCAGTGGAAGAGAAGTTGTGATGTCCGCGAAGACTGCGCATCGTTGAGTGCTACAAGCGTAGAACTAAATGCTGTAGCATACGTATCATGCGCGGAGCGCCTCCGCACATGCAGAGTTTGATTGTGTTCAAAAGCCGCCAGATGCGTTACATTGTTCAAGAAGTCGAGAGTCGTAGGCCAGTAGCTCTGGTCTGCCGTTTCCAACTTACTGATCAGGGGTAGCTCAGGTAAGAGACAAGGGGCAACAAGGTTCTTCGTCTTCGAGCCGTCGGGGAGACGGGATTTGAAGTGGATGTTGATGGGCATTGAGATTGCGCGGCCGGTGTCTACGTCGCGGACGACGAGGCAGCGGGGTTCGGCGGCTAGGACCCAGAAGTGGCGGAAGGCTTGGAGGTGGGCTTTTGAGTCTTGGACGTCTGAGGGGAAGATGGGGTAGAAGGCACAGATGAGGCTGGCAATGGCTTTGTTGCTGCGGCTGAAGGTTTGTGTGCCGCCAGCGATGAAGAGGGTGCCGAAGGCCATGTGGGCTGCGAGGTGGGAGCCGTAGGGGATGTCTGGTCCGATTCGACCGTGTAGACCGCGAAGACGACGGAAAACGTCTAGGTCACCTGTGCCGGCCATGACGGTTGCGGCTGCTAGGGCTATGAGATCCTGGCAGTTCCGGACTGTGTTCTTTGATAGCTTTGAATCGTACCGCACGGCTGGCAGCTTGTTGATTCGAATGAATTGATCCAGATATTTGATCAGGAAATCGCGTACTTGTGTATCTCCAGTACCAGCGTGTTTGAGACTGACACTCCACAACAGACCGGCAAGAATGTTGTAAAACGGCATCTGTTCGCTTCGTAGGCGTGTGATTCCCTTGAGATCAAAGGCCTCTCGGTACTCAAAGGGAAGATTTCTGATGATCCACGAATCCGATGCTTCAATGTTATCCCACATGATGAGGTGTTTGGCCAATGTGCGGAGCAGGAAAATGTCGGGGCGGACATAATCGAATTGTGGCAGTGTGTCTGGAATATCGATCTTGCGGGCTACGCTTTGGTCGTGGGTTTTCATGAAGATCAGGGCGACGGCGATGACTGCTCCTGCGGTCGCTTGGTCGAGGATATGCACGACATTCACGGGCTTGGGTGAGACAGCGACAGTCATGAGGCGCTCAACAATGCGCATATCGTGAAGACCTCGGAGATCTTTTCCCTTGCCCAGATTGATGAAGCCGAGTGCAAAGCCAGCAGACAACCTATAGGCTTCATCACGCAGAGAGTCTGGCGGTTCGGAGGGATCTGGTACCTCCACATGCTCAATCTCCGAAAGCATAACCTCACTCATACGGCGGTGCTGAGTGTTGTAATAGAGCAAGCCGATACCCATCAGACCCGTAGTCTGCGTATACGGGGACAAGTTCAGTTCTGCTGCTCCCGCTGGCAACATTCTAGTGACATGTACAGACAGCAGTCGTGTGACGAGTGTGTCCATTGTGCCCATGAACGAAGCAGCCAATCCTAGGAGTAGTCCAACCGATGTCATGGTGTGTTTGGGGGTCAGGTACTTGAACGACAACCATTTGGCAATTGTTCTCAAATGTCCATTCAAGCCTAACCCAAGCAAGAGCCCAGCATGTTTGTTAGTCAATTCAGCAGGCTTGTTGTACATGATCCACGAAGTATCAATGCCTTGGGCATCTCGCGAGATACCGAGTCCAGCTGCAGCACCTGCGTTGAAGAAAGCCCAGAAGTACTTTTCTTCAGAGTAATTTTGCCGTTCAGCTGTTACAACGTTACCCATGGGCTTCATGAGACAGGAGGTGGAGAAGCCATAGAGGGGATACTTCTCTGTTAGTAGAGGCTTCTTGCTACTAAACTTGATCATGGAGCTTCCCACAGGCAGGGAGAAGGTACGAATCATGACCCATTGCATGAGCGCCTTTTGCCCCTCGAGCATTGCAGCATCGTCTTGCCTGTTATCGGCTTTGTACTCGGCCACAGTCTGCCGCAATGGTTCCAGTAGCGTATAGGCTTCCATGAATCGTCTGTCTTCGCGGAAAATCAGTCGTGTAATGTAGTGGCGATCAACTTCGGCTGTCGACTGCATAGGCTCCATACGGTCAGCGGCCTGGCATATGGTATGGACATCGCGCGTGATGCCAGCTGCGTGAAGAGTACCACCAGACGTATTGAGATGGCTTTCGTTAAAGAAATCTCTAGTTGAGTTATGACGGAGATCAAGGTCTTCACGCTGTACAAGCTTCAAAAGTGAGCTTGACCATGTTGTAGGTGGGTTCGCCTGGCATCTTGTGATTGCTTCCATGAGCGGTGCCTTGGCAGCTTCTGGCAATGTAGCCAGCATATCAGAGTTGATTTCACATCTCTGTATCAGCTCAACGACTCGTCTAGGACTTGAAGCAGGGTCGATATCGCGGAAGAAATTATGTAGTGCCACTGTTCTGGGTGTGACACCTGCTATAATCTCATCGATATTTATGGATGAGTGTGGCGAGGCCTTAGACTTTCGAATAAGTGTCGCCAATGTGGGAAACGGAGCGTAGTGCTGGGATCCTGTGACAGTTGTGAGCCAACCCAAGATAGACGGCGGTGCATCCCACGGCTGGCCGTGCAGGCGCACTTTGCTTGAGAGCATGGACTCTTCGTAAGTCCAGTCATGGTTTGAGCCTCCATCGAGGTCAAAGAAGCTTCCTTGTCTCCAGTCCCAAGCATCCCAACGCAGCCAATAGCTAATCTGTGCTAGTATGGGTGCAAGGTTGCCAGGCTGAACGCCAGTAAAATCTTGACACAACGTGTCCAGTTTGCGCTCTTCTCGGAAGAGATGTAGAGAAACGACGATCTCAGAAAGAGATGAAATGCGGAGATCTTGCTTTTCGGAAGGGGACATCCGTCTCCAGTGGTCGCTTGTCGCTTTGCCGATTGGTGATTGAAGATATCGCCGTGCAATCTCAAGACAAGTGGGGATTGTGTCATCCTTAACCTTGACCTGCTGTGCAATTGATGGCAACTGCTCTTGCGAAGAGTTCGTTTTTGACGATGGGCTCATGGTGGTAGTTGGCATGGGGCTCAAACGCAAAGCCCAAGTCCAAGGAGATGATTCCCAGCTCCTCGCATGGGCTCTTGAAGTCTGACGACTGCACATGAGACGCCACGCAGAGTCTGCGTCGTCTATCAGTTCGTCCGGCTTGGCTTGGCTTGAAGGTCGACCCAAGCTTCTGCGTTGGATCGACTTTGAACGAGTCTTGATTTTACTCTTCTTCTCCTCGATAAAGGGAACAACAAGTGTGAACAAAGTTGCTACAAAGGCCATCCAGTCTGCTGTTGTCTTTTCAGCCCCCTCCTCTGATTGTGACTTGCGAATATGCCACCATATCTCCAGAATGAAGTCACCAGTGTAATTTGGGAGGACTGTCAACAAGACTCGGAAGAGTTCTGCTACATGTCCATCCGAAGGCGACAGATGCAGAGACATCCGGTGTCTGGAGTATTGGCTGTCGACGATATCGAGCCTTCCGCTTGCACCAGCAGGTAACAGCCGTTGTAAAGGTTGGCTGGCAGTTATGGTTCGCTTGGACCCTGCAATTGCCCTGTTCTGCCCAAGATGTAGTATTGCATAGGGGTCATGCAACTTCAAGGAACCTAAACTGAACTTCATTGGTAGATGCGTACCCCATCCCGCAGTCAACGATAGGCAAGCTTTCTGAGGATCGGTTGAAGTGAGCTGGACAACGCGCTCAACATGTCCGTCACGTAGCTTGATCAGGTCCAATGTACCCTCAAGTTCCCGGCTACTGACGAACCTAGGAACGCAGGCGTACCGGGGAGCAGCGCTGTTGGAGCCCGATTGCGTTGCTGATGCCGAAGGGGATAGCCGCTTCCGCGTTACTGCCAGTTCGCACTCAAGAGGATGCTGTAACGATGGGTGTGATATGTACATGTACAGCTTCCGTTCATGCAGTGTTGCTGAGTTAAAGGGCGCATTAAGTGTAAGCACCTCGGGCTGTGTTTCACTCTGTGTGCATGTCAGTGATGTATTTTTTCTAAATCGGTTATACGGTAACAAACCTGAGGAGCCGACGGATTTCCAAGAGCAAATAATCCACTCTTGAGATACTGAGTGACTGGGATCTCGGCAATTGCACTAACGACCAATTCCTTGTGAAGCCCATCACCAGGTCGAGGTCCCCCTTTGGCATCGGGCGGTGCAAAAAGATCGTCAAGCTCGTCGTAGTCCTCAATAGTATCAAAAGTATCCTCGTCCATGGCATCGTCAAAAGTGTCATCAATTGAGACAGCACCTAGGCTCATCCGCGACGTAACGCTCCCAGGAGTAGAAGCTCGGTTGCGTGACTGTGAAAGGCCACCAAAGCTTGTGCGATCGTGGCCTAGCGAATGTCGACTTCGCTGACTTGCATTGAAACTCGCAGAGAAGCTACCACCCAGGCTATTTCGGGATGTTGCCTTGTCCTGAAAAGCGCTCCTATCAAAGCTAGTCGAAATCTCGGCGCGGAACAACAACGAGCTCACTCGTCTTGACTCCTTGGGTTGGCGCGCAATGTCAGAATCGGGATTGAGCTGTGAAGCGAGAGCATCATCTACAGCCTGATCAGACAGACGTTCTTTAGCCGTGATCTTGAATGAGGGTGGTTGAGCCTTGCTTCGTGGGGCTCCCCCAAAGCTTTCTCTCAACCTGTCAGCGCCACGAATCGAGGGAGTCGTTGCTCCTGTGCCCGGTACAGTGGTACCGTGAGAGCTACGTCTTCGCGACTTGGTGATTGGCAGAGGGACGTGTTGTTTGCGAGAAGTGGATATAGATTTTGGCTCAAGGTAGGCCGCAGACCAAATGGTCAATACATTCGTCTCATGGTTTGCAGTTACTACTAGCAAAAGGGGCTTGTCATTCCCACTGCGATCAAAGAGAAGCTCATTTTGTGGCGATACGTATATGATGTCTTCAGCGTTATCAATGGCCTCGAGTCTTCGATTGCCAGAACCGTTGGTGGTCAACAGGCTGCTACGGAGACCTCCCGACACGACAGTTACCACCAATCCCAGCTCTGACAGCGGGTCTGTGAATGAGTACAGCCTGGGTATTGCCTCTGGGTTAACAGGCGCAGAAGGGTTGATCAAGTCGTCAAGGTACATGGTCGCGCCTGAGAGGCGAGACGTACCACGGCGTGATGTTCCAATAGAAGAGACGTTGCGGTGCTGTGGCTGTGATAGGGTCTGGGTGAAGGAGAGGTGCTGGGAGAGAAAAGACTGGTTGGTTGTGAGGAAGGAATTTACTGGGGCCGCAGGGAGCGGTGGACTGGGGGGTGGGGGGTGCAGAGGTGCCAGTTTCCTCTGGACCAGGACACCCCGAGCAGCAGGAAAGGCCTTGTCGACCTCAAAGGGGAGGTTGACGACATGGGTAGTGCCAGACAGGAAGAAGACATGGGCCTGAGACCTGAGGAAAACGACAAGGGCGCGGGAGCGGACCTCGACTGTTGCGGGTGCATTGTTGACTGGAGCCGTTGGGTCCGTAGCCGGCTGGGTGCCCTGGGTGAGGAAGCTCTGGGAATGGTGGGCGGCATTCTGGGCTGGCGTGCTCTGTGCCCTGTCTGCAAGTCCATGTGCGGGCTCATCGACGACAAACCAAGTCAGAAGTGCGTGCTTCAATGGCTCTTTTTCGACTTCAAAGTTGAACGCCTTGCGCACGAGGCCGCCGCGTGACCAGACGACATGGTGTTTGGTGGTGACCAGCTCGTCGGGCGGGCCGTCGTCAGTGTATGTGTGCCAGGCATAGTCGGCGTGGGTGCTGTCTTCGGTCAAGATGCCCTCTTGCACCAGATACGGCCAGGCGGATGGCTTGTGGACGCCGATGGAGCAGAGAGAGGCCATGGCGACACTCGTCTTGCCATATGGGCGACACCTGGGCCTGGTGCGGGGGCGGGGTGGTTCGTTGCCGGGGCCTGGTGGTGGTGATATGTCTCTTTGTTGGTGACGCGCTATGGCCGTGCCTCCAGCGCGTCTTGCCCGAAATGTTCAACCTCCGCATCACCTCCGACCTTCCTTCACTCGCTCCCACCCATACACAGCCTCTCTGTCGCCATGGAGCCCATCGTCGCCACAAAGGGCAAGCTGACGCAGCTAAGGTGATTTTGTATTACCTTCCACGTTTTGGTGCTGCCACTGACCACACCGCTGTCTAGGTATGAGCTTCGACATCGCGTCCTCACCTCGGCCGTCTACCCTGTGAGAGCTCCCAATGGCTCCACCATTGTTCTCTACGGCCACGAGACTGGCGTCGGCATTCTCTGGAGAGGCGGAAAGCGGCTCAAGCAGTCGACACCTCAACCCCAACAACCAGCCAAGCCGCCCAAGGTTAACGGCACCAGCGCCGATGCCATCATGATCATCGACTCGGACGACGACGCGCCTGCAAAAGCTGCCCCTCAACCCCCACCCAAGGCTGAGTTTGAGGTGGATGACGAGGAGCTCGATCCAGACCAGCCTTACCCGTCAGTCGTCCAGCACGTCTCGCTGTCTCTCAGTACCCAAGTCCGTCATATCGCCGTGCCCCAGATACCCCATGCGTCTGCTCTGCGCCCAGGAGACACCACACCGCCCATATTCAGCAAGAGCATTGTCTTCACCGTCGCATGCGCTGACTCTACAGTGCGCCTAATCACGCTGCCATTGAGTCCCCCTCCGAATGCGGCCAAGGCTAGTCCATTCAGTTCAACATCGCAGTTCGGTGAGGAAATTATCAAGATCCAAGGCCACCAGAGCATCCCTAGGGGTGTCACCATGACTTGGACTGCCAGGGATGAGCCTGGTGTATTAGAAGATGCAGAAGACGACATGGACATCGATGGTGAGGGAGAAACTGGTGCGACACCCAGTGGCCGACGTCGCAAGCAACAATCGCGCCCGCGCTCCCAACCGCGTGGCGAGGAAGGCTTCGACCTACTCGTAGCCTCACACTCTGCCGAACTTGGAGGCCTGCTGAGGATCTTCCGCTTTGAGCTGTCTGAGACAGCACTCAAAGTCGCGCACCCTGTTGTACCATGCAAGACGCTCACCCTGCGCAAACCCGCATCCCGAGTCGCTTTTAATACCGCTCAATATCCGAAACGTCGACACTCCCAATTGCTCATTACTGATTCCACAGGCACCGCACGGATATACGATCCATTTGCTGCGCCCAATCGCAAGCAACGAATGAGTGGCGCTTCCTCTGAACCAGGCGCTTTTGTAACTACATTGAGGTCAGCATTCGAGCCTGTAAAGAACGTTACACTTACGCCTCCGGTTCTCGCTTCACGCAAAGCCATCGTCGATGCCGCCTGGGCTTCGGATGGCCGTCATATCATTGCCCTGTTGGCAGACGGCGAATGGGGGGTTTGGGATGTTGATCGGTCTGGCCCAAATCCGCCAGCAGATCCCTCAGTCTTCTCCCTACGAGGCTATGTTGGAACATCAGAAAAAGATGCAAGTAGCAGTGGTCCATCCAGCCCGAAACGCGCCAGCCGGAACTCGTTAGCCCCCATGACACCCAACACGCGCCGCAGAAAGGAAGAAGCGCTGTTCCAAGGAACTTCGACGAGCTCGGCTGTTGTAACCCGCGGTGGCATCTCTGTCGCCACCTTGCCATCGGCCAATGGCAGCTCAGACGATTCGGTCATCATATGGTACGGCTCAGAGATTTATAGGATAGCAGACCTCGCCAAGTTCTGGGCTCGCACTGTCTCTGCTAGCAATGGCAGCTCATTGCCTGGCCCTGGTCTCCAAGTCCAAGACATTTCACTCTGTGGAGAAGCCATCACCTCCGTCTCCCAGTTTGACACTACGACACAAGCCTCACGCATGGCAGTTGCAAGAGACACCCTCATATCATTGGAACATCGCCTAGTCATCGCTGCGAGCACTAGTCAACCTCTCGGACGAGACATGAACGCCGTGTTTGCACGCGAACAACTGGAGGAGGAAACAGCCACCAGAACCGACCAGGCCCTACTTACTCACGGTGAGCTAGATCTTGGTGGTATGGACAGAATGCTCGACAGCATGGAAAGCAGCGTCACCAATGGCGCTGTGTCGAAGAACTTGACCGCAGGTGGACCCCGAAAAGTCCTTTTTGCGTCCTCTGCAGCTTAACCGCAGTACATGAATAACCCAAGACAGCATGCGACATGAAGCTCGCCACTTGTTGAACCGTTGGATACTTGAAGCCTTGTTTGTGATATCCCCAAAAAATAATCCAATTTTCTTATCACGATCAGCTCCTCTAACCTCTTACCGCGAGCATTTTCTACACTTCCCCCCTTTGTTTCTCACTCTCTCTCTCCTCTCGTCTCCAAGAAATGTCCAAACTTCAAAAGAACCTCGCGGCCTAAGGTGGAGCTCAGCGACCAGACCCATTCCTGCTGCTCAGTATAGCCCTTGCGAGATATCAACCCAAGTCTCCCCACGCCAGTCGCCGACGATGTATCGCTTGTCCTCCCTTCCTCTTGTGGGATCGCGGGGCAAAGCCTTGTTTTCGTCTGGATAGCTGGTGGGAGGCGTGCACTCCAATACCACAATTCCTCTAATCACAATCTCCTTTCTTCCTTTTTTTTCCATCCCTTTTGTCTTGCTCGCGCCGAGTCTCCTCCACTTTTTTTTTCTTTTGTACTCTAGCCGGTTGTGCGACCTCGTTAGGGGAAGTGCAATGTCGGGTGAGGACGGGTACGGTGGTAGGGATGAGGCTGTGAGGGAGATGGAAGGGGGGAAGATGGGTGATTTTGGGGGAAGAAATATAGTGCGACATTTTTCGTCTTTCTAGGTTCAAATCGTGATGTCGTGAATAGAGCGAGGTACGCGCTTGTACAAGTTGACGGGTTGGTCATGTGTTTTATCCCTGAGATATTTGCAGGTGAAAGAGGCTGGCTATATTATATCTACGGAATGGAAAATAGTGGTGGTATAGAAGATTTAAATTTATGAGACAAAACGAAAGAAACGGTTCTTGTACTTGACAAACGCAGCAATTAAGAAACCTCTCTGGCAACATGCGACTACACATCTTCAATTACCTTCCCAACAAACCCTTCCAGCCCAGCCATGCCCTTTGCACCCTTCTCATTCCCACCAGACAGCCCCGGCCCGCCACCCGGCATAACAAGCACTCTAGCGCCCACCTCTACAAACTCGCGCGAAGCAATAAACTGGAACGTGACAATGACACTCGGAGGCTCACTCTCAGCAGCATGCAGCTGATTGTCCACCTCACTATCAAACCCAAACCCAAACCCATCTTCGTCATCATCCACAGCGTTCCGATCTACACCACTTGGCTGCGCAGCAGGGGGCTCAGCAGCCACAGAAACGACTTTGGACGACGCCCTGACACTAGCGATATACACGATAACCGCGCTTCCGACACCCAGGTCCTTGACACCTTGTGCTTGCTTTTCTTCAAATCGGACTCGGATGACTTTATGCGCCTTGGGCTCGCGAGCTACAAGTACCATGCCTTTTCTGATACGGTTGATGGACGTGCTCACCATGGGCGAATCCACGGGCATGATGCCCATAGTGCCTACCTGGCCGGCAAGCAGCGTCCGCACTGGCAGTCGAAGATTGCGGAGTGATGTAATGCGGACGCGGCGCCACTCGCTGTCACTCTCACGCAGGGACGCGTTTTTGAACTTTGTGGTGAGGGCACCTGGAAAGGATCGGGATTGCGTTATCAGGGGCTTACGGCTCGGTCGCGCGCTGCCGCTGTCGCTGTCGTCAGAACTGACGTCGGCAGGGTATGGACCCAGTAGTAATTCGTCTCCGATTGACAATGAGCCGTAGCGGATGTAGCCACCGATGATGGCACATTGCTCATCCGGGGCATTCGTACCCACGCTGTAGACATCCTCGATGTAGAAGAGCGGCGATGGTGACTCAGGCGGTGGCTGCTCTGGTTGTTTGGGCATAGGAAGCTTGCGCAGGAACGCATGCAGTTTCTGTATTCCTGTTCCTTTGACTGCACTGGTGAGCACTACAGGTACTGCTGCGAGAGGAGAGTCTTCCAGCAGGCAAAGTGTCTTTTCCGTTTCCTCAAGATCGGCTGCTTCAACTGTATGCAGATCAGCTTCCAGCACTGCTGTCGAAGAGTCAGTGATGAGACAGGGCTTCCTGTTGTTCTCTCTCAGAGCCGAAAAGAGTTTGACTAAAGTACTTTTGAGCCCGTTCTTGGTAGCAAGATCATACTTGGTGATGACGATCACAAGAGGTAGCTCTAGAGCAAGACACAGTTCCAGGTGTGCATGGGAAAGGTCAAGATCTGCCGCAGCTGGTCCAAGCAATTCTTCTGACGTAGGCGATGCCCCGAGCTTGCCAGAGGAGTCTTCTGTATTATCTGCAGGAACGCATAGAAGCGTCCAATGTGGTTGCCTGTACCATGTCAGCGCTACTCAAAATACGAAAATAGAGCAAACCAACCAGCCAACAATTCCACGAACAGTGGTACGTCTGAATCGGGGATGACCGGCAGAATCAGAGAGAAACACAAGTCTGCCGCTTTCTACAGACTCGACTGCGGCATGAATATCTATCCAGGACGATACATCTCCAGACCCGTAGCTGATGACTTGCGTGTGATCGTCCGCGTCACGGTATCCTATCAACTCTTGGGTAACAGAGCTGGTCATGCCTGATGCAATCTCATGTCTATGCTTGAGTAAACTGAGACGACTTTTGCCACGGCCATTATCCAGTGTGGCGGTAGAAAGCGTTCCAAGGAGAGTGGATTTCCCAGACATAGTGGCCCCGGTAACTGACACCCGCATCTGCTCACTGGTAGCCTGTGGCGCCTTGGCTAAAGCTGCGTTGCTGTCTGCTGCATTTGACGTATTCTCATAAGCACCGTCACGATCCTTCCTTGTGTGGTCCACCAGATGCTGTTCTGGGCGCACTAGAGCCTCGGCGACCAATAGCCGTGATCTTTGTAATCTTTGCTGTGCAGTGCCTGCATCTTCAACCCATTCACACTCGCCGACCGGGACTCTACGCAAGACTTCTACCCCACAGCCCAAACTCGCAGCCATGGCACGCAAGTTGTTCAGACTCTCTTCCATCTCATCCTCTGCCAAACCAACAATACTTCCGTCATCAGCGACACCAATCTCGTAGAGCGCACCCTTGCTCTCCTCAAGCCCAGGGAGAAGCCGTTGTGGCATTTCAGGGGCAGAGAGGCGTGCATCGTCCGGGAAATGGGGAAGTACAGAAGCTGTGGATGAGGATATGTGATAAGGACATGATTGTTGCAACCGCCATAAAAGCTGCGTTGTCAGCTGCTCAAGACGATGCTGCTTTGACTGCGTAGAAGCCAACGGTGGGGGAGTATTTTGAACGAGGCCAGACTCCGATACGCTACGACCCACCGCTCCTGGTATAGGAATGTCACTTCGGCGCGTAGACCCAGACATATGCCGGCCATTGGTGGTTCGAGTGAACGAACGTCTCCGCCTCAGAAGTAGATGTAGCTTATATTCCGTGGGACCATCCTGAGGCTCTGCCTCTAACCTAGTAATATTTGTATAGTCTACCGCATTGGCTAGAAAATCTCCGTGTGGTCCCTGATGCTCGCCATCGCCGCTGGTTCTCGAAAGAGGAGACTTTGTCTTTTGGTAGGTATTCGATGGTTCCGTCAGGTCGCCAACTGAAGTTGCCGCCCATGGCGATGAAACGCGGGGCGGGTCGGGGTCGAAAGTGAATATAGAAGCCATGTTGTTGGTATTGTAGTTGGGCGCAAATTTGGAAACGTCCAACTTTCTCTGTATTAGTTGGAGGATGATCTCAAACGTTCCAAACTTGTCAGATGGTGGGTTAAGGCGTTCTTTTAGCAGAGACGGTGTGTAAACGTGGTAACGATCGCGAGTTAGTATGTAAGAAGTGCGTCCGGAATAATTGCGATAAAAGAGGAAGCATTTTGACGGGTGTACAGCACAAGTAATGGGTGAGACTTCGTCAAACGATAGCTAGAAACAGCTCGTTGGAGAGCCGCGTGAAGATGCCAATGAGGCGATCACAGACTGAAGGAAGACATTTGTATATTCGATTCAGCAAAATGGTGAAGCAGGTGACGGCAAGCGATATGGTGGTATGAGACAGTCACCAAAGGTTACAAGTATCAACTTGTCGTGGTGTTAGCCAATGGTCCGAGCTCGGGGCTGCGGGGAGTCACCGTTCAGTGGGGCAAGCCATCATCCATCGTTGCTAGGCTCCCGTGTGAGTCGTGACAAGACGCAACGCCCTTCTATCGCCCTTTGGCTGCGCATCTGAGTGCTCAAATCTTTACGAAATCCGTGGTCACTTGTTATGAGCTGGTTCGATGAGTATGCCGTGTTCATCATCTCTCAAGGTAAAAGGGCTGCTAAAGCATTCACATCCCCCGTAGTTGTCGGATTCAAGCGCCTTTCTACCTTCTTTTACCTTGAGTGTCATCTGTGACTATTGTAGGAACATCAGGTCTGGTTATACAGTAGAGTCGAGTCAACCAGTGACTCCTCCCTAGATCTCGCTGGAGTTGCGTAGCATTGCGGCGCAGTAGACGATGTTATTGCACTCGGGGTCCCAGATCTTGCCTGACTTCTATACCCGTCACAGCGGGTTCTTGACCGGAAAACCGGCAAGTCAATGATGCTCCAGACCGTCGTCGTTGTGGACACTCTGTAATACCCCAGGGGACAAAACAGGCCGAAGCAGAAGTATGGGCACGCATTGGCCACTCATGTCTACTTTTGAGCCTCGGTGGCACTAATATGCATCAGCATCACTGCAGGTGCCGAAGAAACACCAGTTCTAGTATATGACTCCAGGGGCTGGCGCAGTACTTGTTTAGTAAACAGAGACCAAATGACTTGGTAGGCAGGCATTGATTGGCTGTGAAGTTGTCTCTTTTCTGCATGAAGCAGGTGTTGCGGCATAGTCAAGTCGGCGCTGTTTCACTGAGATTTTCCTTCGTACTCATATGTGTCCCTGTTGGTAGTAGTATGCTCTGAAGCTGCCAGCCATGAGCACAAGACTGAGACATGCTGACTGCATAGCACAGCACATAGAAATGGAAGATGCCGATGCTGCCGCAACCACATTCAAGTCGCAGCCGGCAGTAGTAGTGGCCAAAGAGGCAGCGACTAGCATACCGCTTTCGGCCGTATCGTACCCTGTTACGTCTATAATTGCGGGTCTCCTAGGTCGCACTGCAGTAGCAGGCAGTCTCTTGCAACCATCGACTGCTTGCAGCCGCTTCGTCTCACAGTCAACCATCTCCACGCGAAGACGGCTTCCCTGCAAGCGCCCTGACCGTTTATAGGCAGCGAACGGCAACGGATATTAGCCGGCTTTCTCGAAGGTAGCACGGCAGCCTGTCTGAAGCGGCATAGCCAACAACCGAGTAAGTATTTGCAAGCTAAATCCATGGTTCTGGGGTCTGGTGTATCCAGGGAACATGCAGGTAAGCCTCGTGCGGCGCCCACGAGGTCACCACATGGGTTGTATACTCGGGCCATTGCTCCCTCGCGCGATGGGTTACCACGCGAGCGAGTATGCAAGTCAGTTGCTGGCGATTCAATCGCCGTCATGGTCTGGCTGCAGTGACCGTTTCAAGTCTCTGCCAGGGAACGGGTCGCCTATCATGAGCTTCACAGGCCTTTCTACCCTAGTGTATATCACCTGCGGTGCGGAGTCCCAGAGATGCACATCCAGTTCGGTTCTGGAGAGGTTCCCGGCGCCTTTTGCGCGTCTGGATCACCTTGTCAAGGCGCTTAACACGAGATGAGGCTGGTCCCCCGCCTGTCCCGACTGCCCCCTAGGATAAACTTAACGCACGCATGCACGTACTTACTTACTGTGATGTCGCCGCTTGGTCGAGATCGTATGATACAGACGTAGCGAATGTCCATCACTTCTTGGCCGCACCATTTTGCATTTTCTTTCGTATCAGGTCGAACAATCAAGGCCATGGTAATGTGGGGCCTCTTTCAGGCAACCGACCATACTACTCTAAGTAGACCATACGACTCAGACGTTTTGAGATGGGCCAAGTCGACAAGGGCTGCAACTGTGCCGTCGGCGCTTGCACCCTGACACGGTGAATAGTCCGGCGACGAGAAAAAAACTCCCCACGGACAATTGTTTTGCGCCATTCGCTGGGTGTGGGCAAGAGAGGAAAAAAAGTGGGCAGTCCGATATCTGGGTCGCGGCACTCTCGGTCTCCGCACAACGGCGGAGCTTGGTCGCAATATTACTAGGGCCCCCTTCTCTCGATCTTGTCAATCACATGCTGTATTTTAACGTCATAGCCGGCTACCGGATAATGTCCGGTCATTCTACCGCGCTGGTGCAACCCGCCAGAGGCCTCGTGTCCAAGTGTGGGAACTCTTTCTTCGCCTAACGATACATGTCGTCTGTCGGGTCACCAGCTCTCTTTACGCCACGTCTGTCTCTCTCTCCTTCTCTGTCGTATCCCTGCGGGAACTTGGGTCGAGGGATCAAGTGACTGTCATCCTTCCCGCGCAGCCGCTCCCCCGCCGGCTTGACCCTTGCAACGCTTCTCGCCTTAAAGTCCACACGTCAGCAGAGGACTCGGGTCAGCATGTCGCGGTGGGGCGAGAGTGGGTGGGAAACAGCCAAGGCCCTTCTCCCTCGGCGCGTCTGTTCAATATCAAGCCCGAACCAGCTGGACCGGGATCCCGAGTGGTTAACAATCGGAAGCTACTATTGCGCGCAGCACTCAAGCGCGCATAACCAAGGGGTGGATTCCGAGGCTCTGGTTCCGATGGAGGCCCTGAGAATCTGCAGGGTAGCCGTCCGGTTTGCTGCGCGTGAGAGATGAAGTCTTGCGCCAGTCGAGATAGCTGCGGTCCGCTCCTGGATGTAGTGCTGCGGTCCGCCCTCGTAACCTCGCCTGATGGCCAATGAGCGCCGCTACAGCAACCATATCTGTTCGCAGATTCCTATTCGAGTTTCAACCGCGAGGCGCTGTCTTCAGCTGCAGTGACAGTCTTGGCAGCATGCACGCTGAAGCTTCAATCACCTTCTCGACGCAATTGGCGTCGAGCGACGCTGAACTGCATACCACTCAAGCTGTCTGTCAGACCGGAAATGCCCGCATCACCGGTGCTACCCACCTATGCATGCATCTGTCTACGCCATGCTGCGGTAGATTTGGTGTTGCAATTGCCAGCCCGCAACCCCCGATAGCCACCCACCCAACGCGGCTAACGGCTTCCGAGACAAGGACGACGTTCAAGGCAGTTAGTCCCAACTATTGTCCCGCTGCCCGGTGACGAACAGGGCGACGACCAGCCCAGGGAATTTTGCATACCGTACGTATGTACTTACATACAACCAACGGATGGCAGCACTGCAGAGATGCTCATGTCCCAACGGCATGGTTCACTGGCGCACGTTAGTCGCGCATGTCATGGTTGCTGACTCTGGGAGGCTCCGGATACAGTCAGAAGAAAAAACGTGCCGCGTCTGATTGGAACCCTCGCCGTCATCGCTTCACGGCTGGCCGCTCACCTGGGCGGTGGATGCCATGCTCCTGTACGAGGCCTCTCCCGCCCTCAAGTCGTGGCGACAACGGCCCGCTCGTCTGATCGTTACTCGAATCTGACAGAGGGACCGTGCGGCCTTTTAGTCGACAGCCTCGCCCGCCTGGCCTTGGCTAATGTAATGCAGTGTGAAAACGAGTCTGGAATTGTTGGTGCGCATGCCCTTGAAATTACGTCCAAGCGATTTCGCGCCTTTGGAGTCTATTCGACGGCATTTCAGTCGCTGAATAAGTCTCTACCTCGGCATTGCCTAAATTTTTGCTATGTCGGTTTAGCGTCCATGGTGCGTTTTTTTGCACAAGCTCCCTTTGCGGACCCTGGGTTGAGATGGTAGACCGTGTCAGCAGCGTAGATGTGTTCTTTTACGAACCAAATAGCCGGGTTGGTCCATGGGGGGCAGGGGAAGAATCCCCAAGCAGCAAGTGTTCCGTGTTCCTGCTTTGCTGGTTCCTGCAAAAATCCTCCCGCTGCGATCTCTGAACGGACATGCGGCCACCACTCTGCTTCCCCGAGGGCCGTATTCCCCGCCACGCGATGCCAGGAATTTGACCAAACTTAGTGCTTGAGTGAGCCATTGTGCGAGAGAATGTGGACATTCTAGGCTCGACACATCCTTTGTCCCCTTGTCCCCAATTGCGTCCCCTCCAAATTCCACGTACATGATATGATAAGAACCAAAAATATGATGATAAACTGTGAGTTACAAGAAACATAAACCCGTATGCATTGCTGGCCGCTGAACGCTTGATATATAACGCCTGGTGATGCTCCTGTTAGACCAATAAATCCCCTCCCACAACCCGAGGATGCACAATGAGAAAAACCGCATGCGCAAGGCTGGAATTGCAGTTTACAAGGCCCAATGCCTTGTCTTCCCGAGTGCCTCTCACTCAGCCAGCTGGCTTATTCACAGAACGACGGGAGCTTCCCTCGCACGCTAGCGTACTGACACACATCTCCGCTTCGAGACATTGATAATCCGTGTCCCGGTATCTGATAATGTCGGGATTGCGCCGACTATGTTTGCGCCTCACGGCCGCTTGCAGCAAGCTGAAAATACCTAGACAAATCGAAGGTTGAGACAAAGATTCCCCGTCTATCCGGTTGCTTCTGATGGCCTGCGTGGCTTGCATTTGTCATGCGCCATGTGTCCGTTTCTTGCAGTAGTGCGGGTAAACTCAGCCCCGCATCGGGGGCAGGTGCTCTTAGAGGCAGTTCCGGACTTTTCTCGCTGGTGCCGCAGCAGATTACTGAATGTGGAAAATTGTCGTCCATTGCATCCATGCTCCCAGCATTGAGGTTTCGGTCGTGAGTTGATGACTCGCGGCATTACTGGGTTGCCTTGCGTGCTTGGCGACGAAGAGAGTGCAGGGACTGACGCACTGGAAACTGGAGCGCTCGATGGTGAGTCATAGGCTGCGTATGTAGCAGGCGTTGTGTTGTTTGGTGGATACATAGTCGGTAATGGATGATAGTCACTGACGGCATAGGAGCTGGGAGGGTAAAGCTGTGGTCTATCTGCTGTTAGTGAAAAGCGAACTTGATGCGCTCGACAAACTTACGGTGGGTAGGCACTGCCCCCCAGCGGCTGATTGGGGATGGTACTATGGGACGTGGAGTAAGTGTAGGCGTGCGTGGTGTTACCCAAAGAGGCTGTGTTGGCTCGCATGTGATCCGATGAGTGTTGCTCATATGGGCTTCGCGGAAGTGAAGGGTGTTGAGGTGGGTAGGGCGGTTGGACTGCGTGTTGTTCGTTTCTTCTTTGTTGACTTTCATTTGGGGTTGGACTGGAAGAGTAAGGTGGGCCATATGGACCTGGCGCCGAAGCCCTTGGTTCTCCATAGGGCTGGGGCGGCGGGTAGCCAGGCGCGTAAGACGTTTGGGAAGAACCGTAATGGCCCATACCATATTGCGAAGAAGGCATCATGAAGCCCAAGGTGCTGTGTACATGAGATGCTGTTCAATCACAACAGTCGGCAGGGTCTCTCGTACCTCATATCTTGTGACTCGAGGATTGGCTCGTGTGGCTGCTCAAAGTCTGCCAGTGATTGAAGTTGGAGGGATTGGCCGATAGATGTAGACAACGACGGCGACGTGGGGTTTTGTTGACTTTGTGTTGGCAGAATATGATCAGTCTGGACTATCTGGTTGCTAGCAGTAGGCACAACTGTCGAGTCTGAGCCTGGATGAGATTCGTGGAGAGAGAAGTGTGCGGTTTGCGCGCTCGCGGAGTCCAAGAATCGATCCTGGGCAGGGGAAGTTGGCTGAGAAGAGCGATTGTGTGAGGTGTCGTCGAGAATGTGTGAGGTATTCCAGGCTAGCGAAGGTGGGTGCGAACCGGGCGTCTGATAATCAATGGGATTGTGGCGGGGCGTTGGCAAGGTTGCGGCACGGCACGAATAAGGCCCCCTTATTTGTGGAATTTCTGGTGGCTGAACAGACAAATGCTGCTTGGCACGGTCCCTAAGTCTTCGTGAGATGGTCGTCGTCTTGGGTTGATGTGGGTTGGAAGACCAATGGGTCATGTTCAACAGCGGACAGGCACCATTGGACATGAAGGGGAGCAGAAGGGGGTAAGACGTACGGTCTGGTGCGTGGACAGGCCCCGTCGTGTGGGATTATACGAGCCTTATGGGCAATCTACACCAAGGCAGAATTACCATTGAAACCCTGATGTTGGAACATGGGCGAGTGGTGTGCTTTGTTGCATGGGGGACGCCTGGAAATACAGGAACACGGTATCTGAGCTTCATGACCCAACAGAGGCAGAGCGCTTTTCCCGGCTTTGCGGCTGGGGGACTGATTGGAGCCTCGAAGGATGCGCAGCCCGGTCTTTGACAGTGCTAGCCCTCCGGCCGTTGACTAGCCACAGAACACGCACCCGCAATACCTGGTGTAGGCCGGGGTGTCCACACATCAGTAAGTATTGCGCGATTGTCTCAAGTGGGGTGATGGCAGGCATGCTTGCCCTGCTCAGTGAGGACTAGATTGTGGTCATGATCCAGAGCGTCAACCTGTTTTCGACGGCCATTCGCTGAGAGGAGCCGGATGGCCACCCCCCACTGGGGACGACTGGCATGTGTGTGTACGGCACTGGGAGGGGAAGTTATGCGAGCACTGACGAACGCACTGAGGTGCCATGTCGAAGGTTGGTGGCGTTTGTGGTTTCCCGCTCGAGACGAAGAGCCAAACCGCGTCGAGTCTGGCCCTTCTGGACGGCGCGGCCTGTCCAATCTCTCTGCGCCAGGCCAGGGTGGGCCGGACGTGTAAGTACAAGGCGGAAAGTAGCTGTGGACGAGTGATTTCGGCATAGACGGCCTGGACAGGAACATGGCGGGCGTGTGAGGACAGAGCTGGTGCCGTCGAGGCCTTGGAATACGGGGGTCTGGCACCGCCACAAAGGGCGCCTGTTGCCTATCCTCAGCGTGGCCCCCCAGGCGGCGAGTGTTTGCGCGCAGAGGGTTTCTATGTTTGGCTCGCTACTAGAGTAAGTACAACTATGGGCCGAGGGCGTGCGTCGCCCAAGCGGCCCGTTGTTATTCGGAAGCGGTGCCGTTGCTAGCATCGGCAGGCGGTCGGCACGCCTTCGGGCATATGACTGTTCCCAGTACATGGGAATCGATGTATCCAGGGCAGCCTGCGGTCCCTTCCACCCACCATGGCCGGATGCGTCGATGTTGGGCTGCACTGCAAATGCCCTGTTTCGCATGCTTGGGGTCCATCGTCTTCTGGCGACCCCACCGCACCCAGCTGAGGCCCGTGGCCTGACGTCGCCAGGGCGCCTGGGCGTGGCATGTGTATGTGTAAGTGTGCATATGTGTGTATGAGCATGTGGGTCCGCGGTGGGTGGGTGCATGTGTGCGTGTGGGTAGTGGACTGTAGTGGTGGTTACATGTTCGAAGACGCATCGCCGGCTGTGCCTCTGCGACGACATGGACAGTCGCAACGGCAGCCGCGCGGAGACTGCCGGGCGGCACCAATGCAAATGGCCATGGCAACGCCAGTGCCAAGACACGCTACATGTCCGTGGCGCGCCTCTTGTGGCCGTGATGACCCCCAGACACAACCACCACCACCACCACGTCAAGCCCGCCACCAGCGTCGACGCCGCAGAACAGCGGGGCCAGTGCGCCAGGCCTGACTTGGACGACGACGACTCGAGCCGAGATGGCCATGAGTCGGACCACAGCAGCGGCCTCAATTTACACCGATCTCCAGGCGTCCCAGGTTCCCAGTGCGGGTAAGTAGTACACACGACGACTGTACGATAGGCGCGCTCCTTTGCCCCGGCCTCCATGGCCCATTCATCTCGTCTGCTTATGTATGGACCACCATGCCCAAGTCGCTGCTCCATTGCAACCGAGCCCACCACCACATGCCATCACCGTGACGAGTGCATGAGCGCCACGCTACCCACTTGCACCCATACATACTGCTTATTGACAACCAGCCTCACCGACAACAAGGCGCGCTGCACAGTCGACAGTATCATTACCGTGTTACATCATGTTCTGCCGGTCCTAGTGCCATGCGGCTGCCGAAGAAATCATCGGTCTCATGGCAGCTGAGACGGCCCAACTGCGTATCTGACACTTCGCAAGTAGTCCCACGATAAGGCATCCAGCCGTTATTACAAATGAACGCCGAACCCCCACTCTTGTACCGACACGTTCAGTCCGTCCCCGCAGATGTCTTGCATAGCGTTACTTGCTGCCAGGAAAAATGCATCCGACTCAGACATTCATCGAGTTTTAGTTTTCCGCGCCAATGTCTCCGCAGACCATCTCTTTCCAGCTTCATACCAACTATGTAGAGAGCTAGTATCCATCTCACAAAGCCATACCCCACCCATGATAGACCCCGTATGCACAAGAACACAACAACTCAATCTCCCTTTCCGCCTCCTCCTTCCACCTTTGGATAAACAAGGAAAACAAAGACCGAGTACAAGCTAGACTCATCGCCAGTCATTCTACCAATCAAAACACCACAAAAAACTACAAAGTTTGATTGGATATCTACCCGTCACTTACCATGACTAGCAATCTACTGTTTTGTCTCTCCAGCTGCCTGCGCCGGCAAAGCTGCCAGCGCCCTCTTGAACGTATCCACCAACTTACTCGTTTCCTCCAATCCCACACTGAAACGAATAAGATCTGTTTCCACACCCCATTTGGCACACTATGGCAAGCTTGTTAGCGACACATCTGACACACTTCACTGAAATTCGGAACACTTACCCAATCCAACTCTCCATAGTGTGCAAGAATCACATATGGCGAGCTGAGCGTAAAGTTTGTGCCCAGGCTGGGTCCCTTGACAGTGTCGAGATTGTCGAAAAAGGCAATGGCGTCGGCTCTGGTGTGGAATATTGCAGAGAGCAAACCGCCATAGCCGCCAGTGGGATTGCGGCATCTATCGTAGTAACGGCGCGAAGGCGAGATTTTGGGATAGTTTACTTGTTTGACTATGTTGCTTGACGTTAGAGCGACTCGTATGAAACACAGTCAGTCGAACAGGCCAAAACTTACCACGCGGATGCGAGCTCAGCACGTCACAAATTGCCTCTGCATTGGCATTGATACGGTCGATTCTCGAGACGAAATCTCGGCTGTTGCGCTCGAGGAAAATGCTGTCTTCGGCCCAGTGGTTGTCTTCGTAGTCCTCTTCCCAGGTGCGTTTGAGGAGAGAGTAGTCTTTCGCTTTTGGGTTGAGTACAAGGCTGTGACATGTCAGTTGATATTCGTTGCAAACAGGAGTTTGTCTGTACTAACCCTCCACCCATGACATTACAGTCCCCACTGAAGACTTTAGTCAAACTACTGACTACAACGTCTGCGAACTGCAACACATTGACATTGATGAAGTTTCCAATTGTCTCATCTACAACGACGCAAAAATCATACTTGTCGGCTAACTTGCGTATCCGCTCAAGATCAGGCGACGTCAAAAGAGGATTTCCGGGAAACTCTGTGAACAGAGCTAGAAACCTCTCGCCGCCCTCCAATCGCCGTTCCAGATCGTCTAGTTCTTCTGAGGAGCCAAAGCCGTAGAATTGAGAGCCCGGGCCAAACTTTTCAGTAATCTTGAGTGTGTCGATGTAAGGAAATCCGTACACAATGGCTTTTCTCGAGCCTTTTGCCCTTAGTAGGTTTCGATGAGAGTTGAAGATTGCGCTCATTCCGGTCGGATACAGATAGACATCGTCTTCTGAAAAATCTGCAACTGGTCTAGTCCTTGCAGCATCTTGGTCCAGACTCATCGCCTCGGCCAGTTCGACATCTGCGGTAAGGGAACCCGCAATACGTCTTCGAACTGCCAGCTTGGCTTTCTTGGTCTTGGAGAGGTCCAGGTTGCGTCCGAATCTCTCTTCTACAAACAGAGTTGGATCCTGCACTTCTCCGCTGCCGTTTACAGAATCAGTCGAAGGAGCGAGGTCGACTGACGTGTTCTTCTGGTACCGCCGGGGACCTTTGGGTGCCCTCAGTGGCTCGTTGAGCGTTGAAGCTTCTACTAGGGTACCTTCTCTGAATAACTGGGCGCAGAACTCTGCTCTCCGGCTCGATACACCGTCACCAGAATGCTGCCAAAAAGCCTTTGCTGTGCTGAAGCGATCCTTCGGAAAGAGCACAGCAGATACTTTAGGAGATATGACGTCGAATTCTTTTGATCTTGCCTTCTCACCCGTTGGTAAGAAGTCGAGAATCCGGACTTGCGATGCATCCAGATCAGGCACTTGTCGAAAAATGAACTCCTGGCATCTCGATGCGGTGGAATGTGTGGGAAACAACATGGCACTCTCATCTTCACGTCCGTGTTTCTGGGCAATTGCAGCCGCAAATGCTTGTATGCTTTTGTGAATGAAGAATCTGTCTGCGGTCAGTGATATGGTTGCTGTGTGCCTCGCCACCACCTACCTCGGATATCCCGTCTTCAACTTGCTGAGAACCCATTCTTCACCTTCCTCATAGCCTACATTTGCCCGCCATGTTGGTAGCGAAACACTCACTGCCTATCACGTGTTAGATCAAAGAGCAGCGTTGGGTAACGAAAGGTACACGCACGTGCTCGGTTGCCGGCGGGAGACTCTCGCCGATTTCGACGTCGTTTTCGAGTAACATCGGCGACATTTTTGAGTGTGTCAAGAACAAGGAGAGAGTTGTGTAAAACTCGACGACGGAAGGCAAATCAGATATGTATGGGGCAATGAGTCCAGTCACCCAAGAGATTATACCAAAAGCCGGCTAGCTCCGACTTCGGCACTTGGAAAATAAGGTTATCGATAATGCAAACAGTCAGTTTCTCCGAGTCTCTGCCCGCCTTTCGGAGTGTCGGTGCATCCACTTTGTGCACTTCAACTGCGACGTAGTACATGCTCACCTTAGCCCCACCCTGGAGTTGCGAGTTGCTCACCAGGGGCTTTAGTCTAGCATAGCCTGAACTCGCTCAGCACCGCCAACACAGGCCGCACCACTTTCTATACACAGTCATGGATTCGCTCACACCCTCGGACCTCTTCTCACCCTCGAAGGCGCGCCAGCAACGCGCGCAAGCCCAGGACTGGGCGCAGATTGACTCGTGGCTGTCGTACAAGTATGCTGGGCGTACGGTGCCGGCGTTTGAGCGCAATGACGAAACACTCAAGGTGCTGCGTGAGCTATCAGTAGCCAACGAAAGGGCTGATGAAGAGAGAGCCGTGTTCGAACGAGTAGAGAGAGAGGCACTCCGCGAGCTGGACGAGGTATGAGAGCTACAGGGTCCGCTTCAGCTACCATGTCCCGAGCACGCTGCTCACAACGGTAGGTCCAAAGGAACGACGACGACGAGCGTATATTGTCTAGGCTGAGGGCCAGTCTCACACCCGAGGGCGAGCAGGCGCTCGATGCGTTGGCCTCGACAGCAGTCACTCTTAATACACCCACTGCGAACCCCGAGTCGATCGCACACGTTCTTATCTACAACACGACCACCTCACAGAATCTCACCAACCAGCTCGCACACATCGCGACGCTGCAAGGCTACGTCGATAAGCAACAATCCCTGCTTCGGACGCAACTGCACGAGCTCCAGACGAATCCTGCCTTCACAACCCCCGCGAACCTCCAACGCCAGACCACCGAGCAAACGCGTCAAGTCAAGCACCTTCGCACCAAGATACGAGAATACGAGGACAAGCTGTCGTCCCTCCAGTCATCACAGTCGCGCAGCATGACACCGGGTTCCAAGAGCATTGCGTCTGCAGAAGCTATAAATGACATGTTGGAGCAACAAAAAGCCCTGGATGGGCTTCGAGAGAAGGTAGAAGGCATAGAGAGGGAGGTCGCAGAGTTTGCTGGATTGCCTGCCGATAAAGAGGCTGCAAGGAAAGAAGTTGGCAAGTTAGAAGTCAAACTTGACGAGGTGCGAAGGCGAAGAGACGAGTTATTTGAGGGATTGGTGACACAGTAATGGTACAAATGGATTCATCATAGGGTGGCTCACAGTCCCCGCATGTGCAGGCTCAAGCTTCTGTCCGCTAGGATTTGTTGTTGAAACATCCATTTTGACCAACTTACGCAGGCGCATCCGTCAAGGGCACGTACTGCACGCCATATAGTTTCTGACGCTCGAGGCTTCCATCCGCTCGCTTGTCGATTACCCAGATATGTTGCGCCCAGCCCTCTGCGACGGGCACGAACAAGCGCCCTGGTGCTTTGAGCTGGTCGGTCAGGACCTGGTGGTGCTCGGCCGCCGCAGCGCCAACATGGATAGCGTCGTATGGTGCACCCTCGGCCCAACCTTTTCGTCCGTCTCCAGTGACAAACTTGACTTGTCCCGACTCCAACATCTTCCGGCCTTGGTCCGACTTGGACATGTTGGCTATTGCCAGATCGTTCAAGGGCTGAATGTGATCAATGCCAATTACCGTCCCGTTGGGCGTGACAAGGTTGGCGAGGACTGCGGTTAGGTAGCCTGAGCCTGAGCCGACATCTAAGACCTTGGATCCAGGCTTGAGGTAGTCGAGAAGCGATTCGCAGGCCGAGGCATGCATGTGCGGGGCAGAGATGGTCGCACGGTGGCCGATGGGCTGGGGCGAATCTTCGTAGGGCGAGGATGGGGCATAGTGCGCGCGATCGACCTATGCATCTTCATATTTTGCCACCTTACCTGTGGTGTTGAGGCTTCCTACCTTTAGCATTGCATCCTTGACCCTGTCAGAGTTGATGAGCTTGTTGCTCGCAAGGTTGGTAACGAGAGCCTCATTAGTGTCACCAGAGCTTCGCCAAGCCATGCTGAAAGCTCTGCTTGATGTACGGCTACGCGTAGACCTGATGAAGAAGAATGGACCGCAAGTGCGGGTACGTTTTGTTAGGAAAGGCACCGTGGGTAGTGATACAAAGATGGAAGGCAATGAAGAGTGTATGGTCAGGTAGGTGTATTCGCACAGAAGGAATAGTATTACATGAATGTATTAGAGTGCCGGGATGACTACTCAAGGAAACACAACTGAAGTTTATATCGTGGTAAGCTGTTCCCCTCACCGAGTTTGAGTGAGGGGGTCATACATAAAGAGACGCGCATGAGCTGTCATGACCCTAGCACCCAAGCATGACATGACATGCTACATCCCTGCTTATCGATAAGGCACTCCCGCGGGAAAAGTTCCAGAGAAATTTCGCGTCGCATGCGACAACCTCCACCACGCGAAAATGGCACCACCCGCAATTAAACGAAGAAAGCTCGAGCACAGCGACTCGGAAGCAGAGAGCGAACGGAGCTTTGTCGACTTTGACGAAACCAATAGCCGTGCGGATTCGAATAGAAGCGACACTGAAGATGGGCATAATGAGAGCGACATCTCCATGGACGGCGCGCAAGAGATGGAGGAAGGCGACAATGACGACGATGAAAATGAAGATATGAGCGAAGATGAAGAAGAAAGCTCCGAAGCTGAGGAGAGCATTCAGGAAAGCAAGAAGCAGAACCCAAGCCCCAAGGCCACAAGCGCACCAAAGCCATCCAAGCGGCCAACACCTAGTCTCCAAGACGGCGTCTACAGTGCGGAGTCCTTCAAGTCAAACATTTTCAAGCTTCAGGTCGATGAGCTGCTTGAACAGGTCAAGCTCAAGTACGGCAAGAAGGAGGCGCCTGCTGAAAATGCAATGCGAACCCTCAAGACTATAATCGAGCAGATTCCTAGCCGCGACCCACTTCCAGTAAGCCAGGGTCGTTGTATACACTATCCGAGAATACTAACATACTATAGATTGTTGAGGCTGAAAAGGCGCTCAAATCAGCTGGTGTTGCGATTCCGTTCCCTAGCCCTCGCCCGCCGAAGGATGCTTTGTACAAACTACAATACGAGCGACCTGCGAGCGTAAACGTAACCGGTAGCTACCCCCTCAAAACTGCGACTCGAGCCGAAGAAAGATTTGGGATTGATCTTGTCGTGACCATGCCGAAGAGTCTGTTCCAAGACAAAGACTATCTGAACTACCGATACTTCTACAAGCGCGCATATTATCTGGCTTGTTTGGCGGCAGGAATCAAGGCCTCCAAAGAGCACAAGTTTGATTTGTTGTTTGATCGCTTGAATGGGAACCAGCTTCAGCCTGTTCTCGTCGTGCGACCGAGCGGCAACAGCGATGCGGACGATTTTTCTAGCTCAAAATGCCAGATCAACGTGCTGGTGGCGCTCCCAGAACACACTTTTGCTCAGAATAAGCTTCTACCGACTTCCAATTGCGTGCGACCCAAAGGCAGCGAAGATGAAAGTTCCAGCAAAACGCTCACAGCGACGCCTTTCTACAACAACAGCCTGCAATCTGATGCAAACATTACAGCATACCTAAAGCTCTTGCACGGCACTGCGTCGAAGGCTGAGTCTTTTAAGGATGCATGCATACTGGGGCGCGTTTGGCTGAAGCAACGCGGGTTTGGCAGTCAGATTCGCAAAGGAGGTTTCGGAAACTTCGAGTGGGCTGCCATCATGGCTATTCTGCTTCAGCCAAATTCTGGAACAGGTGCTCAGTCAGTCTCTTCAAGTTTCAGCAGCTATCAACTATTCAAGTCGACGCTGCAGTTTCTGTCGCGTGGAGATCTAACGAAGAAGCCGTTCATCTTCCAAGCATCCAACATCACTATCCCCAAGGCAGAGACCGCTCCTGTCGTCTTTGACGGACCACGAGGACAGAATGTGTTGTTCAAGATGACGCCCTGGTCGTACAAGCGTCTGCAATCGGAAGCAAAGGCTACTGTCGACATGTTGAGCGATTCTGTATTCGATCAGTTTGATGCAGCCTTCATTCTGAAGACTGAATTGCTCAAGTACCGCTACGATGCAACACTCGAGATTCCCCTCACTTCGCTCGGCCTTGAAGCTGGAAGCGGAGAATACGATTCGCAGCTTGGCGAAACCTGTCGAAGAATACACAGCACCCTGACCCGTGCGCTGACCGATCGTATCACCGCTATATCATTCACTTTGCCCGAGGAGGAAAGCTGGTCAATATCCTCAAGACGCCCTCAGGAAAAACAAAGCAAAAGCATTCTTATCAACTTTGAAACAGACCCTGCCAATGCCACTCGCACCGTGGATCATGGACCTCCAGCAGAAAACAAACAGGAGGCTGCTGTCTTCCGCAAGTTCTGGGGCGAGAAAGCCGAGCTTAGGCGCTTCAAAGATGGAAGTATTCTGGAGAGTGTTGTTTGGACGGTTAGGGACGCATCAGCGTCCGTCATGGAGCAACTTGTTCTTTACATACTTGGCAGACACCATGGCACACAGGTGTCTGAGCAAGCCAGGTTCACAATCGATGCATTTGGCCACCTTGTAGCAGCGGGCCGTATGCAGGGACAGTCTGGAACCGCGCCTTTTCTCCCCATTATGAACGCGTTTAGTGCCATGGAAAAAGACATCCGGGACTTGGAAGAGCTACCACTTCAACTTCGCCATCTGAGAGCTGCCGATTCACAACTACGGTACACGTCCGTTGACGTTCCCACTGTGGGCCACGCTCCGGCCTCAGTCGTGTTGCAATTCGAAGGTTCTGGACGCTGGCCGGATGACTTGTGCGCCATCCAGCGGACTAAGATTGCCTTCCTCCTCCGAATGGCTGAGCTTCTACATAAACTCGAGTCCGGCTATGTTGCCCGTGTTGGCATGGAGAATCCATCACAACCGGCGCAGAACCAGGCATTCTTGGATGTAACGGTTGCTACAGGTTTCACGTTTCGCATTCGCATCTACCATGACCGTGAGCCTACGCTATTCGAACGCCAAATCAAAGACAAATCATTAGACTCTCAATCACGCGAGTCTGCTGCTGCTTCTCTGGCACTGTACAAGCGCGAATTCATCCAATCGCCCCAACACTCACAAGCACTGCAGACGCTCTGTACCAGATTCTTGGCACTTTCACCAGCGATACGGTTGACAAAGAAATGGTTCGCGTCACATCTGCTCGCACCGCACTTTTCACCTGAACTCATTGAACTACTGGTTATACGGACGTTCCTACAGCCTCAGCCATGGCCTGTACCATCAACAGCAACGACAGGTTTCTTACGGACGTTATCGTGGATCAGCCGATGGGACTGGCGTCATGTCCCTTTGATCGTGGATTTCTCGACATCTTTCTCTGCCAATCCTGCCAATCTTGAAGACACATCTTTAAAGGGCATGAAGTCAGAAGATCTCGACCGCTTACGAACGCGCTTCGAGGCATGGCGACGAATCGATCCCGCCATGAACCGTGTCGTATTTTTCGCAGCTACCAACCTTGATGAAGAAGGCACCACTTGGACAGACAAAGCAAAGCCAGAAAAGGTTGTCGCTACTCGCTTGACGGCTCTGGCCCAAGCAGCTACGCAGGCTGTTCGCGCAGACGAAGATGGCTTCTTAAAGCATATCAGCAGCAACAAGGACGGGTCCAAAGCATATGATGGTCTAAGCCCAGAGGCCCTCTTCGTTCCCAGCTTATCAGAATTCGACATCGTCCTTTCCATCTCGTCAAAACACAGCCTCAAATCATCCAAATCCCGCAAACCCACCACCCAATTCAAGAACCTCGATCTCCAAAAGTCATCAAGTCCTTTGCCCGCACCGACCCCCCTGCCCCAGCTTTTTGCCGAAGAAATCTCAGAAGTCTACGGCGATGCAGTGCTGTGGTTCTGGGATCCGGAGAGTCTGGATAAGATTGTGGGACTGTGGAATCCGGTTGTTACGGGTCAGAGGAGCTGGAAGATTAAAGTTGGGTGGAATAGTGTGCCGGTGGGGAAGAAAGACAAGGTGGAGATTAGGGTGAATAAAGAGGCGATTGTGCATGAGGTTAAGAGATTGGGTGGGGAGCTTGTGAAGAGTATTGAGGCGAAGTTTTGAGCTGGCCATTGTAGAAAAATAAAATAGTATCGAAGTTCGAATTTTACCAAGTGCAATTGTTTTTTTCTCTCTCCAATCCACAATTACAGATCAGAGGAACTGATTTGTTTGATACTCGTAAGAATTGGAACGAATGGAATAGCAATATCCAATTATTCCTCACGAATCCCTGTTCTTGTTGCACTTACACGCAAAACAAAAGTGGCTCAGCCAGTTCAAGTGGGGATCTTGCACACTAACCCCGAGCTCTCTACTCCACCCTCACCTGCCACTTCTGGCTACGTCTTTCCATTTCGTAATTAGGCAACCGCGAAAACAAAAACATTCCATATTGCAAGACAAAGCAAGTACTCTGGTCCCTGGCACGTGAGCAAGGCTGAGCACAGCCTGGTATCCACTTGGGTTTAGATCCTGGAGGATGAAGGGTCTGAGCTTCAGACGCAGGCTAGAGCTAAATCAGGACTTTGGTGCGTATTTTTTTTTCTGACTCTATGGAGTAGCGGGGCTAGGATGAGGGTTTGGGGGTATGCAAAGAGAGGAATACGGTTAGTATGCTGAGGAAGGGGGAGTATAAAAAGATTGAGATGGGAAAGGCTGGGTTAGGGGGCGGAAGACTATTGTCGATGATAGAACTTTTATTCTCTTTTTGCTCTCTTTCTTTCTAAAGCTGTGTACTTTGCGAGATTGCAATTGGGGAAATGAGCTGCCACACGCCTTTTGGTTCGTTCGAGGGGTGGAAGGGGGATGGTGTGGTGCAGTATCGGGGTATCAAGTATGCGTTTTTGAGGGATCAGATGGCGGTTCCTCAGTTGGTTACTGAGTATGGGTCTGAAAGGGTGGATGCGACGGAATTTGGGTATGTTGGGTTTTGCTTCTCTCCTTTTTTCTCAATTTCCTCATTTCTGTAGATTTTCAGATTAAGTCTTTGGAAAGCTAATGTTTTGGTACAATAGGCCCCGCGCACCTGCAATGGATGGCTGCGCCTTTGAGCAATCTACATTGATACAGTGCGATATTGGCGGCGGTCCGGATCTTCCCATGTCAGGCAGGGAGTGTTTGAATCTGAATGTGACTATTCCTTCTGACACTCCTTTGTCTGGAGCACTGCCAGTCATGGTCTTTATCCACGGTGGTGGCTTCATTATGGGTGGGTCACACTGGCCGCAATATGACCCTTGCCGGCTGGTTAAGATGTCGGTAGAGATGAACATGCCTGTTGTGGTTGTCAACATCAATTTTCGCATGGGCATGCTGGGCAACCTAACCAGTGAGGAGTTGAGAAAAGCTGGATATCCTGGGAACAATAGTCTGAGAGATCAGCAGTGTGCGCTAAGATGGGTGAAGAAATTCATTGGAGGTTTTGGAGGAGACAAGGACAATGTAACGGTGTTTGGAGAGAGTGCTGGTGCTGGTGAGTCTGGTGTTTACTTGTTTGGTTCTCTGTTGAGTAAATGACTTTAAGGGAGATCGTATACTGACGTGAATTTAGTGTCAGTATTGCATCAGCTGAGTGCTGAAGAGCCACTCTTCAAGCGTGCGATTAGCATGTCCGGGACACCACTTATGCTTAAGCCAATGTCTGCCTCCGCCGCCGAAACATCTTATAACAACATTCTAAAAGCTCTGGGGCTCGAAAATGCTTCAACTCAAGAAATAATCAGCCGCTTTCTCAGCATCAGCCCGGAAGAGCTTGTTGAAAGAATACCCATAAATGTTCCCCTCATCCCTTTCCAGGACAACGATATTCTTCCTCAAACCCCGACGTTTGCAGACTTGCGAAACAACAACCTCTTGTCTTTGAACAACACATTTTGCGAAGAAATCTTCATCGGCTCTTGTGCTCATGACGGTAGCGTCTTCTTCTTCATGGGTCTATCTTCTCTCTTCCCAAACATTGCGTCGGCTCTCATCTCCTCCTTCTCTCATTCCCTTTCTGCATCGGCGGCTCAAATCGTCCTTTCTACATACGGGATCAACCTTTCGACACCCGACGACGAAGCAAAAGATTCCATAATCGACCTAGCTACAGACATCGCATATCATGCGCCTGCGCAACATTATGCTCGTGCCTTCAAAGGAAAGATCTGGGCATATAGATTCAATCAGGGAAACCCATGGGACGGGATGTTCAAGGGAAAGAGTACGCATCTGCTTGACGCGGCATTCTTGTTCCAGAACTTCAATGATCACATGGATGATGAGGCGAAGCAGACGGCCAGGAGGTTTGCAGAGGACTTTGTAGTGTTTGCGAATGGAAAGGCAAGTGTAATATGGGAAGATAGTGTGGAAAGACATTACGGTAAGGGTGGTTGTGAAGAGAATAAATTGGAGAAATTGGTAAGAGAAGAAAAAGTAGATTTGGATGAACTGAGTGGGGCGTGGGATATGTTTTTGGCTGGAAAATGAATTGGAGGTCATGGATTAGGAGTTGCGATGATATCAAGTAGAAATACTAGGTAAATTGGCATACCGAGTTTAGTAGCTTGATGGTGAGTGAATGCTTCACGAAGATTTGGGAATCGCGAGAAGGCGCTATGTTAACATCAACGAGACCGCATACCAACCACCTTTCCAAGTAGGACATAGGTTTTCGAATGTACATTATCAAATTCGACACGCTAAAATATGTCCATTGTCTAATCATTCACGTAGTAATACTGGAAAATACTGGGCAGGTGCCGAGAAATGGATAGGAATGCAAGATGATGAGAAACATCATGTGGTGCAGCTCCAACAAGACCAACTACATCATGATTAAAAAGTAAGCATCCCTATGATACTAGGTAAACTGCTTTGCGAGGTGTCCCACACGATTACGTCTCGACCCCTTTCACCCCGCACGTTCCAAGTAGTTCAGTGAGGGGTATTTCAAACTACCCCACGACAATGCCAGCAGGTCGCATGTGGGGTCACTCCATCACCATGTCTGCGCCCAGCAACGACAGCGACTCGTACAACCCAAACCGGAGAACTTATGGGCCCGGCAAAGATGCGTCGGATGTGGGCCTTTGATGTGCCGCCTCTTGACCAATTGTCGCGGCGGCACTTGTTACCCCACAAATCCCTTCTCCTACTCTCAGAACTCACTGGAAACAGAATCAGTATAGAGTCTTTTTTTGTGTGGTCATTTCGTCTCTCGCGTTGCCTTTTCTCGAATTTAAAACACAGACTCGGTTGGGTCGATAGCTTCGTGCATACTGTACTTCCATCCAACCCGTGCGCAAAGCAACAATGTCAAAACCCGTAGCCATCGTAACAGGCGCCGGCTCAGGAATCGGCGAAGCAACAGCAACCCACCTGCACTCACTGGGCTACAGAGTGGTCATCGCCGACCTAAATCCCACCTCAGGCCAACGCGTTGCCTCCGCGCTAGGCAAAGATGCCCTCTTCCACCAAACAGACGTATCATCCTACAAATCGCAAGCGCAGCTATTTAAGCGCGCCTATGAATGGGGCGGCAACCGGCTCGATTTCTGCCATGCCAATGCTGGAATCGACGATCGACAGAATGTTCATGAAAGCATGGACAAGGAAGAGGTGGATGAGGAGGGGTTGGTTAAGAGACTGAATACACAAACTATAGATGTGAATCTTGAGGCTGTGATTCAGGGGCTTTGGCTGTTCAAGTATTATGTGGGGAGGAGTAAGGAGGCGGGTGGGGGAAAGGGTTATTTTGTTGCTACGAGTAGTGCGGCGGGTTTGTAGTAAGTGTTTATTGTTTTTATCTCGCAATATCTGTTCAAGGGAAAAGAAGGACGGTACTAGTAATGGAGCTGGGCTAACGAGAAGAAACATAGCTTCATGCCGCAATGCCCCCAGTACACAGCCAGCAAATATGGCGTCATAGGCTTCGTCCGGGCTTCCGCCCCAAACTTCATCAATGAGAACATCACCGTCAATGCCATTTGTCCAGCGTTCATCCCGACAAACCTTTGCCCCCCGGAAGTAGCGGCGCGCTGGCCAAAAGAGCACATTACTCCATTGTCGACTGTGCTCAAGGCTATTGACGCTTTTTTGAAGGACGATCAATTGACGGGACAGGCGGTAGAGTTATCCCAGGAAAATATATATTTCAGACAGCCTGTTGATTACGTGAATGAGAGTCAGCGGTGGATTGGGCTCGAAAGCGGTAAGATCTGGAATGAAGGGTACAAGGAGCCACCAAAGAGAAATGGGTATTAAACTAGTCATGATTTCGTGATGGATATAAAAGAAAAAACCATGAAAACTGCTCTCATGATCAAAAAGGGAAGTTAAAAAAAACAATTGATCCATTTAAATACCCAATCCTTTCTCTTCCGCCATCCGACTTTCCTCCCGTATCATACTAGCATGCTTCTCGCTTCGGGGCCGGATATCGCATTCGAAGTGCTGGGGCACGCTGAAGAAACCTGGCTCCATATTCGCATTGACTGGAACCTCACTGCCGTCTTTGCCTTTTTTCCTCGATAGATTGAAACCCCAGAGGACGCGGGATACGTTGATGAAGAGAGAGCGCTCAGCAACGTGAACGCCAGGGCATGCGCGTCTACCTGCACCATATGAGAAGTGATCGCGTTCAGAGGGGTCGGCGGTGTTCATGTAATATGCTGCGGACGCGGTGTGATTGAGGTAGCGCGAAGGATCGAAAGCGGTCGGGTTAGACCATATATCGGGATTGTAGTGTATAGCCCTGTTCAACCCAGTTTTGCATCAGTTTCATAGCGATACAGAAGAAAGAACAACTCAAATGTCGTTGCAAGGGGGAAAATTGACTTACCACCAATTCAACACAACAACACTTCCCTTTGGGATAAACATGCCCTCATACCAATCATCCTCACTAGTTGCATGTGGCATCCCAAACTTATTCACAGGCCTCCACCTCAGTACCTCCTTGATCACACTCCGCACATACGGCAGATTTGCTTCGTCTTCCCACTGCGGCAGCCTCTCACTGCCAACCACGCGATCCAACTCCTCCTGCGCCCGTTTCTGCACCTCGGGAAACAAAACCATAGAAAGCATAAAGTTATTTAGCGTCGTTCCGGTGGTTTCGGAGCCTGCTTCGATCAGGCCGCCGCAGGTATACGCAGCAGCGAGATCATCGATACCCGCTTTGGCCGGATCGTTGAGATAGAAAGTCTTTGTGAAGCAGTCTTTGGCTATGCCGGCATCGGTCTCTTGTTTGAGTTTGTTCCAGAGGTCAACGTATACAGCGCTATCTTGTTCGAAGACGCGCTGGCCGTAGGATCGCCAGTTTCCCATGAGTGCCTGCGGGACCCATGTTAGGGATGGGAAAGACTCGATAGCCCATGCACCGGGCGAAGTCATCTCGGTGAATCGTTCGAGTACGCTGTAGATGCGCTTGATGAGGGGATCGTCCCAGCTGGGGATTCGATATCCGTATGTTACACGCATGATGACGCTGGCGGAGTAGCGACGGTTGATATCCATGAAATCGTTGGGGTCTTGCAGTAGCTCTTTAAGTAGGACTTTGCTTTCAAAGTCCTGTATCACCTGGTAGTTTGTGCTGGTGGATAGGTTGAGTAGGGCGTGGCTGTGCTTGCGAACACTGCGCCATCGTGGGCCGTAGGGCATGAAGAGTTGACGGCGCCCTGCAGATGCAACGTCCTGGGCTAGTGGAGAGGGAGGGCGCGAGGAGTAGATACCCGATTTTCGGTCCATGAGGTCTTTGACTACTTTGGGTGATGACAGCCATATGTAGTCTGTGCCTCCAATTTTCGTGTAAAAGATATCACCATACTGCGCGCGCCATGCGTTGACTGTGTAGCGTATAGCATCGTTGTCAGCGAGATCGAGGAGGGATCCAATAAAGGGGAGGCCTTTGGGTCCTGGAGGGAGATGACGGCGTCGTGGGTCCTATTGTTGTCACTTGTTAGTTTTTTTCGCAGTCAAGCGTGTAAGGTGGGCGTATTTGTACCTTGATGGAGTTTGGGACGATGATGAAGTATATAGCTAAGAGGGTGAGCATCGGTATAGCAATGCCCAAGGTAACTTTCAGATACAAGGGACTTGCCCAAACATTTCCAAAAATACCCAAAATAGCCATGGTAGAAGATACTCCTAATGATCTTGACTATTTCAAATTGAAAGATTGTTCTGTCTTTTTTTTCAACATCAAACACAACCTATTCATACTATTTTCTCGGTCAATCGGCTTCACCGGAGCCATTTGTTTCCCCTCTGCGAGTGAATCGCGATGCTGCATCGATCCGCGCGTGGGGTAGACGTGCATGATCCCCATTCCTCTGGGGTTTCCCCACAATGCCCCAGCCCCACAAAGTCGCGGTAGGGACGCAGGGATCCTCTAGTCTGACCCATTGTGTATACGGCAACTATGCGATTGCGCGAGCAACTGCTTATGAAACCCCTAAAATAGATTTATTTCAAAGTCCTTCTGCGCCTCATCTGATTCGTTTAGATATCCAGTGGAACACTGATTCAATAGCACCAAACTACTACCTGTTCTCCCTACCTAATTATACTGTTTCTAACTCGGTGTTGCTAAAATACCAACAATATCTGCAACAAAAAATGCCCCTTGAGCACTCTTCCTCAGGCCGGACCTACATCCTCCATCCCAATGGCCAAAAGTCCCACTACATCCTCAACGACTTCACCGACCCCTGGAAGCCCCACGAAACAATATTTATTCAACATGGATTCGGCCGCCATTCCGCATTCTGGTACCACTGGATCCCAGCGCTATCCCGCCACTACCGCGTTGTAAGGCGAGATTTGCGAGGACACGGGTACTCTAGTTATCCTGGCCAAAAGCAAAGAGTCACACCAACAACTGAAAACGGAATTGCTGAGAAGAGTGAGAGAGGAGAAAAGGGGGACTACGAATACAACATCGATACGATTGTCGGGGAGATAATAGATACGCTAGATCAACTTGGATTGCAAAAAGTGCATTTTCTGGGAGAATCAACGTCGGGGATGCTAGGTGAGATACTCGCAGCAAGGCATCCAGAGCGGCTGCTTAGTCTGACTGTATGCTCGTCACCTACGCATTTGCCGCCGCCAGCGCTGCAGATGTTTGCTTTCGGCTACAAAGATTGGCCTACTGCGTGCCGGCAGCTGGGGGCGCGCGGGTGGACGGAGGCGCTGGCCCAGGTACCGGGCACGATTCCCATTTCAGAGAGTGGGTATTTGCCGTGGTACTTGGGGCAAGTGGAGGTTAGCGATGGTGAAGGGCTGGCGCAGTATGCGGAGTTTTTGTCTACGCTGGATGTGAGGCCGTGGCTAGAGAAGATCAAAGTACCGACACTGATATTGAGTCCGACACAGAGTGCGGCTGTCAAGGTTGAAGATATGGAGGCTCTCAGAGATACAATTCCGGGAAGCCAATTGATACCGATGGATGGACCCGGGCACGAAATCTATGTTACACTAGCAGAAAAATGTCAGCAAGCATTTCTGGGTTTCTTGGAAAGGTTGAAGTAGAGAAATGACTACTGCTAAGCTAAGTTAACATGAGTTTTGATTACTAATTGACTATTTCATAATACAATGACCATGTCCAAGACAGGCTGAAGAAGAAATTTTCCAGTCCTTTCACAAGCAATCGCCCACCTTTGCAATCAACGCCGATTATGCAACCGTGAGCGGGTTTTTTTTCGCCATCCCCAATGCGCCGCTATAAGAAAAATATGATACACAATGCGTACAAGTAATTACACGAGCCAGAAAAGGATACAGACAATGACGCATCCTGAGGCTCAAGCATGTCGGGATTCTTGTTCTCGTCGTTTGTTCATGTCGAGGGCGATCTTCTTGCTGAACTCGTAGCAGCTGATCATGATGGCACAGGCCGGGGCGATTTTTAGACAACGAGCAGCCCAACCCTTGAACAGACCGGGCATACCTTGTTCGCGATAGATGTGCATCAGGAAGCGTGGTATTGACTGGTCCTCTGGGCGTGCTCTGGCGGCGTCGCGCGCACTGTCTCCCATATGGCGCACGACTTGCTGTCGTGTCTTTCCTACGTCAAAAGGTGTTGTGACAAAGGCGGCCACTGCTCCTGAGGTAGCACCCGCGACAAAGCTATCCACCAGGGTATCGCGGTGATTTTCCTGGCTTCTCGACCGGCTTCTTCTTCGTACTCTTTCTTCGCCTCGGCCCATGCGGAATTCGAACCCTTCGTCTCTTGCACATCTCCTTCCTCTTTGGTCTGTCAGGGTGTTCCTCGTAGTCTCATAACCCCACCAGTAAATGGCGGAAAAGGGCACGTCGCGCCAAAGGGTCAAAGTGAGACCTCTCCAGAGGCTGAGGACACCCTGGCTGGCGACCATGTTCCTGAGGCCGTCCAATGTCTCACGAAAGTGTCCAGCAGCGGTTGCTGGATGGTTTGCGGCCTGCATTCTTGTTCGAAACATTTCAATGGGACTGACGGCGATGGCAGCAAGGACGCGGGCAGTGGCTCCAGCGACGAGGGGTATATATGGATCGGCTATATTCCGGCGCAACGGTGATGCATTGGCTGTGCGTAGCCAATCGTAACCAGCAAAGTAGATGACGTTTGCTGGAACAGTCATGACCAGAGTTGGAGACAGCCCCCGCCAGAGTGTGCGGGGCCCCTCGTTCTGCGCAATCTTGCGCAGGCCGTCCCATGTGCTGTTGATGGTTCTCCGCTCCACCTCTTCTACAGCGCAGTGCAAGTCGGCGGGATTGATGGGTGCCATTGTGGGTCCAGCTACACAGAAGGGTGCTTTGTTGTTGACCCAAAAGACTTCTCTACAACATGCCGATATGCCGAGGTTGGGGGGCAGATCGCGAAACTGTGTTAGTGATGGGCCAGTGGCTCCGCTGGGTCGTGAGAAGGCAGCACTCGGGGCGGCCTCTTGTGATTGGAGTCGCACGCGGACGACATCGAGGGGCGTTACTGTCAGAGTCAGAAGAGATGTTTGCGAGACGAATAGCCGAGTGTGCAGGCGGGCAAAGAGGACATACCCAGCAACGAAGTGAGCAGACTGCCGGATACAGCAGACAGCATCTTCTGGCCCAGCGAGACTTCCGTGGGCGGGTTGGCGTCGGCCTCGTGGGCTCGCGCTGTGGCCGCAGCCATTGTGGTTGTGGTTGTGGCTGTGGTGGAGGTGAGGGTGGCGGGCTGGTGCTGAGTGTAGGATGGAAATTGATAAGCAAAGTAATAGTTGGTCGAGTGGCGGAGTGCGTGCCTGTCCCAGCAGAGGGCACGTGTTAGCCGGAAGCCGCACGGGGGGAGGATTGGAGATGGCAGAAGCAGGCGAAGGGCGTGGAGGGCATCGTCTGGTGCGGTGATGGCAGCCTACGAGTGGTGACGATGGCGAGGGGACGCTTTGACGCAACAAAAGTGAATTATCGGAGCTGCAGGCTTTTGGCGCGTCATGGGCCAGCCCCGCGCTCAACCGCCCATTGGCCCGCCCTGGAGCCGGCGCAGGAGACAGGCCGGAAGGGCGCGGAGCTTATCAGATGCGCTTGGCCGGCCTGCCGTCGTGCAGACACACACACGCTGCCTATCGGGTGGCGCCCGTCATGGTAGTGTCGACGTCTGCGAACGCCCTTTGTCCATCAAGCGCCCTTGCCCGGCTGTGCGCCCGGACTATTTGATTTGGTCTGCGCCGTGCTGGAGCACAGCAGCCTCTTGGTACACTACTTGCATGCGTGCCTGTGCAGACCCCTGCGTACATGCTGTCCTGCCAGCGTACACACCCGCCCGACCGCCCACCGTATCCACCGTAACTCCAAGTCCCGTGACCACGTGCGACTTCGGATATCCCGCATCTAACCGCTACCCACCACCTCCCGGCGGCCAACCAAGCACACCATGGATCCTAACGACGTACCCACAAACACCGAGGCCGAGCTCGAGTCCTTCCGTCGGAAATGGAGAGAAGAGGTCACCGCCCGCTCAAAGGCCCAGGCGCCTGCTGCATCCTCGAGCAAGCCCCGTCCAACCAAGGCCAATCCGCCGCAGGCTCAGTCTCACGCTCGCAAATTGAGTCTAGAGGGTGGCGACGAGGTGCAGTCTTACACATACCATAATCTCGACGACAAGCAACATGGCCGGAGACTGGACGAAACCCCCGCCCAGACCGCTGCCGCTCTTGCAAAAGGCAAAGAACCTACCTCTGCCCTGGAGCATTATGAGAAGGCTGTAGAAAAGGAGAGCCAGGGCAATCTGGGCGAAAGCGTAGACTTGTATAGAAAGGCTTTCAAGGTGGGTTGCATTTGTATTGTTACGGTACAACTTCTCAGCTGACTCTCTGCAGCTCGACTCTAGAGTACAGGATGCATACAAAGCAAAACATTATCCACCATCCTACTTCAAGAAGCCTCAAGTACAACACACACCTACTGCTGCTTCATCTTCATCAACAGCTCAAGCACCGGCACCGGCACCGGCACCGGCATCGAAACCACAGGATCCAAATCCCTCCAATGCCTCGGTCACGGTACCAGACACCGCCCACCACTCCCTCCATGGCTTTTCCTCTTCTCTGCAGACCCTAATCAGCGCATACTCACAAACCTCTATTCTCGGAGAGCCTCCGCCAACAGATCTCAGTCCCGCACCACCATGCCCCATTGCCAGTACCCCCGAGGAGATAGTCGTCGAGATTCTCGAGCAGCTTGCCGTGCAGGATCTGGCCTCGTTTGTCCGCCTATCCCAAGTATGCAAACGCCTTGCCTACTTGGTACTGACCGAAGACCGAGTCTGGAAACGTCTGGCCCTGGGTGACGAGTACGGCTTTGGAGGCATGCACTACACCTATACCTGTGGGATTGACGGCAAACCGCTCGAAGACGAGGAGGGCATCGTTCTCGGCACCGCAGACCTCAGTCTTTCAGACTCTGACGACACAGAACAATTTACTTCGGGCCCAGCTCCCTCTCCAGCAGCGCTGACACAGCTCCTGGTTCCCTCACCCTACCCCAGCTACCGCACTCTGTTCCGCCAACGACCCCGCATCCGCTTCAACGGATGCTACATCAGCACAGTAAACTACGCCCGCCCCGGCCAGGCCCAACCCACAACCTCAACCTGGAACTCGCCCATCCATATTGTCACCTACTTCCGTTACCTACGCTTCCTCCGCGACGGAACCTGCATCTCGTTGCTGACTACCTCGGAACCCCCAGACGTAGTACCCTACCTGTACATTGAGCACCTACACAAAAACCACCATAATCTCCCCACTGCCCCCATGAAAGACGCAGTCCTCGGTCGCTGGCGCCTCAGTGGCCCGGAAATCCCCTTGCCGCCTGGCCAAGAGGCTCTAGACGTCGAGACGGAAAAGGAAGGAACTTTGCATATCGAGACACCAGGCGCAACACCCAAATACATATATAGAATGGCCCTCACCGTCGGCAGTGCGGGAAAAAACGCAAAGATCAACAGACTTGTCTGGCAGGGCTATTGGAGCTACAACCGTTTGACAGATGATTGGGCAGAGTTTGGCTTGAAGAACGATCGCGCCTATTATTTCAGTAGAGTCAAGAGCTATGGCATGAGCTGGGATGAAAGGGGTATCAAGCCCTATTCCTAGTAGACGCTGGCTGGCCTCTTGTTGCACTGCACTTCACTGCACTGCATTGGATAGAATAGACAAAGAGTGTAATAAACACCAGCAGGTGTCTCTGGTTAGGATGAGCTCTTGGTGGATTTCATCATGTAGATTTTGTCATCTTGTCGTCGTCTTTGGGCATTATTCATAGACAGCCGGGCTTCACAAATCGCACACCTTCAGCATTCCTCTATCCTGGTATACATTGCCTCCCTCGCCCCCCCTTTCAACCCTTTACCGTCGGGGCATGCCACGGCCGCGGCCTCGACCGCCCCCACCAAGCGCCCTTTGTGCCGCACCGGGCGGAAGTGGCTTGTTGGGTGCTTGTGGCTGCTGTGATTCTTGGTTCTCTGTATACCCGTTAGTGTCCGCTTCTTCGTCCCTCAACACTCAAATATCTTACTAATTGTCTCGTCAACGCTCAGAATCAGGCAGGCAGCTTCCGTCGCTGCCTGCAGAGCGTTGATCTTGACCAGGCTAGGCTCCCACACAAATCGCTCCATGTTGTTCGCTATGCTCTCCGTAGTAAAGTCGACACCGGCCCAAATGTTTCCCTTCTTGTGCTCCACACGTAGTCGGTTGAGAATATCCGTCGCATCCACACCGGCATTGTCGCACAGTTGTCGGGGAATAACTTCCAGAGCCTTGGCGAATGCCTTGATAATCGGTTGCTGCTTGTGAGGAATATTGCTGTCGGCATAGTTGTGGAGGTAGGAAGAAATCTCCATCTCGACTGCACCTCCTCCAGCAACAATGTTGCGGTTCTTGATCGCACGCTTGACAATCATGATGGCGTCGTGCAAACTTCGCTCAACCTCGGCGATGAATTGTTCTGCGCCACCACGGAGCACCAGTGTGCAAGTCTTGGCCTCAGGGCAGCCTTCAAAGAAGTTGAAGCGCTCGCCACCAATTTGTCGCTCTTCAAACAGTTCACAGCTTCCGAGGTGCTTGCTCTGGATATCCGAGCAAGTCGACTGGATGCTGGCGCCTGTTGCTCGGCATACGCGATCAAGGTCGTCGGCCGATACTCGTCCAGCACAGAAGATATCGCGGTCCGCAAAATACTGTGTTGCCAGATCACCAATGGGCAGCTTGCTTAGAACGACCTTGGCGCCCGTCTTGTAAAGTGCCTCCATCTTGTTGTAGATAATTTGCCATTCCGCATCCACAATCGCCTGGTATTCCGAGACCTGTTCCACCCGTACCTCTGCGTTGTCCTTTTCGCTCTTCAGCTCCAGTTCGACGTTCAGGCATACGATCTTGGGTTGCGTGAATTTCTTCGGTTGCTGCTCGAAGCCGGCGTACGAGAAGGTCTTCTTGAATGCGACACCGTTGACAAAGAGCGAGTCCTGGAGAGCACCACCAGTAATCTTCTTGATTCCAATGAGTTTCTCGTTTAGCTCCTCCTGGTCGAGCGAGAGCACTGCATCCACAACCATCTTTGTGAAAAAGTCAGCGTTCCTGTGAATGAGCTTGCTGCTCATGGCGGTAGCAGCAAGCTTCTGGAGCGTATCCCGTTGGTTGCCCTCGGCTGTGTCCACGGCGATTTCCATGATTTTGTTGACAGCGAGATGTGACGCTCTCCGCAGACCCTTCATGATGATCTGGCTGCTGACTCCCTGCTCAACAAAGTCCTTGATCTCCTTCAGAATCTCTCCTGCCAGCACAACGACTGATGTGGTACCATCGCCAACTTCGGCGTCTTGCGATCGTGCGATGTCGGTGAGGACGCGGGCAGCGGGGTGAACGATGTCGAGGAGCTGTATACTGTTAGGTCAGGCTCTAGCATTGGGCTTACATTGTTTGTCTACCTTCATGACTGTGGCACCGTCATTGGTGATTGTTTGCCGGCCATTCTCGTCAACCATGAGCAGGTCACCACCATACGGACCCAAGGTGCCCTTGATTGTGGCCTGTACAGCAAGACAGGCATTGATGTTTGAAATCACCTGCCCTCGACCCTGCGACTGATCGGTACCTGCAATTGTTAGCGACACATGTATGAAAAGTTGACAGGCACCCACCCTCCCGCAGCACCACAATCGTGGGTGTCTGGCCGCCAAAAGACATGTTGACGGAAGCGAAAAACACAAAAACTCAAAGGGGAGTTGTAGAATGCTTTGCAAGGGGAACAAAGCTGGCGGTAGAATGTGAGGGGTACGGTCAAGCTATGCGCACCTGTATCTTGTTCCCCGCAGACGCGTCCCATGAATTTTCCCAGGGCACGTCTCTTTTTGCCAAGACAACCGGACCGTGCGTGGCCTGGCTTCCACTGCCTACCTCCAGCCTTCTACTGCCCTTCCATGCATTGTACCACAATTACGCCGTCACCTGTCTCCAAGGCCCCCGCTACCGTGTTGCATCGTCGTTACAGTGTACGCACTCTTGCTGCCCTGATCCATAGTGACATTATCAACGGCCCCTCGTGACCTCGTGACCGCTATTTCGATTGATGCGTGCGATCTGAACTGCCTTTGTCTCCCCTGCTCCTGGGAGCATTGTTTGTGAGCATCAGTAGTACCAATATGCCATCCAAGATATCTGCAAAAAAGGTCTGGTCGTGTTGTAGATGCACTTCTTAGTCGTACTAACGCCGTGTACAGATGGCACCTACACCGACATCCACAGACGACATCCGCCTACGGCGCATGGCACGTCCTTCAAAAGAGTCTGTAGAAAAGCAATTATCCATACCAGAGACCATTTCGCCTTTGGACAACTACCCCCCATTGCTCCGCATTCCATCCGAAATCCGAAGAGAGATTTTCAGATATGTCTTGCCATCGTCAAACAAACGTTTCATCTTATACACTGATTGCGACTCGAGGTCCATCAGCCGAAAATGGAATAAGATCTGCCGTCCCCATCCCGACCCACACCTGACTCTCGACATCTTACGAACAAACCGACTCATTTACCACGAATGCCTCTCAGTACTCTATTCCGAGAACCAATTCCATTTTTATGCATTCAACTATCTGCCTGTTTTGGACTTTATACGCCATCTGAGTCCCGAGGCAAAGAACCAGGTGCGCAACGTGCGACTTACACCTTTGACGGATAAGCAAGACGACCCACCGGCATCACACGACGTCTTCTGTACTGTCATACACGATTCATTACCAGGGCTCAGCCAACTTCAAGCCGACCCGGTGATTTTCTTCTAGAAGATTGGCTACTGTTCGTTCTTCAGGCCATACTTCTTCTCTTCTTCTATCCGAGTATATAGACGGGCAGATGCGCATCAGTGTTGGATACACATGTAGCGCATCTATGAACTTGCCCACGAATTCATCTTTACATGGCGATCATCTTCGCCTCCGCAATGTGTGTGTCATTTACCACATCTCATGCCCAACGGCCTCGAACTTTCCGATGCTCATTCGCTGCATACCAGGAAACATGGCTTATGATTTGTAGTGGTGCAGTTATGAGGGTATTGTGACATAACAGCTAGCGATATTTTACATTAGTCATCGCTTTCATCATGATGTTTGGCAGACAACTCGGTTCGTTAAATACCTATACTAGCGGGCGAATAGTGAAGTGCTTGCGCCACTATCAACCCTATCCTTCGATCCGCACTTATCGTCAACCAGCCTCAGGATTTATGTGACGATCCGATTAAGGTGCCAAGTTCTGGTATACTGCAGCTGCGCATACTGCATGCGTCTCAATCTGGATATCCTTTGTTATTGATCCAGAACCATCGGTGTTCCACACCGCTTCGGAGTACTCGAGCTGCATGTCTTATTCCGACACCGGTCCCAGACCATGAGCACACAGTGGCTTTCCATGCTGACATATCGGCCACATCAACATCACCCCGCTTCTTGAATACGGGAACAAATTACTCTTTTGGTGCTAAGCTCAACTAGTCCACTGGCCAACTTGCAGGTACCATTATTGCTAGTTCCGACGAAGCTTATTGGAGAAACCTACTCAATGGAACAAACCTGGGGAGATTTGTAATTTGTTGCTTGATAGTATTTAGAGACTTCTTTCTCTTGACGCAAGCTGTTTGTATCACAACTTCGAACACACTAGACTAACACGCCTCAATATGGCCACAACATCTGAAACGGCTTCTGTTGCTGCAGTCGCGACTGTGGATAACTCGTCTGAGATAGAGCTCGAGCCAAGCTCACAATGGAATGAAATGTCAGGAAACGAGCACCTACTGCCGCAAGCTGATGGTGGTAAAGACGCTTGGTTGTTCTTGGCAGCGGCTTTTGCAATCGAAATTATGGTCTGGGGTAAGTTCTTTTGAAGATAAGGATACCACTGTCTTTCTTGCACTGGTAGTCATAGCTTGATATGGCATCCTAGTAACACCGTCTAGGTTTTCCTTGGTCATACGGCATCTTTCAAGGATACTATAGCACATCTGAAAACTTCTCTGGTGCTTCCGGTATCCCGGCTGTTGGCACTTCCGCAATGGGTATCCTTTACATGTCTTTGCCCTTCACTTTTGGATCCTTGATACGGTGGCCACAACACAAGAGAACAATAATGATTTGTGGATTATTTCTCATGTGTATCGCACTCGGATTAAGCTCACTGTGCACCACCGTACCGCAACTCATTGTCACTCAAGGCATTCTTTACGGCATCGGCGGAGCAGTAGCATACAGTCCCACCATTACCTTTCTCGATGAATGGTTCGTAAGGAGGAAAGGTCTGGCATTCGGTATAATGTGGTCCGGTACAGGACTGGGGGGTGTGGTTGTTCCTCTGCTGTTACAATGGCTCCTAAATCGATACGGTTTTCGGATCGCGCTACGCGTATGGGCGATTGCGCTCTTTACAATTACCTTTCCCTTGACATACTTCCTCAAACCGCGTCTCCCTGTTCCCGCAAACAGCCAGGCAAAGATCACTCTTACGTTCTTGTCAAGCAAGTCCTTCTGGATCCTTCAGTCGGGCAACGTCATGCAATCTCTCGGCTTCTTCATACCTTCCATCTACCTACCGACTTACACCAAGGCCCTGGGATTCGACAATACCATGTCTACAGTACCTGTTATTCTTATCAATGTCGCTGCCGTTATCGGTTCAATCACTATGGGAACAATTGTAGATCGCACGCATGTCACAACCGCCATTCTGATCTCCACTATCGGTGCTGTCATGTCTGTCTTCCTGATTTGGGGGTTCAGCACTTCCTTGCCACCTTTACTCGTCTTTTGCTTCATGTATGGACTGTTTGCGGGAAGTTTCACCAATACTTGGCCAGGAATCATGAGGACAGTGCAGCAAAATACTGGACAAATGGAAAGTTCCATGGTATTTTCATTCCTGTCGCTTGGGCGAGGTATCGGGAATATGGTCAGCGGCCCGGTCAGTGAGGCGTTGATGAAAGTAGGCAACATTGGTGGGTTTGGCTTGTATGGGACGCCGTATGGAAGTCTGGTCATTTGGACTGGGGTCAGTGCTACCCTCGGTGCAGTGAGCATAATTGGTCGAAGGATTGGATGGTTGTGAATAGCATCCATTGTGTTCGAATAACCGACTTGATGTGGCGGGAGCGAATTGAACTTTTGGAGACATGGGTATTACATTGATGATGTTTTGACTTTGTGTTTTTTCGTGAGTATTACTATTCATAAGCTGATGCATAGTCTGTTAGCAAAACTAACTATCGAAGGTATCATATCTAAGCTTTGAACAATATTTGATTTTGCGACCTTTTGGAACATGTGATGAAAGCTCAAGGTTGAGAAGAGGAGCAAAGTGACGGTTAAGGAAGCGGGTTGTCAGTACCGTGAACGTAGACAAAGGTTGGGCGGGCAGCCGAAGAGGACTGGTGGCGCAACACACACGAATATACGAACACATACAGTGCATAAAGCTTTGTCTATGAGCCTGGGCGGAGCAACAACACTCCCTGTCAAAAATCGCACTATGGTTATACATGAATTCTAGTTTATCGGAGAGACAGCTTTACAACGTCTGTTTGGCTGTTTACTCGCCACGACAGGCATGATTCAATGTTACATGAGATATCGGTCGTGTATGAAGGGGCTGTGTGAAGAAGGTAGACTTCTACGCGTGTGGGGCTCAGTTGCGGGTCCTTCACGTACCAGAGGACGTGACTGGTCTTCCGTATGATCTTGGAAAACGCGCGTGGAAGGATGAAAAGGCTGGTCTACATGTAGTCACCGCAAAACAAGCTTTCTCGTCATGGCCAACGGAACGTCACTACCAAGGATCGTGATCACTCCGGGGTCAGATTTTAGGAACCCTGGATTGACTTTCTTCGATGCATGGATATGGATAAGGAAGGAATGATATATTAAGTCTTTCCAGTAACAGAGTCATTGGTGGCTGAGAGTCAAAGTAACGGCCTCGTCAGAGTTCCTATTTTCTGACTGGTAGTACTTGACGAAGATGGTCCGTTCACCATGACACGAGATGGAAAAGCAACTCTAAAATGCTCGGGGAGGTGGCCACGAATGTTCTGGACTGCGACCAAATTGCCTGGCACGATCATTCACGTTGCATAAAAGCACTCTACCAAACGAACATACTCTCGGGACTGGTTGGCTCCGGTTACTATACAATTTCCTGTTGATCGAGGCACGCAATGATCAGACGTACGGAAGTGGCTTGTATAGTACTTACCTATGCTGACAATCAGTTATAGCTCAACATATGTCAGCTACGCAGGTAAATCTCCATATCAGCAGGTACCGCCAAATGTAAGCTTATGTGAGGCTAACGAAAGCACAATACTTTGTCGTACAAACGCCGAGCATTAACGAATGCTTATCTCACTTGTTATGGGAGGGCATTTGAAGCAGGATATATGAAAAGAGCAGTCCTTCGTCCTCCAAGAAAGTCATTATAATGCAACATCTCCAAGCATCTAATCATCGATGTCCGACTAAGTTCAATACTTTCGTTCCCCCAACCCAACTTATCAACATGAAGTTCGCGGCTGTCACTTTCTTTGCCGGCCTTGCCTCTGCCCAGCAAGTTATCACCCTCTCCAATGCTCTTTACAGCGTGGTCAACGACCAAGCATCGTACCAGATCAGTATCGACCAACCCACCGTGATCAACTGCACTGCCACGGCATGAGCTGTCGGCGACTGGTTCCCCTGCTCCGACTTGTTCTGGGCTCTCCAGATCAATGACGAGCAGGGCACTTCTATCAGTATCTACCGCACCGTGAACGAGTAAGATATTCCCCTCAGCCCAACTTTCACAGCTTGATTTGTATACTGACTCTCATCTTTTTCTTAGTAAATCGTATTACGCCGATAATGAGATTCCGTTCACTGGCGCCATTCCTGTTTACCAAATCCAGGATGGCAACGTTACTGTTACTCTCGAGCCACTCGAATAAGGGAAATCTTTTCTTTGGCAAAGAAAATTCAGATAGAGATGTAGGTTCTGTACATACTATAATACATTGATAGAGCACAATCAAGCGACCGTGAAATAAGTGGTGTGTATAGAATAACACGAATGATGGTGAACTCTGCCTAGAAATCCTAACGGTTGCGTATGTGTAGTGAAGTTGGCCTATATTCTAACTACAACATGGTGTAGACTGTCTCTTTCATGAGACTATTTACCGGAATGAAAGAACTATTTACCGTAACCAAGGCACATGCATTATGCTGCTAGTGTTGAATTTGGAAGAGAGTTTATTATAAGATATTGAGTCTCCGTCATCTGACCGTAATACGCACTGCGCAGAATGGCATAAAAGAATGCACTAGCATTCTACGACAAACCTTGGAAACTGAAACTAGCAGGCACGTCAGAGAAGTGAAAAAGTACACTAAGACCTTCTAAAACAAGAAGGATCAACGTCATTGGAATTCGATTCCTTGAAAATAGTCATAAACATGATGGGTGGACAATTTAGCCAATCATTCCATTCTAATTATCCACCATTTAGTACAGTGACTTGATATCGTGAGAACTAGAAACCTCTCCGTGGCCGTTTGATTTTCACTTGGCAAATTGAGTTGAACCTTACTGGTATTGCATGCTGGATGGGTAAGTTGCTATAGATGTGATGTTTCCTGGCTAGAGAGGGGCCGTCGTGGAAAGTCTTTCAAAGTTTCTTACATGCATGTCCGTTCGTGCCTGAGATTACCGAGAAATACGTCGATATGGAATTGATGGTAGCGAGAATCTGCAAAGAAAAGTGGATGGATAGCGAGAGTTACGGAGCTTTGCAGCAAACCATATGGGGGCTCCAAGCATGAGGTCTTCCCCATTCTCATTCATATATCCCTTTCAAGACTTTCGTTTTCGGGGCCCTTCTCTTCTCGGCCCCTGGTTGGTGCTTGGTTTTTGCACACGATCACTTTCGCCAGACGTAGTTTTCCGACTTGCTTTGGCTGCGGTGCTACTACCTGGGCGACGGCCAGTAGCGAGTGTTTGGACTACAGCATCTATCCGTTTGGACCTTCCCATGTGCGTCCCTGTTTCTACCCTTAACAGAGTTGGGAACTGCTCGCTCTTGTTCATGCTCTCCCAAACTGTTTTAGCGGCTGGCACCTTTGCGAGCGCGATCTTGAAATCATCAGGTACCACAATTGTGGCAGGGCCTGCATATGCGCGGTCCCATCTCCCGTCGGCCTTTGCAGCATCGACTGCAGCCAACCCTGCAGGTCGCATACGGCCTTCTTCGATGAGGCGCGCTACCGTGCCTACATTCTTCTTGGACCAGATACTCTTTGCACGACGAGGTGTATAGCGAATCTTCCACCAAGTATCATCGATGGAGTTTGCACGGCCATCAATCCAGCCATAGCATAGTGCAACCTCGACGGCTTCAGCTGCCGTAATAGAGGGTATACCAGAGCTCTTTTTGGCAAATTTTACGAAAATGCCTGGAGCAGTGATATGCTCGCGGTCGAGAAATAGTTCGAAGTCAGCGGGTGTAGCGAAGGCCTGTGTAGGAAATTCAGGGTCTTGGGAGTGAGCGGTCATGGCTGTGAAAGGGTGCGCGTAGATATGGAGATGCACCAAGGGAGCACATGCAAGCCGTCGCTGTTTAGAGGTCAAAGTTATTGGAAGAATCGCAATGTTCACTCTTTTTGATAATAGAAACATGCACAAATTTGTTTTAGAAATTTAATGATTATGAGTGTGGAGGTATTCGTTGTTTCAAAGGAGGCCAAGGTTGCGGTGGAAGAGCGTGTCGGGCGCCCTAAGTATCACGTGAACATGTGAACATCATTCTACGACGACCCCCGATAGATAGCTACGGTTTGGAGAGACAGATCACTGTCTCAGTTTCCATTGAATCTAAAAACTCAGTCCCACGATAAAAAAACATGCAAATCTGCTCCTTTTATAATTTTGATAATTAGGTCGGATGTGGCCAGCATCGTGTAGCTTATGCGAGTATCTTTCTTGAAGCAAGGCTGAGCTTCCTAAATACTTTGTTCCAAGTATACGAGGCAACACACGCTGTCACTAGTTTTTGTTTTGAAAGCCGTCATGACTTGCAAAACAGGGTTGGAAAAGTTGCTCATCTTTCGTGTAGATTGCTCACTCTTGCCGAAGACACGATATTCACTCTTGAGCACTTGGGCACACAAAGGCGAGGAATGGGGTTCAACCCACAAAAGCAAGGAGAGACATGCGTGTCGTGAAGCTGCTATTCTCGTCCATTGTAAGTCGGATCGAGGTACGCGCATGACCAAGGATAGATTTAGCTCTATTTCGAGGAGCAAGTACCCAAACGCCGGTCGCTATGCAAGTGGTCTGTTTGAGATGTCCCAGGAGGTTGACCATATCAGACAACGAAGTCTTTTTCATCCTTCCTTGGCCCCAAACCTCTCTTTACACCATCTTTCAATACGTCCCAGTTCACACCATCCAATCTCCGTCCACGAGTAGCTACATCAGAAGCGACATCTGCTAGCTTGCCTGTGGCGATTTTACGCATCATCACTAAATCTTGGGCGTTCGGAAATGTCCGCCCCCTGCCCTCGGTGAGAAATTTCTCAATGAACTCCTCTTCATCCTCACTAAAAGGCAGGCTGACTAGCTCGTAGGCCTTGGCATCTCGTGTGTACACATCATGTTCTGAACGATCTGCCCACGCATTGTGGTCCAACGTCTCCTCAATAAGGATCTCGAGAAGTGGCTTCTGCTCGAATTCTGGTCTGTTGTGGATCCAATCGTACATATCGGTGACATTACGACCAGCAAGATACTTTGCAAACTCGACTCGTGTCTTTTCGTCTTCTAACGGTGGCTTGACACAGTTGTAATATGCAAGTGCCAGTACGTCGTCTTTGGGGCCACCTCCCATACCCAGACTGCTCAACTTATCTCCCCCAGTTAACAGAGTGTGCATAATCTCGTCTGGGAATGTTGGTATTATGCTCGGATGCGTCAAGTGCCCAACCGCGGTTGAGAACTGGAGGTGATCAAGAAACCACAGCCCTTCAACAAATGTCCAGAACCGCTTCTCGAGATGCACATCCTTAGCGAATGCTTCCGAAAGTTCTGTTGTGTCGTGATGTTGCGGCGACAGATCTTTCAGCAGATAGAAGACGAGGCAATGTTTGTTGTGTAGTGTTGTCTCAGCGGAGATGATGCGTTGGTGGAGATCCTGGAGTTGTTGCGGGGATTTGGGCGGGTACAGCTTGCTTCCTATATTACCTGGTTAGCATTTACTCAGCGCAAGTTCGTGTCAAGCTTTACCTTTGATCTGGAGGAGGACTAGCAACCGCTCGAAATATGTGCGCCCCCCAAGGGCAGTTCGATATGACTGAATCTCTTGCACGAGACCCTCATTGTAGTTGAGGCCACGATAAACGGCGTCGAAATCTTCAATGTCAAGCATTTCTGCGATGGGGCTACAGTCCGGGCAGGTTTGCTTTGCGCCGGGGTTGGTGGTGGACGTGTTGTCGTCGGCGCACCCAAGATTCAGGGCACGCGTTGTCACGTGAATGTTGCCTTGGCGTCCAGAGCACGAATACCAGTAAGTCAATGCACACCGCCGTATCTCCAGACATCATCTATTCTGACCATAGAATCATTCCATCCCTTGACACACAAAACAATTGTAGTACGATGTGATACGCAACTTCCAAATCGATATACGCAATGAACGTCGAAGATAGACCGCGACATCGCCAGCGACTGCGTATCGCATGTGATTCGTGTCGAGAGCGCAAAAGAAAATGTGATGGAGGACGACCTTGCAATATGTGCCTCGGTTATGGATACGAATGCTCCTATCGTTCAACACCGCGCAGCCGGCAATCTCAAAGACACTCAGTCCGGGCCCAGAGCATAGTGGTACAGGAAGCAAGCCCAACACCTGCTGCAGGGACGTCATCACTACACTTAGATGGTCACCAACCAGTCCAACCGGCCCAGCAACTTCAGCAGCAAGTCTCAGAGGATCATGACCAGCAAGAATTAGGCAATGACCACCAGCACTCACCCGCATACCTACGATCCATCGAGAGCAACTCTGGAGCGGCTTTTGCACGCCTGCTTACGATGACACTCGAATCATCTGATCAGAGTGCTTCTCCATTGCGAATGCTCGCATGGAACTTGTTTCTGGGAGAAAGACAAGCAGCGATGCCGGTACAGCAAGAGACTCTTACAGACATTCTATCAGAACCAGAGATGCGACATTTAGCTAGCATCTACTTTGAAAAGTTCCATCCATGTTATAGCTTTGTTGATAAGGACATGCTGCTCCAGAGTATATCCAAAAATTGGAGCCAGCAAAAAACACATAATGCGCTGGAAGCCCTTTTGAGTGGTGTCGGTGCCCTCGCACTCCTGTTTTCGAATGCTCAAGACGTAGAAACTGAATCGAGACTCGCTTCACTTGCTAAACGTCTGCTGGACCCACCATGTGCTGATACTCCATCACTATATAGTGCTACTGCATGGGTGCTTCGCACTGCATATCTACGGATAACAGCAAAGCCAGAGGAGGCATGGTTAGCAAGCTGTAGCGCTCTCCACATTATTGATGCTGCAGGACTGATGAACCGTACCAGCCGGAGTAGTGCCTTCATCACATCTCAAGGCCCAGTCAGTCTTCATCTTCGGAAAAGGGTGATTGGTGTAGCACAACACCTGAACATATGGATGTCATATGACCTAGGTCGGAGTCGTGTGTCTCTGCCTAATTTTGACAATACCCCACCGACTCCGCAAGCTGGAGAATTTACGGCGGAATTGCTGGATCTCCTACCATACTCACAGGACCTGGACCCGACTAACGAACTAAGTGTGGACCGGCTTGTTAAAGCATTGGTGAACGTCTTGGAGCGAACACATACCGAACCACCATCTGTACTAGCACAGTGCAACTTGATGCTGTGCATCCATCGTAGGCTTCATGCCTCGAAGCTCGAGATATCCGAGAGCCTCATGACCAAGGTTCTCAGTTTGATTCAGAAAAGTATCCAAGCCGTTCGAGCCCACATTACAGCACATCTTCCCTGGCACCACGTAGCTAATATCCCGTTCCAGGCAGTGTGCACACTCCTCGTTATCGATACTGCACAGTCTTTTTCACTTTTGTCTGAGGCTCTGGCTTGTGTCATCGCCGTGAATGAAGCGTACCCAACTGAAGCGACGCGAGAAGCTGCTGTTGCTGCATGTTCCTTGCTCCGGCTGCACCGAAGCCGAAGGGAAGCAGAGATCAAGAAGCATTCTGACATGCTTGGCCTATACCCTTCTGTAGATTTTGTCTTGCAGGAGAAACATGGTGATCCTCTAAGCAGCGAATCTCTGCAAGAATTTTCTTGGTTCAATGAGTTTTTAGTTAATTCGGATCTAGTGTCAGGTCTTGATCCGTTCATTTAAGTAATATTGCGATCGTGAACTCGAAAAGTACAGTTCAGAGATTCTGCATCACATTTTTGAGTCATAATGCACCGATTGGATTTTAGTTTCTGTTTCAACAGCAAGTATTATGCTCATTCAATCTGCTGTGAAAATAGTCGTTGCGCGATTCCCGCTGATTATCCTTCATATCCGCAATATCCGCTTTGCCTTAGGACCCACAAGCGTGAAATCCAACATGTAGGGGAACATGTGCAGGGTTGTCACGGTAATATTTCTGCAAGCTTATCATACAAAGTCTTCTATCAAAAACCTCTAGCTCCATTATGAAATTTGCAATGTTTCCTGAATGTACACGTCCCGTTGGTGTCTGCTCCACGTGTCGTCCCATCTGCAATTAACACTTGGTTGAGAATTTTGCAAGTATCACGTATCAATCCATCGCCAAATAGACTAGATTTAATCTCCTTGAAACTGAAGAGAAGCTTTTTGATCAACGAAAAAAGGGCGGCGGGACAAGAGACACAAAGTGCGGGTATTGCGGGCAATGCGGAATTAACAGTGATGATAAAAACGTACTTTTTATCTTCACTCTTACCTGAACATCATTTCAGATACAGAATTTAAGATATCAAAGGGATTTCAAAATCTTTTTGTCTGGTGTGCTATCCCACTCTAAACAAAAAAAACAATAGCTTTGCTTCTCGATCGAGGACGGCCATCACTCAGCAGAGATGCATCAACATCACAGCACCACATTCTGCAACCCCGGCGAGGCACACAACGCCCACAAGGAGGAAAAGCCTCAAGAAGAGCAAGTTGTTTCGGGTGGTGCACAAAATCCAGATTATGCAGTCACATTCAACTCGCCATACGATGACCAAAACCCACAAGACTGGGCGTCATGTAAAAAGTTACGTATCCGCACCCAACCAACCTTTAGTCAGAAGATCAAAGTACAAGAAAACAGAAAAAAAAACTAGCCGAAACATTCCAGCTAACAGGATGGCCCGACTTAACAGACTCGTCATCTCTACAACCGCATGCACGGGAACCTTGGTCGCGAGTTTTAACAGCGCAATCTACGCCGCAGCTGCCGCAGTCAGCAGCACCGAGTTTAAAGTGGGAAGCAGAGTCACAGCACTAGGAACCAGCCTCTTTGTACTAGGCTTCGCATCGGGCCCCGTCATCTGGGCTCCAGGGTCTGAGATGCTTGGGCGTCGTTGGCCACTTGTAGTCGGCGTGTTCGGATCCTGCATGTTTACGCTTGGAAGCGGCATGGCGGAGAATGTGCAGACGCTCATTGTGTGCCGGTTCTTTGCGGGCTTGTTTGGCGCAAGCCCTCTGTGCATTGTTCCTGCTGTACTGGCGGATTTGTACAACAGCACGTACCGCGGTATAGCGATATCGCTCTATACGCTGACGGTGTTTGGGGGTCCGTTTCTTGCACCCATCGTTGGTGATTTCATCGTTGCAAGTCACTTGGGGTGGCGTTGGACACTATACCTTCCTGCGATTTTAGGGCTTGCAAATTCCTTGGTTCTATTGCTATTGTTCCGAGAGACGTTTGCCCCATTAGTACTGGTGCAGAAGGCGCAGCTGTTGCGACAGCAGACTGGTGACTGGAACATTTATGCTGAACAAGAGAAATTGAAACTAGATTTCCACGCCGTGGTGAAAAAATACCTTACTCGGCCGCTTCGCATGCTAGCGACGGAGCCTATCATCCTCTTGGTATCCGCGTATATGTCGTTCATATATGGATTGGTTTATGCACTTCTAGGGGCATATCCATATGTCTTTCAACATGTCTATGGCATGGCGACTGGAGTACGGGCTTTGCCATTTCTCGGATTACTCTTGGGTGTGGTTTTAGCTCTCATCTTTATCCTTGGTCAACATAGGTCGTATTGTCGCAAGCTGGAGGCAAACAATGGAAAGACAATACCAGAGTGGCGGCTTGGACCTGCTATCCCGGGAGCTGTTGTGTTCACCATGGGTCTATTCTGGTATGTCTCGTGCATAACCGTTGATAGGAAAAAAAAAAGGCTGATCGTTCTGCTCCAGGTTTGCTTGGACAGGCTTCACCAATGATGTGCATTGGATGGCGCCAACTGCAGCCGGGGTCTTTATCGGGTTTGGAGTGGTCTGCATCTTTTTGCCTTGCTTCAATTATCTTGTGGATGCTTTTCTGCCTCTGTAAGTGATGTTTAGTTCTCGAGCGCACCCTTGCCAATCACGTTGACTGACATGACAATTCAAACCAGAGCAGCTTCCGCAGTTGCAGCCAACATTATGCTCCGTTCAGCTGTTGCAGCTGGTTTTCCTTTGTTCTCTACTCAGATGTTTGAAAACCTCGGGATCCAGTGGGCAGGGATGCTTCTCGCCTGTCTCGCCACGATCATGATACCAATTCCGATGGTTTTCCGAGCATATGGGTCGACCTTGAGAGCAAAGAGTAAGATCCTGGTGGAAGCTGCTAGTGAGGTGATGGTATGAAATCAAAAGGCTAGTAAAGGAAGAGTAGACCCGACGAGCGGATGATATTTTAGTCGCGACGTAAAGGGGACGGGTGCACTAAGAGGCTTTATGTGATGTGGGAGATGCAAGAGCTCGAAAGCGAAGAAGATGCATACAACAATAAAATACGACGTTGAATCAATGCGTGGGAAGATTGAGAAGAGCTGCACAGAAATAAGAGTTGCATGTCGACAATGTCCAGCAGCATCTTTGGCTCAAGAAGGTTGCAAAGCTAGTCGCGATCGATCGAATGGGCACAAATAGTTGGCACTGCATGGTGTTGCAGCATTTTGAATCCGCTATCCGATTTTCGTCCGTTAGTCATGAGCAGCCCAGACTCAAAAACAAAACAAATATTTGCTCACCGTCTATGCGGAGTATTTGGAGGCCAGACCCCAGCGCATAGCGGTCAGATGTGCATGACGTAATGGCATGGATTGATGTGAGCCCCGCATGTGTCATCTGCTGGGAGAGGCGTATAATCCTCACAGATGTTTCCTGCAAAAATGAAGCGCTTTCATAAAACTCGCAAGGCAGATGGCATGACATGGACGAGGAGGGGGAGCGCGATACTACGGAAGCTTGGCAAAGGAACTCGGATATCCGTAATTGCCGGACCCGAAAGACGAGGGTACTACAGGCCAAACTATGTATGTAGTACATCCATGTGCGAAGAGAGGTCGAAGACGGGGCATCGGCTGCCGTGGAGTCTGGAGGTCAGACAATGTCCGGATTGTTGACAAAGTAGGCAAAGTCGATATGCGGGTATTTGAGGTGGAGTCTGGCACCACCTCACTTCACATATTGCACACACACACACACACACACACATGTTGCATCGAGCGATCGGTAGCCGTCTGCACTACAAGCACTAACCAACAGGGCGAGCACTAGGCAGCAAAACGCATGCCCATTCGTTCTGCTGTGATGAGTCAAGGCCAAGCTGCAGGGCTGAGTGGCTGGGTGGATGGATGGATGGATGGATGGATGGATGGATGGATGGGGTGGCTGCTCACGCTTGGTGTCTGATGTTAGTAATATGCCTATGCCGACCAAAGACCGTCAACAGCGCGGACAAGATCGCCAAAAGCCAGAACCCTAGCTCATACACCTACCACCAGAATAGGGCTGGGTTGTGTACATAGACCATGGACTACAGCTGGTAGAAACCGATGACATTTACATCTGGGTACAAGTCGGCCAAGTCACGTCACGGTGAGCTTCAGCGTCCGTCAGGGCGGAAGCGGGCGGATGGCGACAATTCGACGAACATGGAAGCCAGCGCGTATGTACAATGCCTGTCGCCTGACCGCGCCTTGCCAAGTGCGAGCAAAGCTTATGAGGAATAGAGGTGTGGCACACGTGATGCTGATCCATGCCAGCGCCAATGGCTTCTTGAGCGCCTGAGGCTCGGACAAAGTCTGGAGATAGTAGGTGGTGATTTGAAATTTGCCCACCACCGTGGGTACTAAGAGAAGAAAAATTTAGTAGCCATGATCTCATAGGTGGTCGAGGGCGGATACAAACGTATTAGCTTCCGATGTATCCTGCACGGGCCGAGCATCACGGGACTGCACATGTGTGTGTGTATGTACATAGATGAAATCCGATGCAAAGAATGCCAGGCAAAAAGCGGATGATCGATGCGGATGGTGAGAAGGACCCAAGCCAACCCAAGTGGCTGGACCGCCCTTCTGACCTGTATGTTGTCGCAGCCACGCCATGGCATGATGCACCAAGTGCTGGCGCAGCAACGGATAACGCAGCGTCTCGCCATTTGAGCGTCTGGCAGGGCAAAGACTCGACCGCGGGATTGGATTGGGTGGTGCGCAGCGTGAAGAGAGGGCCCTTAGTCTTACGCAGTCGTTAGCGGTGGCTGATGGCTGATGAGCGATGGGACGGTGGGAGGCGGCGGGTGGGGAGCAGGTCTGGTCTGTGCATACCCAGGCCCACCTTGGGCAAGACAACTGCATCGGCCATGTGGACGTCACAACTGGCAAAAGACGCGATGCAATGCGATCGGAATATTCTCGACGCTGACAAACTCTTGTAGCCATGACCTGCTCCAATTCGCAGTTCCGCAACTTCCGGCCCAAGCAGTATACATGCAAGGCGCACCCCCTCGAGTAGTGCTAGCCAGTTGGCCGCACACCAGTACTTGATACCTTTTCTGTCTGCTGTTTCCCTTGGGTTCGCCTTGGATCCTCTTGCTTCTTTGGCTGCGCATACCTTCCGGCTACAGTCTCGCTGTTCAACCGAGTCGCATAGTTTCCTCTATTCCCTTTCACTCGCGCTTTCACACCGCATTCTTCTCAAGACTACACCATTCCTACTAAACACACTCATCATGAGGGGCCGTGGGGGTCTCGCGTTAGCTACTGCGGCATTGCTACTAGAGCTTGTGCCGCTGGCAGTCGCCCATGGTGGCGACAAAGCCATGGATATGAATGCGCATGATATGCCCAAAGCGCAACCTCAACAAGCCGGTTTCGGAGGCTACTGGAGTCTTTCTGAATATGCTTCGCTCATGTATTGGCACATTGGGCTTGAAGTTTTGGCCTGGGTCGTTGTCCTACCATTAGCCGTCATGTTCAGTATCGCGCGTTCGCGCTTTACTCTGCTGTCGCAATTAGTCTTCCTTGCTACCAATGCACTCGCGCTTGTGCTTGGCCTCATCTACAACCATAAGACACCAGAAATGTATGCAGGAAACGCGCACAGCAAGGCTGGATGGGCCATTACGTGGATTGCTTCGGTATGGGTGTTTTTGGCTCTGGTCCAGGTCTATGCTGGCATGCACGACAACAAGTCGATCGAAGATCAACTCAAACACTCCATGACGGCTGCAAATATGCTCAGATACCAGCGCGTACAGGACGAGGAGCTCTCGGATTCATCAAGATGGTCGGGCGATTCTGGCCAAGGCACCGAGCGAAACTCGGCTTCGTTATACGACCCATCCCCATCACCCAGCGTCGAGTCCGAAGTCCAGCAGTTTATCGGCCAAGCCCACAACGATGCGCATGACGACGAAGCTGGTGAAGATGACAATGAAAAACACGGTCTCCTACACGACACGCCCATAGACCGCTTCTTGGCTCGCAACGTGGCCCGATTTGCTGCAGGCCGTACACTGAAGGCGATGCGATTTTTCTATGTCGTGGTTGAGCGTACCATGTTGATCCAAGGTTTCGTGGCCATTGTCAGTGGTGCTGTCGTTTATGGAGGCATTGGACGGGGAGGCGCCGTTTTCAACGTTCTGGCGCACACGGTCAAGGGAGGAATCTTCTTCGTGTACGGTTTCCTCACGCTCGGCCGGTGGATGGGCGCATTCGCAGACTTTGGATGGGCATGGAACGTCAAGCCGCCCAAGGAGGTTGTTGGTCGTTGGCGAGCGGCGCTCCCGTCGGCCGAGTTTACCGAGTCGTTTGTCATCTTTCTCTACGGCTGTACCAATGTTTTCCTCGAGCATCTGGCTGCGTGGGGCGACGCATGGACTGCGCAGGACTTGGAGCACGTCTCCATCTCGGTCATGTTCTTCGGCGGTGGTTTGGTAAGTGGCTTGCGGCGGCTCCTTCACTCTAGCGCGGCATTAGCTAATCTCCTTCCTAGTTGGGAATGTGCATCGAGTCGAGCAAGATGCGCGATCTCCTCAACAGCGGTGTTGTGGCCTCGCAGGCTGCCTCTGTACAGTACGAGGCATGGCAGCAGCCACGCCAGTACCGCTTCTCCATGAACCCTCTGCCGGCATTGATCATCATGCTGCTCGGCAAGATGATGAGCTCTCACCACCAGGACTCGATGGTTTCGACCATGATACACAGCCAATGGGGGTCCATGTTCATGGGCTTCGCGCTTGCACGTGCTCTCACCTACATCACTCTGTACGTTTCGCCGCCGACATCCTTCCTTCCATCCCGGCCACCAACCGAGATTGTGACTGCATTCTGTCTCATCTCAGGCGGCATCACTTTTATGGTCAGCAACAAGGATACTGTTGCAGCTCTCGAATCATACAACCTGGATGCCATGTTCATCTTCACAGTCGTCATGGGACTCACCGCGCTTCTCATGGCTTGGACCACAGTTGTCATAGCCATCAAGGGCTGGGCCTTGCGCAAGGAGAGTAGCAGTCAATGGCCCAAGGGCCACACTGGTGCCTTGGCTTGATTGCTTGCCAGTCAGTATCAGCCTCGAGCACGCTGGCTTGCTCTGATGGACATGCATCTTGGAAGCTGGACTTTTCCTTTGATACCCCACTTGTCGCCTTGTTTACGACCCGCATGTTTCTTTTGTGTGTGTGTGTTTTTTTTTTTTGGCTTTATGACATTACTGCAGTAAACCCCCTTGGACCGAGGATGGCGACAGCCTGGACAGCTGCAATGGTACCCTTGTTTGTTGCAATGATGGCAGTGATAATGGAAGGGCCGTGGAGGGACGGGTTCCTTTGGCAACGGGCGCCTCATCAATCATGATCAATATTGGACAACGGACACATGTTCTTGGTACTGATGACGGCGAGTGCTCTCGGAGGCACATGGGGTAGAGCAATTACGAATAATTAAACTTGGTTCACCTCATTGAATTCCATGGACAGTGTAGTACTCATATGGGTATCAAATGTAAAGCCGTCAAATCCCAAGAACCTCGCACGTTCTTTACCGTACTCCCCGTCCCCGCCCGGCAACGCCTCTTGCAATGCCTGTACCGCCTCTTGTGCCCCTTGTGGTGCCGCCGCGGGTAGGGATCCCGCCGCGCCCGCCAGCACGTGGTATGCCTCCCCTGCCTCTTGGTAGGCCCGATGTTTTGGCTGCCGGGGCAGGCGTCTGAGGCTTGGACGGAGTCTTGCTGCTTGGGGGGTTGTCGACAAAGGATGTGTCGGTGGTCAAAAAGGTCGCCTCCATGTCGTCTGGCCCCAGCGAGCGGCTCAGGTTGGCAGCCCCGCCATCGGGCTGGTTCTGTGGCCGCTTGAAGGACTCGTGGATTGGGGCCTGCAGATGGTGGTTAGTAGGCGTGGTAGCATGGTTCCGCTTTGAGACGCCGTCTCACGCACCTCTGGGAAGTCGACGCAGAAGGCGTTCATGTTCATGCCGTAGAGAAAGGCGGCAAAGCTCTCGGAGAAGCGGGCCAGGCTCTCGTGCATCAACTGCAGGTGGACGAAGTTTTGCTCGAGGTCAGCCATGGCGTCGCTCAGCTCGGCAAAGCCATCCTGCAGGCCTTGGAGCGCGTTGTCGGAAGCAGAGGCGGCACGGCCGCGCTGGTAAGAGTCGCGCAGGGAGGAGCGCGAAGAAGGGCGAAGGGGCGTCGTGGGGCGGGAGCGCGGGGATTTGCTGCGGGTGCGCCGGTAGGAGGGGGTTGTTGTGGGTGTTGTGGACGCCATGGCCGGGCGGGTGGTGGTGTTGGTGCTGGGTGTGGTTGTTCCTGTGGTGGCTGCTGGCTGGCCGAGGGGCAGGGCCCTGGACGGCGACTGAATGGCCCACGAACGCGAGGGGCTGCTTCGGCCCAGCTCTCGAGGCCCAACGGCGCGCGCATGGGATGCAGCTTGGCTGGATTCACAGGTATCCTATATGTATTCACATGTATCCTGTACACGCCCCCCCTGCACACCATGTGCCGTGTAGGTACTTGGACAATCACCAGGGCCGCTCGCCCGCCCGTCCGCCCGCTCCCCACGCGCTAGGACACATGCATCGATCATGGCATTGCCCGAGTCCTACGACCATCCCGTCCTGTGTATGCAACTACGCACATGCGTGCTTCGCTACATATGCCCCTCGCACACGCAGAGGCCAGCCGTTTAGCCAGAGACGCTCTCTTCAGGCGGCCCGCCGTCTCGCCCGTCTGCCGCCCGCCCTGCTTGTGCGTGTGTGCTCCGCCATAAGGCGTCAAGTGAAGGCACTGCTGCGCCGCCCGACCCGGCAAAACCGCCCGACGTCACCCTAGTGGGCACAAGTCCCGCCCACCTTGAGCCTCAGCAAAGTGACATTCATGTTGCGTCGCGCACAGCCCCAGCGACGACTGCTGCAGACCTCGTTCATAAAGCTTCGACCCTCTGCCAATCCTCTCCCCCACCTCCACGCCCCCTTCTTCGCCTCCTATAGCCCCGCCCGCCCAGTCACGCGGGCATATATAACACATCTCCGCCGGCACTACACGGCACATACACGACGCCAGAACAGCGGGTTCGACCTCTGGGCCGCAGCAGTAGTCGCAAGTCTCGCCGTTGGCGGCGCTCTTCTTGTGCCTTTTATACCAAGCTCCTCAGGGGCAGAGACCGCAAAAGCCCCTCGCTCGACCCAGGCCGCTGCCTACGACTTTGCAGACTCGTATCTGGTCATGGCGCCAAACACGCCAGCCGGCCGGCCGGGCACCCTCACTCCCGACCAGGAAAAGAAGCTGCGCGAGCTTTGGGGCATCGTGCTAAAGATTTTTGGCGTCGAGGTGGGGTCGGACGAAACAAACGGGACAGCCGCACCGGCCGACGAGGAAGTGCTGTCGCCTACAGCAGACGGGAAAAAGGACAAGAAGAAGAGCCGTTTGCATGTCTTCAAGAGAAGCAAGGGCGACAAAAGTGCAGACGACAAATCGTCGACGGCCTCGGAAGCGTCGACTCCTACTGCAGACCTCAGCAAATTATCCATATCTGCCGAAGACGACAAGTTTGGCCAGACTGCAGAGTTCAAGGCCGCAATAGCAAACATTCCCCCAGAGGAGCTTCGGACAACGTTTTGGAGCATGGTCAAGCATGACCATCCCGATGCGCTCCTCCTTCGCTTCTTGCGCGCCAGGAAATGGGACGTCGAAAAGGCGCTGGTCATGATGATCTCAACAATGCAGTGGAGGCTGAATGAAATGCATGTCGACGACGACATCATGAAGAACGGCGAGCTCGCCGCTCTCGAGACCACGGCGGCCGACGCAAAGGAGAAGAAGAATGCAGACGACTTCCTGGCGCAACTGCGCATGGGCAAGAGCTATCTGCACGGGCTCGACAGTGAGGGAAGGCCAATGTGCTTTGTTCGCGCAAGATTACACAAGGCTGGTGAGCAGACTGAAGAAAGTCTGGAAAGATTCACCGTCTACTTGATCGAGACGGCGCGCATGCTGCTGAGGCCGCCGATTGATACAGCTGTATGTTGAGGCGATGATGAGACAGCAGAGTGTTTCGACTGACGCCTACAGACTATCGTTTTCGACATGACCGACTTTTCCATGGCCAACATGGACTACACACCTGTCAAATTTATGATCAAATGTTTTGAAGCAAACTACCCCGAATCTCTTGGGACCGTCTTGGTCTATCGCGCACCCTGGGTGTTCAACGCCGTCTGGGCTGTGCTCAAGGGATGGTTAGATCCTGTTGTTGCCGGCAAAGTACACTTTGTAAAGAATGTACAAGACTTCAGTACCTTTGTGCCCAAGTCGCAGATTCCGACCGAGTTGGGTGGAGACGAAAAGTGGGAGTACAAATATCCGGAGCCCGTACCTGGTGAGAACGACAAGATGAAGGAGGAAGGACCGAAGCAAGAACTACAAAAGGAGAGGCAGGAGATTGTAGACAAGTACGAGGCTACAATAGTTGAGTGGGTTCGTGTTGGTGACGGCGCGTCGCTGGAAGAGAAGAGGAAAGAAAGAGACGTGTTGGCGGAGCAGCTGAGGCAGAACTACTGGAAGTTGGATCCGTATGTTCGAGCACGTTCGCTGTACGACCGCCTGAAAGTGATACAAGACGGAGGCAAACTCGATTTCTACAGTAAGACGGCCGAGCCTGCTGCGAGCACACCCACCAAAGCTGGCGAGACGAGCGCCGACGACGTTGACTAGGACTTTGAAGGTTTGGGTGCTTGGCTGACCATGGTACTTTGAACTCTCAACACCCAGGCCAACGGTTCGAGGCAGTAGAATAAACAAAGCGTTATTTTTTTCTGCACGCGCACGCAGCCTCTAGAGATTCTCCTTGGTGGTACTCGAGCTAATGAGGTGGCTCTTGTCTCAAGTCCTTTGTTTTGTTGGTACTTTCTTCTTTTCTTTTCTTGCTTTTTACCTTTCTCGTTCTATCAAGCATTGCAACAAAGACAAGGACTGAAAAGAAACGGAAATTAGACAGGCATGGGAGGAGGAAAAAAAACGGACAGAGACAGATGCATAACCAGGGGTATGCAGTGTACACATGGATTTACATGTACAGCACTCTAGTTGTCATAATAATATTCCCCCTCTTTCTTTTTTCGTTCTTCATCTTCTTCTTCCTTTCCCAAGTCTGGCTGTTGTGTTGGCGTTTTAACCTTTGCTGCCGTGACTCGAGATAGTTTGATACCTCGCGCGTCTCCCACCCCCCCTTTTTTTTTCGTTCTCGCAAACCAACCTTGTTTTGAGATTGAGGGGTCACGTGGTCAATTTCCACTAACGACAACAACACCAACACCTTGGCCAGAGGCAGATAGACACGCAAACAAGAACAACAAGACGGGCACACGAGCAGCATAAACAGCGGTGTGTTTGAAACTTGGCTCCATTTGCCCGCCCATATTGACCGGACAAGCGCGGGTGTGTGTGTGTCCGCGGTTTTATTATGTGCACGCATGTCGAGCACCCAAATAAAAAAAAAGAGCGTGGCTAGACCAAAGCGTACTTAAGTATTGTGTTATGAACAAGGCCAGCTGAGATCGAAACCCACAGTCTCGATCGGACATTTTAACTCCTCACATGTGGCACCCTGGAGGCTTTTTCCCGATCTGCACGCACCGGGCGGCTAGTCAGTGGAGTTACGTCATACTCCTGTCCGTCGTTGCTTCTGCCTTCCTTCTTGCTCGCTTTCTTCTGTTTGCTTCATACCCTCTTTGAACACTAATATCACCGCCCTCGGCGCGCCAGCCGCCCAGCCCCCTTATTTTACTTTTACCTTGTTCTTTCCCCCTTCCCCCATCTGCACACCTCATGTCTTGTTTTGCCCGTCGGGGGTTTTATGATTCGTTTATCGCTCGCCAGCAGGGGGGCATGTGGGCACATGGAAATAAATGCATGGGTGTGAGTTTACTTAATGGGGCCCGGACACGCTAGAGCAAACTCCGTGATTCGAGCGGGTCGACGCTACACCGGAAACAAACGTCTCTCGACGCCGACTCGTCTTAAGTGTTCAATATCCTTTTTCAGCATTTTGCTTTAGGCTCTCCTATCTCGCAAGCTAATGATACAGTTTGTTCTACTGGAAGAGGAATGTGTCATGGTTGCAAACAAGAGTGGACAGGGGGGGGGGGCCGCAAGGCATGTCAACGCTGGTAGTGCCATGGCGATAGTGTTGCGCAGTTCCGTTTGAAGGATTTGTTTTCCAAGGCAGAGAGCAGGGCTGCTGCAGCGTTGTCTCAATTGAGGTAGCAGGTACACATTATCTTGTGTACACGTTTCTTCTCATGTCCCAAACCACAATTTTGCATTGGTCTCTTTGCCCATGGCAACGGTTTCCCTTCTACGAAACGACTTTGATATCTCGGCCACCCCTTGTTCGGTGGCTTTCATGGCTGCTGACCTCGTCCATTTGCACAGCCATTTCATTTGCGTTGTCGAGTCCGCTCTCGACTGCCTCGGCGACATGATCTCTGGGAGCGGCTTCGCCCATTCGCGACGTCGAGGCACCTGACTTGTCGCCGTCAGCATCTGCTCCGGCTAGCGTGAGTCCCTGTGCGGGACGGTAGGTAATTTTGCCCTCGGCAGCGGCGGCGAGACGTTGCTTTTGGCCAGCCTCTCCGGCCCGACCTAGCACACCGGCGATAACTTGGATGCAGCGCAGACTAAGGCAGTGTCAACAGCAGCAACAATGGTTCGTCACAGCACTCTTACCTGTCGTCGTTGGCCGGGATTGGGTAGGTGACCCAAGTGGGGTCGGCATTGGTGTCAATGACGCCAATGGTTGGGATGTTGTTCAGGGCGCACTCGTGGAGCAGCACGTAGTTTTCCAATGGGTTCAAGCACACGACAAGATCTGGGCGAAGGGCGGGGCGGTCGTAGAGTTGCTCGTCAAAGCCCTTGACCTCCTCATCCAGCTCGTTGACGACCTTTGTCTTGCACCTGCCGAGGATTTGCTGGCCGTTTGTGATGCTGCCGGGGATCCAGCGCTCGAACAGGTGATAGCCCTTGGCCAGCTCGGCGGCCCTGGCAACGGCCCTGTCCTGGCCATCACGGGTTCCTACAAACAGTATCATGCCTCCCCGGCGGGCGACTTCCTGGACAACCTTTGCGGACCGACGCAGATGAGCGGCGGTGACTTCGAGCGAGATGATGTGGACGCCCTGCCTGATGCCGTGGATGTAGCGGGCATTTGCGGGGTTCCAGAGCGACGTGACATGGCCTTGATGGGCTTCGGAGGCGAGCAGCAGCTCGAGGGTGACGTCGGCAGGCGAGGGCGGGTGGTTAAGCAGCGTGTGCGGGCGGTAGTGGGGGGCAATGTCGGACCCCAGCTTTCCCAGCATCTTGGCTGGAGCATGTTGTGTTAGTAGGGCTGCGATGGGGGCGTGGTGGAGGGGGGGTATGGCGTACCCTGCTGCTTGTACAGGTGGTACTGGGCGGCCACATGGTCGCGGGGCGGCGAGTCGGGGTCAATTGAGGGCAGGGGCTGGTGAAGGTGCGTGTTGAGCTGGGCCTCGAGCGACTGGACCTGCTTGAAGCTGTTGTCGGTCGAAGCCTCGAGGGCGGCAATGTCGGTGGAGAGGAAGCGGCGCAGCGGGCGGGAGTGGGGACGGGCGAGTGCCCGGGAGCCTGGCAGTGGATGGACAGTCAGCGGTGGGCAGCAGGCAGCGAGAAGAGGGGCGACAGGCGTGTATGCATACCAGTGCGGGCGGCAATGCTCCTCACAATCATGCTGTGTGCGCTTGTCGTGCAGTCGCAGGCGTGCCAAAATCTCGCAGCCGGGGGGCGCACGCCAAGCCCCGTGACCCGCTAGGCCGTGTGGGGCAAGGCGGCAGCCTCAGCCTCAGCCTCAGCCTCAGCCTCAGCACCAGCCTCTCCACGCTGGCGGCATGGGCGACGGGCATGCGAGGCCGCCCAATTGGCCTTTGTGGGCCGCGGCGGAGGAGCTGCGAGGGCACCACCATGTGCATGGCTGCGAGCACACGGCGAGGGGGCGCTGGTTGAGCGTGCATCGGTCCCACGCGGAAGAACAAGCAGGCCAGGCCAGGCCATGACAGCAGCAGGCATGGCATTCGCAGAATCCCATGGCGGCCGCTGCGTGGTCCCTGCTGCTGGCTGCTGCTGGCTGCTGCTGGCTGCTGACCGTCTCGGGCTGCTGGCTGGGGGCTGCTGGCGGGCTGCTGGCGGGCTGCTGGCGGGCTGCTGGCGGGCTGCTGGCGGGCTGCTGGCTGGCTGCACTAATGGCGGCATTGCTTTTGGCCCGTCTGGTGCGGCAGCAGGCCGTGTGTGGGTGGTGCAGTGTCGCCGCCAGTCGTCTGTGGATGTATGCGTGCGTGCGAGTGGGCATGCGACTGACTGCGACGGCCGCACCGCCCGTGCTGAGGTCCCCGAGCACTGCGCGCCAAAGCCACTGACATGTTTCCGTGCTCCTGCACTTGTGCAGCTATCCCGCACCCGGTCCTTCTTGGCCGCTAGCGCATTCGACTCAGCCTGCACATCTCGGCCTGCACATCCAACCTCCACCCCCCTCCCACCCCCAGACCTGCCCGACCACATCCCGCCGCCTCTCCAAATGGCCTGCGCCTAGCTGGCCCTCCGCCCCTCGCCCTCGCCCTCGCCCTCGCATGCCACTTGCCTCGCCCTGCTCGCTGCTCTCGCTGCTGCCTGCCACCCCGCCGCCACGCCTGCTTCTGCTGCTGCTGCTGCTGCTTTCACCCTCGTCGCCTTCGCTGCCGCCGCCGCCACAACCACCGCCACAACGCACCGCCGGCCCACCCAAGCGATAGCGCACAACACCGCCCACGGGCGCCTGCCGCCCTCTTGGATGCCCACAACCCGGTGCTCGACGTCCTCTCCCGCCGCCCCAGTCTCACGCCCACCCCACTGCCCGCCATGAACGGCTACCCATACCCTCCGCGGCCCTATCGCCAGCCCAACAGCGGGTCCATGATGATGGGGCTCGAGGCCGATGCCATCAACGGCTTCGACATGTCCGACGGCCAGTCGCTCGACTCAATGGTCGCCCAGAACGACAAGGAAAGCCGCAGGCGGAGCATGCCGCCCTTTGCGCGAGGCCCGCAGCAGATGAACCTAGGAAGCCCCGACACGCGCCGCCTGAGCATGATGAACTTTGGCGACCCCAATGGCGGAGACATGGAGGATTTTCGTTTCGACATGTCCTCGGCCACCATGGACAACCTCATGCACGCCAACACGGCCTCGTTCCCACGCTCCACAGCCGCCATGCAGACCGACCAGCTTCCCGCCAACGACCTCAGCATCGGCAACCAGTACCAAGGCCAGGCATCGCCCTTTCCCCAAATGACCGCCCCGGGCTCGGCCTATGCCTCGCCCATGCACCAGAAAACCTCTCTCGACCTGGAAATGTCGTCGTATCAAAATGGCATCAACATGTCGCTCGACATGAACGACTCGCTCAACATGATGCCCCCAGACATGAACATGTTTCCTGGCAACCAATTCAACTCTCCTCTGCTCGGCTCCCCCCTGAACCAAGACTTTGTCGGTTCCATTCCCACTGCTCCACAGGACAACGCCACTCCCAACAACAATAGCAATGCCAACACCAACACCAATAACAACAGCAGCAGCAACAACACGCCCTCCACACAAGCCCAAGACCATTTCAAACGCCCTTCAGTGAACAACACACCCGACCCAAAGTCGGGCAGAGCTAGCTACCTCAGTCGAGCCCTCAGTCAAGACCAGACCACCATGCGTTCCCATTCCCGACCTCAGAGCGACCGCCACTCGTCCAGCAGCGTCCCCACACGCATGACACTGGCCTCCCTGCGCAATCAACAGCCTGTAGCACAAGACCCTGCACAGGATTTGCCCAAAGACGTCATCAACAAGCAGTTGCGCGAATCCAACGTTCCCTGGCCGACACCCGCTGGCGGATTTCCCTCAACCATGCACCAGAATCCTCACATGAAGACACAGTTCAAGAACGCGTATTCGTCAACCGGATTTGACATGCTTGCCGTCTTGGTGCGTTCTCCACTCGGCCAGTGTACATGGCTCGTCAAAGCTAATCACCGCCTAGATGCGAGTCGCGACCAGACCTGACCCCCAGATCGATATCGGCTCCGTTGATCTTTCCTGCGCTTTTGTCGTGTGCGATGCAGAGCTGGACGATATCCCCATCGTATATTGCTCGGAAAACTTTGAAAGACTTACCGGCTACACACGACACATGATTCTTGGGCGAAATTGTCGCTTTCTGCAAGCCCCTGATGGCAAGGTCGAATCTGGCATCAAGCGCAACTATGTTGACGACGACTCGGTCTACTATTTGAAGAACATGATTGAGAATCGTGCAGAGGCACAAATCAGTCTGATCAACTATCGAAGAGGTGGACAGCCCTTTATGAACCTTTTAACCATGATTCCCATCGCTTGGGAGCCTGGTGGCAAGACCAAATTCTTCATCGGTTTCCAGGTCGATCTTGTAGAACAGCCAGGTGCAATGACGAACAAGAACTCTGGTAGGCTCTGCATTTTGATTTTGTACCCCCACATTTGTGCTAACAGTGGTACAGACGGTTCCTACAGAGTCAATTACCAGCGCGGAATGTCCATACCAAGTTACGTTTTTAGCGACCACCTCAAACCACAGCAACCCGAACAAGGGCAAACAATATCAAAAGATGAAGTGTCCAACGTGCTTGCCGCGTACAGTGGAGGCGGGGATTCGGAAATGACGAGACGCATCTGGGACAAGGTTCTCCTCGAAAACTGTGACGACGTGGTACACGTACTATCACTCAAGGGCCTCTTCTTGTACTTGTCGCCTGCCAGTAACCGAATATTAGAATACGACCCAAGCGAGCTTGTTGGAACAGCGTTATCTTCCGTTTGCCACCCGAGCGACATTGTGCCAGTAACCCGAGAGTTGAAGGAAACGACAAGCGGCGCCTCTGTAAATGTCGTTTTCAGAATACGGCGGAAGAAGAGTGGTTACATGTGGTTCGAAGGCCATGGTTCATTACATACCGAGCAGGGCAAGGGCCGGAAGTGCATCATCCTCGTCGGACGTGAGCGCCCAGTCTACACGCTGAGCAAGACCATTGTGCGCGAGTCTGGTGGTGTCGGCGACAATGAGCTGTGGACCAAGATGTCGACGTCGGGTATGTTCCTATACGTTTCATCAAATGTACGACAGCTCCTAGACAAGCAACCAGAAGATCTGGTTGGCACTAGCATTCAGTCTCTGATGCGCCAGGAGTCCAAGGTCAATTTTGGGCGGATACTCGAGTTTGCAAGAGGCGGCAGAAAGGGTGAAGTGAAGCACGAGATGATCAACAAGCGTGGCCAAGTACTTCAGGCTTTCACCACAATCTATCCCGGAGATGCTGTCGAAGGCCAAAAGCCCACCTTTGTTGTCGGACAAACGCGACTGCTCAAGTACTCACGCAACAGCGCCGCTGGCCGTCCTTCCATGTATACAAACACCAAACAGGAGCGAGATTCACACATGTTAGGGGGTGCCTCACCTATGCCGGCATCTTTGACTGGAAATAACGGAAACTCTGGCAACACTGGAAACAATACCCCATCTACAACCGCTACAAATCCTCTCTATGTGACGACCGAAGAGTCACCGGCCACATTCGCGGGTCACAACGGCCTGCAGATTGGACACCAAGATCAAAGTCTTGCTTCGGACGACAACGTTTTTGACGAACTTAAGACGACAAGAAGTACTAGCTGGCAGTATGAGCTACGTCAAATGGAGAAGCGGAATCGATATCTTGCAGAAGAGGTACAGACGCTGCTGGCAGCCAAGAAGAAACGAAAGAGGAGAAAGGGTGCTGGGCAGATGCAAAAGGATTGTGCGAATTGCCATACGAGACAAACTCCTGAGTGGCGGAGAGGACCTTCTGGGAATCGCGACCTGTGCAATTCGTGTGGATTGCGGTGGGCAAAGCAGGTAAGCCATGCGTCCGGTACTACCGCTGTATAGATGAATGAACCCGTACTAATGTCGGTGTTCTCATAGCAAGGACGAGTATCGCCGAGAACATCCTCGGCCACCAGCGACAAGAGCAAGAAGAGCGCTTCACCACGTCACCACCAAACAAAGTCCGAGGCCGGACAGCAATCATTTAGTCCCTCCACATCAATGGCCACACCCAGTAAACGATCGCCGCAACATGGCAGTATTAGCGAATCTCATGCCCCCAAAGCAGCACGTACGGAAACAGCTTCTGCGCAGGGCTTCATTCCACCACCGGCGATCGACGAGGTTACCGAGCCGGATTCATGAAGACGGACAATTTTTTCTCATTCTTGCGCCTCCTCTTGTGTTTCGTGTCATTTTCGTCTTTGGTCAAACGATACCCCAGTACACAGTTCTATTTTTTTTTAACGGCCTTTGCAATTCCGTGGCAATTGCATACGTGACACTCGAGACGCTGTAGATTCTCTCATGGTCTTTTTCCCCCCCACCTCTTGTTGTTCGTTGTCTTTTGCGTCATTTTTTTTTGTTTTATGATTGGCGGTTTGAATATCGGGACATATTTCACATGATCTACTCATATATTTGAATGTCTGTGCTTGCTCTGGTCAATGACTGGATATTGCGGCACAAAATTAGTCTTGTTGTAGATATTGGATGGTTTTCTACGACGCCGGAGAGGGATGGGTGTTGAACGACACCGGCTGTTAGCTTTTTATTTTCCTCGTCTCTCTGCTTCTCTTTCGCCCAGGAGGTATCGTGTACTTGTTAGAGGCGATGACAGAGCAAACGACGAATGGGTTTGGCTATCAAGGCGGAAGCAATCACATGGCCGCGTACACACATGATATCGGTCAATTTATAAATCAATCTATCACAGTCATGTAATCTAGGCTCCTGTGTGCATCTGTTAGGGCTGCAAGGGCAGGACATGATGTAAAGATGATGGTGATTCAGGGACCATCCTACCCACTAACCTTGACCCCTTTGTACCCCCTGGCCCATTTTTTCCCACCTGCATAAACACATGTGCATATCCCGTTTACCACTAGCACGGTAAACGAGGAACGATCCAGCCTACCCCGCATTCCCTGAGCACGTGTAGATAAGAGGTATTTGTACATGTTTTTCTTACGACTGACTAATAGCAGGTAAGCTATACCACAATTTCTTGGAAGACTATTTCTTTGCTTCACGTAAAGCTACATCGAAAATAAGAACCTTGGCGAAAAAAAACTTCCTCTGTACCCAAAGGTTTAAACTCTGAGGATGGTTTGGGTTGCAATTGGAAAGAGATGAAGAAGAGGTTGAATTGCAACACTTGTGCAGTACGCTGCAACGTGGCAGTGCAAAAGTCGGGCACGTACGATTTATCATCATTACAATCTTACAACTGGTGGGGGCTTTTTTCATAACTTTTTGTTTTGTGAATAGATTATCATACGATTGTGTGAGTTTGATTGTAGTGATTGCGTTGCGTTGCTGGTCTCCCCGAGCGAGATCACCAAAACCACGCCACAATGTCAGACGCAACAAGCAAGGAAGCTGATACGGGCTCGCAGGGTCTATCGAACCCGGTGAAGTCTAGGTCTACTCTTTCCCTGATTTTCAGCCCACACGTGTCGTTCGCTCAAAAGTGAAGCGGACGGGTAAGCAGCCTGGAAAGGCTTGCTCGCATGGTCATACTGGGCTTAGCTAAATGGAGCAAAAAGAAGCAAGTGCAAACGTAACAAGCATCCACGCATACCGTGGGAACAAGCAAACAAGCATGTACCAGGTATGCCATATAGAATACAACATAGTTTGGGAAAAAATTCGACAAGACTTGGCGGCGACTTTTGGTTGGTGACGCCCGTTTGGCATATATGTCTTACGTTGGCCTAAGAAATGCTGCTGGTTACCTTGACATTTTCCCAGGGGAGAGAGAAGGGACACTAAGGAGAAACTTGACGTAATCGTGACGGGAACTACGTGGCTTTCCTTTTTTTGGTCGCGGCGATGTGGACGCGGGATCCGGCCCATGGCGTTACTCTTTGGGAATTTCCGGGACATACGGATACCAGGGTGCGGTAGAAAGAGATGAAAAGAACACGATGGTGTAAGGAAGTTGGCTGGTTGGCTGGCTGGCTGGCTGGCTGGCTGGCTGGCTGGCTGAATGGTCAGCTCTGGGAATCAAGGTGTGATTCTCATGCAATTGGAAAGCGCGAGAAGATGAAAGGTGGAATACTGGATTGGCTCTCGTGTACGAGCAAATACTTTAATCTTCTTCATTTACATGCGTAGCGCACTTTGCAACATCCTGGCCTGGTAACACACATGCAATGCAGGTAGCGTAAGTGGGGATATGTCTCTCCAACACCCAGCGATCATGACCCATTGTGTATGTACGTGGTCCACCAAATTGGTGCAAAGATGTGCAGAATGGACTTTCAGCTTGCCATGAGTAGAGGACATGGGGGAATGAAGGGACTTGGACAAGGCAACGCCACTTAACAGCAACGTGCACTAGTTGTTTTCCCCGTCCCCCGGCGGCTCGTCAAGCCACCCAATCAAACTAGCCAGGATCCTACTCCGGCATGTCACCTCCCCTGGATTCCTCCAGGCCCGCTGCATGTCCCCATGCGGCCCTAGCAATTTGCTTTTGGGGTGATTAGGGAGGGAGGGGGGATGGTGCTGTGAGGCTAGGGTGCGCGTGAGAAAGCGTGCGTATGTGTAGGTGTGTGAGAAAGAGACACCCAAAGGGACTAAGACCGAGAAATGAGAAATAGGGCGTAGTACTAATCAACAAATGATCTCTTTTCCGCTTGAAGTGGTCAAGGGAAGTAAATGCATTGCCTCACTTGATGCCAACTTTACATGTTGGTTCTTGGTTCTTGGAACCACCCAAGACGCGACCAGGGTCTTGCGACGGATTTCGGCCAAGTCTCGTGTTTTTCTTCTCTTTCTGACATGGGCATGAAAGAGAGAGATACGACGGGTGTGTGTGTGCGCGGTTGAAAAGAGGGGATCTTCGTACCCAGCTCATTTCGTTGCGGTTAATGCCCGACCGGAATGATGCTTATGGACTAGGTATTATTAGACGCTCTCTTTTCGCTCTCTTGCTTTCCCTCTTTTCATTCCAACTTTTTTTCTCGACTTGTAAAGGACACAAAGTTTGCGCACTGTCCGCCACCTTGGACTCCTTCCTATCCGTGTCTCACTCTTGCTCTTACTCTTGCTCTACCCTTTATCATACTGTACTAGCTCCATACTGCTGGTGCGACGGTGACCTGCCACTTTTTCTTTCTTATTTTTGGGGCTTCCCTGCACACCCTGTTGTTTGCACACGCTTGGTTTGCGTACTGTTGCGATAGCCCGACTTGACCTTCGAAGAAACACTTATTTTCTTTTCTATTCTTCTTCTGTGTTTCCTGGCCTGCACGTGCCCATCCCTCGAATCATCTGCGATATACCTTGACTCGATTATTGGACGGCAGTCTTTTGGGGTTGCTTTTTGGTTTGCGCCGTGACAGGGAGGAAGAAGCAAGGGCGTCTTTTGGGGCGACGCGCAAGCAAGCCAGAACTCGGGGCTGACAGAGGCGAAACGCGATTGCGACAACCATCACACATTCTGCAACCCACCAAAGAAAAGCGCAGAGTACTGGCATCGAAACTGCGCAAGAAGTGGACACCATGGACGAGAATAACAGGATAACAATCACCGTGTGCGGCGACGGAGGATGCGGTATGCGCAACGACCAAGGAGATGTCAGGGGATGTAGGCTGATGTGCGCACAGGAAAGAGCTCAATCACATTACGGCTCGTAAGAAGTGAATGGACGTCCGAGTAAGTTTGCGCACACAATGCGACGCTACGCGCGCGCTCTCAATCGAGCAAGACAACATTCGGCTGACATGTAGTCTTTAGATATGACCCTACAATAGGTACAACACATACCACTCGCGTCTGTGACGGGCATTCGTCCAGCCACTTTAGAGCAACACTGGTCTGACATCCGCTACAGAAGACTCATACTCGGTGACACGGACCATAGATGGTGTCCCCTACTATCTGATGCTTACCGACACGGCTGGTCAAGAAGAATACCGTGGTCTCTGGGCGGCATCCAACTTGCAATCCGATGCCTTTCTCCTCGTCTACGACATCACCGCCGCAAACTCGCTCGATGCACTTGATTACTTCATGGAAATGATTGATATGGAGACGGACAACCGGTTAGACAATGGCAAGATACCACCTATCAAGTGTGTGGTGGGTAATAAGTGTGATTTGCAGGGTCAACGGGTGATTGAAGCAAAGAAGGGGTTGGAGTGGGCGCGAAATCGAAAATGCGGCTTCATGGAGACGAGTGCAAGAGAGATGGTCAACATTGAAGAGACATTCGCTCGTAAGCTTTTTCTTGCTTCATTTCTCCCAGAACGAGAGTGAGAGAGAGAGGGGGGGGGGGGGGGAGAGAGAGAGAATTGGCCAAAGACCAATCCGCTAACGTATACCCCTTCAATAGTCCTTGTCCGCCGTGTTGTAGAAGCTCGCAGACTTACTGCAAACGAAAACGCCGCAAACCGTACTGCCGCCCTACCCATGTCGAATGCAAATCTTTCCGGAACACATACCTACAGCGAAAAGCACGACTCTGACGAGCCAAGACAAAGCTTCTGGAGTAAACTGAAATGCTGGTAGCTGCTTTCTCCAATTTCAACTACCGCATATATTACGTGTTTGCGTTTTCCCTCGCGAAACCACCCCGCTTCAGAAGGGGTAAGTGATGGTGTAAGATTATGGACTTTTCGTCAGGGAAATACGGTACGCAAGTCCTCGTGCGTATTCTTCACCTGGTACTACATTCATGACGTTCGCTCTACGGCCAGTTGTCTGGATTTTCCTTTGTCTTTTTTTTTCCTCTTGTATTATAGCTGCGTTGGTGGTAGTCGCCCCTTGAAGGACCGTCATCTTTTTGTAGCATCGACAAGCTTTTTGTTGATTTGCGCGTCTCTGTTTTTTTCTGCATTTCGTCAAGTCTACTGCCATTGGTTTCTCTTATCGTTGGACCGGAGTCGCATTGACATACGCATTGCACGGATCTGTTGGTTAGCGGGATGAAAGGGGTCCACAGGATATACTGATACCAGTTGGCAATCTGATTCTTTTTTGTTCTGACCTAATGACTGTCCATGCTCACTTGTGAAGTGAGATCAGCATGGTAGCTTAATGTCATGCGAAAGATGACCGGCTCGAGGCATCAGATGCAGCTAACCATCGGCTATCGAAGGTTATTATTCGTGCGTCCGTGCACAAGCACGCAATTGGGGGTTTGGATCTTATCAAGACCTTTGAACACCATCACTGCTTTCAAAGTCATCTAACAAACTACACGATCACGGGAGGCGTTCTGGTCTCGTATCTGGGTGAGGAGCAAGAAATAGGCGCCTGTAGGCTGGTCACTTCACAGCTGCCCCTCCACAGGGCTCGTGCGCACGACAATAACAGTTGGGGACTGTAAGGCTGCAGGGCAGTGTCAAGAAAGAGCAGAAAGCAAAATGTCGAAACCTCATATTGAGCACGAGGACCCATCTCAGGACGGCTTGTCCCGCACACTCAAGGACCTTTTTGCTGGTGCTGTAGGTGGAGTTGCTCAAGTCCTCATTGGGCAACCATTCGATATTGTAAAAGTTCGTCTGCAGACGACATCCCAATACTCGGGCGCATTGGACGCAGCGACCAAAATTTATAGAAATGAAGGAGCACTTGCCTTCTACAAAGGAACATTAACGCCTCTGATCGGTATCGGGGCCTGTGTGTCCATCCAATTCGGGGGCTTCCACTATGCGCGCCGCGCTTTCGAGGCCAGCAACACAGCCAAGTCTGGCGCCGCCCAACTGTCTTACCTGCAGTACTACGCCGCCGGAGCTTTTGCAGGTATCGCCAACACGGCTCTCTCGAGTCCGATCGAGCACATTCGCATAAGACTGCAAACCCAGCCGCACGGCGCGAATCGGCTCTACACCGGACCCATCGACTGCGTACGCAAACTCTCGGCACATCAGGGTGTACTTGGCGGCGTCTACCGTGGTACTGCTGTGACCTTTATGCGTGAAGCTCAGGCGTATGGGTGTTGGTTTACTGCATTCGAGTATCTTATGAATTCTGACGCTGCACGCAACAACATTGACCGTTCGGAGATTTCAACACTAAAGGTGGCGGCCTACGGGGGACTCGCGGGTGAGGTACTTTGGATCAGCAGTTATCCATTCGATGTTATCAAGAGCAAGATGCAGAGTGATGGGTTTGGAGCGGAGCAAAAGTACAAGAGCATGAGGGACTGTTTTGTGAAGACGTACAAGGGCGAGGGCCTGGGCGGCTTCTGGAGGGGCATTGGACCAACTCTGCTCCGTGCTATGCCCGTTTCCGCAGGGACGTTTGCAACGGTCGAGGTGACGATGCGGTTGATTAGTTGAAGAACGAACACGCTGGTTTTCCGTCGGGAGAATCTGCGTACGGTAGCATATTCATCTACGATTGAAGTTTTGCACACACTGGCTGAAGCGCAAGAGAGCGAGTGAACATGTCATTCGATGCATTCGGACAGGAATGTTATTCATGCGTACCGTAGACAATCTTGACCTAGAATACCAATGTACTGTAAGTACAAGTACTAGGGTCTATTACCGTTATCAGACGGAAATGGCGATCAAATCTATAATTCAACAATCCGGCCTTAGGTTCCCCAGTAATGTCTCGCATCTCATTGCCTCGTTCGTACGCTTCAAGTTCCAGACAAGCGCAACATCACAATTGGCCTCGTCAAAAGATGTCGCCTACCCAATCTCTCTCCAAACACTATACGAATCAGAGAGAGGACACTCAATAGTCTCAAACAGTTCTCTCCACTTCCCGAATGCAATGTAATCTCACCCTCTTTGCTTTCGGGCGCCACTTACAAACGACCGCATTCGGGCACAGAAGTAAAGACTTCGGGTCCTAATTAATACCGCAGACTGTCCCAGAAAAATAAACTACCGCTGTGCCACTCGCATCGCGGCAGCTTGTATCTACAGCGCCACCAATGTAGCCCATTTTGAGCACAGAAGATGATCCCGCACGAGAGAGAACCTTGTACAAGTGACTGCACAAACACGACCGTTATTGTGTTACTGGTATACAATGGTATATTAGGCAAGCTCGATTCTTTGCTATTTAGTCCTTAGAAAGAGTTTTTCTAATCCCCTAATTATAAATTCTTCCTAAGTTAAGTTCTTATTAAACTAATTTTATTAGAAAGATATTAAGATCTAAATACACGCTAGTAGATATTAATGCTATTATTCTTACTCTTAAACTTATTCCTATTTTATAGCTCTTAGTTTACTCTTAGTAGATATTATAATCTAAGGCAAGCTACTTATAAGTAGTGTGGTAAATAGGTCTCCACCTTCGGGATCGTTTTTTTCAATTTTATCTCCCAATCGCTACCCGATTAGGAAGGTTAGTAGCTCATTTTGTAGCCCTTAATTAGAGCTATATTTTCGCCTAATATAGTAATAGGCTAACTCTAATAGATAAGAAGATATATAAGATTAGAGTAAAATGTGGAGACCTAACTCTTAGCACGACGGGTTGCCAAATATCTTTTTACCTATTAGAGTTAGCCTATATCTATATTAGGCGAAAATATAGCTCTAATTAAGGGCTACAAAATGAGCTACTAACCTTCCTAATCGGGTAGCGATTGGGAGATAAAATTGAAAAAAACGATCCCGAAGGTGGAGACCTATTTACCACACTACTTATAAGGAATCAGGTTAGATACAGAGGGGTAACATGGAAAAAATATGTTACTAAAAGTTGCTATTTTGAAACTAGTATAACTTAGCGAATATAGGGACTATTCCTAATCGGGTTAGTGATTTGAAAAGCCAAGAAGCTCTACTTTTACCTAGATAGGACTAGTGCTTGCTTAGTCAGCATAAGGAAGGAGATAAATTGCCTTTAACTTAGGAGTTTAAAATATACGTATTTAAAGATTAAATATCTTTTTAATAAGAGTATAAAATTCTCTTAAAAAATTATTTCTATTATTGCTATATATAAGGAGTAATATATTTTATTTTTAAAAGTTTTTAATAAAAATTTCAAAAGTTAAAATATAAAATTAAAAAAAAGAGTTTTTTTTTATAACTAAGTTATTATTATATTTAATACTTAGTATACCAGCCCCTAGCTTCTTCTACCTTCCTATAACAGTTAGGTAAAGATAAAATACAGTTATCTATTGCCTGTTGTGGAATAGCTTGCCACTCTTCAAAAATAGCCCTTTTAAACGTTTTAATACTTTTGCTATTATTTCCAATACCTAAAGAACTTGTTTTTCTATTATTTAACTAGTCTTTAAGTATACTCTAAACGTTTTTAATTAGATTTAAATCTAGGCTGTAAAGAGGGTGTAGATAAAGCTTAATTTTATTTCTTGAAAACCAGCTTAAAACGTTCGTAGTTTTATAAATTTTCGAGTTATCTTACTAAAACTGCCAACCTAGATAGCTATTAGTATATTTATTAATATTTATTAATTAGAATCTTAATAACTATAAAAGTTATTGAATAAAAAATTAATAAAGAGTAAAAAAATATTAAATAAACTAACTACGTTTTATATTTGGTTTTACTTAAGGTATTAGAGCTCTACAAATATAACGGCGATTATTCTAATTAATAGATATTTCTAGCGTTTTAATAACTATTAAATTAGATCTACCGCCTACCTAAATAGCTCCCTAAACTTAATGTTACAAGTAATAAGAAGGATTCTCTCCTTAACGCGGAATAATAAGGTTAAAGACTAACTACGTCTACGTTAGAAGGTAACGACTATCGCGGGGTAAGAGGTTACGTAATATATATACTTCTGCTAAGAGCCCTACTCCTAGAGTATAGGGGGCCTTAGAAGAATTATACTCCTAATGCTTCTATAAGGAAGGGAGAATAGAGAGCACTAGGATAGAAGCAATAAAGATATAAGGATAGATAGATTTTATTATTTACTCTTATTGTGGTTAACTTAAATTATACTTTCTTACTAGTATCTTTACTTAATAAGATTGTTACCTATTAGTCTATAGCAATATAGATTAAGTTATCTAACCTTTTATTACCTTTCTATCTAAGTATACTACTCTACTATCTTACTAGATAAACTTTACAGAACACTAACGTAAGGCTTATTAGCTATAGTGGCGGACCTAACTAGAGTAGTATAGACCTAAACCCTATATAACACTTTAACTACCTATAAATTTAGTAGACTTAGGAAGATTAATATTAGAACGCCTAATTAAGATTTAAGAATGTCTTATAACTAGGCTTAGTTGTAGGTAAATACTAGTAGACTAGTTTAGAGTTCTAGACTAGTGCTTACTTTAATAATTAACGATAAGATACTAACCCTAAGTGACGACAAGGTAGACAATAACGTATATAACTTATAAGAGTTATAGAATCTTAGGCACTAGGCTATAATCTATATATAGTAGATAGCTAAGATATAAGTAATAATTAATTAGCTTACGAGTTAGCTAATAGCTATACTAAATAAAAAACTTATTAAGAAACCTAAGATAGTAACCTTAGATAAATATAATAGTAACTAAGAAGGGTTATAGACGTTTCTTACTAATATTAAGTTATACTACAGCTATAATAATATGCTAAATAATAAAGAAAAGATACTTATAGCTAATACTTATATAAAGGGAAAAGTAGTAAGCTAGATACAACCTTATATAGAGGACTTTTTAATAGATATTAATAATAAAGGAACGAAGAACGAGATATATACCTTATTTAGTAGTTAGGCTAACTTTAAGGAGGAATTAGGATGTATCTTTAAGGAGGTAGATGTAGAAAGCTAGGTAGAGAAGGCTATATCTTACCTAAAGTAGACTAAAGCTATATTAGCTTATATAGCAGAGTTTAAGTAACTATAAGCGCGAATTAATTAGGATAATTTAGTACTTTAAATAGTATACAAAGTAGGTCTAAAGGAAAATATTAAGGACAAACTTATACACTATAATAAGCTAAAGGATTTATACTTATTAATTAAGTTAGTAATAAGAATTAATACGCAATTATAGGAAAGGAAGGAGGCCTAGAGAGGATATTAACTAGGGCTATCTTTTACTAATACCTAAAGGTATTAGAGTAATAAGGATTATAACAGAGATACGTATATAACTAGTAAAGTATAAGATAAGTCTAAGGATAAGAATAAAGCTTAAGGAAAGTTTAACAATAGTCTTTCTAAGGAAGAACGCTAGAAGCGTTATAATAGTAAGGTATGCCTCTACTATAGTAAAGTAGGATACTTCTATAGGGACTGCCTAAAGAATAAAGTTAAGTAAGAAGTAGTTAAGATTAGGATACTATAGATAGTAATACTCTACCTAACTAAGGAGCTAGACGAGACCCTTAGCGACCTAGACTTATATAATAAAGTAAGATAAGCTACTAATAAGGTCTTTAAGCTAGTATAGAAGGTAATAGAACTCTAAGACTTTAAGTAGGATAAACTACTACTAATAGATTAGTAGGTTAAAGGGGTAGAAGTGCTAAGCTACCTAAGATACTAATAGTGCTAGATTTATAGAAATACTAGGCACTAAGCTAATAATTATAATATTAAAGGACGAATTATAATTACAGGACCCTATATAGAAGAGATTACTTATAGGGCTGCCTAAGAATAACCTAGGTTTAAGAAATCTAATAACGAGAAGACGCCTTAGATATTTAGAGAATAAATAGAGTAATATAAGTACTTACATTAGGTTAACTACCTAAGATAGTATAATTACTACTTAAGGAAGCGAGAAGAAACTAGGGATAATAAGAATAATTACTACTATATTAACTTATAGTATAATAAGTGTTAAGTATAGTATTATTAGATGCACTAGCTAGGAGAAAAAGAGGCTTATAAGGAGCTATACTAGATTAATTATATAACTAATTACTAGTTCTATAGAGAATAATAATAGAATACTTAAAAGGTAGACAACTACTACTATAGTATAATATCTGCTAAAGAATATAATATAAAGAACTATAGGATATATAGAGCTATAAGACTAAGAGTTATAATAACTAGGGTACCTAGGTAGGGTTAAGAAAGGTCTAATAAAGAAAAGAGCTACGAATAACTCTTATAGACGTATTATAGGAAGAGATATACCTTTTACTAATAATAGTTTAAGAATACTTATAGAGTAAACAATTACTTCTATAGTACTCTATTAGTAAATATCTATAAGGTAGATAGATACCTAATTTATAGGACGAAAAAGCTAAATCTAAGAAGGGAGGTTATAAAGAAAGATATACTGCACTAGAACACCTATTAGAGCTTCTATTACAACAACTAGTATATAATATACTATTCTACTAAGAAAGGCGAAAGCTACTTTTCTAAGAAGAAGAAAGGTAAGTAAATAAAAAACTAAGATACTACTAGAGATAGGGTTATACTAGTAAAAGTAGTCCTAAAACGACTCTTAAGGAAGTACGCAAACTAGGAGCGTAAGATTTATAGCTATAGGCTATAGTACTTATAGATAGATATAAGGTAATAGCACTTATAGATAGTAGAGCTATATAAACTATTATCTTACCCTAAGTAGTAGAGAAGAATAATATACTTTATTAGACTAAGAAGGTACTAATATAAGTAGTATTAGCTAACAATAGTCCTATAATATATAGGAATAGCTAGATTTAACTTAAGACTAAGGTAGTATTATTACGCCTAGCTAGTTAAGAAAGCTAAATAAAGATTAGTATTATAGATCTTAGTAAGACTAAGATAATAATTAGCTATAACTAGTTATTAGAATATAACCCTACTATTAATTAGTAAAAGAAATTAATATATAGCTAAGAATCTATATATAAGGTTACTAGTATATAAAGAGAAATACGCTTAATAGATTAACGCGCAAACCTAAATAGGAGATTTAGTATAATTTTACTATATAAGATTGCGAGAATTTATACGAAGGACCCTTAGAGAGTAGAAGTTATATAGATATAGTAGGTCGCGACTATAAAGGAAGAACTAGTACTATAGGTTACGTCTATTTATAACGAACTATTACTAGCAGTTTTAGTAGAATACTAAATATTAGAGTTTAAGGAACTATTTAAGAAAAATAAAGTAATAGACTTAGTAGAATACTAGGATTAAGATTATAAGATTATCCTAGAGAAAGAAGCGAAGTTAAGCCTAGGAGGAATATACTCTATAGCGCCTAAGTATAATACTAAGCTATAGGATTACCTTTAGAAGAACTTAAAAAAGGGATTTATTTAACTAGGATTAGGCCTAATAGCCTCGCCTATATTATTTATAAAAAAACCTAATAAGAAGTAGCAACTATATATTAACTATAGAAGGTTAAATAGCGTTACTTAGAAGAATTAATATCTCTTACTACTAATTATAGAGCTTATAGATTAACTCTAGAGAGCTAAGTAGTTTATAAAGTTTAACGTTTAGGAAAGATTTTACCAAATTAAGATTAAAGAAGGTTATAAGTAGATAATAGCATTTAAGACGAAGTATAGACTATTTAAGTATATAGTTATACTATTTAGATTAACAAATACGCTAGTAACCTTTTAATTAGTTATTAATAACGCGCTCTATAAATACTTTAGAATCTTTATTACTACGTATCTAGATAATATACTAGTGTACTCTAGTAGTATACGTAAAGAATATATTAAGTATATTAAGAAGGTCTTATAGAAGCTTAAGGAATATAAGCTATACCTTTAACTAAGGAAGTGTAAGTTTTATATATAGGAAATGGAGTTCTTTAGATTTATTATCTTAACTAAAGGAGTGAAAATAAACTCTAAGAAGATATAGACTATATAGGAATAGCTAAAATCTAATATAGTTAAAGATATTTAATCCTTTCTAGGATTTATAAACTATTATTAAAAGTTTATTAAAAATTACTTAAAGATTATAGCACCCCTTATAGAGATAATAAAGAAGAAAATAGGTTTTAAATAGGAATAGAAATATTAGGAGGCTTTTAATTAAATTAAGTAGATATTCTTAGAGGCGCTAGTACTTAAGATATATAGCCCTTAGTAACCTACTAGAGTTAAGACTAACGCGTCTAACTACGCACTTAGAGCTATATTATTATAGTAGTATATAGATAAGAAATAGAGACTAGTATTCTACTATTCACAGAAGTTCTTAGGAGTAGAACTTAACTATAATGTTTATAATAAGGAACTACTTAGAGTAGTTAATACCTTTAAATAATAAGAGGTGTACTTATTAGGACTCCCTAATATAATCAAGGTTTTTACTAATTACTAGAACTTAATAAGTTTTATAACTATAAAGAAACTTAACTAATAATAAGTCTAATAGGCTAAGACGCTTACTTAGTTTAACTTTAAGATAACGCACTACATAGGAACGCTTAATAGAGTAGTAGACGCTTTGAGTAGAAGATTTAATTTACGTAAAGAGGGTTATAAGGAACTATATAACACCTTACTTAAGACGATACCTAATAGTAGTCTAAAGTATAACTAGCTAGAACTAGCTAAGGTAGCTAAGGTAGCTAAGTAGATAGAAACGCTATAGTAATAGTAGTAGTAGTAAGCAGCTAGCTAGTAGTTTAAGCCTAATAAAGTAGGCTCTAATAAACTGTTAAATAACGAACGAGAGTACTAAGATATAGTTTTAAAAGATTAAATATATATACCTTAGTATATAAGATTAAGTCTTATATAGGAACTATATAAGTCTATAGAATATAGATATATAGGAATTAAAGAAATAGTTAGATAAATATCTAAGGTGTTTACAATACTACGTATATATATAAAGGTGTAGGAAATACTAGGCAACTATTTAGTATATTACTAAAATAAGCCTAAGAGATATAAGCCCTACAGCCTATTATAACTCTTATAGCTACTATCTAGACTATAAATAAGTATAATAATAGACTTTATAGTAAAGCTTCTAAGATCGTTAAAACTAAGATTAGCTTAATTTTATAATATAATATTAGTAATTATAGACTAATTAACTAAGGTAGTAAAGTTTATACCTATAGAAGAGACTATTATAGTAGAGAAGTACGCGTATAAAGTTACTAAAGTATTAGTATTAGAGTATAGGATACCTAAAGAGTTTATTACTAACTATAATAAACTATTTACGTCTAAATACTAGAATATATTCCTAGTAAAGTTAGGTATTAAGAAGAAGCTTTTAACGAGCTTTTACTTAGAAATAAATAGCTAGACGGAAAGAACGAACTAGATATTAGAATAGTACCTACAGATATACGCTAATAAATTATAGAATAACTAAGTAGAGTTACTACTAATAGTATAATTAGCCTATAATAGTATAAGATCTATAATAATAAAGTATTCGCTGTACTACGCGAACTACGGATATAAGCTAGTAGCTTATTAAGATTTAAAGGATATTAAGAGTATTATAGTAGGGGTAGATAATAAAGTAAAGCTTATATAAGATTTATATAAAGAATTAAGTAAGAATATAGCTTAATAGAACCTTATAATATCTAAGACAGTAAATAAATAGAGAATTAAGGGACTAACCTTTAAGAAGAGGGATAAAGTTTTCCTATTACAATAAAACCTAAAAACTAAACAACTATATAGAAAATTAGATAACCTCTAAGTAGAACTATTTAAGATCTTAGAGGAAATAGGAAAAGTAAACTATAAGTTAAAACTCTTATAAGGTATATAAATCCACCCTATCTTTTATAAGAAACTCCTAGAGCTAGCACCTCTAGATACTAAGCTAGTAATAAATATAGAGCTTAAAGACGATAAGTATAAGGTTAAAGAAGTTAAGGACCTATAGAAAATTAGTAGTTAGTAGAAGTACTTAGTTAAGTAGCGAGGATGGCCTAAGAGCTATAACACTTAGGAACCTAAAGGAAATCTAACAAACTATAAGTTACTAGTACGTGATTTTTACTAGAAATATCTAAAGAAGTGAGAACTAGATTCTTAAAGGGAAGGTAATAATTAAGGGATAAGAAAGAGTTAAAAGAAGAGGAATAATTAGCCTATAACCAGCCTGGGTTAGTTAACTATATAGGTAGTGATAGTTTAGTTGTTAGAAAATCTATACTAGGGGTAGAGTTCCCCTTAGCCTTCTCTTTCTTACGATTCTAAAGACTTAGAAGAGTATAGTTATAATTAGCGTATGCTCGCTCTTATTCCTTAACCTCTAGGAGCTTGCGATAAAGTCGCGCGGTCTACTTCTTAGAATAAGTAAGCTTAAGACGCTTTTAACGCTTCTTAGCCTTAACCTTTTCCTACTCTTCTTTAGTTATAAATAAACTATACTTAGCCTTTATAGTAATATAACTAGCGTACTGCCTAGACGTAGTATCTACGAAGTAACAAAGGTTCTTCTTCTTATAGCGCTTATAGCGGAAAGTTATCTCTTTTCCTTAATAATAGATCTTATTAGACTAAGCCTAGCGACGTTAAGTTAAGGTTATCGCAGGAGCCTAATAAGAGGAAGACGGGACCTTAGGTATAGTTAGGAAGGCTAGAGTTAGGAAGGGACGGTTATAATAGCCTAGGGCCTACTAACCTTATATATAGCTAATAATTTAACACGCGGTATAGTAAAATGATAATTTAGGGTATTAGGACGATACGCCTAAGAGGGGGGATAATATTATAAGTAATAAGAAGGATTCTCTCCTTAATATGGAATAATAAGGTTAAAGACTAACTACGTCTACGTTAGAAGGTAACGACTATTGTAGGGTAAGAGGTTACGTAATATATATGCTCCTACTAAGAGCCTTACTCTTAGAGTACGGGGGGCCTTAGGAGAATTATACTCCTAATACTCCTATAAGGAAGGGAGAATAGGGAGCACTAGAATAGAAGCAATAAGGATATAAGGATAGATAGATTTTATTATTTACTCTCGTTATAGTTAACTTAAATTGTACTTTCTTACTAGTATCTTTACTTAATAAGATTGTTACCTATTAGTCTATAGCAATATAGATTAAGTTATCTAACCTTTTATTACCTTTCTATCTAAGCATACTACTCTACTGTCTCGCTAGACAAACTTTATAGAACACTAACGTAAGGCTTATTAGCTATAGTAGTGGACCTGACTAGAGTAGTATAGACCTAAACCCCGTATAACACTTAAATAGTAATATCGCGGCCTATTACTTAATTAGTAAGCACGCTATTAAAAAACTAAAATTATAGAAAAAAACTACATATAAAATAGAATAAAATAGCTTATTAGGATTTTTTTTAAACTTACTTTTATTGGCTTTAGAAACGAATTTCTTTCTAATATTAAAATTTTGCCTTATTCTTATAAATTCATTTCTAGAACCGTGCCCTCTTTATATTGCTAACTTATTAGAAAATATAATTTTACTAAAATTAATATTTCCTAGCTCTTTTACTCTTTCTTTAGCAAATTTAAGTTAATTTTTAGCTTTAAATTTGTTTAAAATTTGCTTTTTAGTTGTAACGTTACAATAATAACCTTCTTCTTTTAAAATTCTTTGTAAGCTTCTAGTTGATATATCTAGATTATTTTCTTCTAATAATCTTTTATTTTGCTTCTTAGGGCTTCTAGTTAAGTCTCTATTAATAGCTCTTTTAACTCTAGAAGTTACCTTTAAAGCTTTGCTTTTTTTCGTTGTTATAGCTTGATTTTTTTCTTTTTTTTTCTTTCTAATTCGAGATATAGCTAAATAAATAGAAGTAGAAGGCTTATTTAATATATTTATAATATCTTTAGTTGAAATATTAGCGTTTAAAAGTCGTTGGATTTCAGCTTCGAAATTTAATAATTTTAGGTCTATTTTAAGAGATTACAGATTCAAAATTTTTTTTCTAAAAGATAACAATATATACTAAAAGATTACTAAGCTAGATTAGTAATATAGCTTATATAAGCAATAGCTACTTTTTTCTTTATTTTTTATTTAAATAATTAAGTAAGAAATATTACTTAAATTTTTAGTCACATAATCTCTATAAATTGTACTATAATATATATTATTTTTAAAAAAATTAATACGTCTACTAAAAAGTTATAATAACTTTAACTTTATGTTTTTTTAACTCCTAAGTTTAAGGCAGTTTATCTCCTTCCTTATGCTGACTAAGCAAGCACTAGTCCTATCTAGGTAAAAGTAGAGCTTCTCGGCTTTTCAAATCACTAACCTAATTAGGAATAGTCCCTATATTCGCTAAGTTATACTAGTTTAAAAATAGTAACTTTTAGTAACATATTTTTTCTATGTCACCCCTCTGTAAGTTATAGAATTATTATAGTTAATAGGTACCCCTCTATACTAGAGTTATATAGGGTTAAGTTATATTATATAGACTATAAGTAGGTATAGAGTTTAGTTATTAATTATATATTATAAGAAATAGAAACGATTCTCTTCTTAATAAGAGATAAGAAAGTAAGCGACCTATAAATATCTATATTAGAAGTTAAAAGGTCTAGTGAGGCTGGGAGTTAGTAGAATGTCTAGTCTTAGTAGAATAGCGGATTATATAAGATTAGGATAATAGTATAGTAGTAAATAAGTACCTCTCTAGACCTATATTATATTACTATAGAGTTTAGTTATATAAGCTATAGGTAGATGTAGAGTTGGGTTATTAATTATATAAGACCTAACTCTATACTAACCTATAGCTAAGTAACTGTACTCTACTCTTTACTAAGCTAAAATACGGTAGTTAATAGGAAGTTGTAGGGTAGAGTTACTAAGACTTAGGTTGGTGTAGTGTTAGGTTATTAATTACATAAGACCCTACACCTACACCTACCTAGGTCTTAGTAACTCTACACTACACCTACCTATTTACTACTGTATTTAGAATAAGTAGTACCTACGCTACCTCTCTCTTCTATCCCTCCCTCTCTTATTCTAATAGGTTATAAGCCTAGAGTTAAACATTCTTTAAACAGATATAACTCTCTATATACTACCTTTAATTAGAGAATATAGTAAATAGTAATATATATTGTGGTGTAGTATCACGTGACTAGTTCGTAGTATTCTTTCGTACGTAGATAGAGACCTTCTTTAATTAATCCCTTTACAACGATTACTTTTTAGCTCGATTCTACCTACTCGATTGCGGGTCGCCCCTCTAATCTTTTAAGCTTAATCACGTATCGTGCCACATTATAAAGAACACTCCCTTATTTAACTTAATAAGAAAGATTATAGTAGTATTATATAATGTAGTTAAGATAGTGGGATAGTCTAGGTAAGTGGTCCTCCCACTTGTGAAACACGTTAATTCCTAGATAATATGTATGTATAGTTAGGTTTGTTTGTTTTAAATATGTACATAGTTAACTATACTATTTGAAAAACGTCGTGAGATCAAGCTGTATACTTAACATTGAACAAAGGTGAACTTATTTACAGCTTGTAAAGTGAAGGAAGGATGGAAGTAAGTAGAGCATGCCTTCCATCCTGTCACTCCTATCCCATCTCTTCTTCGCTCGCTTATAGGTGTGTTCCTTTATGACCACCAGATACCAAGATATAGGTACAAAAATGCTTGTAGGTTATCTGTGACAAGAACCGCTTCTTAAGAAGAGTACTGGCTGATAAAAGAGCGAAAAGTACCAATACGGGAGTAGACACCGGGGAGGTTAGGCTGGGCACAACCGTAGCCCCAAGAGACGACACCAACAAGGGTCTTAGAGGCGTCGACAAGAGGGCCGCCAGAGTCACCCTGGCAGGAGTCCTTTCCACCAGAGGTTTGGCCAGCGCAGACCATGTTGGTGGAGATGTCCTCCTCGGGGTACTGAGACTGGCAGGTGCTGCGTGCAACAACGGGCACGCTGACCTTGAGGAGAGAGCTGGAACCGCTGCCGCCCTGGCGGGTAGCGCCCCAGCCAGCAACGGTAACAGTGGATCCAGCAGCGGGGTCGCTGCCAGAGGCGGCGAGATTAGCGTAGGCAATGTTGCCACCGGCGGAGATGGGGGTAGTCAGCTTCCAGATGGCAATGTCGAAGTCATGGTGTTCGTCGTCGTCGATGTAGTTGGGGTGGACGTAGATGGCAGAGACGGCGGAGGTGGTGCCGCCAGAGGCGTTATTCTAGAAGGCGGATTAATGTCTTATTCTATTTTCTCTTCTGTTTGTTTTGCTTTTTGCATGTGCCATGGCATTAATTAAGCGAAACTTACCAAAGAGCCCAAACGGACGCGGACGTTGCGGACAGAGCCAATAAGACTCGTGACGGAACAGTGTGCAGCGGTTACGATAGTGTTGCTGTTGATAATAGTACCACCGCAGAAATGGCTGCCGCTGAGTTGCAAAGAGGCAATAAAGGGGAACTCGCCAGCAGAGGCCGAAGTCCCACCAACAATGGACTCCTCGGGAGCATCATCCCACTGGGGGGTAGGAGCAGCCACAATGAGGGCGGGGAGGGCAAAAGCGAGTAGAGGTTCGAATCGCATGGTGAATGGTCTTGAGAAGCTGATATACTTTCTTTGGTGTAGAAGCGACTGGATGTGAAGAGACAGGCGACTGAACAAGCTGGCAGATGATTGTCAATGAGGGGACAACAGCTGGATATTAATAGTTGGATGTGGTACTCTCACGTACAGACTATAGGCATAGTGTACAGACAACAAGCATAACCTTCCCTGCGAGTCGGGTGGGGCATACCGAGACTAATCTACCAGGAGTGTAATGTGGCCTTCCTATTGAGGACTTGCCATGGCTTGGCAAAGTCTTGACCTGTAGTCCGCTGCTTGTCTTGGATCGAACTGTGGGTCCGATTACGCCCAGTCTAGTAGGCGCTTTATCTACGCAAGGGCTAAGCTTTTCACTGCATAGCCTGCAGCGGATCTGAAAGAGGCAGCTGATCAAGTCGTTACTCCCGAATGCTGGGATTACTAGCTAGCGACGGCCTAATTCAATCATGGCAGTCGCTGCACCTCCCTGTTTTTCGCTTAGTTGCTTGGGTAGTTTCTACGCACTAACGGCAGTATTGCTTCGTATTTTACTCTACGCTATTCCTAGGAAAGGAGGAGAAAAGTTTTAAGTATAGGTGCTAATTATGCTCGTATTATGCGTCTCTTTTTAATCTCTAAGACAGTTGTTAATCTACGCTGCGATACGTTACTCCGTTATAGGAGCGAGGTGTTCCTAGAGGCAAGACTATATTAGGGAGGCCTCCTTACGGAGCTGAGCACGCAGCTATACGCGCTTACTACGCTGCTAAAAGGTAGGCACAAGATAATAAAGCTCTATTATTATCTACGTAGCTAATACTTAAGCTTACGTAGAGTATACGAACCCACACTATAAGAAACTATTACCCCTCTACTACTATCTATAATATCGCTTATCCTTTTTCCCTTTATTTACTATATAGCGTATTAGATTATTTATCTTTACAAAGAATAGTAGATTATACTCTACATTACTAGAATTAGATATTAATAAAATCAACTATATAGTTGAAGTATATAATAATAGTATAGTAGTAAATAAGTAGATATAGTATAGAGTAGATTTACTATAATATAAGTAGATATTAGTATAGAGTGTTATATAAGTAGTGACTTAATTCTATACTAACTTATTACTTAACTTTTTTCTTTTATGTATTATAAAGCGTATTAGATTAATTATCTTAGAAAAGAATAGTAGGCTACACTCTAACCTACTAGAATTAGCTATTAAAAAAAGTAACTTTATAGTTAAAGTATATAATAAAGAGATTGAAGTAGACCTCTATAAGACTCTATTAAACTCTAAAAGATAGTCTAATATTACTACTAAAATACGCCTCTTAGTAGGTATATACTATATATATAAATCTTTATTAAATATAATAACTAAGATATAGTTATAATATAAGTAATAGTATAGTAAACTATAGTTAAAATAAAAGTAGTAAAATAGCGAACTATAGTTATAATAAGATAATAAAAAATAGTTATAATAAGAATATTTTACGTAAAGCGCTTTTATACTTATATACTTACTATATTATATATTATTAAAGGTAAAAGTCTATTAGAACTTAATCTTTACTATTATTAATAGTATAAATTTATTAAAACTCTTATTGTTACTATATTAAAATATTCCTCGCAGCTCTTATTATTTTTAAGCTATTTAGTGCTAATTAAGTCCTCTATATCTATTAAACCTATAATAGCTTTCTATAATAAAATATTTAATAATATTTATAAAGAGATATATAAGTAGATAAAAGAGAGATTTTATAGATTAAAAGTTAGTATAGAATCTACTAATATAGTTAAGCTATAAAAGATTAAGTAAATTAATAAGTATAACGTAGTTTATAAGTAAGCGGGCTACCTAAGTAAGTAGGTTACTTTACACTAGCGCGTTAACGCTAATATAATAACGCGTAATATCTTAATAATATAATACTTAAACTATTTATACTAAATTAGATCTTTAGCTTACTTTATTTAATTTTAAATTATAATATATTTAAAGCTAAAGATATACTACTACTATTTATAATATTCTATAAATAACGCTATAGCGTAGAGACGCTAGAACGCGTTTCTAATATAATTATAAAGTAAATTTAAAGCGCTTAAATGAGCTAGAAGAGAAGGTTATTATTAAGTATATTCTTAAAGAGTTTATATAAGAATTTGCCCCTATAAAGGCTAATATTCAAGTAATAGCTAATAAACTATTAGAGAAGCGCGCTAGTAACCCTATTAGTAAGAACTAAGTTAATAACTTTATTAAGTATACTTCTAAGCTTTATACGCGCTAAAGCTATTTCTATAATTACTAGTAAGCTACTTTTAAAGATTTAGTAGCTATTTAGTACTAGTTTAATCTAGTTAAGATAATAAAGTAAAAGTAGAGTATTATAAATAATAATATTTATAACTTTAATAAAACTAGCTTTATAATAAGTAAAATTTTATTATAGTTAGTTATTATAGGCTTAGAGAAATATAGTAAAAAAAGTAAGTATAGCTAAGTAACTATAAGTAAGTTATTATAATCTAAAGCGTAGGCACGTTAAGTTACTAGATACTACTATTTATTATCTTTATAAGTAAGATACTTATTAATATCTAGTTTAAAGATTTACTTACTAAATAAATTTTTAAAGTTAGTCTTAATAGGTAAATAAATAATTAGCTTAGTTTTACTTAATTAGAGCACTTTAATACTTATATAAAGAGCTCTACTATAAATAAGTATTAACTACTTATTATTAATAGTTATAAAAGCTACTACTTTAATAAATTTTAAGATCTTTTTAAGAAGAAAAATACTATTCTTCTCTATATATTTATATATATATTTTATCTATTATAGCTTTTTAAAATTACTTACTTCTTACTATTAAAGTATAAGTATAGTAACGCTATTTTAGGCTTAGTATATAACTATATTTACTATATTAGTAAAGAGATCTTCTTACTAGCCTTTAAGGCTACTTTTAAGTAGTCTATTATAAAAAAGAATATCTAAGCTAGCTTTAGAGGGGCTAGTTTAGTTCTATATAACTTATAGGCTATACTATCTAAGCTTAATATAGTAGTATAGATACTATATTCTTTACTATAATAAGTAGCTACCTAAAAGGCGTAGATACTACGTAATATATATAAGGTTAAGGCTTAAAGTACTTTTAATTAATAGAGAGTAAGAAACTACTTTAAGTCTTTTATAAATTCTCTTAATAAGAAAGTTATATAGCTAAGTAAAGAAGCTTAGTAAATAGAATATAAGATAATACTTGTAAAAGAAGAAGTAGCTACTCTTTAAAAAGCTCTAAATATAGTAAATAAGTATAAGAGCTATAAATAGCAATATATATAAATAGAAGAAACTCTTATTATAAGTAAAGTATAAGAGATATTAGTAAAATAAGTAAATAGTAGTTATAGTAAGAGTAAGAGTATATTAAAAAGAGTATAAGGAGAGAGGTAGTATAAGTATTATAAATAGACTAGAAATAACGCTTATATCTATATAGTTAAAATAAATAGTATAAGTAATAGTAGTAACTCTAATAATTAATTTAGTATAGAGGGGTAATATAGAAAAAATATATTACTAAAAGTTACTATTTTGAAACTAGTATAATATAGCGAATATAAAAACTATTTCTAATTAGGTTAGTAATTTAAAAAGCTAAAAAGCTCTACTTTTACCTAGATAGGACTAGCGCCTACTTAGTTAGTATAAGGAAGGCGATAAATCACCTTGAACTTAGGAGTTTAAAATATACGTATTTAAAGATTAAATATCTTTAAAATAAAAGTATTAAATTTTTTTAAAAAATTATGTCTATTATCACTATATATAAGGAGTAATATATTTTATTTTTAAAAGTTTTTAATAAAAATTTTAAAAGTTAAAAAATAAATTAAGAAAAAAGAGTTTTTTTTTAAAACTAAGTTATTATTATATTTAATACTTAGTATACTAGCCCCTAGCTTCTTCTACCTTCCTATAACGGTTAGGTAAAGATAAAATATAGTTATCTATTGCCTATTATAGAATAGCTTGCTACTCTTTAAAAATAGCCCTTTTAAACGTTTTAATACTTTTGCTATTATTTCTAATACCTAAAGAACTTATTTTTCTATTATTTAACTAGTCTTTAAGTATACTCTAAACGTTTTTAATTAGATTTAAATCTAGGCTGTAAGGACGGTATAGATAAAGCTTAATTTTATTTTTTAAAAACTAGCTTAAAACGTTTATAGTTTTATAAATTTTTAAGTTATCTTACTAAAACTACTATCCTAGATAGCTATTAGTATATTTATTAATATCTATTAATTAGAATCTTAATAACTATAAAAGTTATTTAATAAAAAATTAATAAAGAGTAAAAAAGTATTAAATAAACTAACCGCATTTTATATTTAGTTTTACTTAAGGTATTAGAGCTCTATAAATATAATAGCGATTATTCTAATTAATAGATGTTTCTAGCATTTTAATAACTATTAAATTAGATCTACTACCTACCTTAATAGCTCCCTAAACTTAAATAGTAATATCGCGGCCTATTACTTAATTAGTAAGCGCGCTATTAAAAAACTAAAATTATAGAAAAAAACTATATATTAAATAAAATAAAATAGCTTATTAGAATATTGTTTAAACTTACTTTTATTACCTTTAGAAACGAATTTCTTTCTAATATTAAATTTCTACCTTATTATTACAAATTTATTTCTAGAACCGTGCCCTCTTTATATTACTAACTTGTTAGAAAATAGAATTTTACTAAAATTAATATTTTCTAGCTCTTTTACTCTTTCTTTAGTAAATTTAAGTTAATTCTTAGCTTTAAATTTATTTAAAATTTACTTTTTAGTTATTATATTATAATAATAACCTTCTTCTTTTAAAATTCTTTATAAGCTTCTAGTTAATATTTCTATATTATTTTCTTCTAATAATTTTTTATTTTACTTCTTAGGGCTTCTAGATAAGTCTTTATTAATAACTCTTTTAACTCTAGAAGTTACCTTTAAAGCTTTACTTTCTTTTATTATTTTAGGTTAATTTTTTTCTTTTATTTTCTTTCTAATTTAAGATATAGCTAAATAAATAGAAGTAAAAGGCTTATTTAATATATTTATAATATCTTTAGTTGAAATATTAGCGTTTAAAAGTTATTAGATTTAAGCTTTAAAATTTAATAATTTTAGGTCTATTTTAAGAAATTATAGATTTAAAATTTTTTTTCTAAAAGATAATAATATATACTAAAAGATTACTAAGCTAGATTAGTAATATAGCTTATATTGTAAGTTATAGAATAATTGTTCTATTATTTTATTTATTTTAATAGCTATAATAGGTATAGCGTTATATAAATAACTTAGTAATTACTTCTATAACTTATTTGTTATTTTATATTTTTAAGCTATTTCTTACTAGCTGTTTTAAGCTTGTTATTAATTACTAATAAGCTACTTAATAACTCTCCTTAACTACTATTAACCTTATTTAATAGTAGTTAACTACTAATAACCTTATTATTAATAAAAGATAATATTATAAGTAATAAGAAGGATTCTCTTCTTAATAAAGAGATAGGAGGTAAGAAGCCTATAGAACGTCTATATTAGAAGGTAATAATTAACGTAGAGCGTAGATTACGTAACTTAGTATCTTACTAAAATAGAATATTTAGAGATACTAGGTCCTCTAAAGATACTAAAATATCTAAAGATACTAATAATATCTAAGATACTAGTAGCTTAGCTAGATGCTAAGACTAAAGTAATAAAGATATAAGGATAGATAGATTTTATTATTTACTCTTATTATAGTTAACTTAAATTATACTTTTTTACTAGTATCTTTACTTAATAAGATTATTACCTATTAGTCTATAGTAATATAAATTAAGTTATCTAACCTGTTATTACCTTTCTATCTAAGTATACTACTCTACTATCTTACTAGATAAACTTTATAAAATACTAATATAAAGCTTATTAGCTATAGTAGTAGACCTAACTAGAGTAGTATAGACTTAAACTCTATATAATACTTTAACTATCTATAGATTTAGTAGACTTAAGAAGATTAATATTAAGACGTCTAATTAAAATTTAAAGATATCTTATAACTACTTTTAATTATAGGCTAGTACTAGTAGACTAGTTTAGAGTCCTAGATAAGAGCCTAATCTAGTAATTAATAATAAGATACTAACCCTAAGTAATAATAAAGTAGATAATAATGCTTATAACTTATAAGAGTTATAGAATCTTAAGTACTAGGCTATAATCTATATATAGTAGATAGCTAAAATATAAGTAATAATTAATTAGCTTATAAGTTAGCTAATAGCTATACTAAATAAAAAGCCTATTAAGAAACCTAAGATAGCAACTCTAGATAAATATAATAGTAACTAAGAAGAGTTATAGATATTTCTTACTAATATTAAGTTATACTATAGCTATAATAATATACTAAATAATAAAGAAAAGATACTTATAGCTAATACTTATATAAAGAGAAAAGTAGTAAGCTAAATACAACCTTATATAGAGGACTTTCTAATAAATATTAATAATAAAGAAATAAAGAATAAGACACGTACCTTATTTAGTAGTTAAGCTAACTTTAAAGAAGAATTAAGATATATTTTTAGAGAGATAGATATAGAAAGCTAGATAGAGAAGGCTATATCTCGTCTAAAGTAGACTAAAGTAGTTTTCGCTTATATAGTAGAGTTTAAGCAACTATAAGTATAAATTAATTAAAATAATTTAGCACTCTAAATAGTATATAAAGTAGGTCTAAAGGAAAATATTAAAGACGAACTTATATACTATAATAAGCTAAAGAATTTATACTTATTAATTAAGTTAGTAATAAGAATTAATATATAATTATAAGAATAGAAGGAAGCCTAGAAGAGATATAAACTAAAGCTATTCTTTACTAATACTTAAAGGTATTAAAGTAATAAGAATTATAATAAAAATATATATATAACTAGTAAAGTATAAGATAAGTTTAAGGATAAGAATAAAGTCTAAAGAAAGTTTAATAATAGTCTTTCTAAAAAAAAATACTAGAAGCGTTATAATAGTAAGGTATACCTCTACTATAGTAAAGTAAGACACTTATATAGAGACTACTTAAAGAATAAAGTTAAGTAAGAAGTAGTTAAGATTAGAATGCTATAGATAGTAATACTATACCTAACTAAAGAGCTAAATAAGACTCTTAGCAACCTAAACCTATATAATAAAGTAAGATAAGCTACTAATAAAGCCTTTAAGCTAGTAAAGAAAGTAATAGAACTTTAAGACTTTAAGTAGGATAAACTACTACTAATAAATTAGTAGATTAAAAGAGTAGAGGTACTACGCTATCTAAGAAACCTATAGTACTAAATTTATAAAAATACTAAGTACTAAGCTAATAATTATAATATTAAAGAATAAATTATAATTATAAGACCCTATATAGAGGAAATTATCTATAAAGCTACTTAAAAATAACTTAGATTTAAGAAATTTAATAATAAGAAGACGCCTTAGATATTTAAGAAATAAATAGAGTAATATAAGCGCCTATATTAGGTTAACTACCTAAGATAGTATAATTATTACTTAAGAAAGCAAGAAGAAACTAGGAATAATAAGAATAATTACTACTATATTAACTTATAGTATAATAAGTGTTAAGTATAGTATTATTAGATATACTAGCTAGAAGAAAAGGAAGCTTATAAGAAGCTATACTAGATTAATTATATAACTAATTACTAGTTCTATAGAGAATAATAATAGAATACTTAAAAGGTAGACGACTACTACTATAGTATAATATCTACTAAGAAATATAATATAAAGAACTATAGAATATATAAAGATATAAGACTAAAAGTTATAATAACTAGAGTACCTAGATAGAATTAAGAAAAGTTTAAGAAAGAAAAGAGCTATAAACAACTCTTATAAATATATTATAAGAAGGAATATACCTTCTACTAATTATAGTTTAAAGATACTTATAAAGTAAATAATTACCTCTATAGTACTTTATTAGTAAATATCTATAAAGTAGATAGATATTTAATTTATAAGATAAAGAAGCTAAGTATAATAAGAGAAGTTATAAAGAAAGATATACTATACTAAAATACCTATTAGAGCTTCTACTATAATAATTAGTATATAATATACTATTCTACTAAAGATAGTAAAGGCTACTTTCTTAAGAAGAGGAAAAGTAAGTAGATAAAAAACTAAGATACTACTAGAGATAAAGTTACGCTAGTAAAAGTAGTCTTAAAACAACTCTTAAAAAAGTATATAAACTAGAAGTATAAAATTTATAGCTATAAGCTATAGTACTTATAAATAAATATAAGGTAATAGCGCTTATAGATAGTAGATCTATATAAACTATTATCTTACTCTAAGTAGTAGAAAGAAATAATATACTCTATTAGACTAAGAAGGTACTAATATAAGTAGTATTAGCTAATAATAGTTCTATAATATATAGAAATAGCTAAATTTAACTTAAGACTAAGGTAGTACTATTACGCCTAGCTAGTTAAGAAAGCTAAATAAAGATTAGTATTATAGATCTTAGTAAGACTAAGATAATAATTAGCTATAACTAGTTATTAGAATATAACCTTACTATTAATTAGTAAAAGAAATTAATATATAGCTAAGAACCTATATATAAAGTTACTAGTATATAATAAGAAATATATCTAATAGATTAACGCGTAAACCTAAATAAAAGATTTAGTATAATTTTACTATATAAGATTATAAAAATTTATATAAAGAACCCTTAAAAAGTAAGAGTTATCTAGATATAATAGGTTGTAACTATAAAGGAAGAACTAGTACTATAAGTCATATCTATAAATAATAAACTACTACTAGTAATTTTAGTAGAATACTAAATATTAAAGTTTAAGAAACTATTTAAGGAAAATAAAGTAATAAACTTAGTAGAATACTAGAATTAGAATTATAAGATTATTTTAAAGAAAGAAGTAAAGTTAAGCTTAAGAGAAATATACTCTATAGCGCCTAAGTATAATACTAAGCTATAAGATTACCTCTAGAAAAACTTTAAGAAGAGATTTATTTAACTAAAATTAAGCTTAATAGCCTTACCTATATTATTTATAAAGAAGCCTAATAAGAAGTAGTAACTATATATTAATTTTAGAAGGTTAAATAGCGTTACTTAAAAGAATTAATATCTCTTACTACTAATTATAGAGCTTATAGATTAACTTTAGAGAGCTAAGTAGTTTATAAAGTTTAACGTTTAGAAAGGATTTTACTAAATTAGAATTAAAGAAGGTTATAAGTAAATAATAATATTTAAGATAAAATATAGACTATTTAAGTATATAGTTATACTATTTAAGTTAATAAATATACTAGTAACCTTTTAATTAGTTATTAATAATGCGCTTTATAAATATCTTAGAATCTTTATTACTATATATCTAGATAATATACTAGTATACTCTAATAGTATACGTAAAGAATATATTAAGTATATTAAAAAGGTCTTATAGAAGCTTAAGAAATATAAGCTATACCTTTAACTAGGGAAGTGTTAGTTTTATATATAGGAAATAGAGTTCCTTAGATTTATTATCTTAACTAAAGGAAATAGAGTTCCTTAGATTTATTATCTTAACTAAAGGAGTAAAAATAAACTCTAAGAAGATATAAACTATATAGGAATAGCTAAAACTTAATATAGTTAAGAATATCTAATCCTTTCTAGGATTTATAAACTATTATTAAAAGTTTATTAAAGATTACTTAAAGATTATAGCACCCCTTATAAAGATAATAAAGAAGAAAATAGATTTTAAATAGGAATAGAAATATTAGGAGACTTTTAATTAGATTAAGTAAATATTCTTAGAGGCGCTAGTACTTAAGATATATAACCCTTAATAATCTACTAGAGTTAAGACTAACGCGTCTAACTACGTACTTAGAGCTATATTATTATAATAGTATATAAATAAGAAATAGAGACTAGTGTTCTACTATTTATAGAAGTTCTTAGGAGTAGAACTTAACTATAATATTTATAATAAAGAACTCCTTAAAGTAGTTAATACCTTTAAATAATAGAAGGTATACTTATTAGAACTCTCTAATATAATTAAGGTTTTTACTAATTACTAAAATTTAATAAATTTTATAATAATAAAGAAACTTAATTAATAATAAGTCTAATAGGCTAAAACGCTTACTTAGTTTAACTTTAAGATTATATACTATATAGAAATACTTAATAGAGTAGTAGATACTTTAAGTAAAAAGTCTAATTTATATAAAGAGGGTTATAAGGAACTATATAACGTCTTACTTAAGATGATACTTAATAGTAGTCTAAAGTATAACTAGCTAAAACTAGCTAAAGTAGCTAAAGTAGCTAAGTAAGTAGAAACGCTATAGTAATAATAGTAGTAGTAAGTAGCTAGCTAGTAGTTTAAGCCTAATAAAGTAAGCTCTAATAAACTATTAAATAATAAACGAAAGTACTAAGATATAGTTTTAAAGAACTAAATATATATACCTCTATATATAAGATTAAATCTTATATAAGAACTATATAAGTCTATAAAATATAGATATATAAGAATTAAAGAAATAGTTAAATAACTATCTAAAGTATTTATAATACTACGTATACGTACGAAGGTATAGAAAATACTAAGTAACTATTTAGTATATTACTAGAATAAGTCTAAGAGATATAAGCTCTATAGCCTATTATAACTCTTATAGCTACTATCTAAACTATAAATAAGTATAATAATAGACTTTATAGTAAAGCTTCTAAGATTATTAGAACTAAGATTAGCTTAATTTTATAATATAATACTAGTAATTATAAACTAATTAACTAAAATTGTAAAGTTTATACTTATAGAAGAAACTATTATAGTAGAAGAATACGCGTATAAAGTTACTAAAGTATTAGTATTAGAGTATAAGATACCTAAAGAGTTTATTACTAATTATAATAAACTATTTATATCTAAATACTAGAATATATTTCTAGTAAAGTTAAGTATTAAGAAGAAGCTTTTAATAAGCTTTTACCTAGAAATAAATAGCTAGATAGAATAAACAAACTAGATATTAAAATAGTACCTATAAATATACGCTAATAAATTATAAGATAACTAGGTAGAGCTACTACTAATAGTATAATTAGCCTATAATAGTATAAAATCTATAATAACGAAGTATTTACTACACTACGCGAACTATAGATATAAGCTAGTAGCTTATTAAGATCTAAAGAATATTAAGAGTATTATAGTAGAAGTAGATAATAAAGCAAAGCTTATAAAAGAATTATATAAAGAATTAAGTAAGAATATAGCTTAAAAGAACTATATAATATCTAAAGTAGTAAATAAATAAAGAATTAAAGAACTAACCTTTAAGAAGGGGGATAAAGTTTTTCTATTATAATAAAACCTAAAAACTAAATAACTATATAGAAAATTAGATAACCTCTAAGTAAGATTATTTAAGATTCTAGAGGAAATAAGAAAAGTAAACTATAAGTTAAAACTCCTATAAAGTATATAAATCTACTCTATCTTTTATAAGAAACTCTTAGAACTAGCACCTCTAAATACTAAACTAGTAATAGATATAAAGCTTAAAGACAACAAGTATAAGATTAAAGAAGTTAAAGACCTATAGAAAATTAGTAGTTAGTAGAAGTACTTAGTTAAGTAGCGAGGATAGCTTAAGAGCTATAACACTTAGAAACCTAAAGGAAATCTAATAAACTATAAGTTACTAGTACGTAATTTTTACTAGAGATAACTAAAGAAATAAAAGTTAACTTTAAAGTAGAGTAATTAGACTCTATAAAGAGAGAAAGAGGAAAAGAATAGTTAAAAGAAGAATTAAGAGGATTAGCCTATAACTAGCCTAAATTAGCTAATAGTTTAGATAGTAGTAGTTTAATAATAAGAGGGCCTATACCTCTAAGAGCTAAGCTCCTCTTAGCCTACTCCTTTGTATAATCTTAGATAGTAATTATTATAAGATTATAACGCGTAAAGGTATATTTCTTATTTTTTATTTCTAGAAGCTTATAATAAGTACGCGTAGTAGCCTCTTTAATAAGAGTAAGTTTTAGTTCTATACACTCTTACTTAACTTAAATTTCTTCCTACTCTTTCTTAGAAATAAATAAACTACACTTAGCGCTAACTAAGATATACCTAATATAATAGCTAGAGAACGTTTTAATAAAGTAATATATTTTCTTCTCCTTATAGCGCTTATAATAAAAATCTATTTTAATACTCTCCTCTTTAGCTTATAAAGTATAAGTATACTTCTATTTAGTTAAAGTTTAAGTATAGAGGGCACGTTATTTTTAGACCTTAGGTATAGTTAAGAAGGCTAGAGTTAGGAAAAGAATAGATATAATAGCCTAGGGCCTACTAACCTTATATATAGCTAATAATTTAATACGTAGCGTAGTAAAATAATAATTTAAGGTATTAAGATAATACGCCTAAAAGAGAGGATAATATTATAAATAATAAGAAGGATTCTCTTCTTAATAAAGGGATAGAAAGTAAGGAGCCTATAGAACGTCTATATTAAAAGGTAATAATTAATATAAGGCGTAGATTACGTAACTTAGTATCTCGCTAAGATAAGATATCTAGAGATACTAGGTTCTCTAAAGATACTAGGATATCTAGAGATACTAATAATATCTAAGATACTAGTAGCTTAGCTAGATGCTAAGACTAAAGTAATAAAGATATAAGGATAGATAGATTTTATTATTTACTCTTATTATAGTTAACTTAAATTATACTTTCTTACTAGTATCTTTACTTAATAAAATTATTACCTATTAGTCTATAGTAATATAGATTAAGTTGTCTAACCTATTATTACTTTTCTATCTAAGTATACTACTCTACTATCTTACTAGATAAACTTTATAGAATACTAACGTAAGGCTTATTAGCTATAGTAGTAGACCTAACTAGAGTAGTATAGACCTAAACCCCGTATAATAGATAACTACTAAGAAATTAATTAGTAGAAGTTAACTACTAATTTCTTAGTATTAACGCTAGATTACTAATAGTTATCTTATTAGTAGTAGTTAACTACTAATAAACTAAGTTATTAAGAGGGGTTAATAGCTGATTAACTGCTAGATAGGTAATTAGTAGTTAGTAACTACTAACAAATAAGCTAGTAGTTATAGTTAACTACTTAATAGTTAATTAGTAGTAGTTAACTACTAGTAAGTTAGCTATTAATAGTAGTTAACTACTAGTCATTTAATTAGTAGGAGTTGTTAACAGTAGATAACTACTAATTATATTAAGTTTTTATTATATTAGACGAAATTAAAAGTTTTAGTCTATAGGCTTTCTATAAATAAAGCTTAAGTTCTATAGTTATATTATTACTTAGCTATAATTATATCTTCTTATACCTATTATTATCTTTATTAATTAGTAATTACAAGTCTAATTACTAAGCCCTTACTAAGCTTAATTACTAAGCTATTACTAATTAATTTTCTATAATTGTTAGTAAGTAATTATATAATTACTATATTAGTGATATACTACGTGATCTTATTTTTATAAAATTCTTATATAAGCTATTCTTTATTTTAATAAAGAAAGTATTATATCCTCTCTATAGTACTTTCTTTATAGGTTATAAGCCTAGCTAGGTGCTATAGCTTAAAAGAATTTTATTAACTTTATATTTATATTATATCTTTATAAATAATATATTATATAAAGAGTATAGTACTTAGAACTTCTTTTAAGATTCTAAGTACTACTTTAGAGTTTTTTAACTTAACTTATACTTTAGTTCTACTAGTATTTTAGTTATCTTTAGCTTTTAAGCTTATTTAAGATATAAATATATCTTTTATAAGTTAGCTTTAGACGCTATTATATATAGAAAACTAGAGAAGAAGTAGTTTTATATATTTTTATATATATAGAATACAAAGAAGCTTTTAGTTATTTATTTATTTTAATTACTTAGAAGAAATAAGAGTATTCTAAGTACTAAATAAGTAGTTTAATAGTATTAGCTAAGACTTTTTCTAGTATTAGTCCCTACTTACTCTACTTATAGGAATATAAGATATTAGAGTTTTATATACGTTATTCTTATTTAGGAAGTAGTAGAACTACCTACGTATATTATTTTAAAAGCAAACTAGCTAGAGGCTTTAATAAGCTTTAGTAGATCTATTTTACTAGATTAATATTTATAAAAAGACGCCTTAAAAACGCGTTCTACTTTATAAATACTAGTAATTATAATCTTAGTTAGGAAAAAACTAAGAATCTCTATCGTTATTAATTATCTAAAAATAAAGAGTTTATTACCTTTAGTATCTACTTTAGATACTATTTTATTTTATTAGTTTATACTTTATTTTAAAGTATAAAAAGTTATTTAGTTATTTTTTATAAGATAACTATAAATATAAGATACTTTTATATAAGTATTCTTAAGCTACTATAGATCTATTTTCTATCTATGTATAAGCTATATTGAATTATTTTTATCTTAAAAATTATAAATTAAGATAGTTTAAGCTTTATAAAATAGAAAGTTAATTTAAACTACTTAAGCTTAAAGGCTCTAGTAGTTATAATATTTAGGCTATTAGGTTAGAAGCCTTACTTACTAAAGAAGGTTATTTAGAATCTATAACTTTAGATTTAAATAACTATATTAAATTTAAAAGAAATAACTTAGAAGAAAAAGCTTTAAATGCTTCTAGTTATATTCTTTTAATACTTAAAGATAGGCCTTTACTTTAAGTTAGATTTATTAAAAATCCCTTTCTACTTTAGTCTACTTTAAAAAACTTCTATAAAGCTAAAGGCTTTAGTAGTAAATTTTTAATATCTAAAGAGCTAATTAATACTACTATATATACTTTTAAAGAAAATCTAAAATAGTATCTTAATTACTTTAGAAAGTTAATAAATAACTTAGAAGTAAAAGATATTATTCTTCCTAATAAGTTTATTATAGCTCTATTATTAAATAATTTATCTAAAAAATATAATTATTTAGTAATAATAATAATATAAAGTATTAGATTAGATATTTCTAATCTAGTATTAGAAGATATAATGTCTAATTTATTAGATAAATATTATAGAGTTACTACTATTACATATAATAATAAATTTAATACTTATAATAATAGTAGTATTAGGCTTAGTTATTCTACTAAAGATACTAAACCTAATGTTTTTAAAGATAAAGATAGTGATATTAAAATAGCTTTAACTACTCAAAATAATAATAAAAATATTAAAAATAATAAAGTAAAAAAGATTTGTTCTAATTGTAATAAATATAGCTATTTATTAGATACTTATTTTTTATTACACCCGTATTTAAAAATAAATAAAATAATTAATAATACTATTATTAGTAATAACGAAGATAATACTACTAATAATATAAATAAAGAAGTTATTTTAAATATAAAAGTAGTTGATAAAAAATATTTAACTATTAAATTTATCTCAGATAGTAGAGCTATAGTCTATACCTACTAGATTAGAGAACTTTTTAATAGTATTAATCCCTCTACTACTTATATTTAATAGGGTAATACTAATAATAGTATATTAGCTAGCGGTGAAGGCTCTATTACTATAAAGTTTTCTAGTTCTAATAAAGTTATTAGACTAGATAAAGTACTATACGTACTTAAACTAGGATTTAATTTACTAAGTTTAAGTTTAATAACTAGTAAAGGCTTTAATATATCTTTTAATAAAGATAATAGTTTTATTTACAATAGTAGCTCTAAATTAATAGCTAAAGGTAGCTATATTAATAATATTAATACCTTCTATACTTAACGTTCTAAAGATAGAACTAGTATAGCTTTAAATATAAATCTAGATAATAATATAGATAATACTAGTCTTAATAATAATAATAGTTTAATAGACTTTAATAGTAGTAATAGCGTAGATTTATTATATTATAGATTTAGGTATATTAATACTAAATCTATTAAATACCTAGAAAATAATACTATAGGTGCTATTATTAATAAAAAAGACTATAGTAATTCTAAAGCTAGCTTAGATAATTATACTATTTATATAGAATCTAAGCTAACTAAAAATAGAAGTACTCTTACTTCTACTAAGGTATTTAGTTATTTAGACTTAATCTATATAGATATAGGTAGACCTATTACGCCTAAAATATTTAGAGAATCTAAATACTATATTACTTTTAGAGATAGTTATACTAAGTATTTAATAGTAAAACTAATAATATCTAGAAAAAATATAGTAAATATTATATCTAAAACTATTAATAAACTAGATCTAGAAACTAGTAATAGTTTAGATAATAAAAGCCCTTTTAATAATAATAAAGTAAAAGCTCTATAATTAGATAATAAATTTAAATCTAATGAGTTACTTAATTATTTAGAAGATAAAGGTATTAAAACTAGATTTTCTAGTCCTTATACTCCTAAATAAAACAAAGTAGTAGAGATTATTAATAGAATTTTAATTTATAAAGTAAGAGCTCCATTAATTAATTCTAATTTACCTAAATCTCTATGGAGAAGCTATTTTAACAGCTACTTACCTATATAATAGAACGCTAAATAGTTATATTAATTTTAAAACTCCTTATTATTTAAAATACTAAACTAAGCCTAATATTAAAAATATTAAAATATTTAGTAGCTTAGCTTTTAATAAAAACCCTAAAATTTAGAGTAATAAGCTAGATAAAAGAGCTTCTACATTTTATTTAGTTAAATTTAAAAGTAATAATATATATAAATTATATAATCCTATTAATAATAGAGTAATTAACTCTAGAGATTGTAAAATAATTAAAGGTTACTTCTTTAAACCTAATAATTATTAAAATATTAAAGATATCTATTCTAAGTTTAATAATAACTTAGATAATAATAAAGATATTGATAACTCTAAAGACGGGTTAAATAAACCGTTTAAAAACACTAGTAGAGTTATTAAAAAGGTTAAAAATCTTTAAAATAAAATAATAGAAGAAAACTATAGTTTAGACGAACTAGGCTTAAATACTATAATAATAGAAGATAATATTAGTTATATTAAAATAAATAACTATATTAACTCTATTATTAATTGTAAATTAGATTATAAAAATCTATATTATAAATCTATCTTAGAAACTATTCTTAATACTTCTATTAATAATAGCTTAATAGAATCTAAAAGCTTTGAAGAAGTATTAGAAAGAAAAGATAAAGATTTATATATTAAAGCTATAAAAATAGAGGTAGACGATTTAATTAAATCTAATACTTAATATTTAATTATTAAACTTACTATTAATAATAGAATTATTAAAGGTAGATAGGTTTTAAATAAGAAACTTAATCTAGATAATAGTATTAAGAAATATAAAGCTAGATAGGTAGCTAAAGGTTTTTAACAATAATATAATATAAACTATAAAAAAACCTTTACTTCTACTAGTAAACCTAGTATTATTAGATTATTATTATCTTTTTTTTACTATTTAGATTAAAAAAACTATACTTAGGACGTTAAATAAGCGTTTCCTAATATAGAATTAGATAATAATGATACTTTAGTATAACTACCTATAGGCCTAGAAGAATATATTCTTAATAAAGCCTTATTTAATATTAAAGATAAAGCTTTAATAAAATATATTAAAAATATAATAGCTACTAAAAACAATAAAAATATAGTTTATAAGCTAAATAAAGCTCTTAATAGAATAAAATAAGCATCTAGGTAGTAGTAATTATTTCTAACTAAAATATTAGAAGAGTTAGATTTTAAAAGCTTTAAGAAAGATAATAGCGTTTTTATTAATAAATTTAAACCTATTATTTTAGCTATATATGTTAGTAATATACTAGTATTTACTAAAAATAAAAATTTAATTAATAATCTTTATTCTAGTATTTCTAAAATATCTATATTAGAAATAACTAATTTAGGAGAAATAAAAGAATTCTTAGGTATTAAAATTTTAAGAGATAGATCTAAAAAATCTATTATAATAACGCAAAGAAGCTTTATTAATAAAGTCTTATTTAAATATAATAAGCTTTTAAATAAGAAGAAAACTCTACCCTTACTACTAGGTACTAAGCTATTAAAAAACTAAGAAGATAATAATCCTACCTTAACGAAGGATTTTTAAAAAGAAATAGGTAGTTTAATCTTTTTAACTATCTTTACTAGGCCTAATCTAGTATTTAGTGTAAATTACTTAGCTAGATATATATCTAATCTTAGCTTAGAGCATTATAAGTACTTAAATAATATATTTAGCTACTTATTAAATACTAAAAACTATAGATTAAATCTATGTTTATAATCCTAATCGCAAAATTATATAAATAATACTATTAACTTAATAAGTATTAGCGATTTAGATTAGGGGGGTAATATAGATAGTAGAAAATCTACTAGTAGAAATATTTTTATTTTGCAAAATAATTTAAATAATTAGTAAAAGAAAATTATGGCTATTAGTTAGATATCTAAACTATAAAAGGTAGTTACAATTTTAAGCGCTGAAGCTAAATATATAGCTTTAAAAGTAGCTACTAAAGAAACGATTTATTTAAATAACTTTATTAAAGAGTTATTCAGCTTTAATTTAACTAAAGAATTTATTAGTATTTTTAATACTATGAATACTATTTAAATAGATAGCTAAAGTGCTATTAAACTAGCTAATAATCTAATTTACTACGCTAGAACAAAACACGTTAATATAACTTATTACTTTGTTAGGGAAAACTTAATAGAAAGTAATATAAACTTAATCTATAAACCTATAAAGACTATATTAGTAGATAATTTAACTAAAGCTACTAGCACTAATAAGTTTGAAAAGTTTGTTATTAGAGTTAATTTAGTTAATTTAGAATAAATAAGTTATTTAACTTAATTTATTCGTACGTTATTAGATATTTAACTACTAATAGCATTAATTAATAGTTCTAACAACTAATAAATTTTGATCTACTATTTAAAAAGTTATTATATTAGTATTATAATTAGCTAAACTATAATTAAACGAGTAAACCTAGTAGATTTAATTTTTAATTTATATTTACATTAGTAGTTATAATAATCGTTTAAGAATAAGCGTTTACGTTTATTACTATAAAATATAATATAAATATAAGCAAAATAATAAATATATAAAAAAAACTTATATATAAATATATATATATATAGAATTATATATATATATATATTAGTTTTACTTAAGAATATTAATCTAGTAAAACTATAATACTTATCTTTATTATTATAATAAAAAAAAAATATAAAATTAATATTAAAATTATAGGGTTGTGTAAGTTATAGAATAATTTTTCTATTATTTTATTTATTATAATAGCTATAATAGGTATAGTGTTAGATAAATAACTTAGTAATTACTTCTATAACTAATTTATTATTTATTATTTTCAAGCTATTTCTTACTAGCTATTTTAAGCTTATTATAAATTACTAATAAGCTACTTAATAACTCTACTTAACTACCGTTAACCTTGTTTAACGGTAGTTAACTACTAATAACCTTATTATTAACAAAAGATAACTACTAAGAAATTAATTAGTAGAAGTTAACTACTAATTTCTTAGTATTAACGCTAGATTACTAATAGTTATCTTATTAGTAGTAGTTAACTACCGATAAACTAAGTTGTTAAGAGGGGTTAATAGCTGATTAACTGCTAGATAGGTAATTAGTAGTTATTAACTACTAACAAATAAGCTAGTAGTTATAGTTAACTACTTAACAGTTAATTACTAGTAGTTAACTACTAGTAAGTTAGCTATTAACGGTAGTTAACTACTAGTTATTTAATTAGTAGGAGTAGTTAACAGTAGATAACTACTAATTATATTAAGTTTTTGTTATATTAGACGAAATTAAAAGTTTTAGTCCGTAGGCTTTCTATAAAAGAAGCTTACGTTCTATAGTTATATTATTACCTAGCTACAATTATATCTTCCTATACCTATTATTATCTTTATTAATTAGCAATTATAAATCTAATCACTAAGCCCTTACTAAGCTTAATTACTAAGCTATTACTAATTAATTTTCTGTAATCGTTAGTAAGTAATTATATAATTATTATATTAGTAATATACTACGTAATCTTATTCTTATAAAATCATTATATAAGCTATTCTTTATTTTAATAAAGAAAATATTATATCCTCTCTATAATACTTTCTTTATAATAATAACTATAGTTTACTATACTACTACCTTTATTATAACTTAATTTTAGTTATTTTACTTAATTAAGATTTATTAAAGATATAAGCTTACTAGCTAATCTCTAATAGAACTAAGAACTTAACCTTTAACTAGGAAACGCTAATTAATCTATTATTAGAAGCTATTATACTATTATCTAGTAATATCTATTTATTACACTATAGATTATATAAGCTACTACTAAGAAGACTCTTTTAGAATCTAAGATAATAAATATAAATAGTAGTAGAATAGCTAGTAGATAGAAAGAAGAGAAGAGTAAAGTAAATCTTATAGTACTACCTTAGAAAGGTAATTTAACTATTCTCTTTCTTTTAGTAATATCTTTTTATCTCTTATTTATCTCTTTTTACTAGAATCTTTAATAAGCTACCTCTAAGTCTATTACTAGATAAGTAGAAGGTAGAGACTTCTACTATAATAGCTAAGCTACTAATATAACTAATATCTAAATAAAGTCTAAACTAGTTTCTTTTAAAGATTAGTAAGAACTATAAAGATATAAAAGCCTACTATCTATAATAGCTTATTTAGTAGTTTTATAATATCCTTTTATATAAGGCCTATAAGTATTAAATTAAATCTTAGATTACCTATATTCTACGCACTCTTATATTTTTCTAAAGTAACTCTACGTCTAAAATAGATCTAATTTATCTTACTTATACTATTATATTATATTAAAAAACTTACTATTACTAGTAATAGTATTTTAAATAATATTATAATAGTCTATTTAGATCTTATTAAGACTAAGAACTATTAAAGTTAACTTATAGTTTCTTCTATAGTAACTTTAAATATTTATATAGATAGGATTCTCTAGATCTTTTATTAACTAAGTTCTTTAGTTTAAAACTTCTATACTCCCTATAAAATAGATTATCTTTAAAAAAGTTATATAGAGTACGCTAAGATAGAGATATAAAGACTATTAAGAATCTATTAGCTTAGAAGATAACTACTATAGCTAATTAAAACCTATTAGATTTAGTAGAACTTTTAAAGTAAGTTACTTACTAAACTCTATACTCTTAAGAGAAGGTAACTAAAAAGAGGCTAGTTATTAAAATTGATAAAGAAGATTTAGAAGATAATTAAGTAAGAGCTATATAAGCTAAGATTACTAGACTAAACGTATAAGTTAAATAGTTAATACGTAAAAATACCCTAGCTAGAGATATCCCTATTTACTTAACTAAAACCCCCCTAATAATAACTAAACAACCTATCCTTAGATTAGGAAGGTTCTTATTAGTTATACTAGACTCTCCTAGCGTTAAACTAAGCGAACGCACTCTACCTATTAAAAACCTTAGTAATAGAAGTAATCTAATATTCTGCTAATAGTAAGTATTAATTTAAAACTAACTTAATATTAACTTAAACTACTATTAGAGTAAGCGTACTAAAATAGCTCTAATATAGAGTTATACTATAGGTATAGCTAAAGGTTACCTAAAATTATAGTATCTTACTAAACTAGGTAAGAATTAGTTTAAAACTATTAAAGATATAATTTTCTTTCTTAAAAAGTCTTTTATATTTAGTAATAAATAAGTAAAAAGTTAAGTAGCTTTTTACTAACTATTAAAAGAGAAGAAAGAGACCTTTTTAGAATTTAAAGCTTAATTTATTAGCGCAGCTATAAAAGAGTCTATACTTAGGTTAAAATAGCTATTCTACTTATAAGAAAAGATTACACTAGTATTAAGAATACTAAATTTAAGATTTAAATATTTATAAGTAAGTTTATTAAAAAAGATAATATAATACCTAACTACTTTTAATATAGAATAAAAAAATACTTTTTTAAGCTACCCCTAAACAATTAACTTAATTTAAGTTAAACTCTCTTAATAAAATAAATTCCTTAACTAAATTAGAATTATTATATATATCTTTATAATACTAAACTTAATTTAGTTCTAATACTTTCTTATACTATTTCTTCTACCTTAAGACTACCTTTAAAGACTCTTAACTCTAAAAAAGCTTACTATAGTAACTACTATAACTATAGTAAGCTTAGATACTATACTAGTAATTATTTAATTTCTAGAGTAAAAGAGATTAAAGCTAAAAAAGAAGAATTTATAGACGCTTAAGAATACTACTTAGACTTAAGCTAGATAGAAAATAATAAAGCTTAAGAAAACTCTTTAGCCTAAATATAAATAAGTATAACTTTACTAAGATTAACCTTTTAAACTTATTTAGAGGAAATTATTTTTATATTCTTACTATTTTATACTTAAAGAGCTATAGCGTTAGTTTATAATTATTAATTAATACTAGAGCTTAAGGTTTTCTTTTTTTAAATTTTATAATTACTTATTTAATTTCTAAGTCTCTTTTAGTTCTTATTTAAAAGCTACTCTTTAAGATTATAGTAAAAGGATTTTAAGACTAGGTCTAAACTTAAGTAAATAAGTATATCTAACTATATATTTATATTAATAGCTATAAGGTTCTTTACTATCTCTTTATTATTAGAGATTTAGGTTTATAAGATTATATTATTAGAATAAAGTAGTTATAATATTTTTAACATTAGCTAAATATAGCTTAGAGTAGAATTTTATAGCTAGCTAAGTATTCTTCTATATATAATTCTAACCCTCCTCTCTTAGTATAGTTTAAATAACTTATATATAATATAAATATAGTTTTAGATATTTAGCGCTAAGATACTCTTTAAAAGAAGTATAACTATTAAAAATATACTAGCCTTTATTAGAGAGTAGTTTAATAAATCTATAGTTATTCTAAACTCTCTAAGGTATATCTACTTCTACTAGTAACTAAACCCTCTCTAGACTCTATTTAGACTTTCTTTATTATAACTCTTTCTTCTTATATTATAATTATTTCTACTAATACTTTCTACTATACTATAAAATAGAAGAAAAATATATTTTTTACTACTAGTATTTATAAAATTAATAGGATTTTATAAAAATAATTAGATAAAAATAATTCTAAGAACGTAAAGCTTATTTAAGACTAGCTTCTACTTAAATATAATTCTTACTATAATATATTTAGTAAATCTACTATAAATTAACTACTAGAATATTATTAATATAACTATAAGATTATACTTACTAAACCTCTTCTAAACTAGTTTAGCTCTTTATATAAGTAAAGTACTAAGAAGTTAAAAGCTATAAAAGCCTTTATATTAGAGAACTTATAAAAAGAATATATTAACTCTAGTAGTAGCTTCTTTACCTCCTTTATTTTATATATTTAGAAGCCTAATAGTAACCTTTATATTTATATTAACTACTATAAGCTTAACTTAATTATATAGAAAGACTTTTACTTAATTCTCTATATAAATAAATTATTAGCTTATACTTATAAAGCTAAAATCTTAATAAAATTAGATATTTATATAGCCTTTAATAAGATTTAAATAAATTTTAACTCTAAGAAATATACTACGTTCTAAACTTATTATAAAACTTATAAATTTAAACTTTTACTTTTTAGACTATATAATAGACTAGCTATATATTAGCGCTATATAAATAATATACTAATCAAATTCTTAGACTTATTCTATATTATCTATTTAGATAATATCTTAATATATTCTAAGTTACCTAGAGACTATATCTAATATATATAGTAGGTACTAAAAAGGTTATAAATAGCTAGACTTTAAGTTAATATTAAGAAAAATAAATTCTATATTACTTAGACTAAATACCTAAATTATATACTAATAAACTAAGAATTAAAAGAAGATTTTGAAAGGGAAAAGCTCTAAAGAACTAGAAACTACTTATACTTATTATAAGTATAAAGTTATTCTTAAGCTTTATTAAGTTTTACTACTAATATATACCTAAATACTTATAAGTTACTAAATAACTTTTAGCTTTTTAGAGTCTCTTATATTCTTTTATATAACATTTAAATTATTAAGCTACTTTTAATAAGTTAAAATCTACTCTTCTCTAAATACTAACCTTATATTACTACTAACTAGAGTATAATATAAAGGTAGAAATAAATATCTCTAATAGTATTATAGCTAGCGTTCTCTCTTAACTTTAGCCTAATAATAAATAGTACCTAATAGTATTCTTTAGTAAGGTTCTAGCTAGATTAAAACTAATTTAGAAGATCTATAATAAAAAACTATTTACTATAGTTACTACTGTTAATAAATAGTAACTTAAACTACTTTCTACTAAATCTTAGATTAATATATATTTAAATTACTATTCCTTAAAATACTTTATAAACACTAAGGTTTTAAACGCTAAATAAGTAAAGTAAGCTAAAGAGCTAGCCCTCTTTAATTTTCTTATCTATTACACGCCTAGTAAGAGTAATACTTATACTTATATTCTCTTATAGTAAGAATAAGATATAGAAAATCTTAAGTTAGCTTAAACTAATAATAAGTTATAAGTTCTACTTAGACTATACTATTAGAGATATAAGCTCACTAGCTAATCTCTAATAAAATTAAATACTTAACCTTTAACTAACAATCGTTAGATTAATCTATTACTAGAAGCTATTATGCTATTATCTAGTAATATTTATCTATTACGCTATAGATTACGTAAGCTACTACTAAGAAGACTCTTCTAGAATCTAAGATAACGAATATATAAGTAGTAGAAGAGTTAGTAGATAGAAAGTAGAGAAGAGTAGAGTGAATCCTATAGACTACCTTAGGAAGATAATTTAACTATTCTCTCTCCCCTAGTAATCTCTTTATCTCTTATTTATCTCTCTTAACTAGAATCTTTAATAAGCTACCTCTAAGTCTATTACTAGATAAGTAGAAGGTAGAGACCTCTACCTCTAAGCTACTAGTAGAATAAGTAGCTACTTCTATACCCTTTAGCTTACTATTAAGCTAGTCCTTCTAATAAGTTATAAGCCTAGATTACGCGATCTATTAAAGCTTCTAGTACTATACGTTTATTATAATTTATTACAATCAGCGCTATCTATATAAGAACTATACCTATCTAGGTTAGATTCTTAGTAAGAGCTAGAGTAATAAGAGTTAAGAGGACAACTATGGTAATAAGCTAAGAAACTCTACTATCTAAAGTTAGATTAGCTAACTAGAATCTAGCTATTAAGTAACTAGACAATCTAGCAATTAATTAATCTATTAATTAATCAGCCTATTAACTTATCAATCTATTAGCCTACTAAGTCACTAAGTTATTAATCTATTAATCTATTAATTTATTAATATATTAATATTAGTATTATTAATAATAGTATTAGTTAACTAGAATATCGCTGATATTAATCTAACCTAACTAGTCAAAATAAGTAGATCTATTAAATAAATACTAGATAGTAGAGCTAGTGCGCATATCTATTCCAACTAAACACTATTTAGGACTATTAATAATATTACTAACACCTATATTAAATAGAGCAATATAGGCACGCTATTACTAGTAATTATAAAAGAAGAAGTACTAATTACTTTTACTAGCACTAATTAATTAATTATACTAAAAGAAGTACTTCTTATACTAGAGTTTCGTATTAATCTACTTAGTCTCTATTAATTAGTCTAAAAAGGAGCTAAATTTTCATTCGCGAGGAACTATAGTCTAATTACCTAATCTAGCTAAATACTTACTAAAGGCTATTATAATTAAAGAGTTGTAATCTTTTATACAACTAGTAATAACTAACTAATTAATTAGATCTATATATAAGCTAATTATACTATATTACTGAAAGAATAACCTATACTATCTAAATAATTATTAAATAATACGCAACTATTAGATTAGCTAAAGCTAATAGAATAGCTTGATTAATTAAACTTAGTAACAACTGATTAAACTAATCAATCTAATTAAAATGATTAAATTAATTAAATTAAACAAATCAATTAAATAAAACAAAACGATTAAATTAATCTATTATACTAACGTTTCAGCTATATTAGTAAAATAAGCTTAAATAAGCTTTATAAGAATACTAATAGAATGAAGGCAAATATTAAAACTAACAAATCGTTTAGTAACTATAAAATCTACTTAAAGAGTAAATTTACTAGCAAAATAAGCAGAAATCCACTAACAACTTAAGTTAATAAATTTAGCGATCTAATCTACTACAATCTAGGAGGACCTATTAAGCTAAGAATAAATAAGAGCTATAGGTACTATATTACCTTTCTAAATTACTACATAAAATATCTAGAAGTAGATCTTCTTATATCTAGATTAGAGCTTATTATACTAGTTAAAGCTTTTATTAAAAGAGCTAAAGTTTAGGATTTAAAGCTAATGAAGCTTATTTAATTAGATAATAAGCTAAATACTAAAGAACTACAAAAGCTATTAAATTAAAGAGGGTTTAAGTTACGTTTTACTTCCCCCTTTAATCCTAAAGCTAAAGGTAGTGCAGAATAAATTAATTAAACTCTATTTAATAAAATTAGAGCTCTATTATTTAAAGCTAAAATACTAAACAAACTTTAGGTAAAAGCCTTACTTATAGTAGTTTATCTATATAATAGAACACTATATAGTTCTATTAATTTTTAAACGCCTTTTAAAGCCAAATATAGTAGTAAACTAAATATAAGTAATATTAAAATTTAGGGATTACTAGCATATTAAAAAGAACTAAAAGAATTTATAAGTAAGCTTAATTCTTCAGTCCAACTATATTACCTTACTAGTTATCTAAGTAGTAATCTATATTAACTAATTAATCTAAAGTTAAATAAGATTATAACTATAAGAGACGTTTAAATCCTTAAAGGAGTGTTTAATAATTAAGCTTATAATTACAAATTATAACTAGAAATTAATCAATCTAACAATTAATTTAACAATCAATTAAATACTAATATAAATACTAACTAAAACCTCTATCCTATAAAAGATTAGACAAAACTAATAGATTAAAACAATTAGCAACCTACTAATTAAATAAAAACAGTTAGACGAAATCTAATTATACTTATTAAAAATAAAGCTAAAATAATAGAAATAGCTCTATCTACTAAGGTTATAATAGAGGATATTATTCTTAAAGAAATTCTTTTTACCTTAAAGGATATTACTAATCTAAAAAACTACTACTAAGTTCTAAAACATACTAATAAGGATTAATATTTATTAGTAATATAAAAAGAACTAGATTAATTATAAAAAATAATACTTAGACGCTTATACTAAGGCCTTCTAACTAACTAGAACTAAAAGGACGCTAGGTACTTAATAGAAAATATTAACAAAACAACGATTTTATCTTCAAAGCTCGTTAGGTAGCTAAAGGTTTTTAATAAGAGTTTAGTATTAATTATTAAGAAACGTTTGCTAATACTATAAGGCTTAATATTATCTATCTATTACTAGCGATTATAGTAGCCTAAGGCTAGGCTATATAGAGCTAGAATATAAAATAAGCTTTTCTAAACACACTAATTAACACTACTATATATATTAAATAACTAGAGGGATTTCTAAATCCTTAATACCTTTACTACGTTTACCTACTTAATAAGGCTCTTTATAGATTAAAATAAGCTAGTTGATAATAGTAGAAACTACTATTAAGCTTACTCTATTAACTAGGTTTTTAATCTCTACTAATTAATACAGCTACCTATATCTATTAAAAACGAAAAATAATAATTACAACCTATATAGACGATCTACTAATATTTAGATTAGATAAGCAAAGGATTAAATAGTTATTCTATAAGCTATCTAATATATTAAAGCTTAAAATTAAAGATCTTAGCAATATTACTAAATTCCTTAGTATTTAAATTACTCAATCCAATTAATTAATATATATTAGCTAATAAAGCTATCTAGAATAACAACTTACTTATTTTAATAAGTAAAACGTTAAGCTAAGAAAAATACTCTTACCTTAAGGTACTAAGCTTATAAAAAACGACTAAATAGTAACGCTAAAAGACACTAATCTATTTTAATAATAAATTAGTGCTCTAATCTATCTATCTATTTTTACTTAGCTAAATATTACCTACGTAGTTAATCTTCTATCGCGATTTATAGCTAATCTAAGTACTAAGCATTTTAGTAATCTTAACTACCTATAAGGATACCTATCCTAATTAAGCTAAATTAGACTATTTTATTAACTTAGCTCTAATATTTAAGACAGACTTATTAAAACTCATTAATCTACATTAATAGGATAAGATTAGATTAAGCTAATTAGATCTATAAATGTAGATTAGAGGGGTGATTTTAATACTCGCAGATCTACTATAGGATATATCTTCTTACTCTAGCTAAATAAAAGTTATTATGTAATTTTATAGTTATCTAAGCTATAACTAACTATCACGCTATTAAGCGTAGAAGCTAAATTTATAGCCTACTATAAGGTTACTAAATAGAGTATCTATCTAAACTAGATTATTAAAAGCATTAAACTACTATTTAATATACTATTAGATAGAATTATAATAATATACTTTAATAGCTAAAGCGCAATATAACTATCTAAAAACCCTACCTATCACGCGAGGACAAAATATATTAATATTTAATACTACCTCGTGCGTAAGAAGGTTAATAACAAATAGATCTAAATATAATACTAAAATACCTACTAGCTACTAGCTAATTATCTTACTAAATCTATAAACGCTAATAAGATTTAATATTTCTAATTATAATTAAATCTAGTTAATCTATTATATCTATTAGCTTAATCTAGCTTATTATATTAATCTAATCTATTAAATTAAACTAATCTATATTATTAGATTAAACTAATCTATTAAACTAATCTATTAATCTAATTTATTAAAACAATCTAACTTATTAGATTAATCTAAGTTATTAGCTTAAGCTTATTAGAATGAATAGATTAATTAGAACTAGTAGATTAATTAGATCTTAGCTACCTAACTTAAGAGGGTGTATTAGAGATATAAGCTTACTAGCTAATCTCTAATAAGATTAAATACTTAACCTTTAACTAATAATCGTTAAATTAATCTATTACTAGAAGCTATTATACTATTATCTAGTAATATCTATCTATTACGCTATAGATTACGTAAGCTACTACTAAGAAGATTCTTCTAGAATCTAAGACAATAAATATATAAGTAGTAAAAGAGTTAGTAAATAGAAAGTAGAAAAGAGTAGAGCGAATCCTACAGACTACCTTAGAAAGATAATTTAACTATTCTCTCTCCTCTAGTAATCTCTTTATCTCTTATTTATCTCTCTTAACTAGAATCTTTAATAAGCTACCTCTAAGTCTATTACTAGATAAGTAGAAGGTAGAGATCTCTACCTCTAAGCTACTAGTAGAATAAGTAGCTACTTCTACACTCTTTAGCTTACTATTAAGCTAGTCCTTCTAACATATACTAACTAGATAATTAAATTAACTCTAACTTAGTAGAGATCTTTATAATCTAAAAGTACTAGTAACTTATTACTATTTCTACTATTAAACTCTTATTAGAGCTAATATTTTTAAACTTCTTTAAACTTATTAAAGCTATTTTATAACTTAACTATTCCTTTTTTTAAGAATAAAGAGTATTACTATTAAATAAGTACTAACTCTAAGATAATCTTCTATTATATATAGATAGGCTATATATTCTCTTTAAGTTAATTCTCTATACTTATCTTATATAAGAAGTATTATACTAGTATATATAGTTACTAGTAGCTATTATATAAATAGTCTCTACTTACTAAGGATAATAGACTATAAATTATAGTAAGAGAACTTTAGAATAGGGGGAGGCTAGAATATACTAAAGAGTAATTTAAGTTTTACTACCTCTTATCTACTATTCTTATACTAAACTAGCCCTCTTTAAGAAGAATTATTACTAAACTATCTACTATAGTAGAACTTATAGCTATAGTACTCTCTGTACTTATTTAAATAGCGAAGCCTAAAGAGCTATAAGCTTCTACTTAGTAGATTTAAATACTAGCGTTACTATATTATAAAAATATACTGCTACTATATTTATATAGTACTTATATAAAGGGGGTAGCCTAAGACTCTAATAATTCTAATAAATACTTAAACTAGCTTAGTCTTTACGTAGTCTCTAGCTAATATAATACTAATCTATATAAGAAACTACTACTAATAAAAAATACTAAGCTAAGTAGTCTTACTATCTAGTAAGAAAAGTTTTATTTAGAAATAGAGTTTAAGTATATACTAAGAGCCTAACTTATCTAAGAGAATAGTCTCCTTAAGTAAAGAAGCTTAGAAATAGAGTTTAAGTATATACTAAGAGCCTAGCTTATCTAAAGGAATAGCCTTCTTAAACAAAGAAGCTTAAAAATAGAATTTAAGTATATACTAAGGGCCTAGCTTATTTAAGAGAATAGCTTCCTTAAGTAAAGAAGCTTAGAAATAGAGTTTAAGTATATACTAAGGGCCTAGCTTATTTAAGAGAATAGCTTCCTTAAGTAAAGAAGCTTAGAAATAGAGTTTAAGTATATACTAAGGGCCTAGCTTATCTAAAGAAATAGCCTTCTTAAGTAAAGAAGCTTAGAAAACTATAAACTATTATTAAAGTTTATAAGAAGAGAACGCTAGTTATTAAAGAGAAGAAAAAAAAAAAAAGAGCTCTACTAAGTAATAACTAAAAACTAAGCTTCTAACTAAAAATAATAAAAACTAAAGAGTTATAAGATAAGCTCTTTTACTATACTAACTTTCTCTCTCTTAGATAATAGTTTTAGAGAGCTACTATATTCTCCCCTAATAATATTATCTAGTATAATTAATATAGTATAACTTAAGTATAATATAGTACTATTTACTAGTAAAGATATTACTAAATTTTTATATAAGTTTAATTAGCAAGCTATAAATATAAGACTCTTAGATAAGATAAGAGTCTCTATTCTTTTAGACTATATAGATACTAATAACTAATACTTCTTACTTACTATTAAGCGTCTTAAGAGCTACTATAATAGAAACTAAGTACTACTCTAAAAATTAATAAGAGAGTACTAGCGTAACTAAAATACTAGTATCTTAATAGAAAAACGTTTATTTCTTTAAACTTTTATCTAAGAGAGTATCTAATATTAGCTAAGATTCTAAAATTACTATATATAGTTTATAATATCTATAAATAAGTATATTTAGAATAAAGAAATTATAGAAGATAAGATTAGCTATCTATTCTTTACTAGACTTCTAGTATTTAACTATAAGATAGTTTTATTTTATATACTTATAAGGCCTAAGAATAAGAATTAAGACTTATATAATACTAATACTATATACTAGTATCTAAAAATCCTTTAGAAGAAGAGAGAGAAGCTATAAAAGCTTAACTAGTAGAAGTATAGTAATATTTTATAGATATAGTAGATTATTAAGTCTAATTATAAAGTAATTTTATACTAGAGAATATACGTTTAGTAGTAAGAAGTAGAGGTTTAAAGAATACTAGGTCTAAGCTAGAAAACTCTTAGATATAAACCTAGAGGTTAATAATCTTATTAAAGTAGTTAAAAAGCTAAAAATTAGAATAGAAGCTATTAATATACTCTAAAAGTATACTACTATTAGTAAGATACTAAGCTAACCTAGTAACTATACTTATTTTATATTCTAAGTAACTATACTTATTTTATATTCTAAGTAACTATATATAAAATAAGTATAGAAAGAAATAATAAATTATTTATATTAGGTACTCTAGTTAATATAGACTCTACTTAAAGCTTAAAATAAAAAGGTAACTAAGAGTTCTAAAATATATATAATATATATAGCTAGTCTAAGTATATTAGTAAGAACTATTTAAACTAGAATAAGCTTCTAAGGCTAGAATAGATAAGCTTTATCTATAATAGAAATATAAAGTCTAAAATATACTTCTTTAGCCTATCTTATAAGTAGCTTAAGAAGGTATAAGGTTAGTACTCTCTAACCTTCTAGCTATAGTAGATTAAGTTAAAGTTAGAAAATTCTTTAATATTACTAATAATATTATAACTTAGCTAGCTTCTCTTATTTAGCCTAAGAAATTTAAGAAGGACTTAAGACTATACTAGTATTATTATATAAATAGCCTAACTACTTACTTACTTAAGCTAGCTATAAATATACTTATTAAGTTATTATATAGTATAGGTAATAGTAACGTATTATATAAGTTCTAGTATTTCTAATATTTAATAATATATAACCTAAGTAAGAAATATACTATATTACTAGCTAGTATAGATATATAGTTAATTATCTTAGCTAAGAATAGGTTTAATACTATTAATATATTAGAAATAAACGTAGCTAATTAAATATAACTTTAAAAGAAGAGGGCTATTAAAGAAGTTTAGGATAAATTTATATAAAAGTAAGAATAACTTAAGAAGTTAATAATATTTTATACTTTTAATCTTAGAGTTACTTATAATAAGGCTACTAATTTAGTACTAAGAGATAGCTTAATAGATAACCCTAGTAATATAGAAGGTAAGTAAGCTAAAGTTCTATATATTAGCTAACTATATAATAACCCCTTTACTATTATTAAGTTAAGAAGTATTCTAGTACTTAATAGCGTATTAGCTAACCCTATAATATTAAGAAATTAAAAAAAGAAGACTATATACTTTCTTTATATAGTAGGAGACCCTAAGTTTTATAAGATAGCGTAAAGTAGGCTAAACTAAATTACTACTACTATACTTACTTAAGAGGTATATAGAATTATAATTTCTAACCTTATAAAGTAGCTAAGTATTTAAAAGTAGCTTTATAAGCTATTAAATAAGCTAGATAGTAATATAATAGGTAGCGTAAGCGTTAATATAATAACTACTACTTAAAGCTAAGAATTTAAGTACTTCTATAACTACTTAGATTCTTTACCCTACTAAACCTAATAATATATATAGACTACTACTCATACTCTAAACTTTATTATTAACTAGCTTAATTAATTAAGACTTAAAAACTAGCCTTAGCTAAACTATAATATTATAATAATCTATAATACTAATATATATTATATTAGCGCGTAAGTTTATTATAAGGCTACTAAGTAAAGAGATTTATAAAGTAATAACTTTAACTAGCTTATAAGTAAGACTATTTCTAGTTACTACTAATAAGTAGAGCTTATAAATATAGTTACTAACCTACTTAAGTACTAAGCTATAGTAGATAAATATACTATAAAATACTTAATTAATATAGGCGCCTAAATAAATATTTTACGCCTTAGTATAGCGTAAGCCTTAAAAAATCTATATAAAATTATAGAGTAGAAGCTAAGTAAGCTAGAGTAGAGTATAATATTAGTAAATAGAATATATAATACCTTTATAGGCACTATATATAATATTCTTATTAAAATTAAATTAGTAATTATAAGGGTAACGTTTTATATTCTTACTGATCTATTAAGATTAGCTATACTTAGTAGACTATAGTATATAGCTATATATATCTCTATCTAATATATAGCTCTTAGAAGAGTAATATATAAAGTAGTATTAAATAATAAGAAATAAAACGTTATTTTTATAGCCTTAGATTCTATACCTACTTATTTAGCTTATATAGATACTTATAAAGAAAATAATAAGAGCCTAAAAAATAAGTAGTAAGTATAGCCTTAAGAATACTTTACTTATAAAAAATTATAAACTTTATACTAATACTACTTTTATATATAATATTAGTAAAGTATATCTAAGAAGTAGTATAAATAGACTATAATACTAGCTTTAGGCCTTACTCTATAGCATTTATAAGAGAGAACTAAAACTAGCTAATTTAATAGTAAAACTAAGTCTTTTCTTATACTATAATATAAAGTAAGGACTTCTTAGTATTAAGAAGACTAAGCCTATTCTTTATAATATATAAACTAAATAGGTAAAACCTAAGAGATAAATATCTTAATATATTATAGTATAATTTTAACCTAGATATACTATATAAGTTAGTACCTAAGAAAGTTTAACTTATAAATATTCTACGCCTAAAAGAGCTAATAAAGTTTAGCTAAATAGACTAGAAAGAAATTATAAGAAAGTAATAGTAATTCTAACTAAGAGTTTATAAGCTAAATATTAGACTATATAACTACTTCTTTAAGTAACGCTATACTTTATTTCTATAAAGAACCTAACTAATAGAGTAAAAAATTACTTAGCTCTATATTAGAGACTAGCTAAGTATATAAGAATATAAACTTATAATCTAGATACTATATAATTAAGAAGAGGCGCTATTATAGACTTTTAAAGAAGTTAGGCGTATTAGTTTTAATATATACCTACTATATAGAATTTAAACTATTTCTTACTAAGCTTAGTAGATTAGAGGTTTTATAGTTCTAAAGTCTTTTAAACTTAAAGTTATAGAAATAGTAACTAAGAGAATAGATTAAGGTACTTATAAGCTCTATAATAGTTAATATTATAACTTTTAGTATTTAGTACTAAAGAAGAATAAGAGTTAATAGATAATTATTAATACTTAGAAAATAAATAGCGTAGCTATCTATAATGTAAATCTACTACCAATAGTAGATAAGTTCTTAGAATATTTTATAAAGTGCTAAGTACTCTCTCTTATAAACTTATTCTTTAAATATAACTAAATTACGTTATATCTTAATAGCTAGAATATAATAGTAATTTAGATACTAATTAAACTTATTTATAGTTATACTATAGTTAAAAGAGCTATAAACTTAGTAGCTCTATTTTAATAAGTAATAATAAAAATTCTAAAAGACTACTAGCTAAATATAATAGTATTTATTAATAATATTATATATAGAGGCCTAAATACTAACTATAATAAGAAAGAGTTCCTTCTTAGCGTCTATAAGTACGTACTTAAGTATATTATATAACTAAATAAAGTCTTTACTAATATTAAGAGGGTAAGAGGTACTATTTTTAGTAAAAAGTATTACTTTATAATAAATTAACTAAAGGTAGTAGGTTATAAGATTAGTCTAGAAGAGCGCTATCTAAGCTAGAGTAAAGTTACTAAAATTTTAGACTAGCTAGCCTATAGAAATATTTAAAAGGTATATAGTTTTATTAGCTTTTATATCTACTATTAGATTTAAATAAAATACTTCTTCTATATTATAAGACCTCTCTTTCTACTAATAAAGAGTAGGACTTCTTTTATATAGGGTAAAGCTTAGAAGTAAGCTATACTTTTACCTAAGATAGTAATTACTTAAGCTCTTATACTTATTAATATTAACTACTTAGACGTCTTAAAATATACTATCTTCTTAATAGTAGACGCTAGCTATATTAAAGAAGGCGTAGTAATTAAATAGTTTAAAGTAAATAGAAAATAGTATCTAGTTTAATTTAAAAGTACCCTATAGTTAGAATAAAAGAGCTACTAGTACTTTATAAAGCTAGAGTGTAAAGCTATAATATAGGCGCTAAAGAAGTTCTATACGTACTTATATAGGGTCCGCTTTACTATTAAAATTAATATAGTAACTCTAATAGCTTAGCTTAATTATTTATTTATAGACGTTCTTAGATTTATTATAAACTAATAAATTTTAGCTATACTCCTATAGAACTTTAATATTAAGTATATACTTAGAAGAAGAAATATTATTATAGATACTTTATCTTAATATCTTTAGCTAGAGAGCTAAGTCCCTCTAATTAAACTAGAGAAGGACTTAGAGGCTTTTATAAAATATATAGTAGAATACTCTAAAGTAACTAAGCTAGTAACTATAAGTAGAATTCTAAAAACTAAGTACTTTAATAAGTTAAAGGTTTAAGCTTAGTTTCTAGTTAAGCTAAAACTACTAATAAGAATAGATATCGCAGAGCTTAGAGTATAGAAGAAAAGAGTACTTAACTTCTTTATCTATAATAGCTAGCTTTTTTAAAAAACCTCTAGAAATATAGTAGTTTATTAAGTTATTAATAATTTAGACCTTTAGACTATAGCTATCTAAAATATATATAAATAGATTAGCTATAGAGGAGTTAATAAAGTTTACTTACTACTAGCTTAGTAATATTAGTAAAAGAGTATATATAAGTAAGTTTAAACGTACCTTATAATATACTTTAAATATTAAATAAGAGTATTTAAGTACTAAGTAGATATACTCTTAAATACCTATAGTTTTATACTCTAAGAAATAGTAGCTATTAATATAGTATATATACTTTAGTATATAAGTAAGAAATTCTTAGTAATTATATAAGACTACCTTAGTAAGTAGCTAAAAGCTTAAGCTCTATCTAATAATAAGTTAGAAACTATTACGTAGTTCCTATATAAAAATATTATCTACTAATAGAGTATTATTAAGAAGCTAATTATTAATAGAGAGCCTAACTTTATAAAGATAGTAAAAATACCCTCTAAAGTATATAGAATTTATAAAGTATAAACGTCTAGCTATAACTTATAAGCTAATAGAAAAATTAAAAAAAAATATAAACTAATTATAAATAATCTTATAAAGCTTTTAAGTCTATAAGTAAGAAACCTACTAATAGTTCTATATATAGACTATATCTCTATATAGAAGTAAACTAAGTATTCTCTATACTAGTTAGTTACTAGATAGAATTCTATACTACCTATTAAGCTTACCTTACTAACTTAGTAAACGCTACTCTACTATAAGGTAAGTAACTAAGTATAGTTACTAGTAATATAAGTAATATAGCTTAATCTATAGAACTAGTTTATAAAGAATGTAATTACTTATATAAATTATTTATAAGTAGTAAAGAAGGAATACTAGAATAACTATATAGAAATTAAATATAGTAAGATTACTACTAGAGACCTTATATTACTATAGAACTTCTTAAAAGAAATTAATATATCTTATAATTAAAAACTTAAAAATAAGTAGCTAGACCTCTATTAGGTCCGCGAAGCCTTTTAGGACTAAGAGATATATTAACTAGCTAATTTAAATAAAACGCCTTTTCTATATATAACTCTAGAGTAAAGAATTAAATATTTTATTTAACGCTAAGTAGAGAATATTATAAAAGAAGATAAAGAAGAAATAAAGCTTTAAGACTTAGAAAAATAGCTAATAACTAATTAGATTAGCCCCGCTAGAGTATTTAATTTAAGAGAGAATAGTATAATAGAATTATTAAGAAATAAGAGTAGAGTATATAGAACTAGCGCTACTCTTTAGAAACTACTAAGGCCTAAGATAGTAATTATAAAGCGCTTAATAGCTATAAAAAGAAGAGCTTATCTTTAAGACTTTAAAGATAGTAGTAATATATTATTTAAATTAGATATTTAGCTAATAGAGCTTAGAGTATAAGATAGACGTAAAATCTAGATATATATTTATATACCTAGATTTTAAGCCTAAGTAACTCTACCCTCTTAACTACTAACGTAATTACCTATTAAGGTCTATATAAAGAGTTCTAACTATTATTTTAATAAACTAATAGTTATAAGATAGCTTAGGTTTTATAAGTTAAGAAGAGAGAGTTTATTATAGGCTCTACGCGTAACTTATTAGTAAGTATACTTCTAAAAGTTTAGCTACTAAGTATATTTAAGTATAATATATATCTTAGTCTTTCTTAGTTATTCTTCTTCTATATAGCTATATTCTTAGATAAAGAATAATCTAGACCTATTTAATAATAACTAGTAAAGACTAATTTAGTAAGGTACTTCTATATAAGAGGGAGGTAAGTATTTAAAAAAACTATAATAATTAACCTTATATAGTCTTAATTTAAGCTATTAATAAATTAACTTTAAGTATAAGAGCTCTATTCTAGAACTTATACTATATACTAATAGTACTTATATTTACTCTTTAGCTATAGATTATAGTAAATATACTATAAAACTCCTTTACCTTAGCCTACTAGAGCTAGCTATATATACTTAAATATAATTCGCTCTAGCTATAGTTAGTAAAGAAATTATAAGAAAAATATATTATAAACTTTAATAACTCTCTTATAGCTTTTATATAAGAACTCTAGATAAGAGATAAAAAATTTAGGTATTTATAGCTATATTTAAATTTTACTTATAATAATTACTATACTATAATTTTACTACTACGCTTACTAGTAGCTAGTTTAATTAGCTAAAAGTTTTTAATTTTACTTAATAATAATAATAAGTAGTAGGTAAACACTTAGGTAGCTATAAACTTACTACTACCTTACTATAATTATATAACTTCTATTATAGTAACTTATTCTTTAAACTTACCTCTATACTATTAAATCTTAGTCTACCTATAATACTTATACTTAAAAATTATAAAAAGCTAAAAAAGAGAAGAAGATAGAATAGTAAGAGATCGCGTAGTAGCTAAATTAGAAGTAAAGAGGCTAGACTTTAAGTATACTTAGCTAAGCTACTAAATTATAAACTTTTAGTCTATTATAAGGATTTAGAGCGCTAATAATCCTTCTAAAAGATAAAGCTCTAGTTCTACTAACTTATAGTATTAATAATATATTATATAATAATAAAAGCCTCTTATAAAAATAAGTAGCTATTATTAGTATTAAAGAAAATATTTAGTTTAGAAATAATAGTCTTAAAAATTAGGTCTATAATTTTTATTAAGCTTTAGTAAGCTACTAATAAGTATTATATAATAAAATACTTATAGTATAGTTTAGCTATTTAGATAAACTCTTTAATATAATTAATATCTCTACGTCTATATTTAAAGTAGACGTAGCGCTAATAAATACTTATAGTAGTATTAATAGCTTTAAAGAATACTAGCTAATACTAAAAATATTTAAAGACGCTAGTAATAAGAAAGTATAAAAGATAAGTAATACACTAGCTATAATTAAGTAGAATAAAGTAAATCTTATTAAAGAATATTTTATAAAGTTTACTCTAAGAATTCTAGCTATATATATAGCAATAACTAATATAGTATTTCTCTTTTACTAAGTACTACTAAAGTATACTACTATATTTATAAACACTAATATTATATAATAAATTCTAAGGCTAAGAGTTTTAAATAATAAGGTTATTTATATATCTAACTAGGGTTACGCTAAAATAATATTAAAGAGACTCTCTAACTTTACTCTAAGAAATACTTACTTAATATTAACTAACTTTAGTACTCTTAAAGTAGTTATATATAACTAGCTAAAAGCTATAATAAAGAAAGCTAAAATATAAGAAGCTAATATTACTTTTACTTTATAAAAGGTAATCCTATATACTTATAAAAGAAATACTAATAAATTATATAATTTAAAGGCTATATTTTAAAATATAGCGTTTAAGTACTTTATATAGACTAGACTAGAAAATAGAACTCTTATAACTAATTTTACCTTAGTATTAAATCTTTACTTAGCTCTATAGATAAAGCTTACTATATTAAGAGTTAAATAATACTTAAAGTTTTAATTATTTATACCTACTAATACTAATATAATTAAGTTCTCTAAAAGACTCTTAAGTATAGTAACCTACTTTATTAAAAGAGAATAAGAGTATAGAGCTTACTAGCTACACTCTAATATATATACTTTAATACTAGATACTAAGCTAATAGTAAAAAAAGAAGTTAGATTAAAGTAATAGTATACTAAGTAGTAAACTAAAGCCTTCTAAGAACTATAAGCTCTCTTTAATAGAAGAGAAAGGTAATCTAGTATACTACCTCTACTAGTAGTAACTAAGTAAGCCATATATTTAAGTACTAGATAAATAGTAGAAGCTACCTATAAAATCTATCTAAACCTAACTACTAATAAAGAAGTTACTATTAATAAAGAGAAGATTTTAGAGATTATAAATATTAGCTATCTTTATATAGGCTAGAGCTTAAAACTTCTTATAATAGTTAAGTAGGTAGCGCTCTACTAGAAGCCTCTTAAAAACTATAAAAGGGGATATCTAATTAGAGCTTAGTATAATAAAGTAAATATTAGAAGATAAAATACTAATACTAATCTTAACTATAACTATATCTACTTTAGCTATTTAAAAGCTATTATAATAGAGCTAGAATTAAGTAAGCGTAGTATAAACGTAGCTTTTATTAATTAAATATTTACTCTACTCTACTTAAACTCTAATTAAAAAGAAGAAATTTAGGTAAAAGAAGTAGTCCTCTTTACTAAACCTTTTTAAAACCGCCTATTCTATAATAATATATTAAGCTATTAATACTAACTAGTAAATCTATATATATTAGAGTTTAACTAGACTATAGTATAAAATTTAGTCCTATTATAAACTTAGTAAATATAGATAGAGTAACTAAGAAGTATAATAAAAGGTTTCTTTAAGTAGATATTTAAGGACCCTAAATTAGTAATAATTATTAATAAGTCTTTTAATATATATAACTACTACTAGTAGCGTATTAATAGTAAATTAAATCTAGAATAGCTACGTAATATATATTACTCTCTTATCTAGTAAGCTATTTATACTAACTTAAGTTATTACGCTATATATACTACTCTATAAAATAAGTACTTACTTATATTTTACTCTTACTACGCTAAGTATACTAAGCCTAGTAATTAAATAATATTCAAGTATATAGACCTTAACCTCTATAAAGTAATAACTAAAGGTATAAAGAAGAATATAATTTAAAGTAGTATCTTATTTAATTAAGAAAATAATAAGAACTATACTTTTATGTTTATAAGCTTCTATAAGATTATACTAAACTACTTAAAGTAGAGAGTAGCTAGAAGAAAGTATATAACTAGGTATATTAAAGGTTAGAATAATAAATAAAACTAGGCTAAGAAGTTAAGTAATTAATACCCTTAAATTAAGTAGGTATAATAAGGTATAGAGCTAGAAGTAGCTTATATTATATATCTACTCTTACCTTATAGGTTTATAGAACCTATAATAAAGGTATAATAGATAATTCTTTCTTAGTTTATACTTATTAAAGATAGAGTTATAAAGAACTTTAAGATAAGTACCTATAATAAAATTACTAAGACTTACTAAAACCTAGTAGCTATTTTACGCTCTCTTTTAGAATACCTAAATAAGTATAGAGGAATTAAATAACTATTCTTAGCTAATATTTATATTAAATTTAAGTCTTAGATCTAGAAAGCGTTATAAGAGTAAGTTTAATAGAAGAATCTACTAGTTAAAAGAGAAGTTTAGAAGTTTTTTAGCTTCTATAGTTTTAGTAAAATAAATACTTTTACTAAAAGGTATTAAGCTTATATTATATTAAAGATTAAGCGCTTTTAGCTAATTATAAAAGAGCTAGAAAAGAAGGTATTTAAGAGTAATAGTTAAAAGGAAGTGCTTAATTAGGTATTCTTCTTAATATAGAGTGCGTATCTAGCTATAATTAAAGAGAAATAAGAGACGTAAAACTATAATATAATATATAAAGACGCTATAACTCTAATTATAAAGAAATTAAAGATAAAGCTTAATAAAGTAGCTAAGGATAGAGAAAAGAAAAGAGAGGAAGAGTTAAGTTTAAGCTCTAAGACTATAGCCTTATTCTCTTTACTAGCTAAATAGTAGCGTTAAATAAAGGGACTCTAGTTATAGAGAGAAGTTAGAAGTAGACTTTATAGTTTAAAAATAGTAGAGGAGAATAAGCTTATAAGAGGAATAAAGAATCTAAGTACTTAACTATATACTTAGATTCTTTAGCCTAGTAGATAGATAAGTAATCTTTAGCGTCTAGAAAGGTAATTTTAATTTTTCTAAGTTTTCTTTAGTATATAAGTTTAAGAAAGTATAGAGGAGAGGCTATTTAATAAACATAAGCTTATAAGTTAGAGAGGTTTATACTAGTATATATAGTTACTAGTAGCTATTATATAAATAGTCTCTACTTACTAAGAATAATAAACTATAATTTATAGTAGGAGAACTTTAGAATAAAGAGAGGCTAGAATATACTTAAGAGTAATTTAAGTTTTACTACCTCTTATCTACTATTCCTATACTAAACTAGCCCTCTTTAAAGAGGATCGCGACTAAACTATCTACTATAGTAGAACTTATAGCTATAGCACTTTCTATACCTATTTAGTATATAATTAGATTTCTTCTACCTACTCTAATACTAAGAAAATCTACTAGTTACTAGCCTAAAAGTACTATTAGAAAGGTATAGAAGCTTCTTATAAAAGATATATTTAGAACTATATAATATACTAAAAGATATATCTAAGATAAACCTAAGTTTCTAGTATAATTTACCCTCTCTTAATTCTTAATAAGCCTATATAGTACTTATATATAGACTTTAAAGAGTTCCTCTAAAATAAGTCTAGTTATAATATAATTATAGTTATTATTAACTACTTATTAAAGTAAGCTATCTCTATCTATTATTATAAGACTATTATTGTAAGAGGTATAGCTAAGCTATTTATTTAATAAGTATACTATTTTAGCTATATACTTAAAACTATTATCTTAAATAAAAGTTTATAGTTTATCTCTTAATTCTAGTCTAAGTTTTATTAAATTCTAAGTATTAAGGTTAAACTATCTATAGCTTACTATAAAGAGATAAATAGCTAAACTAAGATTATAAATAAGTATATTAACTAGAGACTATACCTATTTATAACCTACTATTAAGATAACTAAAGTAAGTTATTACCTCTAATTAATAAAGCCTAAATTTCTTTACTCTATTCTTCTATTAAAATATCTCTATACTAAATCCTATATAAAATAAAACTATAATAAAGCTAGAATTAGAACTAAGCTTTAAAACTCTCTTTTACTTCTAATAAGTTAAATTAGGTAGAAGCTCTTATATTAGCTAGCTAAATATATAAAGCTTAAAAGATTACTAAGATATAACTTAAAAAAACCTAAGAATAAATATAAACTATAGTAAACTAGTACTAATATTCTATTAACTAGAAAGTAGAAGATTAAGTCTTTTTAAATACCTATAATCCTAACCTAAGCTATCTTAGCTAAAAGCTATTTAATAAATAAGAAGAACTATTTAAGGTATTAAAATAAGTAGAAAACTCTTATTAGCTCTAGCTACTAAAAAAGTCTTAGATTTATAATATCTTTACTTTAAAACTCTTATATAAAGACCTCTAGAATTCTCTCTTAAAATAAGAAGTACTTAAACTCTTAAGTATTTTAATCTATAGTATAAATAAGTAGAAAGTTAATAAAATCTTAGCTAATAAGTTATATTATATACTTAAAGTTAAAGTATTAAGTAAAGTAGGTTAGATATAATCTAAACTTTACTTAGTACTTTACTTTTAACTTTATAAAAGTACTTTATAAACTTAAACTCTTTAATAAATAAAATCTAACTAAACTAGAACTACTCTAAGCCTTATTAAAGTAAATTTAAGCTTAAGAATAAGGTAAAGATAATATAACTTTACTATAAGATAATTAAATTTAAAAGAAAGAAAAAGAAAATTAAAATTTATAATAAGTATTTAAAATAGACTAAAAACTTCTATAAAAAGAACTTAAATCTCTACTTAAACTCTCTACCTTTACTTAGATCTTTAACTTAGAAGTAGTAGTAGTAGTATTCTTCTCTATACTATAGTAGTTAGAAATAGACTACGTAACCGCGTTTAAATCCTCTCTCTTCTTACTACTTTAACCTAACTAATAATAAGAAATAGAAGCTAGAGTAGCTATAAGACTAGTAATAGCCTACTCTAAGCCTACTACTTAATTTTTTAAATAACTAAGATAGCCCTAAATCTCTACTAGAACTTAGTAGCTAGTAGCTAATAGCTATATAACTAATAACTTCTTCTCTTAACTATAAGTTACTTAAACTTAGTAAGCTAAGACTAAGGTAGCTTTCTCTACTATCTTCTTAGTAAAGTAATAATTAGTATCTAAATTCCTACTTTTATAAGTAATAGTATAATAGTCTATAGTAGTAATAAAATCTATAAACTTATTAGTAATATACTCTAGAACCTAGCTTAGTTAGTAAACTATTATTACTAATTAAGGTAGTTAAACTTATAAGTAAGCACTTCTTATTTTACTAAGTATAATAATTATACTTCTTAGACCTCTCTAAGTTAAAATTAAAATTAATATTAAAAATACTACGTATAAAAGTATAAAGTAAATAAAGATAAATTAGATAATATACCTTTAGTAACGTACTAATAGAGTAGCGAAGTAGTATAATATATATATATATATAGAAAAAGTTTTATTATTATTATTATTATTATAGAAGTAAGGTAGTATAGTATTAATATATTCTATAAGTAAATAAATAGACTAATATTATATATATAGAAAAACACTAGCCTCTATTCTAAATTAAGTAAAATAGTAAGTAGTAGTATTATAAGTAAAAAGTTTAGATAGTTTTATAGTAAAAGTTCTTAATAGCTTAAAATAAGCTATTAAAAAAAGAGAAGAGTAGTATAATAGCTAAGCTACTAATATAACTAATATCTAAATAAAGTCTAAACTAGTTTCTCTTAAAGATTAGTAGAAACTATAAAGATATAAAAGTCTACTATCTATAATAGCTTATTTAGTAGTTTTTTAATATTCTTTTATATAAAGCCTATAAGTATTAAATTAAATCTTAGATTACATATATTCTATATAATTCTATATACCTCTAATATAACTCTATATCTAAAATAAATTTAATTTATTTTACCTACGCTGATAAAGTAAATAGAGGGAAAAAAGTTAAGTAATAGATTATAAATTAATATTAGTATTAGATTATTAGGGCCTATATTAGTATTAGTATTAAGTTACTAGAGCTTAGGTTAGTATTAGTAGTAGGTTACTAAGACTTAGGTTAGTGTTAGGTTAGGTCTTATATAATTAATAACCTTAACTTAATACTAATTTATAATCTATATAACTTTATCTAACTCTATATAACCTATAAGTTGAGGGTATTTATTTACTAGCGTAGAGTAGAGTTACTAGAACTTAGGTAAGTATAGAGTAGAGTTACTAAAATATAAGTAGGTCTATATTATAACTAGTCTTAGAATATAAAGAGTATCTCGCTATTATATTTATTTTATAAGTAAACTATAAGAAAATAAGAATACTATATAAAAAGAAATTATATAATAAGTTCTATAGATCCTACTTAAGCTTAGCGTACTTTATATACTAAGACTTACTAGAACTATATAACTATTTCTACTAATTCTTATAGTTTCTTAACTCTTTACTATTATTAGAACTACTAGGATACTAGAACTATATAAGTATATAGTATTAGGTATTAAGCTCTTATAGCTTAATATATTTAACTTAAGTTTTAAGTATAAGTATAATATAGAGAGTTATTCTACTTATACGTGATATCTAATATTATACTCTACTACTTTATCTATAAAAACTAACTAATAAGAAGCTTAATACTAGATGTCTTATATTACTTCTACTTAAGCTATACTCTTAATACTTTAAATACTCTTATAATAAGTAATATTATAATAAATACTCTAGCTACTTCCTAGACTAGAGAAACTATAGCTAATACCTATAAACCTAACTTTTACTATAGCAACTATAATAAACTTAAAGCCTAGCTTCTTTAAGTTAACTATTACTTCTACTTAGCTAAAGATAAAATAAATAAAAAAGATAAAGTTATCTTAGCTACTAGTTACTATAAAGGTAATATAAAGAAATAGTTTAACTCTATTATTAGATAATATATAGACAACTCTATTAATAATAATAAGAATACTAACTTAGTTAAAGACTAGAATACTTTTAAAACTAAGATATAATAAAACTTTTTACCCTTTAAGGTATCCCTAATTATAGAATAAAAGATTTAGACCTTACGCTAAACTAAGTCTACTACTAATTATATAACTTAATTTTAGTAGTATATAATAAATATTAAATAGAATAATAATACTCTTGTATATATATACTAATAAGGCCTTAAGCTAATAGTATATAGAGAACTTATAAGAAGTAGAGCTAATATTACTAACTTTAATAAACTTATAGTAGAAGCTATTTAACTTAATAATAAGCTATATAAGCTTATATTAGAAGAATAACTATTTAATTAGAGAATACGTAACTATAATAATAAGAATAATTAGCTAAGATAATAGTACTACTAACGTTTATAGCTTAACTAGGGATAATAAAAAAGCTATTAGCTTAAAATACCTAGTATATACGTAACTAATAGATATAAACCTATATACCTTAATAATATAAATTAAGGAAAGGGACCTAGTAAGCCTTACTATAAGAAGAATAAGGATAATAAGAAAAAGATTTACTACTATATATATAGTAAGAAAAGCTATCGCTTAAATTTTTTCCCTCTATTTACTATATAGCGTATTAGATTAATTATCTTAGAAAAGAATAGTAGGCTATACTCTAACCTACTAGAATTGAGTATTAAAGAATTAGCTTTATAGTTAAAGTATATAATAAAAGGATTTAGGTAGATCTCTACGAGACCCTATTAAACTCTAAAAAATAGGTTAGTATTACTACTAAAGCCTCTTAATAAGTATATATTAAATAGATAAATCTCTATTAAGTATAATAACTAAAATGCGGTTATAACAAAGGCAGTAGCCTAGCGAACTATAGTTGCGACGAAGGTAGTAGAATAGCGAACTATAGTTACAATAAGATAATAAACTATAGTTATAATAAGAATATATTACGTAAAGCGCTTCTATACCTATATATTCGCTATATTATATCTTATTAAAGGTATAAATCTATTATAACTTAATCTTAACTCCTCTTACTACTATATTAAGCTTTGTTTTATAGCTACTATTGTGAGTATTTCCCTATAATAAGCTAAATTTATAATACTAATAACTAATTAAGATTACTACTATAGCTCTAAAGGCTATACTAGCTTTCTTTCGCTAGCTATCTCGCAACGTTAAATATAAACTTAGCTACTAGATACTAGATAAGCTATATAAGCTATGTGTTCTTTAGCTAGACTATACTATACCTAGAGATCTAACTAGTATCTATCTTATAAATAAGTACGCGTATATAAATAATATTAACGCTTACGTAATTTACTTAGTAGGCACGTATATTATACTTAAACGCAGGTTAGAACTATTAAAGGACACTTACTATTAGCTTAGTAGTAAAATTAACCTTATTAATAAGGCTATTAACGCTATAGAACTAATAATTAAGTAGAGGAAGTTTTTTAATAGGTTATAGAATAAAGAGAGTAAAGCGTAGATAGAGTTAATCTTATAGTTCTTTAGTTAAGAGCTAAGTATTTATAGCTAAGTATAAGTAAAGTATTATAAGCTTATTATTCGTGTGGACGCTGCTAGCGTATAACAATATTAATAGGCGGGTTACTATAATAGTTTTAATAGGTAGAGCTAAGAATAGGCGCTTACGCGTAGTTACTAATTTAAATATCTATATAACTAGTTCTAATAAATCCTAAAATTTTATTTTACAAAAATTGTTCCTAATAGGCCAGAGCTAATAGAAAAGCTATATAGCACGTAACTACTTAAGTAAGAATAAAGTTAAATAATACTTTAACATTCTATACTATAAATTAGAGCTAGATAATAATAAATTATAACATATTATTACTTAACTAGAGATTATATACTACTTAGATAATATAGAAGTTATTAGTAAGTTAGATAACTTAATCTTAACTATATCTAAAGATATATCTAAAGCTAAACTAGCTAGTAATAAAGAATATAAGACGCTAAATAAAGAAAAATAACTCCTTACGTCTAAATATAAGAAGATAGTATAATTTTAAGAAGAGAATAAACTATTAATACTCTATATAAAGAGGTAAAATAGTATAATACTAGACTTACTTAAGACCTATCTAAGAGATAACTTAGTAAAAGTAGATAAATAGATTAATATACTATCTACGCTACTTAAATAACCTAATAAAACTTATAATAATAATAAGATACTACTTAATAAATATAATATACTATAGTACCTATAATTAGATATTAACTTCTACTAGATTAAAATAACTTAATAACTACTAATATATATATATATTATAGCTAATATTATAAAGTTAAAATAAAAACTTATACTCTAAAGAGTAATATAAGTATAGAAGATATAAAGATAGAATAACTTCTATAAATTTATATAGTACTAGTATAATATAAGAAATAAAAACTATATAAGTATATTATAGACTATATATATATATAACTACTACCTAACTTACTACTTAGATAAGAAAGGAACTAGATAAAGCTTATAGTACGCTAAAGGTATACTTAAGTATAAATAGCTATAGTATAAATATAAAGATAATAGCTACCTATTATATTTATAAGATAAGTGTAAGAAAATATACTTTCTTAGTAGAATAGACTACTAAAATATTATTTAAATATAAATAATATATAAAGTATAGTATTTAAATAGTCCTTTAATAAAATATAAAGAAGACTAATAGTATATATATCTTAGTAGCAAATACAAGAAGAATATAGTAGTAAAAGACTACTATAGATATTAATAAAAAGAGTCTTTTTTAAGCTAATAATAGAGTAATAAGGCCCCTCTAAAGAAATTAATATACTAGAACTTCTAAAATTAATAAAGCTTAAGATAAAGCTTAATAGAATATAGATATAAGCACTAGTAGATTTAAGATTATAAGTAAACTATATTTTAGTATATATAGTAGCCTAAGCTAGACTTAAAGTATAATAAAACTAATAGCCTTACCTACTATATATAGCTAATAGTAAACTAATAATAAATAAAAATAAGATTATATATAAGGTTAAATAAGTAATACTTAGTATCTAGGAGTATATAGAAGAGATTAATCTAGATATTATTAGACTAGCTACTTATAATATTATTTTAAGACTCTTATAGCTTAAAAAGTATAATTTATAGATTAACTAAAAGTTAAAAGTATTTTAATTTAAGTACTATAGAATAGATATAACTATAACCTAGCCTACGTATTAGTAGAGTTTAATAGTAAATAAGAGTAATATTATAAAGTAGTATAATAACGCTAAGAAGAAAGCGTACTTAAAAGGTAGTTCTTAAAATAAGAAGCTATACTCTATAGATACTAAAACTAAGCTAATAGATTATAAAGTAAGAGCAAAAGAGAATAGTATAACTCTAGAGTTCTCTAAATAATATAAAGAATATAAATATTTATTTTAAGAAGTAGTAGATAAAATAGTATTACTAAAGTATAAACCTTAGAACTATAAGATATTCTTATAAAAAGGAAAGATATTAACTTTTAGGCTTATATATTAACTATTAGAAAAAGAGCTTAAAGTACTAAGAGAGTATATTAATAAGAGTCTAGCTAAAAGATATATATAACTATTAAAGTTACTAGTAAAATTTCTAATTATATTTATATTAAAGAAGGATAGTATAGATTAACTATATATTAATTATTAGTAACTTAATTATATTATAGTAAAAAATTAATACCTACTACTAAATATTATAGAGCTTAAGGATTAATTATCTTATATAAAGATCTTTATAGCGCTAAATCTCTAAGATAAATACTACTTTATTAGAATAAAGAAAGGTAAAGAATAAAAAATAGTATTTAAAACTTAATATAGATATTATAAGTATCTAATTATACTATTTAGGCTTATGAACGCTCTAGTAACATTTTAGAAACTTATTAATAATATACTTAGGCTATACCTAGATATATTTATTATTACCTACTTAGATAATATCCTTATCTATTTAAAAGATAAGAAGAATTATATTAAATATATAAAGATAGTACTTAAGGCGCTAAGTAAATATAGCCTTAGATTTAAGCTAAAAAAGTATAAATTCTATAAGACTAAAGTTAACTTCTTAAGCTATATAGTTAAAGTTAATAGAGTATAGATAAGTAAAGAGAAGATTTAAGTTATTAAGAACTAGCTAATACTAACTATAGTTATAAAAATCTAATTATTCTTAAGATTTATAAACTTTAACTAATAATTTATTTAAGACTTCTTAAAGATTATAATACTAATAATATAACTTATATTTTAGGATACGCTATTTATATAAAGTAAAGAAGTAGATAAAGCCTTTAATAAGCTTAAGATAGTATATATTATACTACTATACTTTAGAATATTTACCCTAGGCGTACTAATAAAGATTAAAATAAATATATTAGACCTAGCCCTAAGAGGCTATACTAATATACTTATTAATAATAAATAGGACCTAGTAGTATACTATTTAAGGAAGTTCTTAGAACTAGAAAAATAATATAATATATATAATAAAGAACTACTAGCTATTATAGTAGAATTATAGTACTAAAGAGTATATATAGAAAGCTACTTAAAACTTATAATCTATATAGATTATAAGAATCTAGTTTACTTTATAATAATAAAGGTACTTAACTAAAGATAGATTAAATAGGCTAAACTACTAAGATAATATAAGTTTAAAATTATCTATATACTAAGAAAAGAAAATAAAATAGTAAACGCTCTTAGCTAATAATATAATATTATAGGAACTAAGATAATAGTTAATAAACTTAAACTTAAAATTAATAAAGATAGAATATTAGAACCTATATAAGAACTTAATATTATTATAAAGATTAGAAACAACGTACTTAAAGAAGTATAGTAAACTATTATTAAAGAATATTATAATAATCCTATATATAAATATCTAGAAATTACTAAGATAATAGAACTTATTTAATAGAATTACTAATTTAAGAGTATAAAAGATAAGGTTATAGTATATATTACTAAATACGTAGAATACTAAAGAAATAAGTATAGTATATATATACTATATAGAGAGATATAAGCTTTAGAACTACTATAAGAACTATAAGTAGATATCTCTATAAACTTTATTATAAGATTACTAGCTTTAGAGGTTCTAATAACTAAAGTTATCTATAATATAATCCTTATTATAGTAGATTACTTTATAAAGTAAGTAGAGTATATACTATTTAAGAATAACTATATAGTAGTAGACTTAGTATATATTATCTATAACTAGATTATTTAATATTATAGAATACTAAAGTTAATTATTAGTAATAGAGATAAACTATTTATATCTAACTTTTAGACGACGCTACTTATAGTAATTAGAACTAAGAGAAAGCTATTAATAGTCTACTACTTATAAACTAATAGATAAATAGAATAAATAAATTAAATAATAAAGATATATCTTAGAATTTATACTAATTATTAGTAAAATAATTAGGTATAACTATTACTTATAGTATAAATAGTATATAATTATAAAATATTAAAAGTAATAAGTAAAATACTATTTTTTACTAACTATAGATAATATCTAAATCTCTTTACTAAAATATATCTAAGTTTAAAGATAGAAGTAACTATTATAATAGCTAAATAACTTAAAAAAATTTTTTAAAGAACTATAAGAGTTACTTAAATAGGCTTAATACTAAAGTATTTCCTACTAAAATAAGAAAAAAAATATAGTATCTTAGCTAAAAAAGAGAGATAAAGTATATCTACTTATAAAGAACCTTTCTACTTAATATTTAAGTTAGAGACTAGACTATATTAAAGTTAGACTATTTTTCATTTCTAAATAAAATAGACTAGTTACTTATATACTTAACTTACTAGCTAATATAAAGATATACCTATAATTCTATATATAACTATTAGAACTAGTAGACCTTAAAACGCTACTATAAAAAATATTCTATTATAAACTTAAAGAAGAAAATAAATTTAAAGTTAAAAGAATTATTATATACTAAATTAGAAATAATAAAACTAAATACCTAATTAAATAGTTAGGATACCTAGATAGTAAAAATATATAAAAATAAGAGATAAACCTTATAAACTACTACTAGCGCCTAGTATAGTATTACTAATATCTTATAAAAAGGACTAATCTATAGTAGCTACGCTTAAAAGAGCCTCTAAGTTTACTAATATAACTTTAGAGTTAAACTTCTCTAACTTTTTAAAGGCCTCTAACTTCTCTACTATAGCTAAACTATAATTAAATATCTCTTACTTCTTCTAATATAATAATTTCTTTTATTTTTAAAGCTATAAAAGCTTCTTCTACGCCTACTATCTATATAATAAGGCTACCTTAGCTATATTCTCTTTAATATAGAGATAAGCTTCCTTCTTATCTTCTAACTACTCTAGATAAGATATTTCTTTATTAATTTTTAAAAAATTAAGTAATAGTTAATTCTTTAATTTATAACTTATATAGTTTATATAAATATAGTTTATATACTTTTAGTTAAGAGAAGATATCTTATAAGGTAACTACTTCTTAGAATAATAAGAATAAGAAACTATAGCGAGGACTCTAGTAAACTTAATATAGGTAGTAAGATAATAATAAAACTAAGTAGAATAAGAAAGTAAAAAAGAACTTATTAGGAATTTAATACGCACCTAGATAATATAGAGTAAGCCTAGTTATAGCGTGCTACTATACTAAAACTTAATAATATTAGTGTAACTAATACTATACCTCTAAAGACGCTATACTTACTATACTAAGCCTATTATAAATAAAAGTATCTATTCTTAAGTATTCTTAGAAACTAAGCGCTCCTAGAAACTTAGTATTTTTAAAAATAAAACGCTTATAGAAATCTTCTACTTCTAAGAATATAACGCTTATATAAACGCTATTATAATAATAACTTTTATTTATAATAATCTATCTTACTTAGTAATAATTTATTTCTATAAATACCCTATTTATAGTAAATATAAAATTAGAGTAATATACTTCTCTAACTCTAGGCTATATATTACTTTAAGAATAAGTTATAAGAGAAGAAGAATAGTATTATAACTAGCCTTAGAATATAGAGAGTATCTCGCTATTATATTTATTTAATAAGTAAACTATAAGAGAATAGAAATACTATATAAAAAGAAATTACGTAATAAGTCCTATAGATCTTACTTAGGCTTAGCGTACTTTATATACTAGAACTTACTAGAACTATATAACTAGTCCTACTAATCTTTATAGTCCTCTAACTCTTTACTATTACTAGAACTACTAGGATACTAGAACTATATAAGTATATAGTATTAGGTATTAAGCCCTTATAGCTTAATATATTTAACTTAAGTTTTAAGTATAAGTATAATATAGAGAGATATTTAGCTCCGGCCTTTTAGGAACAATTTTTGTGAAATAAAATTTTAGGATTTATTAGAACTAGTTATATAGATATTTAAATTAGTAACTACGCGTAAGCGCCTATTCTTAGCTCTACCTATTAAAATCGTTACGCCTACCTATTAATATTGTTACACGCTAGCAGCGTCTATATAAACAATAAACCTATAACGCCTTACTTATACTTAGCTGTAAACACCTAGCTCTTAACTAAAGAACTATAGAATTAACCCTATCTACGCCTTACTCTCTTTATTTTATAACTTATTAAAAAACTCCCTCTACTTAATTATTAGTTCTATAGCGTTAATAGCCTTATTAATAAGGTCGATTTCACTACTAAGCTAATAGCGAGTGTCTTTTAATAGTCCTAACCTACATTTAAGTATAATACGCATACCTACTAAGTAAATTATATAAGCGTTAACGTTATCTATATACGCGTACTTATCTATAATATAAATACTAGTTAGATCCCTAAGTATAGTATAGTCTAGCCGAAGAACACGCAGCTTATACAGCTTATCTAGTATCTAGTAGCTAAGTTTATATTTAACGTTATAAGATAGCTAGCAAAAGAAAGCTAGTATAGCCTTTAGAGCTATAGTAGTAATCTTAATTAGTTATTAGTATTATAAATTTAGCTTATTATAAGGAAATACTTACAATAGTAGCTACGAAACGAAGCTTAATATAGTAGTAAGGGGAGATTAAGTTATAATAGATTTATACCTTTAATAAGATATAATATAGTAAATATATAGGTATAGGAGCGCTTTACGCAATATATTCTTATTATAACTATAGTTTATTATCTTATTGTAACCGTAGTTTACTATTCTACTACCTTCGTCGCAACTATAGTTCGCTAGGCTACTACCTTCGTCGTAACCGCATTTTAGTTATCATACCTAATAGAGATTTATCTATTTAATATATACCTGTTAAGAGGCGTATTTTAGTAGTAATACTAACTTATTTTTTAGAGTTTAATAGAGTCTTATAGAGGTCTACCTAAATCCTTTTATTACGTACTTTAACTATAAAGCTAATTTTTTTAATACCCGATTCTAGCAGGTTAGGGTGTAGCCTACTATTCTTTTCTAAGATAATTGATCTAATACGCTATATAGCAAACAGAGGGAAAAAATTTAAGCGATAGAGAGTTATTCTACTTATATATTACGTCTAATATTGCACCTTACCACTCTATCTACGAAAACTAACTAATAAGAAGCTTAACACTAGAAGTCTTATATTACTTCCACTTAAGCTATACTCTTAATAGTCTAGAGTTAAGTTACTAAGAGATAAGTTAGTATAGAGTTAGATTGCTACTTATATAAGACTCTATACTAATACCTACCTAGATCTTAGTAACTCTACTCTACTCTATACCTACCTATTTACTACTATAGTTACTATTTAATATTATACTCTACTACTCTTTCTATAAAAACTAACTAATAAGAAGGCTAATACTAGAAGTTTTATATTACTTTTACTTAAGCTATACTTATAATGTTTACTAAGAATTATAGCGTAGTGTATCCTTTAGATTCTTAAGACTAATTACTAGTAAGTAGTTTCCTCTATTACTAATTATAGATTGTAACACTCTACTATTCTATATATCTATAAGTAACTAAGTTTATAGCTAAGAACTAGCTAAGTCTCTATAGAATTCTATCTATCTATTTACATTCTAATACTATTTTTAATTATTCTATTACCTAAAAGAGACTACTTTTATTTATCGTGTTATTATAGTGGTTTAGAATTCCCTAAGAGGATTTTATTATGTTAAAGGATTTTAGTATAGAAAGAATAATTAACTAGATTATTTACTAGAAAATATGCTCTAATCCAACGGGTATTCCAACGTCTCTTGTATCCGCATTCAAGACCTTGAAGACCGGACCTCTACTACCTCCACTCCCTCTCCAAACCGTCTCTACTATCTTACCGAACGACGTTCTACCCGCACTATTGACAGCAAAGTACACGATTTGTTCCACACCATTCCTATAGATAACAAAGCTCTCAATTCCCAGCGTCTGCTTCTCGCCCGTATAGTCGACTTCGGTAAAAAGCGACGACTGCGCAGACGAAATGAGAGTATCTGTTGGCACGGCTAGATTAGGGGACGTTGGAGATGCAGGAAGCTCGTCAATCATGCGGTCGAGGTACTTGATAGCTGTAGGCGAAGAGCTCCATGAGCCACGCTCGGCAAAGAATAAGGAAGTACCTGCAATACGCAGTTGGCCTGGTTTGTCGACTCCAGTAACTAGAACCTGCTCCTGCCCCTCGCCGCTAAGAAGGACACGCCGGATGCTGCCGTCACTTGCTGAGCTCCAATAGAGCCAGCCCCGTGCTTCGTCGACGACAATGCCGCCGGCGTGTGTATTGGCATAGCTGTAGTTCTTAGAGAGAAAGGTGAGGCCTTGAGACACGTTGCGGAATACAGCGACGTTACTGCCGTCGTAGTTTGAGGAGTAGATGAGGCCTGTGTTGGAGTCGCCATAGTAGAGCTTTCGAGATTGCTCGGCTACTGTAATGCTGACAATTTGACTCGATGCGCCGCTCTCTTTGGTTAAGACGTATTCCAAATTCCCACCGTCTAGGTTGGTTCGCGCAACGCCCCGACCTGTGACGGAGAAGAGTGACGAAGTTGACGGCGAGTATGTAAGGGCATAGGCAAGTATAGGCTGTCCGAGTGTGTTGGGATCCGACTCAACTACGCCGAATTGTGTAAGGTTAGCCGCGTTAGTACCGTCAATGTTGATACGGCGAAGAGAAGTCGGCCATATGGGGATCGGTGTGCTGCGATGCCCTACACCAGTATCGAGAACGACAAGGTACTGGGAGGCCCGTGAGTGTAGGCTTGGTAAAGCTGCGGAGAGCTGAAACAAGGTTAAGACGGACAGGAATAACATGGCGCATAGGACAGAGATCATAGCCGATAATTCTGGGTATCGTGCAATGGAATGAAGGTCATTTTATCTGAAAGTGCTCGTAGATTTTGTTGGGAGTTTGGAACGAACTCTCCCGTAATGCAAATTGAGCGGGTAATAGAAAGTCTTCTTAAGGATACTGACTATTGGTTTCTATATTAAAGAAACGCAAAGGCGCGTTCGAGTCCTCTGGAAAAACGATGCCCCGTAAGAAAAAAAAACAGTAGCCGCTGACACCACAGCTGCATAGCTACTAATGTCGGTTAGTATGTTGTAGCGTCAGCAGTAGTGAGTGGCGACTAGGTCCCGATCAATAAAGATAGATTGCTTGCTGCAGGACCTGCATCCGCAAAATTGGCATTTGCCGCAAGCTGTCTAGGCAAGATAACTTGTTGGACAGCCGAGGCTGGAGAGACGGGATAAGACGAGACAAGAAATTAGAATGGGTGCAAAAATATTAATACGTGTCTAATGTTCTGGCGCGTAAATGCGGGTAGCGTACGAAATGGAAAAACCCGGTACTCCAATGCTGATGCTCTTGCAAATTCACCTCCCAGTGGCCGATTTTCCGAAAGACTCTCCACAGATGCTCAAGGAATAGCTGCGGGGTCCTTGGGCCAGTTGGCAGCAAAAGCCGTCCAGGGTGTACCTCTCATGACCATCTTGCCGTCTTTGTCAGGGACGTACAGGAGTGGGTCGAATCCCTGCACGCTCGCCCAGGACAAGAACAATCGTCGCCAATAACATGTCACTGCTGCTGGTGTAAGATACCTTCGGGTAAAGGTCTCATAACTATTCTTTGCAATCTGCTCTGCGTCGTGGTCATGATCACGATAGTATTCCATGGCAGACTCGAGGTTAGCAAAGTTCTCGGAAGCTTCAATATAATTCACCTCGGGACCAGCGAGGCGCATGAGGTGGGTATGAAACTCTTGCCATTCCAGCGGGTGGGTGATCATGGCCGAACGGCAGAGCTGGAGGTACTTGAGGCGACCGGAGTAGGATGTTCCTTCGGTTTGGACAGTGTACTTGTATCTGAGGAAAAGAAACATCAGTATTGGAGCACAGGTTTCTTGTGAGAGAGCAAGGAAACATACCCGCAGAAATCCCTCAAGTTCATGACGTCCTTTGTATGAGGATCGCTGGCGTTGTTGATGACGACGGGCTTGATATCGCTCCAATCCTTTCCTTCACTAACTTTGACCAGCTCCTTTCTTAGCTTTGCCATCTTGATCTTTCCTCGCCAGACAACCCTGGGGTCCTTTTTGTGCCAGGGCAATTCTTTTTCCTTTTGCTCAATCTCTTTCCTAATGCTGTTCCAGCTGGGAGCGTGGGTGTAATTCCAGGCCCAGTAGGCGTAGTTGGGCATCATCCAGATGTCTTTGTATTCTGGAGTGTCTTTTCGCGTGTAGCCAAAGAAAGTTCCCTCCTTCCGAGACCGGCGTGGTAGGTCATCAAGCGAAAGCGAGAACTCAATGTTTGGGACTGCAGGATCAGAGGTCGATGCAGAAGTGACGGCACGGTCAATCTGGGCCAGAGTTCCAAGAATCCGTTCTCTCTCATTCCCGTTGGTAACATAGCATTTTTCCGGGATTCCGGCATCGACAACGAAGAGCTGAGGCAGATGTGAGCACGCATGCAGACTAGGAAACCAATCAACATCAACATACCTCTCCCTCATAGATGAGGACTCTCAGCATACATCTTCCTTCTTCTATTTGAATATCTTGGGCATCAACCTTTCTGCCCTCACGCAAGCGGACGGATTGGTCAAGGCTGTGATAGAGCTTTGGGAAGGCGGAATCGCATTGGTCCTGGCTAAGGGTGTGGACATTGGCGTGGACATCGGGATCAAAGGTCCAGTCGCCTAATATGCGCCTGTGGGCAAAATCGATGTAGTTGAGTTTGGACTGGCCCCATATAAAGTAAAGCTGTGTGGTGATTATAAAGGTGGAAACGTAAAAGACAAGGTGGGGAAAGGATAGACGGTAGCCTTTGGGGATCATGATGGCATAACGGTGAGGAAGAAAACGAGCGACTAGGGAACAAAATGACAATGGGAAAGAAAACGACGTTAGGCACAAGGAGGAGCGGGCTGGGCGGGACAAGAGAGTTCAAGAGCTGGACAAGAGGGTCAAGAGAAAAGCGCCTGGAGAGGGTGGGCCGGAGATACGAGGGCCAAGGTGGGAGAAAGGCACTTGAACAACGGCTAGCCATATGAGGTGTGGGCATGTGCTTGGGAACCCCTGGGCTACGCTGGCGCCATGACGGAGGGGGCAAGTGGAAGGCGACGGTTCGAGGAGCAAGGCCTATGAGAGGGCCGAGGGAGGCGGACACGATAAGCGCATGGTTTGGAATACGATGAGCCGGATGTGGAGGTGACAGAAGCTATGGATACAAAGTGACTCGCATGGAGCACTCAGGGGCTGCGGCGTCTCCCAGACCCTGGCACTAGCGCGCTTTGAACACGGCTAGGCCTGGTTGCGGTTAGCGGCTGAGGTGTGACGCCCATGCGCCCGAGGCGATGGCGATTTTTGGCTTCTTGGGCGGCTCTCACGCCGTTGCATGCAAGCCTCTTTTTTTTCCCTCTCACTCTCCAAGCCACCAGCCAGCTGTGGTGTGCGGATGAGCGAGGAGAGACCAGTCCAGGCGCGCTCGGCGAATTTCACATCAAGCAACGCCATGCTCGCAAAAGACTCTGGGGTGGGCGGGCGGACTTGGCACTGGAGCTTAGCTGACTTGTCCCCTGATAGCTGCAGTTCGCTTCCTTTTGTCGCAACGGCACGCGTTTAGCAAAGTGGTCCAACTGCAGGCAATGAAGATCACGTTGCAGTCTCATCTCCTTGCGGCCACAAATCCTTTGGTCCCCTGCACCGCAAAGGGGGCTTCTGCTGCCATTGCCCGCCACCTAGCCTCATCAGACTGCCCAAGGTCACCGCCTTTGTTTCGTCAGAGTGCTGTTCCCAATGTCCATCCCACTCGCCCATGGCACCCGTCCTAGCAACTACGTATATCGTATGTACGTATGTGCTCGAAGGCGCTATGTGTGCATACACGTAATCACGTGCCCGCAGACATGCCGCCAGTCTGCCGACACAGCAGAGTGCTTGATACGCTAGCCACATCAAATCCGCCACCGTGTCGCTGCCATAGACCTCATACCGTAACCTGCATGCGACCGAACACGCCGAATTCCAAGTAGGGGCGAGATGCGGACGTGTCTACTGTGCTCGACATGCTCAGCCAGCCAGCAAGCAAGCAGGGATCATGTCCTCTGTCAAGACTGCCCCGGTCGATGAGCATATACGCGCCTAGATGACGCTGCAGACAGTCGTTTCCTTCTTACGTTCACACAGACACAGTCGCCATCTGCTCCGTCGCAACGCTGGCCCATCCGTGCTAGCAATACAAAAGACAGCTGTTTCTTTTCCACAGTCTATTTGTTGAGACAACACGTCCACACAGGCAGCAAGTCAAGTGTTGTGGCATTCAGGCGCTCACAGCTAACATGTGACAAAGCTAGTTGCGGGTGTACATCGTATTGTTACATTCCAGAAACTCACACAGCCACCGAAAAGGCACCGCGCACTTGATGGACCCAATGCCACGTGTGGGAACTAGTCCGGAATACCCGCGTACCTAGCTTCCAAGAACACATACTAATATAAGCTCAAGGGTCTCGAAGAGATCAGAGACGTGCACCGTCCAGAACAAGCAATTGATAAAAGTAAACGTCGTAAGACTTGCCTGCACGTCTACTTGGGCTCTGAACGCACAAGCGCAACGCAAAACAGTATCTGCAACGCTCCCATGGCCAACAAAACACAGTAAATACCCTGCAGACCAAATCTAAATAGCTAGCAAACACTGCATCATCCGTACGTCAAGAAATAGACACATGTCCAAACAAAACACAAAGAATCCACACCGACAACTAAATGCTTGTGCAAAAGCCCTCGATCTAAGCTGAGCACCAACTGTTCTATCAAACGCCTACGCTATGCTGAAGCCGTACAAATACACCAATGACACTGCTGGTTGCAAACCATGCTCTCCATATTCATCATAGCTCATGCAATCACACACTCTACCGCTTCTTCCCTTTTTTGCCCCCGCCAGCTACCGACTTGAGCGCAGCGTGTCCGGGGTGGTCTTTCAAATGTTGATGCAGTTGGGTTTTGGATGGAAACCCCGCATTGCACCCGGCGCACTTCATCTTTGCGCCACTGTCGTCGGCTTCGGCCTGCTTGGCCGCCTTTTTCGCCCGCTTCTGTGCGGCTTTGCCCATTTTGGGCTGTATCGCTGCAATGCCTTCTGGTTGAGTATCATCTGTTGACTTGGACTCAGGCTCCTCAATGGGTTTGGGATCAAATGACTCTTTGCTACTGAAACCTGCCAGACGCGCTTCAATCTCCGATCGCGAAGCATATTCGTCGTCTTCGCCATCATCACCATCGTCCTCGTCGTCGTCACTGTCTGCCGATGCTAGCCTAGAGGCGGTGTGTGCCTCGGTGGCTTTGCTGTCAGACGCATTTCCCGTCAACTGGGCCTCCTCCTTGTCTGTGTCATCATCTCTTACCCCAAGTTTGCCTGCTTTCTCCGTGACATCTTCAACGAACCCATCTGAATCGTTCATCTCGGCAGTAGTGGCATCTGCTTCAGGATGCTCGTCTGCTAGCGTCACAACATTCTCTTTCAGAGCATCCTGGCTCAAGTCGAGATTTGCATTGTCCTTTTGCATCTTCTTCTTCAGCGCTTGTATGGACTTTTGATGCTTCTTGCTCTTTTCATGCGCGTCGTACTGTCGCTCACTCTTGAAAGTCTTGTTGCAGGCTACACACTCGTAGTGCTCCTCCTCGATTTCCTCTTCACTCTCCTCATCCAGCTCGTCATCCGGACGTGCGGTCGCCCAATCTGGAACTGCCTGGGCCTCTTCTTCCATCTTGGCAATCTGTGCAGCCCTTGCTCGTGCAGCCTGGGCCTTGCGCGCGTCCCGTTGCGCCTTGGCCTTGGCCTCGTCCGTCTGATTGTTGGGTGTGTAGCGTGGATCTCGCTTGCGTACAAAGGCGACCAGCGTCCTGACAGCATCGTTGAACTCTCGTCTTCCGTCATCGCGAAGCTTTTGGTTTTCCTTTTCCATCAGTCTGCGCGTGCGGCGATCGGGGGCATGGGACAGTTGGTACATGTCCAACCATGCAAAGCTCTTGGCCGTGGCGAATCCGTTCCAGGCGGCATAGAAGTCGCGCACGACACCGTCGTAGGTGTCTTCCTTGTGGCCAAAGGAGGGGTAATTTGGTATGTCGATGTCTTCATAGTCTGCTGCATATTCTTCCTCGCGAGCGAGCTGCTCGAACGTCTCTCTGACAAAGCCAAAAAAGCCATTGGGTGAGTCGGAAAAGTCTACGTTTCCTCTGAACTTGCCCATCATCCGCGCCAAGTCGTCTGCTGTGGTAACACGCATGCTGCCCTGGTAGTGCTCGCCAGCATCTTCCTCTCCAGTGCCCCCTCTTAGGATGCTCGCCTCGTGGGCGTCGTACCATGCGCGCTCCTGGTCGTCTGATAGGACTTCGTAAGCGGCTCGCACCTCGGCGAAGAGGGCGGTGGTGCGTTCGACATCGCCATAGTTGCGGTCGGGATGGAGTTCGAGAGCTTTCTTGCGGTATGCCTTCTTGAGCCTGCAAGGAATCAGTAGTGAAGGGTCGACGAGGCCATGGTGACGCACTCGTCTTGGGTGGCATTGCGCTCCACTCCTAGCAATTCATAGTAGCTCGTCTTGACCTGGCCACCTGCGGACGCCTCCTCGCCGTGAGACGACTGCGATGCACCCATGCTGAGCGTCTCGACTGTAAATAGTCGGAGCTATGTCAAGCGTCTAAATGAGTGTTTGTGGTGCTGGTCCTCTCTCCGGCCTGACTCTGTGTTGCCGTGGTCGAGGTTGTCTACTAGTCTGGGTGGGTCTATGTATATGTATATCTCTCCGGGGACCTGACGAAGCACCCTTGCGACACTATGGCTGCGTTTTGAGCTTCCCTGGGCTTCGTTCACGGCCGTCTTATCAACTAAGGTGCGCCCAAGGCATCTCGGGTGTGGTTTTGTCGCACATGTGCATGGATGAGTCGTTAAGAGACAGAGTTGCGTCATGGCCGAGATTCGGCTATGACTGTGCGGCGACCGACAGCTGATTGGTGGGCGGCGGCGCAGGCGAAAAATGTTGTACGCAGATGTGACCAGGAGCGAACGACGGGTGCAAAAAAGTAAGCATTTTCGGGCTTTCTTTTCTTTTCAAAGGCGCCGCTTTCCCACGTGTCTGAAGGAAGAAGCATTCACATTGCCAGAAGGCGTTGGCGTATTCACCTCACAGCAACCGAGCGGGTGTACTGATGGCGAGCGGAACGAAAGCCTGTTGTTGCTAGAGCTGGCTGGAACGTCGTTAATCGCTCATCTGTCGGCGCCGTATTCTCCTCGGTTTCCTTTGGTGCTTACCGTCGACCGCACCAGGCCCCTTTGCACTCACTCCTTACTCGACTGCACTCTTTGCGACTCTTCGCACAACTGCCTTTTTCCTCACACACACACACATACATACATACATACATACATACATACTACATACGTACTACATAGTCAGCCGCACCCAGGCCGGTCATCATAGCCACGCCCCAGCCACGCGGCCCACGGAACTGCAGCAGGGCTTTGGCAGCGTTGCTTCTGCTGTGGTGCGCCAGGGACCCCGCCCGGCCTCTGAACCACTCATCTCCCCCCACGTGCGCCGTCCGCCTCCTCTGACGGGCCAGCCCTGTCGACGCTTCCTGCCCATCCGCTCCAGCATCTGGTAATAGCTGGGCGGCCATGAAGTTCGGCCATGTCTTCAAGCAGACCCTGAGGGACGAAGGATTTCCGCCCGACTGGGTCGACTCGGCCATCTCCTACTCGCAGCTCAAGAAATGCATCAAGAGGCTGACCGACGAGCTGCAGCAAGTCGGCCTAGACCCGGCCACCCTGTCCAAGCTTCTCAAGCATGTCGAGGACTACAATGCCTCGACCGAGCACCATGACGACCAGGAACGGCCCTTTGAATACATTCTCAATCCCCACGGCTCCCATGGTGACGACGCCTCGCAGTCGCCAAAGGCTTTTCACCCAAAGCTCCTCTTCTATGTAGACGAGACGAGCGGAGAGGTCATGGGCGCCAAACTTGACAATGAAACGAGAAACAAGCTGCATCTGCTGGCCGTTGAGACGGGCATGTCCGACATGCGCGTGCTCGACGACTCCAACTTGCCCTGCCACGCTGCACACACGCCCGAATCGCCCACGACTGCAAACGCGCCCGGCAATCGGCCTGGCTGTCGGACCGTCCTAGTGCCAATCACTTCCGATACGGAGTTCTTCACTCGTCTCACCAGCGAGGTCTCTGGGCTCGAGAGGCTGCAGGAGCGAGAGCAGAAGAGAATGAATGTTCAGATTGAAGCTCTTGGCAAGCAGGTGGCCAAGTTGACGGACCCCGACCGGCGAACCACCAGGAAGATGCTCACCACCTGGCGCAAAATCTTTCAGATTTATGTCGAAGAGGGCATCTTCTTTGGAACAACGGAGCTCGATCACAAGTCGCATGATTCGGAAAAAGCAACCGCACGGCTCGCCATCTTTTCCAACAAGATTGCCAAGGCCGGTCTTGTTGAGCAACTGAAGAAGAAGGACAACTTGGCGGCCCTCAATACCTTTATGCACATTAATCGCGAAATTCTGCAAGGTCTGCGATTCGGCGAGATTAACCACAATGCCATGATCAAGATTTTGAAAAGTATGTCATTTTCCCCTTGTCCTTTCCTGATTTGACAAGCTTGACTCAAATCAGAGCACGACGATTACTGACTAATGTTTTCTTCTTTCCCTTGCAGAATTCGACAAGCGTACCGCGCTAGGGGTAAAGTCCACGTTTCCGCGTCAAGTCGAGTATCCAGAGTTCTCGGAACACCTAGCCAAGGCGGTATGCGCAGAGGTCAACACGCAGATTCTGTCACACGTGCCGCAAATCGACGACTACTCGTGTCCAATGTGCATGGAGATTCAATGGCGGCCTGTCAAGCTGAGCTGCAATCATACATTTTGCATCCGGTGCTTAATTGTCATGCAGAATAACAAGCAGTACAACTGTCCATTTTGCAGGCAAAGGACGATATTCCATGCTAATTCTGGTGAGTCTTGTTGATTTTGTTGATTTTGCTGTTTTCTTCTTTCTTTTGTTGATATCAAAAACTAATCCAGTCATTAACCCCCCATAGACAATCTAGACACAGAAAAGGCGGCCTTTCTTAAGAAATGGTTCCCCCAAGAAGTCAAGGACAAGCAGCGGTACAATGAGAAGATGGCCGGTGTGGACCAGTATGGCGAGGTGTATGCCAATGAAAAATGCAACGTCATGTGAGGAGACAGGAGAAAAGCAACGTGTGATCTCTACACCCGTTGTCTAGCAACAGGGGTTGCTGGGTGCAATGTTTCACACAAGGTATTCGACCGACTTGGGCGGTTTCATTCTTCTTTTCCCATTTTCGGCCTCTGACTTCCCCTTCTGGCATCAAGATACCCCCTTTTTATTTCTAACATTTTAGACTATCGGCAACAGTAATAGACTTTCTTTGTTTAGCATATAGTTTCATGCACATCACCATCGTCAGCAAACCTCTGTGCCTGCAATCATTCGCTTCACCTGGCTAACCAACGGCATAAGCAGTGTTAGATGGCAAGTATGGGATTGAAAGAGTGAAAAAAAAGTTGTAGTCGATGCGTACTACAGACAAAACAGCGATGGCTGATTTACAAGGACAGGATGTGTCTTTGTTTCCTGTTGACCCCTACCCTAGAAATATCAAAACTCCGATTCAAGATGCAAACTAAGGAATACGCTGTGTATGTATGTATGTGTGAAAGGGAGAGAGAGTCTGAGAGGGCGTGACAAAACAATAAAGAGAAAAAGGTTTGCCAATTAGAGGCTATGTATCATACGAAGCGATAATTGGAAAAAAAAAGGAGAGAGCAAAAAAAAACCCAGGTCTATACACTGCGCTCGGGACTTTCACCCTCAGCAACTACAGCAACACCTAAGCCACGATCTGGAGACTGGAGAACCAGCTGTTCGTGCCGTCTGGCGCGAATGAAGTCCGACACACTCTTGATCAAGATGAACCAGCCAACAATCATTAGGCCATAGGCTACCCAATCACTACCGGTAATGGCACTTGACGCAGGCGTCGAGTCACCACCAGAGCCGGCAGAGCCGCCGGTGCTGACCTTATCCGGGTCAAAATCATGCGAGTTTGGATCGCTTGGGACGCCGCCGTTGAAACCTTGGCCTGGGTTGTCGTTACTGCCGTTGCTGGGGTTGAGTACTGCAGAGCGGAAACCGAAGCCAAACTGCACAAGCGTGATGCCAAGACCAGCACGGGAACCATTCTTTGCAGCGTGGGTGGTGTGGAGCAGATAGGTAAGCAGGAAGCCAACGAGTTGGAAGGACATGGAAATCATGGCGTTCCAGAGGAAGCTGAAGAGGGAACCGACGGGAAGGCCCTCGACAAAAACTTCGTCGCCAAAGGTGCCGGGGGCGAGGATGGTTGTTTCCCAATATGGCGGTGTTGCATCTGCGGCGGCTTGTTCGTATGTCTGGAGGAGTGTTAGTGGGGAATGGACAAATTGAGATGGTGATACACAAGACGTACGGGAGGCTTCTCCTCGGCATCCTCACCCCGAGTGGGCTTTGCGCTGAGATTTGCCCACACGCCGCCATTGCCACCGCCGTAGACGCGGCCACTGGTGGGAGCCTGTGTGTTGAATACGGGCAGTTCGGTGACCCGTCTCTGGATGCCGGGGACTGGAGGCTCGTCCTCGCTTCGGGGGTTTCCCCGCATCAAGCGCTGTCGATCGTCGCCATTGTCATCGTCGTCGTCGTCTGAGTCGGAATCAAACGTGTCTGCGAGAGTTCGGTCTTCATCGGTGGGTGCCGGGTCCTGTGCTAAGAGGCGTCGTGAGGTTCCATTGGGGGATGATGCGCGCGAGTGAAAGGAGGGTGGTGGCGAGGCCGGGGGCCACTGCTGAGCCGATGTCGACGATGCGTGAGAGTCATCTTCGTCCTGGGCGGCTACCTGAGGCCTGTGTTAGTTTGGATGTCGTGAGAGCAACGAGCCGGGGGTGTTCGCGCAGTGGCACGATGCATTCCCCACGACCTGAGGCAGGGGAGCATACCCTCTCGTAGCGCTGGCTGGGCATGGTGTGCAGCAGGCAGACGCGGTGGCGCAGGGTCGGATGCAGCGATGAGGAGGCGTAGGGGGCAGTTCTGGTGTTGAGAGTCGGCAGGCGCAGGTGGAGGAGGAGGAGAGGAGCAGGCAGCGAGCGTGACGAGTAGACGGAGGGCGGCAAAGCAAAGCAGAGCAGAGCAAAGCAAAGCAGAGGCGTGTCAGGCGGCAAGCGCAGCAGTAGAGTGAGAGGCGGCGTTTCAAATGCACCGCGCCCTGCCTTGTCTCTTCTGGGCTATGGAAGTGCGGGTGCTGCGCCACGCTGCCCCCCTCTCTTTGCCTGCACAGACCCGCTGCTCACGACCCCGGCTACCAGAGAGAAAGCATCATCGATGGCAAGATTTGCACTTTGACATTCACCCAACCCAACACAACTCGTTACACACCGACTCGACTGCTGCTGCACTGCATTGTTCCATCTCTCTCTCTCTCACACATAACCATGGCAACAACAGTGAGTTAACCTCCCCCCAACGCCGTCACGTGCCCACAGCTCATCGTTTCATTGCAAGATAGCAAAGCAATACACGCGCCTCCTCACTCTCTGGCCAAAGGACGCCCTGCGCCCAAACCTGCCCTTCACTCGCGTAATTGAGCACCGCAGCCAGCCTTTCGGTGTACAGCCCATCACTCCGCCCTCCGACGACGCCCCCAAGTCACAGTCGCCAGCAGCCACAGCCACAGCTCCAGCCACTCCTTCACCCCCACCAAACCCCAAACTCGAACAGGCCCAAGTAAACGCCCTCTACTCGTTGCTCGAGAACAGATACACCATAAAGTATGCCCTGTCACCAGCCATGTTCAAGCCCACGTCCTCCCCCGACCACTACACAAAGCTGATGGAAGAAATCGACCGCGCCCCCAACAAGACGTGGTGGCAGTCCAAGGTCGACCAGTGGAAGAACAAGATTCGATGGTCATGAGAAAAACAAGCAGGGACTGTATTATCATACTGTACAACAATACAAGAGACGGAAGAGGGTGCTGGCTTGGCTACGGTCAAGGCCAAAGTTGGTGGCCATCTCTTCCCCATTTATCTTTATCTTTACCTTCGCCATTACTCTCGCTTTCCCTGGACCCGGAGTCGGCTCATTTCTGTATTGATTTTCTTCAATTCTTTCTTCAACCTTCGCCATCACCAGCCGATCACCTCGTGCAACTGGGTGTATGACAAGACTCTCTCCACCATGATCACCCAAGACCCGGAACCAGACTCAAACATGAAGCAAGCATAGATACCGAGTACCACCTCCTTAGCAAATGCTACGTGATGGGCGAAAGGCTCATGGACAATGGCTTCAAGAACGCCATCGTAGATGCTCTCGTCGAGGTGAGACCCTTCGGTAACACTGGAAATAGTTGGGAACCAAGCGTCAGTAAACTTCCCATCAAATACACGGGTACTCCCGAGCACTCACCAGCTCGCCGTTTGATGGTCAACATGTGGCAAATACATCCAGACAAGAGTGAGGTCACTGTTCTGCCCCAAATGCCATCTGCATTTGTGAATGGTTTGGCCGAAGCTTTCATTGAGACCAAATACTCATTCGATATGTCCTCTGTCAGGCTTGATCTGAGGCTCTATTTTGATGCCTGAATATTTGGGAAATCGTATGCAGCAAACTGAAAATTGTTTGCCAAAGACTCGCTTATCACCAGATACGCCCGATGAGTCTACAACCATTGGGCATTTTGTATAGCTGGGACGTCAATTCAGGAAAGCCTTAGGCGTTGGAATAATCAAGACATCTAAGACTGGGTCAGCGAAGCTGTGCGGATAAATATGCATTATGTCAGACTGCTAATGTGGTGTCCTATCGTGATGAACATAGGTGGCCTTTTTCCTCTCTCTTCTCTTTTGCTTTCCCTGCTGTGGCTTGACTTTGGTAATACTTTATTATGAATATTTCCATTTGAGACTTAAATCATGGCCCAGCAATCTACTCACAGGCTCACATAATAAAAGTACAGTACCATACAGCAGCAAAGCAACATATCCCAGCTTGAAGACTTAGCCTCCTATTTGAATATTCACCGCCTGCATATCGACTACGCATGCATATCAAACCAGATAAACCAAATAGCTAACTCTTCTTGTAGTGGGAGTGGTAGCAAGGGAACTTCAGTCATGGTAAAAGTCATCAAATGAAATATTGGTTACAAGGAACTGTCACGTACCAATGTTAGAATCTTTTTAGTAATTCTCCTTAACGTCTTGTATATACCCTCATCTCTTCCATCATATTTTTCTAATTTTCCTCTTCGCTTTGTAGGCCAATTTAAATCAAGGTCTACATTTGACATTGTATATCATATTCCCTTGAGCTTAGATTCGCCTTCCTTCCTCTTTAGTATATATATTGCACAGGACTGTTTTTCTTTTACATGTCCCATCGCATCTCTTATATCATCCTATTCATAGCAATCTATTTGTAAAGCTGTGTATCCTTTCTCCAAACATATCTTCCTAGGAGGCCAAAACTTTAATCCCTCAATCTCCTGATACTTTCCATTGTATTCTTGCCCACCCTAAGATCTATCCTATCCATCTATATGTATAGCTCGACACCGGCCTTCTAAGATACATACATTAATGTGAAACATGCTGTAATTTAGTAGAACTATCAGATACAGCAGATACCAACAGTCTCCAACTGCGTCCATTGACACCGTAAAGCGCTAATTTGAACAACATGTCTGCGATGCCGTTCCCATTTATAGCCTGGAAGATGTGGTCCATATCTTCTTGCAGCCATCGACGAGTTTCCAGCTCAAGTCCTAATTCTGATAGCCTCACTGATATATACTAGGTTATGGTTAAACTATTCGCAAGTCTCTTTACAAGGTCCCTCCATTCAAGGCATTACCACACTGAATTCTCAGATAGCGAGCGTGTCCATGTTAATGAGAACAGTATACCGTCCTTAGCCCCACGGATCTTAATGTGATCGATGTATCCCTCGTCACGATACTGTGTAAATGAATCGTCGTTGGGATATTATATACACCGAGGTGTCCACTTCTGTTTATCCCTCGATACATGGGATGGTGGAGGGGAGTAAGCGATAGCATGTATAAAAAGGAACTAAGCATGGCGAACTGATGGAAATCCATACATACATAGCTGCGTATGCTTCTGCGTTATCGAAAAGGGCCGCGTAGCCGCACTGGGATTCTCCAAGTTGTAACTGGTTGATATGTTTGGTTGGAGCGAATGGTCGCGATAGTGGAACTTCCAGACAGGTACCCAGTGTGGCAGAAGCACGGTAATAGATAAGGGAAAAGAACATACAGCCAGAAATATACCCAGGTTAGTAGATTGTTGTAAGCAAATGTATTGTTGGAATGTACATATACCAACTAAGATCGGTAGTTGATGCAACTGATTTGGCCCCTCCAGCGTGAGCTATATCAATAACGGGTAGAAGGAGAAGGGGGGCATAATTGTAAGAAGAGATGTTTAATAACGAGAATATTGTGGGGATGAGATACGTGAGATCATATTGATGAGAAGGATAACCGAGGAACATGATATGTATGTAAACGCATTCGTACGCTATGCGGTGCTGCTTGTTCTTAGTGCGACTATGGTTCGCTGGGTTGCTGCCTATGCTGCTACAGCTGACGACTCATCAATGAGCATACGTCCATTAGCAATCTGTATCATTGGTACAATATTACGTAGAGATCGTACCGAGATTCCAAATTGAACCTCTCCTAGAAAACACGAAGCCAAAGTCGAAGCCCAAGTCGAAGCCTTGACTGCAAAGTCCTCATTTCCAATACGCTGACGGTTGCAGGCCAGGAAACAGCGGGCCACCTTTTACAAGACACCATATGCCGATAGATTGCAAGAGAACCAGATTTTCTTTGGTGCAGGTACTCGAAGCAACATATTAGAAACAATCGTAATGCAGCATCACTCTAGCCCCTGAACACTCTCAAGCGACTTGAGCAGGCCCTTTTGTATTACCAAATACACCGTTCCTAACTCCCAAGGTAATGCTGAACAATTCAACAGCCCTCATATGCCTTCCGCCCTATTCATACACATGTGCGCTGACGGTCGGCGTCCGTACTTCTGATAATCTGAAAATGCCATCCAGTTCGAGGTGGGTGTACCACTTTCCGCGAGAACTGAGCCTTCACTATTATTCTTAACTTTGCGCATCATGCTGGGATCGATTGTGCATACTGTGATGAAACCATAACTATTCAATAGAATATATGCTAAAGCCTCCGGCTTAATTAGAAATCTTTTGCGAACAAAATGTTTGACCATTCAGTCCGAGACTAAAGTTGAGGACAAAGTGATCAATCTCAAACATCTGCTCAACAATCCCATATATTTGGTCACCATTATTATATTGAGTCCAGCAATGAGTGTCGCTTTGTGCATGACCAATGGTTGCAACGTGTCCAAGTAGATATGGGGATTTGGGTATAACTGCGAGGAGGACATGCTGGCTCTATGTTGGTGGCGAGCCGAGGCAGAGTGGTGCAGTCAGTGTACAAGGCATCGGTTTTATTAACTGTGATGATTTCCTGGTTGTCTTCAACATGAGTCAAATTGACATTACTGGTAGTAGCTGCTGGATAAATGCAAGTCAATGTAGGCGCGGATGCTGTAGCTTTACAAGCGGCGAAAGGTTTTGTGAACAGGCTAGTCAGAGATGATATTGCAACATCATCCCGAGGGGGCGAATAGATGTCACACGATATGGTAGAGATGGAAAATGGAAAGGGAGTGCATGGTCGATGTGGTGAGATAGGGCAGAACAGACGGCGGTTTTGTAGTATATCGAACCACTTGCTCGCAGCAGCGCGTTGCAATGATTGAATCGTTGCGTCAACTGCGGTTGGCTAATACAGAGAATCCGCAAAGTGCAATTCAGCTCAGTGAAAACACAAACCTATCGCAGATGGGTCAACACTCAGCATCACTGTCAAAGCCACAGCTGTTCCACATGCATGCCACTTGAGCAACTGGATCTCTGAGATGACGAAAACCTCATGTTCACATCTAGGTCCGCGTAGGAATATCAAGTCCTTGCGCAGATGAATGTATTCTCGACTTGCCTCTAAATAGCTGATGAATATCAAGCTGAACAGAGACCGTGGATTTCATCCTGGTATGTACAGTGATACTCCGGTCCCTACTTGGTCTCGTGCTCGGGTGTGATGGCAAAAGTAGGTCGAACAAATCTGTATCCGCACAGTTAGCCAATGCTCGTGCAAGCGTCACCAGTCTGTTCGATACGTACCTGTCGCTGTTATAGACTTTTGTCTCTGTGCCCAATAATTCCTTCTCCCTAGCCCTGTCGGCCAGATATCTTCGCACTTGGTCGCGGTCTTCCTCTGCTTGTAGTGCTGGAATAAGGTGTATCCGCGCCCACATCTTCTCGCGCGCGAGTTCGCTGTCAGATGTCAGCATTTCGTCGCGAACCATGTAATCGCCAATCTATGTTTTCAGAGGAATGCGTCGTACTTGTGCTCCCTAATACCCTGACCAACCCTCCAGAATCCGTATGTCATGAGTGCCGCGGTTCCGATAATGTATGCGGCTGGACGGAAGCCTCGAACAGGCAAGTTGCGCTTGTACTGGACGGGGCTATAGCCGCCCTGTGGCGGCATATCCTGCGGCATGATGGGCGGTCGCGTTCGTGGTTCAATTGGTGTTGGAAGGGTATCGTGAATGCGGAGACGTCAACTGAGGTTCCAGCTCGGGACACTGGCATGACCAGGGCGTGGCTTGGCGCGCTAAGATGTGAGCGAGCATAATTTTGTCGACGATGAGTGGGTGGGCGTCTTTACGACAAATTTTCAGCCATTTACTAAAGACTGCAAAAAGATGGGTTCAGAGGAGCGGCCTACAAAGATGCGCAAGTTGGACGTTGCAAGTGGTGATGAAATGATCAAAGACGCACCCGCAGTCACGACACCCACAGAACATGTCTTCACGAACAGCGAGAATAAGGGAACAGTTGGCAGCGCTGAATCTTCAATTGAAGCAGCTGATGAGAAGGAAAGTGGAGAACCAAAGTTATCGAAGAACCAGCTCAAGAAGCAACGGCGGCACGAACGCTGGGAAGCGGGGCGAGAAGATCGTAAATTGAAGCGAAAAGAGAAGGTCAAAGAAAAGAAAGAGCGGCGAAGAGAGGCTTTGGCACAGATGCCAGTAGATGAAAATGGCAACAAACCAAGGCTGGTAGCTGCGCGTCCGCCCAGACATTCGGCAGGACCTGGAAAGCAAGTACCCATCACCGTCATCTTCGACTGCGACTTTGAGGAGCTCATGTTCGACAATGAACTTAAGAGCTTGGGCTTGCAGATTACGAGATGCTACAGCGACAATCGAAAGGCAGACTTCAGAGCGCATCTAGCACTAAGTAGCTTTGGGGGCAAGATGAAGGAGCGTTTTGACGGTATACTCGCAAAGCAGTACACCAGCTGGAAAGGCTTCCGATTCTTTGAGGAAGACTTTGTTGAAGTGGCGGAGAAGGCAAAAGAATGGATGAGTGGACCAGAAGGAGGGGAGGTGGCTGGCGCATTGAAGATGTCTCAAGAAGCGGATAAGTCGGGTGAAGAAGAAGGCAGGGGAGATGCAGAGGAGGGAGAGATTGTCTACCTTTCATCTGAGTCGGACGAGACGCTAACACAGCTCAAGCCAAACAGCACCTACATCATCGGGGGTCTAGTGGACAAGAACCGGCACAAAGGCGTCTGCCACAAGCGAGCTGTCAGCCGTGGCATCAAGACTGCAAAGCTGCCTATTGGTCAATATCTGGAAATGAAGAGTCGACAAGTCCTGGTCACAAATCACGTCTTGGAGATTATGCTCAAATGGATGGAGTTTGGGGATTGGGGCAAGGCCTTCATGTCTGTCATGCCAGAGAGAAAAGGTGCCAAGTTGAAGAGTGACATGGAGAATGGAGACGGTACAGGGGCTGCTGCAGACGTCGGGAAAGAGGTTGGAGATTGTGGGCTTGCGGATGCGGCGGAAGAGGCAGAAGCAGTGAATGAGCAGCTGATGGCAGAAGCGGCTAAAGCGACATAGGGATGCTCTATGGAATCAAAACACCTGGCATGGTGTGGCACGTGGATAGAGTGGGTTGGCACACATCTGGGGGCCAGTCAAGGTAGTAGTCAAGGCAAAGGGGTGTATTGATTGCACTGCATGCTGCCAGCAGCGGGGGCAACACGGCCGGCCCTCAAGGCCGAAGTGTCGACCAGGTGAAGTGACAAGTGAGCGAGTACGGGCATGTCGTCGAAGCATGGCTATGCGCGGTTCCGGGCCTATGGATTTGCATGCAATGGCCCCATGCAATGCAAAGGGCGTGCCGATTCCCCATGGACGGCCCAAGGTCAGCCTTAGCGGGTAGCGGGAACCAAGCTTTCCGCCGGCCGACTAGCGCGCCCTGACAGCTACACATCAAGGAAGCAGAGAGGCGCGCAACCATTGAGCATGCATCGCCGTATCGCAGCCCGTTGTCACTGGCCTCCAGCATAGCTCCCAACATGTATCAGCCCATGTGCATCGCCCACGACGATGCTTATGTAACACACACGCACACGCACCCCCCTTGCCCGCCGTGTGAGGCTCCAGACAGCCGTCAGCCCACTAGTTTCCGCAACGTCACAGCTGCTCTGACCTACGCCCGCCCCAGCACACCACTTCCAACACTTGACCCACATTAATCCAGGCACACTGCTACAATTGCTGCTAGCCGCCAGTCATGTCGCATGCACAAGAAACCCCGTCGTCTCCACCCTTGCGCTCCTCATCCTCCCAAACATCGCCGCCACCAAATCGCGCCTCGTCCTACTTCACATACCCAGTCTCGTATGCCGTCTCGGGCATCCTGCGCCGCTTGAATACCGAATCCAGTCCCAATCCAGCACCCCACTCAAAATCCGACAGCAACAGCAACCGAAACAGCATAGGCAGGCTACCGGCACAGCTGCAGTCCACTGCTTCTGCCCTCTCCCACTCGCTCGCGAGCCTCGTCTCCTCCGATTCCGCAGACATGAATGCCGTCTTCCAACCCACACACCGCATAGCGAGCCCTTTCCAACCGCCGCCCTTGACACCGCTCAGTCTAAACGGCTGGAGAAGTGGAATGCGAGAGAATGGCAAGCTCATGAGCAAAGCGCTGGCAGAAGAAATTAGGCTGCTCCTGCCCCCAAGGCTACAACTCGTAGATGAATGGAGCCTGGCGTACAGCCTGGAGCAGAATGGCGTGAGCCTGGCCACTCTGTACAAAGAGGCTGATGAATACCGGGGGAGGAGAGGCGGTTTCGTGCTTGTGGTCAGAGATGGTAGTGGAGGCGTACGTTGCCCAGCATTCCTTGAGTAAAAAAAACAGTACTGACATGTTGCGACAGACCTTCGGCGCCTATCTCTCAGACGCACCCCATCCCTCTTCGTCGTTTTATGGCAACGGCGAATGCTTTCTTTGGCGCGCTCACGTTCTTGCTGGTCTCCCAGATTTGCAATTGAATCTCCCACCACCACCCTCGGAAGATACAACGAATGCTGTTCGCATGACGACCATATCATCACCAAAGACAAAAGCCGATAAGTTGGCCCTATCAGAAAATGGCCAGGCGACCAGAAGTGGCGCGAGCACGCCAGAGAGAATCAGATTCAAGGCATTCCCGTATAGCGGAGTGAATGACTATATGATTTTCTGTGAACATAGCTATCTTAGTGTTGGTGGAGGGTAAGCTGACATTTCTTGTCCACTGCAAACGGCAATACTGACAATATCTCAGTGATGGCCACTACGGCTTATGGCTAGACGACAATCTCGAGAACGGTGTGTCGGACACATGTCCAACATTTGGAAACGAACCACTCAGTGACGAGGGCAAGAAATTTGAGGTCCTGGGCGTCGAACTCTGGTACATTGGTGTCTGAACCTCGCTTCGACTTGTCTCTACTCAGCACAATGTCTGGTGTGATCCTCATACTGGCAGCATCTTGACCCAGCGCATGAAAACCGAAAGAGTCTTTCATGGCTATGCAAGAATTGCGGAAGTTCTACCATCTTTCGTTGATCACCTAAGGCAGGAACTATAAGATACCCGATGAAATGTTTTGGCTACCATTCATCAACTTTGGCTGGATCAGCATATGCGTATCGTTATTGGTACTTTTGATTCTCATCTATTGTGTTGCACTCTCTCAACGCATGCGACCATTGCCCGATCCTTACTACAACCTGCGTGTGTTACGACAGTGTGTTGGCTTCATGACCTCGGTTGTTATCATCACTGGTACTAAACGCTCATCATGATCGCAATAGCTTCCGCTATCACCCACCAAGACAGCCCCTGCAAGAGCTACAGTGCAACAGAGAAGAAAGGAAGTTCAATAGACAAAGCTTTTGTTCATGCAGTCGACAACTGCGACTTCAAACTCCTCTGAGCTTGGAAAGTGTCACACAGATTTCATGGCGCTTACTTTGAAAATCCTGTAGTTGCTGAACGGTTGTCTTCTCTTGCAGAGTTTAAGAACAACTGTTTCGATTCAGCCTACAATACTTGTGTCCTTCAAGAATGCAGCATACATTCTATGAGTGATTTTGACATGGGCACATGACTTATGAATGGAAGTGCTGAAGATCTATTTAAAGATAAGAAACATCTTTCGGCATAGTTGATTGAAAAACAAAACTCAGTTCACCGTGATCAGTCGTACTACCAGCCTGGTGCCTTGGCACACCCCGAAAGCAGTAATTTGCCCCTGTGATCTTCATGCAATGGTCTCACCATGAATCTCGATTCACCAGTACAAAATCATCTGCTAGTGGTCTCACTTTCACATCGTCAGTTCGAATATAGCTTTCCCCAAATCATATACTCTGTTTCTTTCCACTCCCAGCTCTCATCATCTACGGCATTTCCACCTACAAAGATGACGCCAACCAAGGCTCAAGACACTCCCAGCAAGCTAGAATCAATCTGGTATTTCCGTTAATATTTCTGCCACAGATCCATCGGATGCTGATGTCTATAAGTGTCGGCAACAGGATTGTTCACTTCAAGGTCTCCAATATAGAACGACGCTTCAGTGTCCACGAAGGTACTCAAACTCCATCATGCCAGAATCTCGTATTCAAGCTAATTTCTTCCTAAAATCCAGATCGTATATGCAAGACCTCAAAATTATTCAAAGACCGTCTCCAAAAACGTCGCAAACGCATGTTCCCAACCGACGAATGCTGCATCTGCACCGATACTCTTGATCCCATCGTCAAAGATATTTCCTTCTGCACCAACTGTGGCCAAAATTTCCATGAATCATGTATGGAGACCTGGAAGAATTATAGAAGAACCCCTAGGAGAAAGAATTCCCCAGCAAACTGTCCAACGTGCCGCGCCAGCTGGAAGACAGACTCGCCCTTGTCCAATCTGAATGTAGAGACTGAACTCGATGCCGAAGCTGTGCAAATTTACATGGACTGGGTATACACATCTGACTTAGAGACTCCGGCAGTGATTTCGCTGGAGACTGACGCTTTCACCCTCATCACGCTCAAACTCTGGGCTGCTGCCAATGCCTTCCAAGACCGTAGGTTCAAGTTACATGTCCGAAATCTATTATTCCTTCGACCTGACGCATTCCTTCGAATGGAAAGTGTAAACTTGGCTTCTGTGGATCGGGAATCCTACGACGAGATTCGGGAGTTCTTAAGGCGATGGGCCCAAATGATCAAAAGAGAAAGCCTGTAAAGCGCTTCATTAAGGCTAGAGATACTTGAAAGGAGATGGTCGAAGCATTGATCCCCTCAAAGGAAGTGTAGGAAGAAGTTTTGGTGGAGGTGTATACGCGTTGATTACATCTTCTTTGATGACCAACTCATGTATCGTAAAGAGACGAAATTGTGTCTTCTCCTTCTAACTGAAAGTAATACAATTCACAGATTTTGTAGCAGCATCGGTTGACATGTTCTCACAATCTTTAGCTCTTTATGATCATATACTCGAAAACCAGATCGAACATCATCCTCGGGTTTAAAGTAAATGGACAGGATGCTGGAGAGATTGCCGTACATACTTGGCACAATTGTTTCTAAGTTCAAAAAAGACGTGCATGGATTAGAGCTTCGTGCGGTTTTATAATGTGGATTAGTATCGTCGCCTAAGACCATTTCAGGATCTTGCCGTGGCTCAGTTCCCTATATATTTTCGAATTTCCGCTCACAACTAGACACTCATCTCTTATATTGACTTTTGTTTTCTCTTCCCAGTCTTTTGCTTTTGGTTCACCGCTGGTTGTGGTGATTGCTTAGTCTCACCTTCCCAAAGAAGGTGATAGTAAGATAAAGTTCGACTGCGTTCAGTGCTTTCTCAGTCTCTCCAGGCTCTGTAAGATTGAAAGCAATCGGTTTTCAGCTTTTGCAGCATAGATTCTACTTTACTAAATCGAGAGGAGTCGGCACACTCACCAGCAGATGCTCAGCTCCCTTACCTGCAAGTGCGAAGGCTCTTGATCTTGTTGCCACTGAGGTATATAAGTATTGTCTCCATCGTACCTTCCTTCCTTCCACCTTTCGACCACTTGCCATCTTCGAAAATTTGCGTATGCCGTATCAACCCACAGACTTCGGTACCGAGGCGTTGCACCATCGTTGTGGAAAAGAGATATCTATTCAGTGCTAAGCAAGAACCATGAAGTAAGTAGAAACCCCAATCGAGCTATCCAAATTCAACTTACAGCAAATTTTGTCCTATGTTGTTGCAATTTGAGAAAAGTCAAAAATTAATTCTCAGCCAGGCATGGTGAGGGTATTGCGCGATTGAGTTTCCCTGCGTCGACCAAGACATTCGTTGTACACACAGACCTTCTTTGCGCACAATCAAAATTCTTCCGTCGAAAGTTCCAACCAAGAAGACAAGATATCGAGGGCGAATGCTCGATTTGCCATGATGGCCTCAACCTCGATCTTCAAGAGATTACGTTTTGTAATACATGCGGAGGAAACTTTCATCTCAGTTGCATCAATCGATGGAGACGTCGGTCAGCTGAAGGAGAACCTGCACCATGTCCGTTGTGCCGACAAGAATGGATTGCGCACAAACTCGATCAACGGACGTCTTTGCCCGGACTTTGCCCGATTGATTTTGAGATATATTACGATTGGCTTTACACTCGCCGCATCAAACCTACAGTCGATCAAGAAGAAGGAGGAGAAGAAGATAGCGATAATGAAGACAATGGTTTACATGGAAGGGAACGTGCTATCTTTGATCTCGCCAAAGCTTATAAGATTGGAACTCAAGTTGAGGATGAACACTTTTGCACGGATTTGGTGGGTGCGATTGTCAAATTGGCGATCGGCGGACCGGCCGTGGAAGGAGAATTTCTCACAATCTTATATGATGGATACCCAACCCCTCGCTTCAAACAACTAATGGTAGAGTTGTACATTAGCATCATAACGAAAAAGGGAAATTGTAATGAATTTGTCTCATGGGATGACAGACGTTTGGCAAAATTCTTCCAGGATGTTGCAATGGCTTCTCTCGGAATCTATCAGGATGGGGAAAGCAAACGGATCGCACATGAGATTAAGGAGACGATACGTCTAGCAACAGGAGATGGTATGGATGTCGAAGGAACATGATTCCGACCATAATATACATGTAAGGCTCTTAGATGATAACTTGCTTATAATATGCTAATATCCGAAAAATAGCAGATTCGAAGACTCGGCACATCCTTTTATCGTGGGTATGTGTCAAGATCTCCCGTGACGCTAGTAAACTAAACAAGCGACTGGTTGCGATTGCAAGCATACAAATTTCTCCCCCATTTTTCTTTCTCAATCTCGTGCGATCAAGAGCATCTGAGCGGCTTGAAAATATTCTTTGCATTCCCCCATTACGATTTCATCCTCTGACTTCAGCATTTTCTATTTCATGCTCTCACATCCTCCTTCAACACGAAATTTGCTACTCAATCCGCCGGCAAACCATGCATCATATTCATCACTTAATTTTTGGAACTTAGCATTATATAATAAGCTTTACTCTATCAGTATAGTTATCTCCTAATGGCAGAAAATATCTGCGTCATGATTCAACCGCTATCTCGACACCACAATCGTTAGTTTCTGTTTAGTGATGACACACCATTCGTATGAACAGCGTTTAGACAGAAACGTTACAAAGCATCATCTCACGCATACCTTCGTCTCGGCGACATAAAGGTTTCGCGGTCCAGAGATTCGTGTACCATGATGAGGTGTTGGTTCTCGGAACTGGCTACCACAAGCATGACGAGCGGACATTCCATCTATTCTCGGAGTATTTTATTCGCTTGGCACATCAAACTTACAAAGCGAAACAAGACGTTACTTGCAATCAATGGCGGAGTAAAACTGATAATAGGTATCTCTACATCTACACGCTTCTAATGAATTACAGATAACGCCACGCGTATGTATATTTTCAACACCCATAGCACCATCTCGTTACCATTGTCTCATCCTCATCACGCTGCAGTAGCCACAGTAACCGGCGCCGCTACCCTCGTAGCCTGTTCACCCGCCCTAACAATGCCCAAGCCCCTAACGTCCTTGGCTGCCCGCTCCGCACTCGATTTCCAGACCTCTACTTCTTGGCCTCCACGCAGAATACCTACCCTCATCGTTGACAGCAGATTGTGCGCTGCGTTTGAGTGTTCATACACACCCCCGTTGAACACAGCGGTTGCATCTTTCCCAATTACGGATTTGATAAGCGTCCTGCCGCCGGGGTGATCGGCGATAAAAGGCGAGACATCGTGGATGACACCAGCGATGGCGACTAGCGCGGCGCTGTTTGCAGAAGCTTGGGCTTGGAAGTCATCCCAAGAAAGGACGGGCAGTTGGGAGAGCGGGGTACCCCAGTCGAGTGCTGCGCGTTTCTTGTCTACGGCTTTTTGCTGTTGCTGTAGACGGCCTTTTTCGATTTCGTTGGCACGGAAGGTCTTGAGGTCTTGGGTTAGTGGGAAGAAGGGGATTTTAGACATGCCCCAGATCAGCCATTTGGTGGGGTCGTATTGGTACCAGAGGATAGCGTTGCCTGGAATTCGTTAGATATCAGCTCTACTTTTCTTTAGTGGGCAGACTTACGGTAGTCACTAGGGAATTCGTGGTGAAAGTTGTGATAGCCTTCTCCCATGGTAACAAGAGCAGTAAGCACATGATCTCTAGGGCTCCTTCGGTCATCGAATGGTTGCTCTCCAAGATAGTGTGCCAACGAATTGACGCAAAATGTCGCTTGCTGAACAAGACATGCCCGGATTATGCCTGCGTAAACGAGACCTCCCCACCAGTCTCCCCATCCCAAGCCAGCGACTAAGGCAGGAAAGATCCAGGCGGTAAAAATAAGAATCTTGCCATAGTGCTTATGTTGGAAAACAACAATGGCGTCATTGTCCAGATCAGAGATATCCGTACGTCCCTTCACTTTGGGGTCCGTGTTCAAGACCATCCATCCAATGTGGGAGAAGAGTAGACCCCGCATGACCGAGTATGGGTCTTTCATGGTATCGGTCCAACGATGGTGAGCGCGGTGATTGGCGCTCCACCAGCGTATGCTTCCCTGGATGGCTCCGGCTCCTACAAAGGCGAGAAAAAGGCGCAGAGGAAGACGTGCAGAGTAACAACGGTGACTCCATAATCTATGGTAACCGCCTGTGATACCAAAGGCGGTTGTGGCATAGTAAATGATGCTCCATAGTAGTGTGGGACGGGTGAGGGGAGTGGAAAAGGAAAGATAGAGGCCGTAGGTTGGGATGAGGACGACCAGCGTCGTGTTGAGCCAATTGATCTTCTTGTACCAATTTTGGAGGGTTACAGGTTGGGCGGATATATGAGGTTGTGTTGGTGGTGTTGGAGGCACAGCCACTGGTGGGTCTGATGTATCCATCGTGGTGTTTGGTCTCCAAGAGGCGAAGAGCGTGCAGGAACAAGACAGCGTAATCGCGCATGTACTCCAGGTACATACATATATGTACATTCTACCACGTCACCCGGAACCATCCGAGTACACCAAACTATGTTGGCAAAAACGCAGGCAGAAACATGGATACATGTACGTGTCCAGCTCAAGCGTCGGGGCAATTAGTACATGTAACAGCGTGAAAACCGCGCGGCAGCCGCAACGGATTTCTCGGGCGATACGTCGCTATCTCGTGTTGATTATGATTGGTTAGGAGAAAAGAAAGGATTGGTCGATGAAGTTTACATTGCCATGAACGGTTAGCAGCCGGCAGGAACATGGCCCTTTGTCGGCTTATTGGTGACTAAATTGTTCTCTACGGATGCGAATTATGGGCGGTAAGCTTAGCGGGGGACCTAAGGTCACCCATCACATGTCAAAGGCAGGCTTCCCTTGTATGGTGACGAAGGAACATGGCTATCTTCGTGAGGTGATTTGAGATTGTATCCATATCCACTGATGGCCTCGGTTGCGAGAGAGAATTGCCGTTTTCGGTGAGGTAATGAGCAATTCGGAACGCTTGTCGTTCCGAACGTTAAGGGTAAGAACATGGTATCAAGCATCATACACATCTAACACGGCACAGCTCACTCGGAAACATGAGCCAATTGAACAGCAGAACAAAGGGTATCTTTTCTCTCTACTTCTTCGAAGGGACCTCCTCCCACTGCACACCAACCCATTCCTCTACATATCCCAATTCGCCTTCTGGGACGTCGTTGGGTTTGCAGTCCTTACTGCAGACAGCCATGATGATAGTGCCCCATTCCATACCATCGAGGGTCATTTCTTCGGCCTCCAGCTCAGTAATGGCATGTGGTGTCAGCTGAACCTCGAATACTCTGTCTGCACCGCACGTCTGGCAACGAGGGAAACCCGATCCGCCTTTTGAGCCTGTTGTGGTGACTTTGGCATTGGAGGATGGTCCATTCTCTGAGTGAGCTGCCAGAGCTTTTCCAATAGCGTCGCTATCGCTGTACAGCAATGGCTTGCCCTTGAACTCATAACGTAAGACCTGCTCTGCATTCTCGCCTACGCGATCTGCGAACTTCTGGAATGTCCTATCCATGGATGATTCAAAGACCTCCTTATCTTCTTTACCTCCTCCAGTGCTGCCACTACTTTCGCCATCTACCTCCATGCGCACATTCGCTGGGATTGTTGGCGCTGATGGGATGTCTAGTGTCTCGTACTCGGCATCCAGGTGGTAGTGTGGGAACGGTGTGGGGAAGGCAGAGTCTGCTGGCCAGGGCTCGTGTGGCCGTGGAGGCTGCTGTTCAGCAGGAGGTGGGGACGAGATACGCGCCTTGGATGCAAAGGTTTCTGGGAGGGTAGTAGACGCCTCATCCTTGTTCTTCTCGGATGCGATGGCTTGAACAGCCGGTGCCGACGCCGGGGCGCCAAAGGGGTTCGCGCTTCCTGACTGCGAAGAGAAGGGGTTTGCTGCTCCAGCACCTGGCTTTGAAGAGAAGGGGTTGGAGAAAGGGTTTGCAGAGGCTGAAGCGCCTGGCCCATTTTGCACACCGAAGAGCGACTCGCCTATCCTGGCCTGTGGCTTCTCTTCCGGCTTTTCCTCCTTCTTCTCGATTTTGGCAGCGGGTGTCTTGTTGCTGGCACCCTTTGCAATGCGCACGCCCCGGATACCCCTCACACTTCCCTCCTTTCTTCTGCATGTCTTGCGCCGGCACGTCCAGATGTATAATCGCCGCTCGTGGCCAGGGAAGGTATCGGGCATGTCGCCGTTGAGCTCAAGCAAAAGACTGAGGAGACCATTGCAGACTTTACACTTGGCCAGGGCACCTGAAGGGGCAGTCTTGTCATCGATCCAACTCTGTTGCGCGGCTTAGTTACAGACTTTTGCATGTTACATCGGTGCCATGCGTACCGGGGTGCCTCCAAGATGGGAGATGGTGTCGCTCGTGGCCTCGTTGGCGGCATAGCCGAGGAGAACATTGGTCTCGGTGTAGTCGTCGCCGCCATCGGACGAGTCACTGTCATATGGCGGTGCCATTGTGTGTATGTGTGGGCGATGTATGCTCCGCGCGTGTGGGAGAATGATTTGGCGGGGTCTAACTTTTTTGAAGGATGACGCGGGGCTGCGTGGTGGTCAGTGCCCGTCCGTCTCGCACTGTGCGAAATTGAACCCAGCCTGCTACACCAACGCCTCGTCGCTCATCCACACCAACCACCATGGGCGCCCCTTTCGACTTCGCGCCTGAGCGGCCGGATCACATGCAGCAGATCCTCGATGGCCTGGATCGCTACAACCCAGAGACGACGAGCGTCTTCCAGGACTATGTCATGCAGCAATGCGAAAACCAGACATACGACTGCTACGCCAACCTCGCCCTGCTGAAGCTGTACGTGTCTTCTTTCCCCTTCTCTACTCTGCAGCTACAAGATGAACAAACAACCACAACGTTTCCTATTACCCGAGGTGTCGGAGTCTGAATCGCTCCGCCCGCTGAAGTTTCATTATTAGCTCTATCTGACAGCTTCTTCCCCTCCACTGTTGATGCCCGCCAGTTCCGCCATTGCTTGTTGCTAACAACGGTGCACCAGCTACCAGTTCAACCCCCACCTTGCCCGCGACGAGACTATCACCAACATCCTCGTCAAGGCTCTGACTGTCTTCCCGAGCCCCGATTTCTCCCTGGGCCTCTCACTCCTTCCTCCACATGTCCTAGCTCCTCTTTCATCCTCATCACACAACCCAGCAGCTGGCGATGCCCCTCTTTCAGAAGCCGTCCAGAAGCTCAATGAGCTGAGAAACCTGCTTGAAGGCGCTGACTACGCCACCTTCTGGTCCACGCTCGACTCTGACGACCTCTACGCCGACTTGATTGCCGACGTCTCCGGCTTTGAGGAGCTCATGCGCGTACGCATTGCCGCCACTGTCAGTCAGGCAATTCGCGAGGTTGACCGAAGCATCCTCGAGTCGTGGTTGAACCTCTCGGGAAGCGAATTCGACCATTTTGTTGGTAGCGTATGTGGATGGAATGTCGACGGTGCCAAGATTAAGGTGCCCATCAACAAGGACAACGAGGCTAAGGGTACCGTTGTCCGTGAAAACGTCAAATTTGACCGTGAGTTCATATCCATATAGGTTTGGTGAAGCTCTGCTAACATGCGCACAGAATTTGCAAGGGTGATCAAGAGGGCGTATGAGCAGCCAGCATGAGCAATATGATGGCGAACATGATGACATGAGACTATGGATGGCACGGTCGGCGTTAGAGGCGGACATCAGAGCTACATCGGCATGCCACGGCGGCATGCCAGTCATTCTGGATAGCAATGCAGGAATGGCTTGAGACGGCTTACTATATACCCCCCAAAAGTACACCGCCATCCCAGCAAGCAGTCTGTAGGAGGTAACGTGCAAATGATGCGCCATGTCTGGACAAGACACCCGCGTACGAAATACCATTCAGTTTTTCAGCGTACACTCAATCGCCTTTGTCTGGACTTCATCTACGTGTTGTATTCTCACCTGAATACCAGGCGCTATATTATTACTCTAATTCTGACCAAAGCCATATTTCTCTTAACTACACAAGAACGCTCATCACAACTGTCGCAATCGCAAAGCTCATGAACCAAGCCTGCGTTCCCATGTGACTCGCTCCACTGTCCATGACTCCCTTGCCAGTGAACTGACTGGAACTCTTGGTCGTCGCAGTCCCATCTCCACCGTTCAACTGTCCACCTCCAGACACGCTACTTGGATTCGTCGTACTTTCCTGTATGCAAAGCGAAGTTCCATTTCCCATGAACATGCGATCCGCCACACTCTTCCAAACCTCGGTAACATCTGTAATCATCTTGGGTGTAAACCACATCCTGCAGTCTGCTGCTTCGTATATGAATTCTAGCGGCACACCCGACTTGTCGTTGAGCCTCATGTTGTCTTTGAGATTGACGCCGCCTGCAACCTGGCCTCCATTGTACGCAGAACGCTTGAGTAGCTGCTCAACGGCCGCCGTCTTACCAATGTCCATACCGTCCCATTGCTTCTGTTGGTCAGGCGAGCCCAAGGCATACAGAACCTGCATGCGGACAATAATGTCGTCCCAGGCGAATACTTGTGCACCCTTTGTACCGCCGACGCCCTGCATGGGGCCCGTTTGCGGCCTGCCTCCTACAGCGATTGTGCGGACGGAGCCCTGGTTCTTGAGTAGTTCAGAGACAATAGCGCATGTTGACGAGCACATGCCGTCGTGCAGCATCACCATGTCCTCTGCGCGGAATGGTTGCGGCGTGTTTGTTTCATTTGCATTTTCGCCGTAGCCAATGACGCTGAAGCCAGTGTATGATGTGCTTACGCTGTCGCTGAAGTTGTAGCGCAGGATGGGCGTGAACTTGTCATCCTTGATGTCGACCGGGCCAAATAAATCCTGCCAGCTTGGAATGGCTTTGTTGTCTATATTCAGCGTGTGTTGGTAGTTAAACGGCGCTGATAAGGCGAAGACGTCACTGTCAGTCGCGCCTGCACCAAGGGCTTCAGTAAAGGCGGTTCGGTTATTTTGCGCATACGTAGTATTGGCGAGAAAGGAGGAGGTGATGTTTCCAGCGATGTTCAGGGCTTCATTGGCGCGGTACCGTGTTCCGCCATATGGCTCAGCTACTGCTTGTGGATAGACTTGCTTGAAGGTGTCGTAGCCCAAGATTGCGTTGCCTCCGCCATTGCCGCGCAGGTCAAAAATCATCTTTGTCTTGCCGAGTTGCCTAGACATGCGAATGAAGTTACGCATAGTATTTTGGAAGTCTTGAGGACTTTGAGCTTGGTAAGATGGGATGCTGAGAACAGCGACATCCTATCAAAGTTAGACAAGTACAAAGTATAACCGTCAGAGCGTACCTGGTATGCTGGGCCGTCAAGAAAGTAACCTCCAACAGCGAGGTCAGAGTTTATCAGCTCAGCTTTTGGATACCCAAAATGAGAAGGCTTAGGGGCATTTGCGGGAGTTGAAGGGGTCGTGTTGTTGCTAGGAGGTGCTGCGGCTGGAGTTGCAGATGGAGGTTGAGGTCCACTGCAAAACTTTTGGAAAAATGCGCTGCCACTGTCGACACCAGTGAAGTTCTTGATGACTACAGCAACGTTCATCTGCGACCAAGTCGTGCCATTTGCAAACTCGAAAGTGGTATTAGGGCCTTGGTATCGGCCAGTACGGAAAGAACCAAGAAAAGTGGTACCAGAAGCAAGCAGAGCTTGAGAAGGAAACAACGCATTCCATCGAGTATCAGCGTCGTGAAAGTCGGAGGTAGAAGACACATTCGCGAGGTACTCCTGGCTGTCGATGCCGTTGATCTTCCTGATAGCTGATGGTGTGAAGGAAGAGGCATTGTTCGCTTTTAGAACATCCCTATATGCGTAGATTTCTGGCAAGGCCATACCATCAGAAGAGATAGATACCAGTTCCGAGCCAGGTGGCCTTTGGAACTGCATTACCGAAGCCAGAATGTCCGGCTGATAGGCAAAGTGGTTGTCGTAGGCACTGGTGAAGAGGTCCATCATCGCGAGCTGAAAATCGTATTCAGTAGCGAAACCTCCAGTAGCAACTCGGGTCCTCATATTATCGAGCTGTCCCATAATATCGACAGGTTGCTCAGTATATGTGGCGGGTGGTTTCTTTAAGAAGGCAAGATTGGATTGCCATTTGACCATCAACTTGAGATCGTCGATCAGCTGTACGTTTCCTGGCTGATCAATAGGAACTGACTGCAGACATTGCAGGCCAAGTTGTGCAGGGACAATAGGCCGGGCTCCAGAAGGCAGTGCAGCGAGGGCTTTGCCAACGACCGCACATGGTTCTTGTCCTGATGCTGCTGATGACGGAGCCGTGGAGCTTTGAGTGTTCACCATGCTGTCTGATGCCGCGCTGATCTCACCAACAGCCATCATTGTGTCGACATCCGCCTGCGTCATAACCTCGCTCATATCCAGATCAGGATATTCGGGTACACCATACATCCATGGATGAGGATTGGCAGCGGAAAGGCCACACAGAGCACCAGCCAAAAGCACTGTAGATCGCATCTTTCTAGAGACGATCAAGGTTGTAGATCTAAAACCTCGAGGCCTCTAGCGAGAAAAAAAAAGAAGCTTGCCTGACAGCTTGGCACTTGAAGCATACGGTATTAGTATTAAAAGAAGCGTGCCAGCACGAATAGGAAAATGAAAGAATTATAAAAGAAACAACGTCTAAAGGCGCATGGTGACGGCAAACAATCGAGAGGAGCCCAATTGCAATGCACTGGAAAATGAAGGGGACTGGTAAAAGGAGGGTAATAACAGAGGAACAGAAGGACACAGTAAAAACCACACGATGGTGCTGGTATCGTTTCAGCCGCCGTAGTTATCCACCTATGCTTGGCATGTTTCTAACCTGCTTCGCAAATGACGCTAGAGATGGTTAAGCTACAGTAAACGGGCACCATGCTGAAGCTTGACTGAAGACCTAGGCAGTGATGGCGTCGAGGTCGAAGCAAGGTAGGTACGTGCAGAGGTACGTCGACGGATTTGACAGCATGGCGACGACAGTTGTCGAGAAATCAGAACACAATGATGGGATTGCAAATACTGTCCACCGTATAGCGTTGTGCATAACTATGGCCATGAGCCGTGTCCGAGTAGGCTGGATGCTTGCATTGAAGACGCATAGGTGGAGGGATTTGTTGTTGAAACGTTCGCAGCGGCCTGAGACGAATCATTTGGCGAGCCCGAGCTGTTGGCGACAGTGGAGCATGTAGCAACATGCGGATGAAACCGGGAGGATGCAGACTCTCTCGTACTCATACTCGTTGTGCGCTGCATGTCTCTGGGGAATCAGGCGGCCCTGGATGTTCCTGGTAGGCGATCCCGCCGTGTGGAGGCGCTTCCTCGCAGCTGCAGCGCGATAGAGACATGAAACGTCATCGTGACAAGGCGCCATGCTCTTGGACACCCAGCAGGCCGGCGTTGATCATCTGAGATGGACAGGATGGTGACTAAGCGGGGGATGGGCGACGGGATGTGATCGTGATACGCGAGCGGGCCGGTGAATGGACAGAAGATGCTGGCAAGTTGTCGTGGTGCTGCTGTGGTGCTGTCACATGCAGTTTAGCCCCCCAGCGGTGGCTGCATGGCTTGGCAGAGGGGCTTAGACCGCCATGGGGCGCCCCTGTTGGCCGTGTTGGTGCCCAGGTGCACTCGCCACCCTTGGGCCGCTTAATACCCTCAACCACCCCAGGCCACCACCTCTCTCCTCTCCTCCCACAACCACTCCTCTGCTCTGCCTTCACCCCTGCTTCTCCGCGACTTTCCAACGCTCGCCCTCTCCATACACCAGCAGATCGCGCCAGTCGATTTCATGACCACGGACATCCAGAATCTCAAGTCCTTCGATCCGTTCGCGGAGGTCGACGATGCTGGAGGCGAAGTAAAGTCCACCCAGCAGAACTACATCCACATCCGTATTCAGCGTACGTATTTCCCCCTTGGTCCCCAGCTCTGGCATCCTTTGGACACGATGCTCGCACTCGTCGCCGCGACATCGGCTCTGGTCGCCCATCCGCTGACCGGAACCCCCCTGGTCCGGCCCCAACAAATCGCGCAAGGCTGACGTCAATGCACCACAGAACGCAATGGTCGTAAGACTCTAACTACGGTCCAAGGCCTACCCAAGAAGTTTGATCAGAAGAAGATTCTCAAGGTCATCAAGAAGAAGTTTGCTTGCAATGGCACCGTCGTCGCAGACAGTGAGATGGGAGAGGTGATCCAGTTGCAGGGTGATCAACGCAAAGATGTCATGGACTTCTTGACCGACAAGAAGGAGGGCCTCGGCCTTGATGGCAAGACCATCAAGGTTCACGGCTTCTAACCGCGTCGAATACGCTATGCCCACCGCCGCTCCTCACGCCGAGCGACCGCTTCGAGCTAGACGACAACGAGACTCGTACGGCGGAGGAGGAGCATGCCGGCACGTCGGACGCGTAGCACACACGATCCACGCTGCTGAGATGCGGTACGGCATAGCAAGTATCCCGCGGAGAACTGACGGTTTCCCCGTATCTCGATTGCTCTTGGAGCAACAGATGCGGCTATCGCCAGTTTTGCACGCTGATGTATCAGGTGCTGGCAGGATGATGGAGGATAGCTCGTTCAAGACAAACAAGACATTGGTCTTTTAGTCATGTTCAATTAAAAGAGTGTTTTGTTTTACTACGAAATGTTCCACTTTGCGTGCCTACTAACGTTGTGCAAAGGAAAAGGGGGGGGGGGGGGGGGGGATCGAGGACAGTATTATTACCAAAGTGATGATGTTTCCTATTCCACGTCTTCATCCTCCACTTCTCTTCCAACACCACCATCGTCCTTCTTTGGCGCCTTGGCCTCCTGCTTCCTATACAAGCTCGCCAACTCCTCGGCTTCCGTCGCCTCCTCGATACTCTTATCTTCCCTCACCCGCAGGAAGCGCGGAAACCTTGTACTCAGCCCACGCTCATCACTCACCAGCCCAATCGCAGCCGTGTACGTAGGACTGAGCGTCAAGTCCGCAAAAGCCACCTCCCACACCTCCTGTGGCTCAAACCACACGGCCGGCGTGCCCGCCCCACCATTGTACTTCACATAGTGTGGCTTACCGGGTAACACGGTAGTCGAGTCGGCATCTCCGGGATCATACTTGGCGCGATTGGCTTTGTAAAAAGCGTCTGTGAAGCCAGACATGCACTTTGTCACTGCCTCGAGCTGGCCCGTTTCTGCATTGCGGATTGCGAGGAGGATTGGGGACCACCATGCTGCTTTTCGGCCGGATCCGTGGAATGCTGCAATGGGGATGAGGTCGAGGGTTTCCGACGTGGTGCTGTAATCTTTCTTCACTTTGAGCCATGAGTCGAGGCGTTTATCGGGCTCGTATGTTGATAGCAAGGCTTTGCGGCGGCCCGAGGCTTTGGGCTCGTCTGTTTCAGCACTGTCTGTGGATTTTGCTTTTGCCTTTGACTTGCTGGGTTTCTTTTTCTTCGGCGTAGGGGGCAGTGAGGGCGTCTTTTCGAGGCCGTGTTCATCTATTTCGGCGAGGAGATCCGGGTTGGGGAGGTTATCGAGGACTTTGACCATGATACCTTCGCATTTGATGTCTAGGGCGCCTTGGAAGAAGGTCTGCACGGCTTCTACGTCGGCGGATGTGGCATCGAGGCTTTTGACCCAGGTGAAGTGGTGGGGGATCTCGACGAATAGGCTTCGAAGTAGCGATCTTCGTTCTCTGAAGGGTCGATTAAGAAGTTCTTCGCCGTTCAGGTACATGAGATCGAACGCGAAGAGACAAACGTCGATTGTCACTGCTCCGATCACTACATCTTTTCTTGCGCGGTTGGCGAGTGTCTGGAACGGCTTGAGGTCACCACTCTCTCGATCAACAGCTACCACTTCACCTTCGAGGATAAAGCTCGACACGCCTTCGCCTCGGATCTTGGGTACAAGCGCCACCAAGTCGGGATACTTGTCCGTCATGACTTCTAGGTGTCGCGAAAATATTGTGACTTTGCCTTTTGCGTCGCAATGCACCTGTGCTCGTTGTCCATCGTACTTGAATTCGCAAGCAAAATCTCGGCCTTGTAGCTTGGTGAGCATCTCGCCCATGTCGCGTGTAATGCTACCCAACATGGGCCGAAGAGGAATGTGAAGGGCCAGTCCGCAACGCACGAGCAGCTCATCGCAGACACCAATCTCAAGAAGCACGGGTATGAGATCGTTGTAGTTTGGTCTCCGGGCAAAGCATGCTTTGACGATTTCCTCGTTCCTGCTGTAAATTTCAACCAGCTCCTCTTTCTTCATTTTCGCCATGTCTTTTCGGTCGCGTGTCTCGAACTCAGCGCCCGGAGGCTTCGACAACATGAATGCTCGCGACAATGCAATTAGCATTGTGGTCTTGACGGCGCCTATGCGTAAATGCTGCACCAAGGTTCGTACAACATAGCGACTTTCTTCCGCACCTCTTGCATCTTGAACTAATCTTTCGACAATTCTCTGCTTGTTTTCAACACTGCCATTTCCCTTGCTATTTGCAATCTTGACCAAAGAGTCGAAAACGCTCTTGATGGTCAAGGGTTTTGGTTTGCGAAGGGTAAATGATTGCTTCTTCTTTGCTTCAAATGCCACATCGCCAGCGTCTCCGTGCTTGCTGCTCAAGGCCTTCAAGCTTGCATTGTCTAATCCGCACACCTTCTTCAATGCCTTGGAGATTGCGGACCCTCCAAGTCCTAGCTCGAGATCAATGTATGGTGGCGATATCGCGTTTGTGGAAAGCCACACAGCCGGAAGTAGGCTGCTTGGGTCGCTCTCGATGATTGTCCGTAAAAGGTTGACAAGAGTATCTACAATCTTGATGCGACTCGTGGTGCTATTGATCAGAATGAAGCATCTTGTCAGAAGAGCATAGGTCGCATGTCCTCCATCTGTTACCCAATGCTTTTTCAAGTCGGGTATGTAATCTGCAGGATCAAATTCAAGCGGGCTCTGGTCGAGGGGTATATTTGCGGTTATTGTATCTTCTTCAGATGCGGTTGATTGTAGCGTAAGAGTATTCTTCTTCGGCGCAGGTGCGAGTTCGGGTATTTCCTTCAAGGCAATGTCACGGGCTGGTGATTCGGATTTTTTTGCGTTGTCGGAACTTTCATTCGCCGCTGTATTCGTAGTAGACTTCTCCGGCTCTTCATACAACTCATTTGAGCTTACAGGCGCCACATTCTGACCCCTTTCGCGATCTTCCTTATCCCATTGTTCCTGGAGTTTACGGGCAAGTTCTTCATCGGTCAACCCCGAGTAATCTTGCTCTGCAGGCGCTCCACCGTACGTAGGATCTGTAGGCACATCCTTGGGTGTCGCTTTTGCCGCTTGCTTTGCGAAGAAGTAGTCTAAGCTACGAACTGGCTTTCCTGACCCATCGTTCTTCTTTCTGCGCTTCGACGGACTATTCATAGTGTGAATGTGTTCCTGCACAATGTGTTGGCAAATAAATAATGTTGTCTCGTGCCAGACGAGTATGGTACGTCATGTCATGCCGCGGACGCTATGACCATGTCAATCTCGACAACACGTGCGCACGCGTCGCGTCACTGCGGCTATCATCGTTCGAGTCTCCTTGACAGCAATGTTACAACTAACACATGACACGATACATCTGGACTACTTGAAGAGTTTCAGAACTTCGGTACCATTACGCTAACATACCACGTATCCCTGAAAGTAGATGTAGACGTTGAAACCTTCATGGGCTTGAAACCTCAAAGAATCCCCTTTGCCTTGCCGTATATGCCCTCACTCCAAACTTGAGCCATGACCATTTCTGCAAAACCCTTCACTGAGTCCTTTCTCTCTCTCTCTCTCTCTCTGATTTCCTTCTACAACTCCTCGTCATAGTTCAAGATGTCTGCCGAGCGAGGCAACTGCTCCGTAGCTCTGCGCTCATATCCACTACGCTCGTACCCATTCGCACCACCATTCCTCGGAAAACGGTTGTAACTACCAGATGCACCAGGAGCATCGCTCCAATACCTCACGAGACCCATAGTGTCGTCGTCCGGACCATTTCTCCGCTTGTCATAGGCCGTGCCCCAGAGTTGAAACTCCCCAGTGTCCTTGTCGGTGTAGCCTTGTTGGCCTTCTAGCTGGGATCCGACGCCGTACTTGACTGTGACATGCTATTATTCATCTGAAGAGTCAAAAGTTGAGAAAGGGATGTCTTACGAAAGAGCTTTGCCGTATCTTTCTGGAGGTCACTGACCAGGTTGCGTACGGCGTTGACGGGGCAGTTGCTCGTGGATGTGCGTAAGAGCTTGGTTTGATTATCTTGGTTACAAGTAAGGACTGCGCCGAACGATTTTGTTTTCTCATCCTCGCCGATCACAATGTCTTTTTCCTGCATGTGAGCTTGTGAGGATTTGCAAGGATGGTGTGGGTTTGTGATACCGTAGAATTTGCCGCGCTCGCTGCCATAGAGAAGGCGACAGTTCCCTAGACTGATTTCCTTTAGGTTATTGACCTTCTCGACCTGAGGCCGTCAGTATAGGAGATACAGTGCTAAGGTAGGCTTACTAGTATGGAGCTATCTAGCCATGAAGTGCTGGATAGGTCGACGCTTGCCGCTTGCATGGCAAGCTCGCTGGGCTCCATGTTGTCGTATTTCCGGCACACAGGAACTGACATGCTTCTTTTAGAGTTTGGTGGCGCTGAACAGGTGGATCAAGTGTTTTATATATGCGTAGGGGAGGGCTAGGACGAGAAGTGACGACAGCGGCTTGGCGATGGAGTGAAGGTGAATTACCGTCACCTCCCCATCTCATGCCTATTCATGTACTTGGGTAAAAGTAAAACTCAAAGTCACCTCCATACCACTCATTTCACTCCCTCTAGAAGCAAGTAAGATCACAGGTCGCCCCCAAGTCCTACCATCTCAGCAACAAATCTCTCTTACCTTCATCTTTTCAGTCATGCTATGTCATTGCCTCTCCATAGAGAAAGGATACAGAAATGCAGCAGATAGTGAAAGACAAAAAGAAACATGGCGACCTAGATGATATGGGGAGCTGGGAATCGATGTTCGTAAATCTGTGTCCATGGAGTCAATGATGTTCTTCTATCGTGATGCCGGTGTTGACGTGGATTGTAAGTGCAAGGAAATGACATGTCCTCCTTTTCTCCCTTTTTTTTTCATCGCCTGGTCAATGAAAACCCCTAAATAGAAGAGCAGCATCGAACTCTGATGACCGCTAGTATATGGACAGCTCGAAATTTGACACAACACGTAGAAAACATTTCTGTAAACTTCTCGCGTTGATATGTTGTCAGAATCTCATGTTCATTGTTTATATGTGGCACTATTGATATCTTCTTTCACACTACCATTCCCACCGTACGCAATCATGACCGCTCAGTGATGCCCGATCACACGTATTAAACCCAAGTCAAAAAAAAAAAAGATTCCAAAATCCAGTCTATCGACCACACACGTTCGCACGTAGAAAAAAAACACCCTAAACACCATCTGCGCAAGGGACGGGGGGAATCGCTGAAGATAGGAGGTAATAAAAAAAGCATCAAAGACCAAAAATACATGGTATGAAAAGATTACATCAGGTTACCTCCATTGCATCGCTCTCCCAATGCAGTACCGAAACACCAGAGACAGAACAAAAGCGAGTAGGGTAAAGGTTTCCCTTGGCGACCAAGGGAAAATAGAACATTGAACGGAGGAAAGAAGAAGCGTCAAATGAAGTAGCGATGAAAGAAAGGACTGGGGTCGAGTTGGAAATCGGATATGTACTCCTAGTCGATTTCAATGACGTTGTTTTGCGTCTGGCCTGGGCGACCTCCACGACCTTGTTGGTGCTGCATGTGCTGCCGTGCGTTCTGCATGTGTTGTGGTTGTCTACCATTTGGTTGCTGAACCCGTTGGTTGGATTGTTGCATCCGCATCTGTTGTTGCCCTTGTTGCTGTTGACGAGCCTGATGTTGCTGTTGCTGCTGTTGCTGCTGTTGCATCCTTGCCTGCTGCTGCTGCTGATTCCCTTGCTGCATCCCATTGGTTTTGGGCATTCCTTGTCCAGGGTTCTGAGCCTGCTGTACCGGCCTTTCGAGCGGTGGAGGTGCGACATATCCACCCTCCATCCTGCAGCTCAACACACATTCGTCTAGTTTGCGCAGTGCATCGGGAATCGCATCCAACTCCACAACCATACCGTTCCTCGTCCCAAACCACCCGGGTCCCTTACTACTGAACAACTCCTTTAACTTTTCTTGGAGGCTATCAAGTCGCCTATGGCCCTGACCACGTTCGGGAGTAGGGAGAACATTGGGATCTTTGGGACGTAGATTATCCTCGACAAACCAGAACACCTGGTCCTCCTTGGGTTGAAGGCGCACATCAAAAGTGCAGACAGGATTCTCATAAGTAATACGATACTTGAGAATGGAGTGAACGTGTATCGCGGGATTTCGATAATTGCCGGGCGACCGTTGCTCAATTTCGCGGAAGACTTTGAACAAGGGGCGCGTGAGGACAAGAGTCGTGCAGAAACGATCCAACCCATTGGCGTCATTCGCATCCAACGACATGAAAGAAGGCAAGCGGTCGTTGGCAATATGAGTGAGCAGATTGAGGATGCGATGATGGGGGTTCTTGGATGACAGTTCGATTGTGACTTCCTTCTCTGAACTGAAATTGACCGTGGCAGTGTATGGCGAGGGCCCATACAGGAATTGAACGCGTTGTAGCGAGGATGATGCAAGGCGCATTCTGCGTTTCTGGAGGGTGGTTGCGAAGCTACGAAGACGGTCAACATCCCGTAATCGTGCACGCAGCTCGCCAAGCAAGTCCTGTCCAAAGGGGGTAGAAAGAAGAATCCTAAAATTGCCATCGTCCGAGAACTTGAATGCCTTTTGTGGTGAGGCAGCCATGAGTTTGTGCATATCTGCCGCAACTGACTTGACCATCTTTCCAGACGCCACGTGCCACACATTCGGCCCACCAACTCGTAGACCTTCGCATGTGATCTTGATATCTGGTTCGAGCCATTTGTCGTGCCTTGTACTAGAAGCGAGAAGGTCTGAAGTTTGCACACGCAGGACCCATCGACGAGCGATGCGTCGTCCTTGTGCGGAAGCAGGTGTCTGTCCCAACTCTTCCTCCAAAGCATACATCTTCTTCTCCTTGTCCAGTTGACGTGCAGTGACACGGAAGGACAATAGTTGTACGGCGACTCTTTCCAGACTTGCCAATGTGCTTCGATTGATTGGCAAGGGACTCTTGTCCGGCCTATTCATCCTGATTTGCTCTGCATGCTCGATGGAATTACCAGTGGAGCCGATTTCAAGGACCCACCATGACTCTCCCGAAGAGTCAATGATGGCTGCAAAAGCCCAGCTTGGCGACCATGCATGAGGCCAATAGAGAACTGACGAGATGACATCTAGCTTGACGGCCGCCTTGACCATTTGCGGAGTTAACGACTGCCTTGCAACCGCTTGCCATCCAAGCTGTTGGGCATTTCTTTGAATCAGACCAAGTAAAGTGCCCGCCAGTACTTGTGTCATGACATGGGCCATCTGTGCTGGCTCCCTACCCAGGTTGAAGGCATTCTCGGCCCGTGCTGATAATGCACTTGCCGGCCGGATAATGTGGTTGCCAGTGACGGGCTCCAAAGACAAGGTGATGGAGGCTGATTTTGTCCCCAGGGTTGCGTTGAGCCTGCAATCTGCCGGTTCGGCCTCGGACAAGTCTGTCTCTGCAAGAACTCCAGACTTGATACTCTCCTTTGTGGATCGCAGTATGTCGCTAGTGTGACGGGCAATAACCAGCTTGATGACTTTTTCCATGGAAAGATTTGTCCAATCAAAGGCAAAGTTTGCATCCTTGACTTCTTTTCCTTGGCGGAACCAGCGAGTGGACAGAGAAGGTATCGGTGGGCCTCTCCACGAGGATTTGGCGTTGCTCAGCCTATTGTTGGAGACGCCGATTTCGATCCAGTTCTTCTTGCCGGGCTTGTTAGTCCAGTATTGCACGACAAGCAAACGATGTACGGGCTCGACCTTGAGGGAACCTGCCCATCCGGCACGAACCAGAGCAGTGGCCTGTGAGCGCAGAACCGAGATTTTGTGCGTTAGCATAAAGTTGTTCAAAAAGTCAAAGAGGCCAGGGAGACCCTTGTGCTTGAGCACAAAATCAGCCTGCTGTTTGAGCTGCATGAAGAAACGGCTTCCGACGGTCACGGTGGGGGCTGGAGTGAAGAGCAATCGCAAATCGATGAGAAACCACTGTTGGGAAGCATCTTCGACAAACGACATGACATCGAATTCTAGTTGGCCCTTGATGGCAAAGGTAACTCGGCCAGAGTGGATGCGCCAGTTGCGGAGGTGTCGGGGCAAGTTTTCGTGGACATTGAGGCGGATGGAGAGGGAAGTGTTCATGTACGTGAGCAGTTTTAGGGCTTCGTCCGAGGAGATTGGCTTGGGAGGGATGTAGTCGAGGCTTGGCATCCAGGAAGCGGTGCCGGTGGAGAGCACTTGGAGGGCAGTGGCAATGTCTGGGTTGTTCTCCCTGGCAATGTTGGAGAGCATCTTGATGCGCTCGAGCTGGTCGTCGGCGGCATCCATGTTGCGGGCGTGCGCGCCGGCCCACGAGAAGATGTCGATGAGCTTGGAGATGTCCGAGGCGGCCTTCTTGCCCCATTCGGCAAGGACCAGCAGCTTGATAAATTTGGAGCGCTGCTCCTGGGCAAACTGGAGGAGCATGAGTTTTTTCCTCTTGTTGGACTCTGCGTTTCCCTGCATGCTGGCCGCGCCAAGGCCGTTTGGGAGGGCGCCGTTGGCCATGGGCGCGACGGGCAGGGCGGCCATTTTCTGCAGGATGGAGGTCAGGTCGTTGTAGGATTCCTGGGACAGGCGCAGCAGCAGCGTCGAGAGGGCGTTGTACTGCTCGGGGCCAATGTGGGCGATTTCGGGCGGCAGCTGCGAGTACTTGTCGAGCGCGGTGGCGGCAGCGGACGCGCCATTGGGGGCAGCGGTGTTGGAGTCGCCATGGCGAGAGGCCGTGGCAGCGTCGGACGCGGTGTGGTTCATGATGAGAATGCCTGGCATGCTACGGCGCCAGAGCAGCAGCCCGCGGGCGCCTTGGCCGCACCCGCTGTGCGCGCGCCTGGTGGCCGTGTGGGCAAGACGGCGGCGCTGCTGGGCGAGGGCGACAAGGCGAGGCGAGGCGAGAGTTGGATGCGACGCGCAGGAGCGGGCGACGGGCGACGGGCGACGGGCGACGGGCGACGGGGCGCGAGGGCGAAGACAACGGAGCGGAGGGCGAGGGCGCGCGAGGGCGACTATGGCATTGCCGGCCGGGGCGGTCGGAGAGGGTGCTGGCGTGGATGGGGCTTCGTCTGGCGGTGGGTGGGTGGGGATGCAAAGAGGGTGAGGTTGACGGCGAGACATCACATCAGCCCTGGCCTGGCCGGGGGGCGTCTTGGCGTGCATCCCAGGGCGAGTCAGGCCGGGCGGTCGTGCATGGGCTTGCCCACGCATGTAGCAGCAGCATGTGTATCAAGCATGTATACATGTGTGTGTGTATGTGCTTGCAGAACACACACATGCATGTGTGTATACATACATGTATACATGCATGCGCATACATGTGAATACACCGGCAATCCCGCATCAGCCCACGGCCAGCGCAGCCATCGTCACACGTCCAGGCAGGCCCAGCAGCGACCATGGGATCGCCCGCTGTCGACCCAACAAGCCCACCCCCCCAGCTGGCTGGCTGGCACATCCACACATGCCTCGATAGCCTCACACACCCTCCTCGTACAGACGCAGCTAGCCTCTTCCTGGCCATTGGGCGGCCGTCGTCTGCTGCGCATTTATCCGCCGCCTCTCCCTTCCCTTCGCAATGTCTCTGTCGCGCTGACGCTCCTCCGCCAATTAGTGTAAGCCCTGCTTGCGTCCATGGCACCGCGCGCGCCCGAGCTTCCGCCCTACCAGCGACCAGCCATCGCCCGAAATGCCTCGTCCCAGTCAAAGGCCTCGGTCCTCTCCATCTCCCAGTCCAACGAGGCAGACGATGAGCAGAGCCTGTCCGACCATCACCACTGCGACATGGAGGCTGCCCCAGACCGCCCCCACTACCACGGCGAGGACACGCGCCTGACCAGCGACAAGGAGCTCCGCGGCTTCTACATGTACGGATGGGCCGCTGAGGTACTTGCTGCACTCTGCCTCCATCTCCACCCAAGCCCGACCCGCGGCCCACTAACCCTGCCCAGGTCTTTGTCGTCTGTGGAATTGGCTCCTTCATACCCGTCACCCTCGAGCAGCTTGCCCGCGAGAATGGCGTCCTGCTTGCCGACCGCTCCACCCCATGCCAGGCCACAATACCCGCCCTCTCCCCCGCCAGTCTCTTGTCCACCCCAGGCCCCGAAAAGGGACAATGCGTCGTCTACATCCTCGGCCTTGAAATCAACACGGCCAGCTTCGCCATGTACACATTCAGCATATCCGTCCTCATACAGGCTCTGCTGATCATTAGCATGAGCGGCGCTGCCGACCACGGCAGGTTCCGAAAGACGTTCCTCCTCTACTTCGCCTTCATCGGCAGCATAGCCACCATGCTGTTTCTGCCTGTAGTCCCGAGCATTTACATCCTGGGCGCATTCCTCGCAATCATCGCAAACACATGCTTCGGCGCAAGCTTCGTCCTGCTCAACAGCTTCCTGCCCCTACTTGTGCGCTTTCATCCCACCGTCAAGTATGCAGACACCAGCGCTGCAACCTCCTTCATCGACAGAGACGACGACGACGACGACGAAGAAGAAGAGGCTGACGACCAAGTCACGACCGAAGAAGATGACGAGAGAGGCGGAGAAACGCCCACCCAGGAAAACATAGTCCGAGACGCACGTTATGCCAACCACCTTGCAGAGCGCCAAGGCCTCCTTGAAGAAGTTGCAGATGCCACGACCGCACTGCTCCCTCATACTCCGCCAAGCCTTGACCTGACCATCCCAAGGCCAAAAGCCTCCAACGCTTCCTCGGTCGAACTTTCCCTCGCTACCAAGATTTCATCCTACGGCATTGCAATTGGATACATTGCCGCCCTGCTGGTCCAAACTGTGGGCATCCTCGTAGTCATTGCTTTCAAGTCGTCAAACTTTGGTCTTCGCCTCGTTCTCTTCATCATCGGCGCATGGTGGTTCCTCTTCACTCTCCCGACCGCTCGTTGGCTTCGACCTCGCCCCGGCCCACCCTTGCACATTGCCGAGCAGACGTCCAACTTGCGCACCGCCCTCGCATACTTTAGCTACTCGTGGAAGTCGCTCGGCCGCACCGTAGCCCATGCCCGCCATCTCAAGGACGTCCTGCTTTTCCTTGCAGCCTGGTTCTTGCTATCAGATAGTATAGCAACAGTCTCGGGCACAGCAGTCCTCTTTGCAAAGACGACACTCGGAATGCCATATGCCATGTTGGCCCTCATCAACGTCATCGCAACCGTCTTCGGCGTTCTCGGCGCTTTCCTCTGGTCACGCCTCTCGTCGTTTTTCCACTTGTCGCCCACGCAAACAATCCTGCTTTGCATCCTGCTTTTCGAAACTATTCCCATTTATGGCCTTCTTGGCTACATCCCAGCAGTCCAACGATTGGGATTCCTCGGCTTACAGCAGCAATGGGAAATGTATCCTCTGGGCGCCGTTTATGGTTTTGTCCTCGGCGGTCTAAGCAGCTACTGTCGTGCACTGTTTGGTGAACTGATTCCTCCGGGTTATGAAGCCGCCTTTTATGCCTTGTACGCCATTACCGATAAAGGCAGTAGTGTCTTTGGCCCCGCCATAGTAGGCGCAATTACAGACGCCTATGGAGAAATCAGACCGGTATGTTTTTTTTAAAAAAAAATTCTCTTCTTCATCTACAGAATCCAGTAAGCTAATTTTTTTTTTCTTCCAAACAGGCATTTTGGTTCCTAGCCTTCCTGGTCGGTCTCCCCTTCCCCATTATGCTCCTTGTCAACGTAGACCGCGGCCGCACAGAGGGCGCGGCTCTAGCAAAAACACTGACCCAACTTGCCCGTGTCAGCGATGCCCTCGATGAACTTGACGCCCAAGATACCCTGTCCGAGGAGATTCGAAATGATCTCCACGGCTCCTTTTCCTATCAACGAGGTGGCCGCCAAGATCTTTGATCCCATTTGGCACCTCCGAGTCTTTGTTTTTTTTTTTGCATACCAGATTACGTTCTCTGTTGAATCCACTTTTGATGCTTTGTTGCTTGGCATATTGATTCCCGTCATGGCATGTGCGTGGGTGTTTGCATTGCACAAGGGCGTTTTCTTCTTGCCTCCTTCTCTTCTTTCTCTTGACTACATCTGTTGCTCTCTCATCAACTGAACAAATCTTAACGACAGATTTATGGGTTACCTAATTGTATATAATGCATACTACGACAAATGGGACAGATGACCATTAATTTGAACATGAACAGTTGGTATCGTGATTTGCATTTGCTCTCACCTCTTGGTTGATTTCCTTTTATTTAAACTTTTCTCGCCCATTCATGTATAGCATGGTTGGCTGCTACTACATTCCATCTCTGCTCACCCACACATGCATCTCGCTACCCATCCAGATCAAACATCTCCCTATGCTCCTCCCTTGCCTCGTCATCCGGCAAGTTATCCGCAATAATCTTCCACATTTCACGTGCAATCTTCTCTCGATTCTTCGCCGTCCTCACGCTCTTCTTCCACACTTGCTCAATAGCTTCCCGCTCCTTTGCTGTGACCTGCCATGTTTTTCCATGTCTCGTTAGCAAAATATAAAAAAAAAAGATTTTGATTCCCCTCTTTTTCCCTTCCTTCCTGAACGTTGGGGGAACAAAACCCAGTCATCTCAATTCGCTCGTTAAGGGAGACGAGGAATAAGAAGAAAAAGAACTCACCATCCTCGCCTTCCCCTTCCTCAGCCCATCCAGTCTCTCTGCAATCTCCGCCTTTTCCTTCTCCAGCAAGTCCACGTTTGCAATCAGATCCGCCGTACTCAGCGTCGACGTCACCGATGCAAGCGTGCACCGCAGAGTCTTGGCCGTGGCATTTAGAGCGGCGGTTTGCGTGCGCAAATTGGCTATTTCGGCGTCGAGGGCTGCGAGTTGTTCCGTTGTGCATGTGTCTGCTGCGTCCTATGTAAAAAGTCAAACTGATTAGCTCCAGGAGAAAAGTACTAGATGGGGTAGGGGGTTGAGGAAAGGAATTTTTGTCTGACCTACCTGCAAAGCATGATACACAATCTGTTTTCCTAGTTGACATAAAACCAGTAATCAGTCGCTCCATTGCATCAACTTGACAAAACCGAGAATGTAAAAAAGTAACAAGATTTCTCTACATACCTGCTGTTCGTCCCTCAATCAACTTTTGCTCGTGTAAATCTTTGAGAATCTTTGCTGCAGCAGCTACTTCATACGTCAGCTTGACTTGCATCAAAAGGAGCATTTCACAGCGTCTTTGTGTCTCACGAAACGCACCTTTGGTCACTTTGTTGTGCAGGTTGGCTGAGACATCGATTGCAGAGTATGGACGGTTCTGCTTGCCTGTGTCCATGGTGTTAGTATGGAAATCAAGACGGGTTGTGTGTTGTATGTGTATGTGAGGAAGAGGCCCTCACGCAAGTAGAGTAACACCATGTCTGCTGCCTCGTTGGCTGAGGCCTTTTCTTCCGTCTTCTTGCGCGGCGCCATCTTGTACTCTTCAGGTGTATGGGATTAAGAAAGTGAATGGTTTCAGTCGAAAGGCTAAAATGTTTGAATTTCTTACTGTGAGATGTTGCCAAGTCTCATCTATGTCGTAGCAGGAAGGAGTCACCCCCGACCGAGGCAGGAGCAAGTGTCTGGCTATTGCCCTCCACCCCTTGGGATATTTTTTAAAAAAAATCTTGCAAATGGAACATCTGCTGTGACATTTCCCCCAATATCCTTTACAATAGACCCAGTAATATACAAATAATCACTACATTCTGGGTGATTAATCTCTTAACCTCCGCGCTCACCATACTGGGCAGCCCAATCTTCGAATTCCTTCAGTCCCTGTTTACTTACAGACGGTCGGATGGTCTGAAGACTAGCCTCAAAGTCTCGGTATTGTATTGGCCGTATCTGATCCATAGTCATGGAAAGTAATTTTTCCCCTAGTGAGCGTAAAGGACCCATGGCGGCGTCTTTGGCAAGTGCTGTGATATCAGACCCAGAGAAGCCTGGCGTGATATTAGCCATATACCCACAAAGCATTCATCGCATACACACTGACCTTCAGTAAGCTCTACCAAACGATCGAGGTCCTCGTCACTAAGCTCATGTTTCTGATGACTCAGCAGTGTCTTGATCTGCTGCTTCCTAACCCAGTCCTCTGGCAGTGGAATGTATTGTCGTCTTACAAATCTGCGTCTTGCTGCTTCGTCAATAGCCCATGGGAGATTCGTTGCAGCCAGCACAAGCACTCTACTAGCATCGCCTTTCTCCTTCTCCCGTTCAGTCACTGCACTTCCAGCAGCTGCCTTTTGTAGATCAGACCACTGGATGAGAAATTCAGTCTTTATGCGACGTGTTGCTTCGTGTTCCCCAGAGCTGGACCGTGACGAAAGTAGTGAATCAATTTCGTCAACAAAGATGATTGATGGTGCAAGCATCTTAGCCAACTGGAATAGCGCACGGACAAGTTTCTCTGATTCGCCCAGAAATTTCGATGTTAGACTGCTTGCAGAAATGGCGAAAAATGTCGACTTTGACTCGGTTGCCACGGCTCTTGCCAACATTGTCTTTCCGGTTCCCGGAGGTCCAAAAAGAAGCATGCCGCGTGCTGGCTCTCGCAAGCCCATGAACAGATCCGGCCTCAAAAACGGGTAAACCACTGTTTCCTTTAACGCTGATTTTGCCACCTCCAATCCCGATACATCGTCCCAGTGTACTTCGTCTCCTTGTATCACAATCTCGTTCAGGATTTGCTGCGCGGCTTGCTTGTCGACACCCCGCGGAAGATTCTTCATGATTTCTTCTGTTCGCCGTTTCCAGTCATCCATCTCTTCTAGTTCTTCATCGCCCTCGGTACTGTCTGTGCTTGGAGTATCAGGTAGCTCTGCGCGAATCGAGTTTTCTCTAGCTCTGACCTTCTGTACCGGAGACCGTCTCTGTTTTGCAATGTTCCCGTCAACCTCGACTGCTATAGATTCAGGCGGATCGTCTTGCTCAGGATCACTTCGTGTGCGCGTGGTGTTATTCGTAGGTTTCGGCACTAGTCGTCGTGTGGTTGGATCCCACATGACACTCCCCTTTCCGCCTCCTCTCTCAACACCGCAGTCGCCGTATGAGTGTGCAGCTGCGGATGCAGCAAGATTTCGCGGATCAGGCGTATTTTTAGGATATTCGTTTCGGTACGAAGGCAATGCTGTGCTTCCCAATGGCAGTTGCGACTGAATACTTGAGGATACGCCTGGCCTCTCAGCAGCTGGCTTATCTGTTGATGAGCGTACTGAAGCAACCGTTGAAGAAGTTGACGGGTTTGACGGGCCCAGAACAGGGCGGCTCGAAGCTGATGCAGTTCTGACAGTCCATGCTTGAGTAGCTGCCTTTGAAGCATCAGGGCGGCTCCTCAACGAGTTAGGCATCTTTCCAGATGATGATTTGCCCTCCCTTCCAGGTCTCAGTGTCCGCAACAATCTACCGCTTTTCTCTGGGGATGGTGTACGCGCTTTGTTCTCGCCTACAGGCCCTGGAGACAAATTCGATGCGCTCCGAGTCTGCGATAGATTGTTTTCTCGTGCTGACCCATTCCCGGAGCTTTTGCGAGGCACCATTGCGGGGCGCAAAGGTAGCGGTGGTCGTGAGAGATCGGTATAATCCAACGGCGGTATAGAACCACCCCCAAGCCACGAAGAAGACGGGTTCGCTCCATTTGGTGATTGAGACGCTCCATAAGATGGTGCAACTGGCGTATTCGTGTCAGACGACACTGAGGTCAAGCTTTCTCTCGAATCCTCCCGGCTCCTTTTCAAGGCTTCCAGAAGATCTACGCGCTCCTTGCACTGTAGTTCCAGCTGACGTAGCGATTCGATGAGCGCTCTCTCTGTTTCGGATGTGGGGCGGTACGTCGAGGGGTTGCGACGAGAATTATGGTAATTGATATGGTCGAGGGCTGTCTTCCAGGATCGCAATGCTTCTGGCTCGTTGTTCTGCAAGGAATTTGGTCAGCAATCTCCATTGTACGCGACATTGTTGGGTTGACAAGCGCTGACCTGGCTCTCAAAGTACACTGCGGTCGAGCAAGCCAAGAAAGCCTCGTCGTAGGCTTTCTGGGTGGTGTTGGCGCGCATAGCGAAGGAAGTAGATATTGCGCGCCTACTGTAAGCTGGTGTAGGATACGGAGACAGGAATAAGTGTTTATCACCAAAGCCTGGGCTGGTATCGGCAGGGTCGTCTGTTGCATGCGCCAGCCTTAGCTTCGCGCTGGGGCGTGACGTAGTTGGTTGCTGCCCAGTGCATATTCGCAACCTCGAAGGCTGAGTAAGGGCAACCGAGCAAAACAAAAGAAGCTACTGCGGTGGCGTTTTTCAAACATGGGCAACCCAACACCGTAAGCCAAGTTCAACTCGATAAATGCTTGCACTTGCAAAAGAAATCCACAAGACAGGCGCATGCGCATGCGAAAGTGGGGTACGTGATCAGAGGCTAAACAGGAACGGGCCGTCGTCTATCGATTACGCACCTACAGAGAAGCCTACTACAATAGACATAAAGGTCAAAAAAGTTAACGGAAAGGCTTTGACCCCTGTGCAATAATATGTTAGCTGCAATAGCCCTGCGGTTTAGGCAGTGAAAGACAAACTATGCATGTCATGAAAAAGCTGATTGATGGGTTGTGAGCGGTGCCGGTCTTGAATTTCTTCTATGGTACAATTATCTGCGCAAACCACCATGCGCTCACATAACCAAACGTTTAGACGCTGCCAGATGAAGCGTTTGGAAGAGCCTCAAAGCCTCTCTCACTACACAATGACAAGTAAGGAGTGTCACGACACATCTTCCTGCTCTGCCCGCTCTATACAGAATGCTAGGCCTCGTCGCAAATGCCCAGTACTCCAGTAATATCCTCTCCGCGACGCCGCAGGTATATTATTCGATTTGCAAAACGCACATCGTCATACTCTGGCGATTTTTGTAAATGATGCCTGGGAAAAGGGGCCAGTCTGCATCGTTGTCTCGTTATATAGCCGTGGATGAGTTCGTACTTCTCCGAATAAAGAAGGCCTTTGCCATCTCGTATGCAGACCTGCGTTGGGTTAGAAAAAAACAGACTAGGCGGGTTGCAAAAGAGCTTACCAGCAAATGGCAGTGCTGGGCATCGTGGTGATGATTCGAGGCTTCAAGCCACGGAAATATCCTCTGTATCCTTCTCTTTGGTGGATGATCTTTGCCGCTTGCACGAGACCTGAGACATTCTTCAATTCCACATCCCTGGCGTTTCCTCGCGTTTGTAACAGCGTCTTGATGACATCGAGTGGTGTGGTAAGGCCGGCTGCAAATCCACCTGCAACACCGCCGGCGAAGCAATGTGTATAGGGATCGTATCGGCCGGTAGGGTTCATGACTTTGGAGAGAGATTCGTATGCCATGAATTGCAGGGCTGTGAAGGGAACCGTCATGCATAGTGTTGTAGGGTAGGAAACGTAGAATGCGCCAATGCCTTCTGTCCGGAGGACCTCGCGGGCGCATTGCGGGACAGACTTGTATATCGAGCCGTGCATTTGCATGCGTTGTTTTATGACTGCGGGGTTCAGTAGACGCGGGGCGCGGTGATGATATGCCTCTTACCGTCAAACGGATTCATCAATGCATCGCTGGAAATGGTGGCTGCGGCACCGCTAGCAGCTGTTGACAGTTAGCAAGTGCTCGCTAGAATGCTAATATGGGTGGCGCTGCGCACCTGCTGCAAGAGGGTGATGTTCATGGCTCTCCCCTTCGTTTCCGCCGAGAGCATGCTTCGTGGCCTCGTACGATGCAAAATAGACAGCATGCGCGGGGCCTGTATCATCCGTTAGCTACACATGGCTATAACCTGCGCCGTTGTTTGCCTACCCGCGCCCATTACAACACTGGACAAGCCTCTCCATAACGACCAGAACCCTTCGGCTCGGGATATGGTGACCATGGCATTCGAAATACCACTATACATGGCGCTTGGCGAGGGGTTGACGATCTGCATTCTGGTCTGTCGACAGTCAGCGCATGGCTCGTAGGCTGCGAGGATCTGAGAGGCATGCTGCGCACCTTGAGCAAATCTACCGGGTACATGACCGAGTGTTCCTGTGGTCAAGTCAGCCGGGGGCGAGTACATGGCGGCGGCGGCTCCAGAGGACGTACAGCGACACCCGCAAACGCGCCTGCGAGCATGTTGGCGGTGAGGGAGAAATTTGGTGGGAGTGCTTCATAGCTGGCGCGCAAGTTAGCGATTTGTGTCTTTCATGGCGGCGGCGCAATGGAGCTGTACTCGTGCTCTTCTTCGACAGGAACTGCTGGTCGATCATGGGTGGCCATAAGATGGCCGGCTGCAGGTGCCGCGGATTCCAGGTTGGCGGTTTGAAGAGAGACGGTTGGGAGGGGTTCGTGATAGGTCCCAGGGTGGTGCAAGAGGGCGACGGCGATGGGTTGACGCTCGTCTGAAATTGAAGTTGTCACTTTTGTTTGCAACTAGTAACGGAAGCGCGAGATGACTTCAGCCGAACGCCGAGACGTCAGACCTAAAACGCGGCGGCCGGGTTTTACTCTATCGACCATCAACTTGGCCGTCGTTATCAGTCGCTGCGATGCCGGAGCCTGATGGATGGATGGCCACGCTCTGTCTGCGCAAGCCAATGCATATGCGTGCCAGGAGACTGTATCTATGTACATACAGACATGCTTCACTTCCGCGCCTCTCGACTGGCCAGCCGCCACTACTGCGGCAAATGCATCCAAACAATTTTGCACATGGCCGCGGAGATGGCGTACATTCTGAGTGCGACAGCGAGTGTCTGCGAAAGCCGGCGAGGCGAGGCGAGGCGAGAAGAGTTGTGGTGGCTTCCCCGTATCTTATCAGATCATCTCCGCCTACGTTTCACGCCAGTCACGACGGCGCAGACTACGCGATTTGTATTCTACAAAAGCTTGTGTTGAGTGGTGGTGCAGCATGATTCTGCCGCCCCCCCCCACCACCTCGCTGCCAACGGCTCACGGCAGCGTACTACTCTACTCTACTCTACTCTACTCTACTCTGGACCCTCTGGCTGATTAATGGCCCATATCGGCGTTAAATAAGCCGCATGGGCCTCGACCGCCGTGGCTAACCAAACTACAACATGATAACTGAAAATATTCTATTGTTGCGCACGCAATGATGAGCCGAAGCAGCAAGTCTTGCCATGTGTATGGTAATACGAGAGCGGACACGAATTTTGAACCCTCTTTCTTGCAGCCCCAAAGTCGGTGCGGCTTCGGCCCGCCAGGGTTCGGAGCAGTCATGGTTCTCGGTCGGTCGAAGTCGGAGATAAAATCGCCCAGCACCGACGGTATGAAGCCCGTTCCAAGCCTTGATTACTGCTGCTGCTACTGCTGCTGCTCCAACACCACCAGCAGTTTTTATTTCCTTCAAATACGCTTTGGTATCCTAAGTTCGGGGTTATCGCATTTACCGTATCCGATTTTTAATTTAAAATAACATTGTGGTGATGGTGATATGTACTGCATGGCAGATGTGGCTCGTTTGGTGGGCTAGCCCGCTGGTCTCACCAGTTGACCAAAAGGGTGGTTGCAGCGCACAGGTACAATGGGCCCTCGGTCTCGATCACTACAACAAGCAATAATCTCCAGCACCCTTCATGGCACGTTACAAAGCACCATGTTGGTCAACACTACAATGTCGTGATCCGAGATACTAGAGGTACTCCAATTTCAACTGCACATCAACAGTCGCACCTCTTGTGCCACCGGGGGAAGCTGACTACATCTCTGATATTAGAAACACCCGCCAGGTAGCACAGAAGCCGATCAAACCCAAGGCCAAACCCGCCATGCGGGACGCTGCCGTATCTCCGGAGATCGACATACCACTGTAGGGAACCGTCTGATGCGTCAGTCGATTCCTCAGTTGTGTGTCGGAGGCCGTGGGCATCCATCGACTGGACAAGATCAGGCAGCCTGTGCTCACGCATCGAGCCCCCCACAAGCTCACAAATCCCAGGCACGAGCAAGTCGAAGCATGCGACTGTTGATACTGCGCCATCACCAGCTGCAGCGCCAGTCGACGGCGCCATATAGAATGGCTTGATGTTACGTGGGTAGTCAGTGACGAAAACGGGCCCGCCATTGCCTATGCTTTCGGCCAGGAAACGTTCGTGCTCGGTCTGGAGACCGTCTTCATGGCCCGGCGTGTACTCGAATTCGGCCTTGCCCTGAGATATGGCGTCCTTGAGGTGCTGTACGGCGGCTTTGTAGGTAATTCTTGGCCACGGCCCGGCTATCAGCCCCTGCCACCGTTGTGCTAGCGCAGTGTGCGACACAGGTGTACTCTCTTGTTCCTGGTCCCGCGCCTGCGTTTCGAGCAGCTCCTGGCCTACAGCCGATGTTTGCAGCTCGGAAGCAATGGTGCGCAACATATCCTCTACCGTATCCATGACGACATTGACATCGTCGACAAAGGCCATTTCGGCTTCTAGCATGTAAAACTCACTAAGATGACGGGCCGTGTCACTCTTTTCGGCACGGAACGTAGGGGACAGAGTCCAGACCTTGTTCACTGACTGAGCTAGAGCCTCAAGGTGGAGCTGACTCGAGACTGTCAGGTATTTTGGAGAGCCAAAAAACAAGTCTTGATGGGGCTTAGTCTGACTAGTTGAGCTTTGATCATGAGCAGATGGTGCTTCAGGCGCCACAGTGAAGACTTCGCCTGCGCCCTCGCAATCCGAAGACGTGATGATTGGCGGATGGCATTGGACAAAGTCGTGTTTCGCAAAGTAATTTGTGACTTGAGCCGTGACTAGAGACCTCAACCGCAGGATAAGCGAGTTGAACGGCAGTCGACTTCGCAGATGCGGGAGAGTGCGAAGAAACTCTGCGGTCTGGAACTTTTTCTGTATTGGGTAGGTCTGAGAGGGAGTAACGCAATCAGATGGTGAAGGCAGTCAGTGCAGGTCACGGTAGAAAACTCACGGTGGCATCGTTGTCTCCCAATATGCGCACATCCGTGACCTGGAGCTCATGAGACTGTCCCTGGCCTGGCGAGGGCGTCCATTTGCCGGTGGCTGTGACTGCGACGCCGGTTGAGAGGCTGATGGAGCGGCTTGTCAGTGCCTGGACGAGTAGCAGTAGAAGAGGCGGCGACTGACCCTTCTGCTAGCTGGGGAGGGAGGACGGCCTGGACGGTGCGCAAGGTCGAGCCGTCTCCAATGGCGGCAAAAGCAATTCGCTTCTGCTTGCGCACAGTGCGCACATAGCCGTTGACCGCCAGGGTGGCACCATCCGGAGGAGGTTGGCGTGCAGGGGGCGAGTGTGCAGAGGGCCTCAGCAGCTCAGCGATGGTGTTGGGGCGAAACGTCGAAGTGCAGCGAGGACGACATGTCGGCCATGCACGAGGCCAGGGAGAAGCGGCGCTGTGATTTGGAGACGTGTGCTGAGGGCGGACAGGAGTCGTCAGCGGGCGCAGGACGCACCTCATTTACGCGGCGGCAGACTGCACCTGTCGAGCAGTGCGGTGTAGCGTCTAATAACCAGCAATGGCCGTTGGCGTTGGCGGTGACGTTGTGTAGGAATCGAAGCTTGGAAAAAGCGAGCTGGCGCTTGGGCCCCGCGCTAGCATCGCGTCAACCTGGCCGTTCTTGGGCGCTCGTCAATCGTTCGTGTGGGCGACAGGCCACCCGCTAGCTGCGAGCAGGGGATTTATTACACGACCAACGACTTGGATGCTGATGTATCGACGTCGAATCACCCGTACGCACGTACATGCATACCGAGCACATCCACGTCTCGACGTACAGGCTATTTTCTAACAGACGTGCAGCACGAGATTCAGCCCTGGCATCTACACTACACACGCCCACATATGTACCTAAACAGACACGGACACAGCCGCCACAACTCGCTGGCAAAAGAGGATACATACACATATATACAGATGTATAAACACCACATGTCCACCTACGTATGTACATGTACATGTGTATGTATATGAATGGATGTACACCTACATGCATGTAAGCAGCTCCCCCTCTCCTCCACCACCGCCGCCGCCGTTTTCGTCCTCCCGGGCAGCCATGTCCCGCAGCAAGGGCCCGATGATGCCGTGGCCCTTTGTCGCCGCCGGTCTTTGCCTGCTGGTGCCACCTGGCTGGCGGTGAGGGAAACACGCACTCTGTGGCACAGTGGCCCGGCTACGTGTGGCGGGCTCGACGGTAAGCCGCGATTGATTCGGTGGCAGGACATGTGCCATGGTGCCCTGCATCTGGATTCTAGTGCCGACGCTATTGCTGCGGCGCTATATCGTGCAGGATCTTGGTTACCAAGTGCTAGTAAGCTGTCATCATCGGCTGCCCAGCGCCGCCAGATCCTTCTAACCCGCTTCCAACCCGATGCAGATCGCTTCGAGGTCTGGCCGATCGATTCAGCCACGCATCCCTGCCTTGCCCGTCCCAGCAAACCCGACACGGCTCTTTGTGGCTTCAGGTGCCTGGCAGCTGGCTGGGTTCACAGCAGTGCCCCCAGCACCAGGGCCAGGCTTGCAAACACACGGCACGGCTGCTACCGGCCACCTAGTACATGCATCATGTCTCCATCCCTCCAACCGCTGTCCCCGTGTCTGCTGCGAGAATGCCACCCCTCGCGCGCCCCAACCCACAGGGGTCTGCCAGATTCACGCAGACGACTGCCGCTTCTGTAGCTGGTGCATTTCTGCTGCCCCAGTCTAGTCGCCGACTCGATCTGGGGCTACGATCTAGCTTGCCTTATTATACGCCCGTTGCAAAACCCGCATTCGACTGATATACTGTCCCTTGGCCGGTCTGGCGCCGTCTGGTCACAGGCCCTTACTCCCTCTCCCTCCCCCGCACTGCCTTGCTCAAGTCCCATGCTGCTGTAAATCACTGCCATCGCCCTCGCCCTCCCCCCTCAGCGCCATTGTTTCTCCAGACTTGTCCTTCGACTCACCTTCCCTTGCTGTTCTGCTAGCCTCAGCTCACGAAACAGCCAACACTCCACCTACGTCACCATCGTCATGCCACAATCAAGACCAAAACCCTCTGAAATAGCAGCCGAAGCAAAGCGAGTATGGATGCCTCACATTTGGAAACACTACATTCGAGACTCCAAGACGTCATATCTCTATCCAGATTCTGCACAAATACGAGTCAATGTCGACAAGCGCTCATCACAACGAACCAGAGTCGCAGTCATGGAGGGCGACCCCGTCAACTATGCCCTGGGCTGGTACCAGAGCGCTCTCAATGCCGACCCAAACTGCAAGAGAATTCCCGTAGTCAATGTAGCCAACGAAAAGCGCGCAGGTGGCGACTGGGAATCTGGCCTCATGGCTCCAGAAGAGTGCTTTGCGCGGAGAAGCAACCTGGTCCACGCCCTCACCATGCCCTGGAACGCACAATTAGGCGTCGAAGAGAATTTCTACCCCATCCCACAAAGAGGTGGCGTCTACTCTCCCGAAGTGTGTATGTTGGGGTGCTAGCCAAAAAGTCCGCCTCGGCACAAGACTCGTTACTAACAAGCCACAGACGTTTTCAGAGCCGGTCCGGAACAAGACTATGCACCGTTTGCAGACATGGCCTCACTTCCCGTGATATCAGTTGCCCCAGTGCGGCGCCCAAAACTTGACGAGAGCGGTTGCAAGTACTCATTTGCACAAGAAAGAGAGTTGATGCGAGAGAAGATGCGAGCAGTGTTGCGCATCGCATCCTACTGCGGGCATCGAAACTTGGTTTTGGGCGCGTTTGGTCTCGGACCAATCTTCCGCAACCCGGCGCAGGAAGTAGCGTGCATGTGGAGACAATTACTCTTTGAGGAAGAAGAGTTCCATGGCGCATTCCAGGATGTAGTCTTTGCCATTGACAGTAGCATGGTCGGATCACCCAGCAAGGGCTGCATGTCTGACGTGGACATTTTTAGGCGCGAGTTCGATCCTGCCACCATTTGGCCAACAAAGTGGTGAAAGGATGACCAGATTGGATTACCACTCCTAAAAAAAAACAGACCGTCGGGAATGAGGCGCAACAAAGAAATCAACACAGTCGCGTGTGCCACGTTTCAACTGCAAGGACACACGGGAATTCCGTAATCAAGGGCAGTACGAGGTTGCATTACGCACATACATACTAAGTACACATATACTACTCACACACATGTATGCACCCATACCGTTCATGCTGGCAACCAAAAAAGGGGCGGAAATAACCTCCGCGCAGGCGCAGGAGAGAGAGCCAATAGAGGGGTTAAAAGGGCAAAAAAGAAGGAAAGGGCCAAAATGGACTTGACTCGTTCATGAAGTCATGGGATGTGTGGTGTGGCAGGTGGGCAAGTGGGGTTGGGGGGGGGGGACACCTCTTTGGTCTGCACACAGAGAGATAACCGAGACAAATAAAGCTCAGATCTGGCCGAACCCGACAAACTCTGACCAGGTGGCGCGATTTGGGGCCTTGCTGCTCGATGCTGCGGCTAAAATGCTGCCAACGCCTTATCTTGGGAGGGGGTGGGTGGGTGGGTAGGCGGGTTGGAAAGTATAGTGGTAGCCAATCAAGTATTTAATATACACATGTATTAGGTAAACTATGGACGGCAAGCGGTCTTTTTTTCCTTCTTTTTGCTTTGCTTGCACTATGCATTTATGGTTTGTGAGAGAGAGAGCACATTTTGTACTCGCGCACAGTTCTATCTTTGCACTCGTTGTATCCATTTGCTTTTTTGGCCTATTTGCTTTTCGCCTTGTTCACGCGCGAAGCGATGTTTAGAGGCGGGTCGTCGAGTCGCGGGGAATAGTGACAAGGGCGGGGGAAAGGAGGGAGGGGGAAATAGGGAATCCATGTATGCGATATAGTGCTTTCCAATCTGCAACCACGGCCCCCGATTGCTGGTTCCTCTTTTTTCCCTTTCTTTGAGCTCCTTCACAAAATTCGCCCGATTCGTTCTTTCTGCTCTTGATACCCACATATCCCAGGCCTCGGGTCATTTTTTTATCCTGTGCTGACCGGGAACTCCTTTTCTTTTCCACCCCTCCCCCGTCGGTCCGTCATCCATCCTTGCTTTCCATTTCGTTCCGCAACAAACCAAAAATCGTTCGGATATCTATGGTACACAGACCCCCTCTCCCTTCCCTTGCCCGTTCGGCCGTTTCCAATTGCTCTTACGCGCGTAACTTAAACTCTATTTGCAGGAACCCTTTTTCTTTCTAACTTGTTGTTTTACCTTTTTGTTCTTCCGTTCGCCTCGCTGCAACGGCGCATACTACTCCGTCTGACATGCACCGTTATTTCTTTTAACCCCGGCTCAACGCTCTGTGCTTCGCTTGCCCCATCCCCAATTGAATTTCTTGATTAATAAAGTAAACAACGTCCATGTATCTTCCAAAAGAGTGACGGCCTGCAGGGGGGGGTTTTTTTTCTTGCCGGAAGCAATAAAGGTACCTGTTCAAATTTATATATAGGTATTGCGTTGGCTTTTCTCCTAAACAGGTATCTTTAACCTTCATCCTTATCATTTCCTTTACTTTCTCTTTCTTTGGCCTTTCGCGACCGAGGCAGAATGCGCACGGGACAAGTGAAGTGCCAAGACACGGGATATAGATACCGATGAGATTCGGACGGGGGGCACTCGGTATGGTTGCTCCTTGATGAATAATGTACCTGTGGGCCGTGCGTCTGGAGTGCATGTGCATGGGAGCGAGAGGGGAATGTGCACGCTTGTTTAATTTTGGTTGGGTGATTCTACATAGTAGTACGTAGATGAGTGTTGGTCATGGGACTGGATGGTTAGTGCACGTGTGTGGTAGCAATTTATTCCTACCTGCTAGTACCAAAACTTTGCTTGCTCAACTCGATGATATTCTTCATTTCGTTGGGGGCACGTAGAGTTTGCGGGCTGCAACTTGTCTGGGGGATGCGCGTGCATGGTTTCGGGGTCGGGTGACGACATTGTGCCATGTTGGCGCTTAACATGTATGGAAGCAATAGGGTTTCGAGTGCGTATGTAGTCGGCCTCAGCATCCATGTCCATGCCTAATCGGACTCGTTTTTACCAATCTTTACAAGGGAGAAATAGGTTCGCAGGTGGATAGTTCGGGCTTTGTTCTGTTGCATTGGGGCATGCATACTTACCGACTCCAAGTACATGTGCATGTGCATGTGCATGTGCATGGGCCCCTTGGTTAAAGAGATGTGGAGAATGTGATGAGTGAGGGGCACTTTGCATGTGATGCATGTTGGAGGGGTGAAGAAGTGCCGACATTGTTGGCCCTTTCACTATATGCAACCATGAAGTATATTATGGCAAGGTTTGGAGTTACATACCATTTTGAGTCAAGCTGGCTTTTGTTTCTATGGTGCATGCCATGCTGATCCTGCCTATCTACAAGCGGGCTAGGGAATCGTGTATATTTATTGATACTACTACTGGTACTACGTATCGTACATATTGTACAGGGTCATGAGCGGCGTCAAAGGAAAAACAAGACTACTACTACTCAAGCCAGATGAGCAAATCTTCTAGTAGCGCCGCAAATCACCTGTTCTGACTTGGTAGAGGTAACTGTGGTGCTGTAATTTCACCGCCTTGCATTTCAATCTTTTTGATGGTTTGCTCGCGTTGGTAGTTGACCACTCGTTGTTTCTTGAAGTATTCAACCTGGTGTTTGTTAGCATTGCTCCTCCTCATCCGTCGCTATGCTCCTAGACATGTGATGTGTTCACCCATCACTAGACCGAGTATCAACTCACCCAGCTATGCGCGCAATTCTTCTCGAATTCCTTGTCCAGCTGTCCACAGAAGCTTGCAGCCTTGTCCCTTCCAGACTTTGTGTTTATGCTATCCAGGATGTTGTTCTTGTCGAGGCATTCGAAAAAAGCGTCGCGTGCTGCGTAGCATTGTTTGCGATTTGACCGTGAGGGCGACTCGAATGCGCCGCCTTCTGTTTTCTTGACACCGGAGTCGTCCTTTGAACTCGAGCCGAACCAGCCCATGGTTGTAGAATGTCAAGTTGCGGAGAAAGGTGCGGCGGAGTCGGAGTCGGAGATGGAGGCGGAGGTAGGAGGTTGAAGCTGGCGCATGTGTCAGACCAGAGCGAGACAAATGTTTCACATGAATTGGGTTCTAGGGTTGCGTACTTTGGTAGGGTGTATAGCGCAAGGCTCTTTGGTAAAGCTAGTAGGCAGGGCTGTCGGTATCAATGCAGAGCAGAATGTCGAATTGGTGCTTGGCAAAAGTTCCCACGCTATGACATCGGCGCTGACGCTCTACGTTTCGCCGAACCCTTTCAGCGAACCATCCGCGAACAGGCAACCTTGCCAACTAGTAATACAGGACCGACCGACGTGACTTTGGGACTCTCCACTCCTTATGTCCATGCCATAGCGCATCGCCTGCGGATTCATGCCACGCCGACGCCGCCCCCCTCGACCCGGTGCACTCGCCGATCTCTCGCCAATCCGCATTCTCTCCCAGATTGTCCTCCTGCAACTCGCATACTATGCATGCGCCGGGATCCTTATTCTCTTCACTGCTCTGGTAGCGGGCAAGGAGATCAGCCTGGATCTTCTCTTCAACTGGCAGAGCCTGAGCGGAGATACCACGGTTGGATGGACATTGGGCCTGGTCTGGATGTTGAATAGCCTCGCCTGGTAAGCCCTCACCTACGCGCCCCGTGTAGTTGTGCAACCGTCTGACATGCCACAGTGCTATTTTCATACTGCTTCTCATTGCCCGCTCTAAGCTCGTCCTTGATTTTGCCCTTACCGTGCACTTTATTCACTTGGTTGTCACCTCCTTATACACGCATGCGATACCCGCGAACCTCTTCTGGTGGGCTCTACAGATATGCAGCGCGACCATCATGACTTCCTTGGGAGTGTGGGCATGCCAGTGGCGGGAACTGAGACCCATCAATTTTGGGAGCAAGACGCCCGCGCGACCGCAACCACAACCGGCGGCCGAAGAAGAGGGCGGCGAATCTAGGGGCAGGGGCAGGGGTAGAGGGAGGGACGGCGCGGGGGAATACGAAATGGTTGGCATGAACGAAGGGGATAACAACGTCTGACCGCTCTCCATCCTTTGCATAATAGGCGTTTGGGTTCGCCTGACTTGGACATATCGATTGGCATCAAAGCAACATTTAATATACCCGGAGAAAGCATAGAGCATTATACATTAGCATTTGGATCAGACGTCAAACAATCTGCTCAGTCATAATCACTGTGGCGTGTTAACGGCATTCAAAACTTTGTATCGCTCTGCCTCCAAGAAACCATTCCGACGAACTATCTTCGAGTTCGACCGTGCCATCCCTCAACATGAACCACGACAGCTCATCTGGCTCCCCTTTACCTTTCATTGCCTCTTTCTGCTTGGCATCTGTCTTTGGCGTGATTCTGCACATGATCTTATCCAGGCGTTCTAGTGATATCGAACGGTCTTCGACTGTAACTGCCATAGCGATTTTGATAGCGCTTAGACGACTTGGTATATTGAGGCCTAGCCGCAGTGTCAGTGGCTCTTGGGGAGGATTTACTGCTGCTACAGTCTACAGATAGGCAGGGAGCTTGTCCGAGACGTGCACATGGTTGAAAGCTCTAGCTCCAACATCAAAGTAACGTACCAGCGACGATCCGTGTATTTAGTGGGATTTCCGCCAGCTTTTGCATATTGCCTCCGCTCTCAATAAATGCCAACATGACGTGAATGTTGTTCGACTTCAATGCACCTGCTTGATGATCTGGGAGAAGAGGTTGCTGTACTTCATGTTGTGGTATACTGGCACCGACAGCGAGAGACGCGTACGCGAAGCTGCATACGATAAACTTGTTGAACATGGCGGAGTTATGGTGTTCTGAAGCAAACAGTTGTATTGAGAAGGAGGCTATCTATATTTCCAGACGAGTTGTGGCGCGTGTTGTGTGCGGAGAAGCTGCTATGGCCCTGAAACCAAACGATATGACCCCTCTCCACTTATACTTCTTAGCAGCGTTGCCGAGGGCCTAGATGTAGCGCATATTGGGCTCTTCTATTGGACCCAAAAGACTAAGTGAGAAGCCTAGGCCATTGTCGGTAAATCGGCATGGATGTTCTCTTGCTCCTATTTCCATGGACGGCGCCAAAATGCTACCAACTGACGTTGTTTGAATTCGCGGTAAGTGACATGTGTTCAGGGTATTCGTCGAATTTGCCCGCCAGACCCTCCCGTGTTTCCTCAGACAATGAAGTCCTAATACAGCCCAACAATGTGATTAGAAAAACTGGTACGCTGCTCTGGAGGTAAGCTGGCACGCGACCTGGCTGCACGACATGCCATAGCGCGAAGCACGGACGCTAACCTCTTAGAACGAAAACAATCCCTGCTTTCAAAGCTTTCCTCACCACCAGCCTCTTGGTATCAGATGCTGCGTTGATCTACCACTAACAGTTGTCAACTAATGCAAGCGCGCAGTATTAGAGCCCATAATGAACCCGGATGATCATTATTTCAGGCAATGGAACCCTGAGCATCATGAGGACGATGGAGGCTTTCCACCTGTTCCAGGTACCTTCGAAGATGATACCTCCAACTTAATGCAGCCAGGTGCGCAACCTGGCAGACAGCAGTATCCTGTTCAGTTCCCACAAAGTGGGTTGCCGTTTCCTTCCCACTCAGTGTACCACCAGCTTGACTTTCAGCCTCCTCAATTCCACCATCAACCGCCGGCCCGGAATCCGTACATACCTTTAATTCCGCTGAATGCCGTAGAAGATCTAGAAGACGAGGAGCCTTTGCCACCTTTTACCAGTGGCAATTTTCAAGATCCATTTAACAGGGCTTATGCTACTAGTGGGCCGGCAGTTTTCGAAGGGTTCATCCCAGCGAACCCTGAACAAGAGGATGAAGATGAGTATGCCGAAGCTAGTGAATTTCATTCCTCGATTTATGACCGCGAGTTTGAGAGCTCAGAAGAGGAGGAGGAGGACGAAGACGACGAAGACGACGAGTATGAACGTATGCTCGAAGAAGAGGAAGAGCGAGAACGGCTACTGCAAACTCAGAAAGACGACTCTGAAGTCGATGCGGATTATTCGTCCGAAGATGCACAGCAAGATGAGGGCGATCCTGATGAGATGGAGCTGGGTGTTGCGTTTGAGGACATGGAAGGACGTGTCAGGTACAAGAGAGGGAAAGGCAGTAGCAGAAAGTCTGCCAAAAACCCCGCCATGGGTAGTATTATACCCACGTCGAGTACTAGGGGGAGGGGTGGGGGCAGAAGAGGGCGCCCTTCGACCAGAGGGCGGGGTGGTAATAGTGGCGCTAGGTCTACACGGGGGAGAAAACGAGGGAAACCTGGAAGAGAGAAAGGTCCCCGAGGTCCCCGCGCTGTAGCCGACCCGGGTGCAGAATGGAAAGCCTTGCAGCAACAGGCCAACGCCAAATTCATCGAAAAGGACTATGAGACAGCTCTTTGGTTTGCTCAGCAGGCTATCCAACTCAACCCGGAAATTTTCGATGCCTACAACATCGCTTCTGAAATTTACACTGAAATGGGTCGTGAAGAAGATTCCATAGCTGTACTGTTAGCTGGAGCGCCAACAAAGCGTGACCCTGGTCTTTGGCAGTTCATCATCGAGCGTATCCAACAGTTAGACCCGGAGCAACACCCACGTTTCACTGATGAGAACAAGTCGGCTGCTATACTTCCATGCTTGAATGAGATCATCCTGCTCAATAACGACTATGAGGCTCGCAGCCACAAACTTGAAATCGAGGCGCAACTAGGGCGTTCTTCAAAGTGCGTGATGCTGGGCCTCAAGATGCTCAAGACACGTAAAGAGCAGGGAGAAGATCCGGACACGAGTGTGCTGAAGATCATGGCAATGATGGGCACTGCATCACCAAGGCAGACCAAGATACATCTCCACAAGCTTATCGACAGCTTTGAGGAGGCTATTGATGTGTTCACACAACCTGACCGGGACCCAGTCGCGAACGACCTTGACTGGGAATTGATCAATATCTATCTTGATCTGTTAGACAGAGCAGGCAGTTACGCCAAGGGAGTTGCAAAGCTGAAATCACTTTCGCGATGGAAGCAAGGCAGACATGCAGAGACGTTTTGGGATGAAATTGACGACGACCGCGAGTTTGATATTGAAGATGAGCCAAGACGTGTCGCTGTTCCACAGTTTGTGCGGAAGTCCCAAGATGCCAAGTATGGCTCAACTCTTCCACTAGAGATCAGGGTCAAACTTGGGTTGTTTCGGCTGCGTAGAAGTAAAGATGACTTCAAGGAAGCCATGGTAAGTATAGTATTAGCTGATGAATTCGTACATCTGCTGATTATATTAGCACCATCTGGAAATGTTGGAGCCAGACGATCAAGGTCCAGATGCTCTTATGTGGGACTATGAAGATCTGTTCCGAATTATCGGCGATGCCCTACATGCTACTGGTCATGACAAGGATGCGCTGCGTTTCTATGAGCCATTGTTCAACAATGATTCCAGAGAGTTCAATCTCATGAGCTACATTGGCTTGCACACTTGCTTCAAGAATGAAGGGCAGACTGAAAATGCGGCACAAGTTGTTCCTATTTTAAAGAAATGGCCAGCGAAAAGTTACGATGACCTCGCTATTCTTGCAAAGTTCTTTGAAGACCAGGGCATGTGGCAAGAAGCTGGACAGCGTGCAGAGACCATTTACCGTGATAAGTATGGTCACAAACTGAAGGCTCTGGGCTTTCAGGCCTACGATGAGCTCAGAGTATACTACTACAACCAACGTAGACAGGCTAGGGGTAGGTATGCTGTTCGAAAAAGCACTGTACGGAGGAACAGAAAGAAGATGCAAAAGGCGACTGGGCAGAATGGCGACGAGGATGATTCAACGAATGAAACAGGAAACAAGGAGCTTCCAGGAATTATTGCCCCTACTGAACGACCCAAGAAAGGTCTGTTCCGAACAAAGAGGACCAAGGCGCCAAAGATTCAGGTATTCCTTGATGTGCGCGAAGAAGACGCCGAACCACCGCCCGACGTCGAACCCAGACCGGCTACGATTGAGGGCACTGGCGTGCCATATCGGGCAATTGCAAACAGACTGTTCCGCGGCAAACTTCAAAAGCTCGCCGCAGACTTTGCTGACGATCTGAAGGCTGCGAGAGCTCAACATCGAGAAATCGTCTCCAGTTTCAAACGCCTGGATGAGATATGGGAGTCCGCAGAAGATGGAGACAAAAAAGCTATCAAAGAAGTCTTATCCATTACCCGAGAGCTGATTGAAGAATTTTCGACATTTGACTTGTTTTATTCAAACAAAAAAGAGGACCTCATGACCTACTTCCGACGCGTAACAGCCGGAGACCTCTGGAAAGAATCCGCACTGATGGTGCTTGCTGTGGTAGCGAACAATGTCGAGGACGGCGACACAAACCCTGAACTCCAAGAACGACCTAGCACACCCCCGACTGATTTCTGGGGTGTACATTTCGACAAATGGTGTGATGCGTTTGGCCGTTATGCCATTTTGCTTGCCGGCGAGGGTGATGAAGAGCAATGTTTCGCTACACTCGATATTGCCCTCCAGGCCAACATCTTTCACCGCTCTCAGATCTACCATCGGCAACTTCAAATATGTCGACTCACCTGTGCCCTTGCCGCCGACAACTCACCGCAAGCCTCTATTGCAGCGCGTTGGCTTCTTAAAGAATATCCGTTTGGTACCGACCTCTTCCGTTTATACAGCGCTGTCAATCGTCTATGCTCTTTCCCCGAAGGCTTTGCAACTGGTCCCGCATACAAAGTACTCATGCGCTACATAAAGACGGTTGACTACGCACTCCTTACCCCGCAACAGCGTATAGATTTTAACTTCAGCACCAAAGCCACCAAAGGCGGTTTCAGAAATAACGTCAATATCGAGGACGTGGACAAAGTCAAGGGCCACGACCCCGCACTCTTTGCATTATACGCACACGTTTTAATGTGCGGTGGAAGCTACATGGCAGCGCTAAACTACTACTTCCGTGCATTCGCTCTTACGCCTGAAGATCCAGTAATCAATATAGGCATAGGCGTAGCATACATCCAACACGCTATGAAACGCCTTTCAGAAAACAGGCAGTACCAGATCCAGCAAGGCTTGTCCTTCATCTACAGATATTACGATCTCCGCATCAAAAGCCCACACGCCATTCATCGCCAGGAAGCAGAGTTCAACGTCGGCCGCATGTGGCATAGTTTGGGTCTTGTTGCGCTGGCGCTCCCTGCGTATGAAAGATGTGTTGCGCTTAGCGAGCAGGTGAAGAAGGAAGCACAGGACCAATGCATAGATGGGAATTGGGGGTGTGAAGATTTCAGCACCGACGCTGCATTTGCGATGCAGAGTATCTATGCCATCAGTGGAAATTTTGAGGGCGCGTTGGAGGTTACGATGAAGTCGCTAGTCATTGAGTAGATTAAGAACCATGGCTTGCATGGTGTGGGTATCCTGAACTAGCAACGGTGATTGTCCTTCTCTTTGGAAAATCTCATGTACGCCGCTGTACAATCGAAAATTCAAGTTCCATTACTGTTTGCTGTTAATTCTTCGGGATTGCTGTATGTAATTGTATAACGCTTCTTATTTCTTGTGATTATTCTTTTGCTTTCGAGGGTCCCGCATGCGCTTGGAGGAGTTGCGTGAATGAAGACATGACGTAGTATGGTTTTCAGCAGAGTCATGAGTTGATTGCTCTCCGGGAGAGCCGCAGTAAACAGTGCAAGTATGCCATATCCACCTAGTCCATCTCACTGCATAATTTTCTAGTGAATTGCCATTTTCCCTGTTCTTTGCATGTGTTTCTTAGAGCTCATTAGATCGCGTTTTTTTTGTGCACGAAACCCCATCTATGACTGGTCGTAATATGCAGCTAAAGCTGCAACAAACCCTACATTACTTGATTTCCCACCCGTCTTCCTTCCGTTTGCAGTACATCCACGACCCAGGGCCTCCGTCAAACCTGAGACGATAAAAATCTTGTCCCAACTTTTCAATCGAATAGCCATTTTCTTCACCGTCCGCGAGCATGTTGATCACGTCGACTCGCTGATTAACGAAGAAGAGCATCAGTCCTTTTACCCTGTTCCAACGCCTCCCAACAGTTTTTATGTTTTCTTTCGTGATTACGCTTTCGAGGTCGCAATTTTTGAGAAAGGCTAATGCCACATCTTCTGAGCTTTGCTCCAGAACATACTTCACTACCGATGCGGCGATTGGTAAATCTTCCCTTCGTCGACGCAGGAAGCATTTAATCAAGCAGTGACGACGGTGATTCTGAGAGTCCACAGCCCTGAGTGTATTCTCGGTGATTGTGATGTCTTCGCCTAATTCGTCGAGAAGTAGCTCGATCAATCTCACGGATTCGTGGCTCCTCTCGATTTCCGTAACGAGCTTGTATGGTTCTACCACGGCCTCATTTCTGCCCTGATTTTGAAGAATCCGAGCTAAAAACAGTGTGTTTTCACCATTTTCTATGACTTCTTCTACCATCTCTTGTGTGATTCTGACGTTTTCTCCCCTCCGACTCAAAAGGAACTTGGTCACCTCAACAGATCGATCTTTCCTTCTGATGGCTGCTACAATCATCTTTTGTGTAATCTCGACGTCTTCCCATGAGTCAAGCAAAACTTCTATCGCTTCCAGGGGAATCTTCGAAACGGTCGCTGTCAATACCGTCCTCTTACTCTGTTCATCTACCTTCCACAGATTGACAAGGACCATTGCCACATACATGCAATATTCAGCACGAGCAGCCTCCAAGACTTCTGTGGCAAGCACAACCCCAAACTCATTTTGTACGACCAGATGAGAAAGTATTGCGAGGCTTCCATTTTTAGCCGCGAGACCTCCAAGACTTTGCCGTCCGCTAGTTTTGTATTGTCCTGTAAGTGCTTCGCTGACAAAAAGTTCTTTTTCCAATTCTTCGAGGTCAAACGTGCAGGCGATAAATAGCCCTAAATACTGTGGTGGCAAGTCGCTACAAACCAGAATCTGATGTTTTGGGAATAGGTACTGAGTGTGAAATTCATACTTGAGATCGACAACATCCTGCATCCAGAGAACCATGGATGAACTCTTCCCTTTGTCTCTTTCATCCAAGAACATATGTTTCAAAACGACGCTCAGAGTGCCCAATTTTCTACAATGTCCCGCTGCTCTGCAGTGAATAGGCCAGTGATATCGTGCATAATCAAGTGCTTCAATTACAGATGGTTCAGTCTCGAGTTTCCAGCCAACATGACGGAAAAGCTTTTGGGTTGCTGGGGTTGGTCTTTTACAGAGAACGATCCAGAGACAGGCTTCCGCTATCATGCTGTTGGGCGATGGTTTACTGAACTCAGGTCTTCCTTCCAAAAATTCTCGCACGGACAGATGTGCGAATCGAAACGTGTCAAGCAGTGAGTCATGAACAATGAAGTTGTTGCAGTATTCAAGAATCGTTTCTCGAGAGACTGGGATTTTTTGCCTTCATGGGGAATTGTCGTTACCGCGGCTAGGAACTGTTTGGTTCGAAGCGTCATTTGAGCTGATAACAACCAGCACAGGGTGTTTTTAAAAATAGCCTGTCGAGAGCTGCCTGGCATTGTTGAAAGCTTGTCATAGACTTGATTATACTGCTCACGCAGATCGGGCGGAAGTCGGCCCATGGCATCCCTAATGTCGTTGTCTTCAGTGAACAAACAAAGATATTGCAATTGCATGCTGGCCCAGCGAAACCTAAGTAAGATGTCAGAATTAAAAAAAATTGAGTATATGTAACCAGACCTACATTCCATGAGCACTTGCGGTCGTTTTGGAAATGATTAGCTCCTTGAGCTCATCTCGCGAATTGCTATGGCATAGTAGTTTTCTACGGCTAACTAGTTGTTCTGTCTCATTCTTGACAAACCGCGCAATATCTCTCCCGTTCATCCTAGAGTCAAGCTTTAGATTTGGGTAATTTTTCAGCTGCAATACGATGTCTTGGTCATTTCGGCTCGAAATGAAAATCTTGACCAGGCTAGAAGCGTTTTTGAGAATCATCTCCAGATACTCAAGTAGCTCCCATCGCGTCCCTGGATCGCATTCGTCCATGGCATCTATGATGATCGTCGTCTGGGGATATATTTCGATGAGCTCCGTGATGAGGTCGCAAATTTCTGTCATTTCGGGCTGTCCGGACGCAAACCCTTGGCTCTCTTCGCTCTTGTACATATCGACTGTAGGTTTTAGAAGAGACATCCCCAACTCTGTGTTTGATAGTTGGCGCGCAATACTAGCAAGTATCCCTCTTGGACTTGACCGTAAAGGCTCTGCTGGATTTCTTGAACAGTAGAAGAATACTGGTTGTTGGCTATTTCGAGCCTGGAAATTCTTCATCGCATCTTCGATTACAATCGACCTGATAGCATCAGCAAATTCTTCACGAACACACGGTGTATGAGAATCTCACACCAGTTTGCTCTTGCCCGATCCAGCGATCCCATGAAGCCATAAAATGGAAGATGCACTGTCATCCCTCCATTTCTTGAAGATAGCGTCATCTAGAAGCCAAGTTCCGGTCCCAGCTAGGAGGTCTTTCTTGACTTGTTTGTGGTGACCCATGTAAGGCTCAGAGGAGAGCCATTGAAGAATCTCCGTGCGCTCCGATCCTGCATATGTGAGCTACTTTTCAATCGAACACCACAGTCACTCACTTTCAAGGTTATCTTGCACATGCTCAAGATTTCGATCGATTCTTTTCAGTGGCCCATCCATGGAATCCAGTAGAGCTGCTAGCCTATTGTTTTTGTCGATACTATCTGCCAAAATTGTTAGTGGATTTGATGATTCAAAGCAGCCAGCTCCCTCCACAAACCCATGAGTAACCACTAGATATTGAAGACCATTTCAGCTATTAAAACCAAACATACTTTCACATTCTAAGTCGCGGAAATAAGCTTTCAAATTTAAGCACCGAAGAAACTTTTTAAAAAAAAAGCAGGTAAGACTAACCATTTCTTTCAGCCAAAGATATCCAATTCTTTACCTGTTCTTCTGCTCTGTGGATCTCTTCCAGAGTTGAATCCAACGATTTGTCGAAAAGAAGAGCGCTCTTTATCATTCTCTCTAGTAGTTTTCGTTAATAGATATGTTCTCTACGTCGAGGATGAAGCTTACTGGCAGTCCCCTGCCCAAAATATGCTATTACGTTAGATAGGTGGACAAGAATTTTTGAGTACAGTTTAACCAAAGCTCTCTGAAGCGCTTCGTGAGCCGTTGATGAATCGAAAATATACAGAGCTTCTAGGATGGTATAGCGGCAAATCAGCTCAGATATCCAGGCAAGATCTTCCATGACCAAGGATATTTTGTTCGTATCGTTCAACGCAACCTAAAACTGTGTCAAGATATTTCTTAGAATTGGAAACTAATGAGTCACTCACCTGCAAGATGAAGCGAATACTCGCCCAAGGAAGCGCAGCATGTGTGGGGTCGTACTGAACAGCCACATCTCCAATCTCCTTGAACACATCAAGCCATCGAAGAAATTTCTCCAAAACATCCCTAATTATGACCGTTTCTCCGCTCTTGCGAGTGTATTTCCATCTCGATATCATGAACTGATCTCTTGATGCTTCGGCCTTCTCACGTAAGTCTTTGAGAATATCGATCTTCTCATGTTGGGCAAAGTTGATTCCGTGCTTGTGTTCGGCAGGTAACTGGGCAATAGCCTCAGTCCAGAGACCGGTGCTGAAGCGACGAAAAGTATCAGTAGACGTATGACTCGATGATTTGCTCAATGGACATACGACGTTTTAGATTGTGGAACAACTAATGTAGCCATGGTATAGATAGGCTATGAGAAGCAGGGTTTGTGAGGAGGCAATCATGCCGTTCTAGGGTTCTCAGTGGGAGAGGACTAAGGCGTTTTGCAGTAGTGCCTGCATAGATGATATTCGGTGATTATGGTAGCCAGAAAACTCTTGCTCGTGCGTTTAGGCGGAGATAGATCAACAGGTGAATTCTTGATTGTAGCAAAGATGCGTGATAGGAAGAGGAAGAGAAGTGTTGGATCCTTCAGCCTTGCCATAGGGTGTGCTGTGAGCTGAAGGTGGCTGTGTTATTGTACTACGTACACGCAACCCCGCAATTGCCAACAGCAAGGCTGGCAGCGCTGCTTAACCACATTAGACCTGCTACTCTTTTCAGTACAACTTGTGCATCTTCCACGAAGAATCGACAGCAAGCAGTAATTGAACCTGAACTTTGGATTGTACAGCGGCGTACATGAGTCTTTCCAAGAGGAGAACAATTATCATTCACTCGAGCCGATCTACTTAGAGAACAACATGAGAAGCCTGTGGGGAAAAAAACAGTTACTTCGCAAGCAAGCGAGCAAAGATACCCGCCATAAAAGAGTGTACTCCCCTTCGAAAAAATAGAGACGAGATCAAATCAATCATTCCATTCATCATCTATCAACCCCCCCTCTCTTTCCCGCACCCAAGCAGCTCACCCCTTCCTAACCCCCCAAACCCCCCCACCAACCCTCATCACCTTCCCTTCTCCCTCCAACTCCTCAAGCAAAACCCCCACCTCCTCAGGCCCATGCGGAAACCCTCCCTGAACCATCATGCGCATCATCATAGCAATGCGCCCGACATCCATATTCCCCTGATTCGTCAGCATACCCATGATAAACGCCGTATACACATGTTTCTTCTCATTCAGCATCTCAGATTGTGATTTGATGGTCGTGGTGGCGACACCGGGGTCTGCTTGCAAGGTCGCTAGTTCTTCTGCGGCGGCAGCGGCAGCGTCGGCGTCGTGGGCGCCGGTTTGCGAGGTGGGTTTGGGGAGTGACTCGATAACGGAGTAGGTTGATGGTGGGTGGAAGCGGAGGATGGATTTTCCGACCCAGAAGCTGAGGGCTTGGTGCACAAGGGATTCGTCCATTTGGAGGAGGGATTCGAGTTGGGAGATTGTGCGGGTTGTGCCTTCACCGGTTTTGCTGGCTGCAGTGTTTTCTTCTTCGCCCGGTTGCGGCTGGAAGGCGTGGATGACGCTTACTTGCCAGGGGGTGAGATTGTCAAAGTCTTCGGTGCGGTCTTCAAAGGTGAGGGTTATAGAACTAGTGCCCAGGGCGTTCATCCAGCGGAGCTTGCGCATGCCTTTGATACGTTCGAAACGTGATTCGTACTCTTTCTGCAACGCACTGATTTGTTCAGGTACTTGGAACGTGTCGTCGCGGAGTTGTGGCCAGAAGAATGACGATAAAATCTGTGCGTTGAGTGTTGGGCCTGGAGCTGGTGCAGAAGTTGGACCAGAAGATGTAGCCTTCTTGGCTGACCTTGCTGGCCGGCGAGGCCGTGGCGTCCGTGGTTGTCGGCCATCTGGCGTTCGAGGTTGTCTACTACGCTGATCTGGTGTGACCAGCGAGTTTGAAGCTGGTGCGCTAGAAGTTGTACGTATCGTGCTGTTGATACGTCTGGATTCTAACATATCGCGAAGCATGACTTCACACGCCTGTAGCTTATCATCTCCCAGCCGCACCTTGATAAGCTCCAACAGTCGAATCTCTTTCTCGTACTCTGGATCCTGACATTTGAGCAAATGCTCTCCGTAGATATTCTTGAGCTCATTGATAAAGTCGTCCCTCTCCCACAAAGTCAAGAGGAACCAGATGACATCTTCGACCTTTGACTTCTTGTAGTCGGGTGACGCATCTTGCGGGAGCGGCTGCCAATTCATGTCGTTCCAGTTGAGTTCTTCGTCGGCATCTTGTCCAAAACTTGCAATTGGCTTAGCCATCTCACTTGCAATTTCGTATGATAACTCGCTGTTGGAAGAGAATTTGCTGCCCGTATCATCTTTGAGATCAGTGAGAAGACTCAGTATGATGATACGGGCTGTATTCTCTCGGTCCTTTAGATACCGCCGAATTGGTCTTGCTACTCGTTCGAGCAACACTCCCTTAGGCTCTAGCTCATGGAAAGAACGAATAATGGAAATGTACACGTTCAGGATGTATGTCGTCGTAGCCCCAGGATGTAGCAGACGTCTTGAGACTTGCTGCGAAAAGCTCGACGTAAGATGTTGTTTTGCATTTGCCACCTTGAGATACTCTTTGATGTCTAAGATGGCGCCCATACTCTTGTCCCAATTGATGACGAAATCAAACAAGTTGTCGACTCGCGCTCTACCCAACCTGCCCAGCGCCATCTCCTGCCACGAAGACACTTCAGTCGGCAGGATGCTACTCTGTTCGCATCTCAGGCATTCCAATACTAGTTCGACGAGCGGGCAAAAGCCGTCCTGAATCCACATCTTCAACTGCGGCACAATCGTCTTCTTGGAATACCAGTCAACCTTGAGATAATGGCTTCCTATAAAGGAATCAATTAGCTTTGTCATGGCATGGGCGAAGGCCTTTTGGGCACTGTCACCACCAAGTCCGATGCGCTCCAGCCCTTGTAGTAGAGTCGTCATTCGCTTCCTCGTCTGTTGCGTGTCATGAGACATATTCCTCGTCTCCACGCCATCATGTCGGTTGTAGATGCGGAACAACCTACATCCCGCATCGTACAAGACATAACTCAGCGTCTTCGAGTATCGTTGCCGAGGCAGGCAGTACGCAAACACAGCTTGTATATCGCTTCGAAACTTCCAATCCGCTGCGCTCGCAGCATCAGACTCGTTCGTCTGCGTATGCGTGTTCGGATGAAGCGTCGAACTACTTGCGTTCTGTTGTATAACTTGCAACAAGTGCTCGGTAAAGGGTTGAAGGTACACGTTCTGGGCCTGTTCAAGGATATGCTGCGTCTTGTCGAGTAAATCCCAAGCACAGCGCAGCTCAACCTCTTCCTGCCAGAGCTGCTCCAATCCCGGCCTCACATGGTTTGCAAAGTGCAAGCGGCACTCATTTGTATACCATTCCACCAGGCTTTCTTCATTGGCGTCCTCAACCTTGCCTTCTCCAATAAGCAAGTAGTTTAGGGCATCCTCAATCTCCCTTGTCCTTTGCATTCGTGGGAAAATAGACACATCCTTTGGCAAGCTCAGGAATCTCGTCGCACAGCTCCACGCGCTGTTGCGCCTGACCGCTCGGTGTTGGCCTTGTCCTTGACCTCGGGCATCGGTATTGCGCAGAGCATAGGGATTCCCAAATGAAGTGCCTGGCGCATTAGAGCCCAGATCCGGTGTTGCAATCGGTGTAGGCGTGCTGTGCGAGAAGGAGAGGACGGGGAAGACGGATGCGAAGACTAGGGTTGAGTGGTCCATTGCGGAGGTGGTGCGGAGGCCCCGCTATGCGATTGTTTACCGGTGTGTCTGATGTAGCGTAGGCGGCTTCATGAGCATGCGAACCACGTGAGGGGTACTAGATCTTTTCTTGGAATTGGCTGCTTTCTTGCCATATCGTTTGGCAAATCGTTGTCGCAGGGAGGGCTGGTTTCGGTCTGCCCGCCTACGCAAGGGTCCGGCGCGATCCCACATGGAGCACGGACCAAGTGCAACGCGTATTCACGTGGTAGTTATAGTACTATGTCTGTTGCAGTAAAAAGGGCAGGGCACTGACATGACTTCGAGTTTGCCAATACAACGTTACCGAGTTACAGTCCGAAGACATCATATCTTGAATAGCCACTGTCATCGTAAAACTCTATTACTATATAGATGTGGAAAGCGCGCACCGCCATTGCACGCTCTCAGTTCCTTTAAATCCGGGGTCCTGAGACCATGCCTAGTATCATGCAGCCCGACCAAGGATATCTACCATATACGCCATCCGACGCCGTTGCTCCATTGCATCATCATTAAAATATCCTGTGAAATACTTACAACAATTGCCAATACCTGTGTCGTAGTCTTGTCTTCATCATGGTCTCAACACACCATGTCGCCGTCTGAAAGCCTCCACTCGCTCCTCATAGAAGAGAATCTCTCTGACCCTGAGCTTTGGACCTTTCTGCGAGTCCTGTATAAAGGACTCATCATCGCTGTCCCCCTCCGCTTCGTCGCTGACGTCGCTTTCCGTCTCGTCACCGCCAGGCGGTACTGCACCTTCATCCATGCTGTCGTCGTCGTCATCCTCGGTGGCTTCGCTCTCGTCATCAGATAGCATGGGATCGTGTGTGGCGTATGCAGAGCCACTGCCATCAGTGTGCATGCCGTCATGTCGCAAGTCATAGTTCGATGGCCGGTTCTCCAGGATCTCAAAGCATTTCGTGGACAGACCCATATAACACAGTTCGATCTCTGGTCGCAAGTGCACAATGTCGAGAATCTGGTAAGCAAGCTCACGCGGATCAATGTTGCTTCCATGAGCGTGGTCGGCTATAAATGGAATGTACAAAGAGCGGATATGAGGAATATACGGAAGACGTTGGAGGAAATGATGCTGCCTGATGTGAGCCAAGCCCTTCGATTAAGGTAAATATAACATACCCAGTCTTTGTAGTCAATGGACACTGCCAGTTCCCGTAGGCTGTTCATGCGACCGCTGGTTATGAAGGTCAAGATTTCCCGGTTCAGCATCCACCGTCTCCACCTGGAACTTGTTGTTGTGTGCCCGTCAGGCCCCTTCTCCCCACTGTCAATCATCAATTTCTTTAGACTGGCTCGGTGTCTCTTCAAAGGCCCTTTGTATATCGCATCTACTGTTACAGGAGATGAGTACAGCCGGCCTTCTTGGAGGAAGAGAACCTCGAGGCTGTTGGGTGCCAAAGTTTCTTTTAGGAAAGAAATGAGCGATGGTGAGACTGTGTTGGTATGAATCCGCTTCAGGTTCAGTTGATATTCACAGCGCAGAGTATACGAAGCCTTGTATGCTTTTGACGATGATGGCGAGCCAGGATAGGCAGAGCGAGGCGTGTATGCTCTTCTCAAAATTTTCCACAATTGTTCGTGATTGCTGCAGTTCAAAAGAGTCAGGGTAGATAGTATGGACCAATCAAAGGCTCTGCGCAACACAGGGACAGAGAGGGGGACCCGTTCCAGCTCCAAAACCTCGAGCTTCAGTTGACCAGTTAACAAGGGCTCTGCAGGATCTTGAGATGGGTCTTGCGCATTAGTGTTTTGCCTATGGGGTGAAGGCCTTGTGTGAGCCTTGGAGGCTGGCTTGTCTTGATCTGCCGGCTGCGGGGCCGGCTCTGCACCTGCGGGTTGGTCATCGTTGAACAGACTTACTCCTTCGGTTATAGACGTGTCGTCCATCGGGTTACCAAAGTGATCCACATCTTGATCGGCTTCGCGTTCATGCAATGAGAGCGAGGCTATGGATGGCAAAGGCTGTGATACAGCCGATTTCATCGGTGTTGCTTCAACTGACCGCTCTGTAACCCCCGCACCGCCCTGTTTTTGGGAAGGCGGGTCTTCTGAATGACGCATATTGTGTATACGTCCAACGAGAATACCCAACACACCGCCCAGTCTCTTTTCGCCTATTGAGCACGCTGCCGTTGATGTTGTGCTGTAGTCGACCTGCTGTAGACCTTCACCTTCCCACACGGTCACCCAGTCCCGTTGCTGAGCATGCACCGCGATTCCAATCCTGAGTTCGCGAAGCTTCTTCTGTGACCGTGCAATCAGAATGCTCATTTCATCGAGGTACGGCAGTTCGTCAATATCGAGGACACTCAAGCTTTTTAAAGCGGGGATCACGGAGAAGGTGGGGTGTTCGACTCGTTCCACCACGGACAAGCTTGTAGGTGGGTATTGTGGGACTGGAATAATGGGCAGTTGAACGGTGCCGAGGCCGCTTGGATGTGTAGTGTTGGGAGGCGGGGGCAGATTCTGATTGTTGAGAATCATAGGCGGCGCTGGCGGAGGAACTGGCGCATCGATAGTGTTATCATGCCATCGGATCCAGAGCCGTTCAAGACGGCATTCTTCACCGTCACTACGGTGTGCGAGACTCGACAGCGCCAGCCAAACATCGCGAAGCACACCAGTTGGCATGTCCCACACAAACGTCTCGAGGTTGATCATGCGCGCAACGGCAAGCGCTACCAATGTGCCCAGCATCTTGCCGCCCTCCTTGGTGATCATGTACTCTTGGACCCATGCCTGCGGCCCATTGCCCAGCGAAAACTTCTTTGTAAACTGTCCATAGTAGTTTCCGAATCGGCGCTGTGGGACTGGGTATGGGTTGGCGGCGGTCCTTAGGAGTGAAGTTGGCGTCTGTCCCTGCAGTCTCAGGCGGTGCTGGTGGGGGAAGCAATCATCGCCCATGACCAGCGTCGCGAGGCCGTACGTGAGAGCGTCAACGCCAGCACGGGGCTCGTTGTGGGTACTTTCGTCGGGCCATACAATGTCGAAGCGCGAATAGATGCATGGTATGGTCAGCCGGTGAAGGGCCGAGTGGCAGAGACATAGCGACGTCAAGTCGTTGGTATGCGGAAGCTGTAGAGTGACTGGTCAGCATCCCCGCGCGCCATGGGGGGAGGACGATGGAGGCTGCGCCTGGTGGGGGATGTCTACTCACCTGGTGGATAATTTCTTTCAAAATATCCACGGGCAGATCCAGCAGCTTCAGCGGGCCCTTTGAAGCCTTTGCCTTGCCCTTTTGTGCTGGCGCCGGGTCAGTCAAGGGCGGCGCGCCCACGGCACCCGGCGCAGGCGTACTCGTCCACACGTCCTCTGGCGATGGCTGGGAGCCCATTAGTTGCGCATCGTCCTGCGAGGGCGAAAATGAGCGAGCAAAGTCGGCGTCTGAGGGCAGCGGCGACGCAGTGGTGGGCGTGCCGGGGGTAGAGAGCGGGGAGTCGGCCATGATGTGGTGAGTCCAGCAGCAGTACTACTTGCGGCATACAAGGTCCCTGGAAAGGGTGGAGGGCCAGGCGCAGAAGCAGCACGGCAGTCGTGCTCCTACATGTATGGACGTGAGATGTGCGCAGCCGTCAAGTTTGGGTGTTGTGGTGGTGCTGCCAATCGACGTGGACGGCCAAGAGACCCTGGTTTATCCCGGTGCACATCCGCCCTGCCTTTCCTTTGCATTTGCACATCACACCAGCCTGGTTTCCTGCGCAACCGCCGCCCGCGCCGCCACCTTGCCTCGCACGCCATCCCCCCCACCACCACATGAGCCTTCGCCCCGGCCACCAGCCCTTGCTGGGCACATGCATCGGAGACAATCCCACACGACTCCATCCATGACACCACTCTCTCTGGTTGATTTGGAAACATGGACAATTCGCGCATGTACAATGATTGCCAGCGGAGCCACACCCCAGTCTGGATGTACTTATAGGAGCCATGCCACAGCAACTTCCACACTACATACATACATACATACATACATACATACATACAACCGTCCAACGCCCTTGTCAAGTGGGTATAAACAATCATGGAAACCCTGCCAAACTCCACGCCTCACTTTGCCATCAAACTCCCTGGTCGCCAGGAGAATGTCTAGTATTAGCGAAACCCTATTCGCGCCCACTTCTACTCCCTCCTCAACCCCGGCTCATGCTCAGCGCCGTCTGTCCCCGCTCGGGATCAGACATCTTGATAATCTTGACATCAGATGTCTGGTTGACCTGGCTCATCGACTGGGGCGTAATGAAAATAAACTGTCGGCCGATCGACCGCCGCGCTGCCTGAATAATCATGTTCATGCTCCGCTCGCGATTGACGCTGTCCATGAAAACATCGCTGCACCCTTTGTCAGTCTGCACAATACAACACGATCCTGGGCCTACTCACAACTCATCAAGGCAGCGGATTGGGGAGCCCATTGCATCCCACAGTGAAAGCAGAAGGCACACGGTCGAGTATGATTTCTCCCCACCCGAAAGCGTCTTTGTTTGCCTGCCATCCCCGCTTCGTTCCATGATATCCGGTTGAACCTGGACGGGGTCAGCAATGCATCAAACAAGAAGGCTCCGTTGCACGTACGTGGATGTCGAGAAGAGCCTTCTGGTGATCGATACTCAGAGTGCCCCTGAACTTTCGTTCGCTCAAGAGGTAATTGAAAGTGACGCGTGCTCGAACAGAGATACCAGATCTAAACTGCTTCCATCGGTTGCGTCGATTGTTGAGGGTGGTGATCAGTTGCTGGTACAGGTCAGCTAGGTCCATCAAAGCATCTGGCCTGACTTACGTTCCGCAAATCCCTGATGTTATCAAATTCCTGCATTGCATCCTTGTGTTGCCTCTTCGCTTCATTCGCTGCTCGTAGTAGCTCATCTTGCGACCCACCAAGTTCCTTCTCCGACGCTTTCCTCGTCGCCTCTAACCTTGCCAGCATCTGTCCAAGTACCTCAGAGCTCTTTCCTGCCGGCACAGGAACCCGCTCCGCGCAGACACCTCTAGCGCCTTCGATTACCTCCTCCAATTCTTTGCGTAACTCCTCCACACTATTTTCCCATTCCTTGCGCACTGCTTTTGCCCTTTCGACCTTAGCAATGGATTCGTTCTTCTCCCGGAGCTCATCCTCCCGCTTGCTTTGCAGTTGACGAACGGTAATGTCTGCCTTGTTCAGCTTGAACCTGAGTTCCTCGGCCGTAGCGTATTTCTTGTCCAACTCATCTTTGTTCGCTCGGTTCTCCTCATTCAGTTCGAATTTCCGTGTTTCTAAGTCTTCAAACACACCCTCGAGACTTTTGAATTTCTCTTTTGCAGTTTCAAGTGCTTCCTTGGCAACCTCGATGGCGGATGCGTCAGGAGTAGCCTCGCTCAGCTCACCTTCAAGCCGGTCCAAGTTATCCGAAGCCTGTTGCATCGCAATCTTGAGTGTTTTCTTCTCGCGTTCGTGATCAACTTCTCGACGCTTGCACTCATTGACCCGCTCTTGCAACTGTCTGGCACTCGCCTCAAGAGCTTGTATCTCTCCCATAACTCGAGTCAAACGAGTTCGCTCCTCTCTGAACATCGTTTAGCCTATTTTCCAGGAAACCTTGCACAACTACTTACTGAATTTGAGCATTTTGATCGACTTGCATGCGCAGATTTCCCGTGAATTCCAGGATCGGACTGTCGTTGACTTGGCCGTTATTGCTGTAATGGTATACTCGACCTCTTCGGGTATCGCCATCCGCGAATGTAAAGCACATTTTGACATTCTTGGCACGTGGCCCACCATCTTTTAGTAGCCTAAAGCCCTCTGTCATGTTTTCAAAAAGTACAGTTTGTTCTATTGACTGGTTGATGATGAGCTGGTTGCGAACAAGATCATCGTCAAACTAGGTATCTGTTAGCTAGAATCTCCTGTACAGTATTTACACACCTTGCGCTTACAGTCAATACTCTCATCCATGTTAAGAGATCCTTATCAGGCTCATGGTTACTTGTGTCAATTGGAGCACGTTTGCCAATGTATATTTGCGCGGACCTGGGGCTGTTAGTATGTCCTATGAAGCTTAGAAGCAAAACACGCACCAGCCTGTCCTGTTCATCAATGTGGACAAGACACTTTGATCATGCTTGCTAGTGACGACGAAGCCATTGAGCGCTTGACCAGACTGCTTTTCCAATATGCGGCCCCACTTAGGGTCTAGCAGCTTTATGTGATGGCCGATAGGTCCTACTGGCGACTCTCGAAACCGATGTTCCGACTTGATCGCGTCCAGTAATGCCTTGAGTCTACTGGGATTTGCAAATCCATCTATCCAGTCACCCTGGCCTCCTTCCAGCCTCGAGATGACGCTTCGGATGCGCTTGGCGTCTTCGCGCGCATTTTGGACTTTTTGATTTGCACTTGCCAGCTCTTTTTTAGCTGCTTCAAGCTGGGCCAGCAGTTGTGGGCGACTAACGTCATGGGATGCGTACGCCTCTCTGGCTCTGTCACACTCGACCATGGCTTCGTCACGTTCACGGACTTTCTCAGCGTAAAGACCGTTATCAGCTTGCGCCTGTCGCTGTCGGTATTGCTCTATTTGGTTTTCGTATTTCTCCACTTCTGATCGCTTAGCAGTCAACTCGCTTCGAGCTTGCCGTTCATCAGATTGAAGTTGTTTGAGCCCTGTCTTGACATGATCAAATCTTGCTTTGGCGTCTTGTACCTCTCGATCGACAGATCCTTTTTCCTCCGTAAGATCGGCAACTCTTTGTTTGGCGGCCTCGTAAGCCTGGTCAGCACGTTCATAGCGTTCTGCTGCCTCAGCCGCTTTCTGCTCCCGTTCTTGTATTTTAGCTTCCGTTTCCTCAACTCCGGCCTGTGCGTCTGCGACCTCCTTTTCTTTTTCCTGGACATGAGCCCATGCAGCCTGTCCTGCAAGAATGGCTTCCTTGGCCCGTAAAGACTCCAGATTCTGAGCCCTTCGCGCCTTCTTTTCCAGCTCTTCCATGTCGCGCCGTAAAACATTGAGATCCGCCTCCTTGACCTCGGCCTTCGCATTCATCACTTCTAATGATTGTTCAATCTGCTGATAGTCCCTATTCAGATTCTCGAGTTGAGTGCCTTGGAGGAAGAATTTGTACTTGTCCTTTGGAGTGGAATGATTGAGAAACTGCCTTGCCATATCCTGCGTCAAAACATTCATAGGATTGTCAATCTGCATAGAGAAGGCGTCCAGTATGTCTTCAAGCTCTGCTTTCTTGTTTGTGACAAGTTTGCCGTTTCGGTCCTTAAGTTTGAAGCCTGACGTGCCGGATCTGCTGAAGTGTCGCTCGACAATGATGGAGTCGCCATACTGTGAGGGCTTGTACGCAAGCGGTCCTTGGTTCTTAATCTTGACAGTAACAGAGGCATAGTCTTTGCCTTCTTTGATCAGGCTCTTGAGATTTTGTGCGCGATTGGTCGCTGTAGCCTTTCCACCCAAACATATCGTGAGCGCAGTGAGCACGGCACTCTTGCCACTACCATTGTGCCCTATGATGAAATTGATGAGCGGACCCAGAGTGACGGTCAAATGCTCATGGCACATGAAGTTTATACACTGAATCTCCTCGATTATGCCAGAATCCGTCGCGATATTTTGCCTATTCGCAGTCTCCCGCCGTTCTTTCTGGACTTGTTGTGTCGCCCATATCTCTTGTGCATTCCGTTCCTGTTCGTCTTCTGCATCCGAAGTATCGCTACCGCTCGCTGCACCAGATCGCTCGTCGGCGGAAGACTCTTCGCTGCTGTTTGGCTCAGATGGGCGAGGTCTTTTGTTCTGCATTTATGTGAACCAGGCTTTCGGTCGCATGTGGAAACGGTCAACCTACACGATTATCACGGCCAGTACTGTTGGAATTGACACCGTTTGTGTGGGCCCGCGGGCGTTTAGTGGACATGACTGCAGTCAGTACAGCATCAGCTGTGGTTGTAAAGGAGTGTGGTTGAAGGTGACGACGGGTAAGGCTGGATGAGGTAATTTGGAACGCGCTCCTTCCCCGCTAGGAGCGTTTACGAACGGCGCTAGTGCCCATGTCGCGCGCAGCGCCACATGCCACTTTATGCTAGGAATCGTAAATACGCTTTACTAAAGTAGATTGGTTAAAGAAGCACTAATGCGTGACCAACAGTCAAGTCGCAGATCTTACAATTGCGGGTTTATCAACCAGGGGGAGGGAGGGGGGAACTATTCACTCAAATGAGCATATGTGTATCACGTGATAGCGCGTTCCTACGCGTCTCTGTGGAAAACGTAATGCACATTTTAATAAATAGCGGATTATAGCCAAACAACGACAAGAGGCATAGAAACACATATCTAGTTGTTTTTGCTTAGGTTCAAATCGTCTATATAGGTATATTGCTTCAGGTTTTTTTGTGGAAGAAATCAAGATAAGGGGGAAAAGGAGCATCTACACCGAGACTGCCCAACAATGTGCAGTACCGTAACAACGAAAAAAAAACCCCTCGCTATGCAAAATTCGCTGGACAGAGTACGGTAACAATACTGAGTCTTTTTACATGACAACCTAATTTTCCTGTTAGTGAATGGTTCTTTAGAAAGCGACAAGATTGGTCCAGACTTACACAATCGCCATCCTTGGGTGCCTGTCCGATTCCCATCTCGTCGAACGTTTTAGGTCCCTTTCCTGGACCTGAAGAAGCCGTTGACGCAGGCTTGCTGGGAGGAGTCGGTGTAGCTGGTTTGCTTCCGGGCGTAGATGGTTTGCTCGCTGGTCCTGGCCCTGGCTTATGAGGTGGTTGTTGCTGCAAGGCTTGTACCCTGTTCGGATTGGGCGCATTGTCAGGCCCACCATGTCGGCCAGCTGAGCCAGGGCGTGAAGATGTCCTACTCTCCTGGCCTGGCTGGACTGTGGAAGGCCGGGTGTGTTGACGGGGCTCGAGAGGTGCGACATAACCGATATCAGGCAAAGTGGGTGCTTTCTGAAGCGGTGCTCCTGGCTGCTTTTGCAATTTGTTCCGCCCATCTGGCGCGCTGTATCCAATATCTAGTGGCTGGGTTGTTGATGGGCGGTTCTGCATATCTGGACGCTGAACGCTTGGCCCTCCAGGCTGCCTGTAGCCTGCTGGGCCACCTGGCGGTGGCTGTGCACCACGGCCAACGTTGGGGAGGCGTCCTCCTCGGCCCATGTTGTCCACGCTGGTATGAGGTCGCATTGGTATGGGTCCCATGTCTTGTCCAGGGCCTGGCCGTGGATTGCCACGTCCATATGGGTCATTTGGTGGGTATACGTTGGGGTTAATATTAAAAGCTGATGATGGCGGACGAGTGCTAGATGCTCTGATTTCCGGGGCAAATCCACCAGCCATGGTGGGACGTTGTGGACCTAGCCGTGGAGGGCCGTTATCCATTGGGTACGGTGCTGCTGTAGATGGACGGTCATAAGGTGCTGTCATGGGCGCATTTGCGATCATGGGAGGCTGGTCAGAGATAGGATACGGTGTCGTGCTATCGCCTCGGCCTGGTAGTCGACCACCTCCTGGTGTGGCAGGTGAGGCATCCGAACCGTAATCAGAAGGGCTTACATCGCTGATCGATGCCATAGGAGCATGGGGTTGCTGAAGCCGTGTTGGTCGCTGTCCCCGCATGGAGCCGTGCTTTGACTTGATCATGTTGATTGCGACGTTTTCATGGTCCTTCTTCGACAGTGTTCGTGATAATTTCGATATACTCTCTATACGTGCGGTTGCATCTTTGTTGCCGTTCTTCTCGGCTTTTCCATACCACTCGAGGGCTTTATCGAGATTGACTGGAACATTCATACCAATCTCGTGGAAATAGCCCATGGCAAATTCTGCAGTGGCCAGACCTGTCGCTGCTGCTCGTTGAGCATATTGGAAAGCCAGCTCCTCATTCTTGTTGAATTCTCCCTCGTGTCCACATAAGAACCACTTGCTAATAGCCATGTCCGCTTCAGGCTCACCCTGTCTGGATGCGAGCGCATTGTAGTGCAATGATAATGTAGGGTTGAACTCACAGCCCAAGCTGCAGAGCTCATAGGCAGAGCCCATTTTCAGCTGGGCTTTCGCGAAGCCAAGGTATGCGGCCTTCTCAATGTTTTGTCGTGCACCTTTCTCGTCATAAGCCAAGAATGCCTCAGGAACGCTGATCTGTGGAAGTTCGCGCGCTTGAAGCATGCCCAAGACGTAGGCACCTTGGGGAGCGTTCTCATCTGCAGTAGCAGCGGCCTGTCTGATAAGCTGAATACCCCGCGCGAAGTCTTGGGGTTGACCGTGCTGTCCGAGGAGTGTCATCATACCAAGACGGTAGTTGGAGGCTGAGTCACCCTGCTCTGCGCCAGCTTTGTAGTTTTGCAGAGCCTTGATAGGGTCGTTTGCCTGCTCGAATTGCATGCCCATTCGATACTCCGCCCTGGCATATCCTTTTGCGGCCGCACGAGAGTAGCATCGAAACGCCTCCTTTTTGTCGGCTCGAATGCCAAATTTGCCAAACTCGAGCCACATTCCTCGCATGAACATTGCCTTTGGGTGGTGCTGATCTGCCAGAAACGTTACCACGTTCATTGCATCCACACGTAGCTGGTGCTCGACTTGTGGTGTTGCCGGCCTGGCGCCCTGGATCTCGGAGATGCGCTGCTCGTGCAACTGCGCAGCATCCACGTATTGTAGGGCATCTTGTGCCCAAGCCAACTGCATCTCGGGATCGTTCGAGTTGAGGACAGGCAGGCGCGCATTTTCCAAGACTGCTTCCTTTTCATCGTCGGACGGGGGCACATTGGGCGGTCTGTTTGGGAGCTTGGGAAAGGGGGAGAAATTGGGTGCCTCGTGATGCTGCGCAAACTGGTTGTAATCGTGTGAGGGCTGGTGCTGAGGTTGGACAGGCTGAGGCTGGACGTTGGGTGGTTGTCGAAAGGCAGCGGAGATGCTTCCTTGTCGGGATGGCCATTGATCGTCGTGTGCGGGCAGCTCGTTGGGGTAATTGGCCTGGCGCGGAGAGAACTGCTGCTGCGACTGATTGTAGCCCTGCTGCGTTGGCGACATTGCGCCGTTGATGCCTCGAGGGCCGTTTGCCTCCAACTCTAGATGTGCGATGTTTTCTTGCATGTTCTCGGGCACTTCGGGCATGATCCTGCCGCCAAATCTACGTCAGCCGCAATCTTAGGGCCTGTATGTGGTGGTGGGCTAGAACGAACCGCTGGGGCGCAGGGGAGATGACTTCTGGCGAAGGAGCCGGCATATAATAGTCATCGATGCCTCCTGGCACAAAAGTCGCCCCTAGCTGGGGCTGGTTGTGGTAGTAGCTCATAGTGTGGCTAGGAAATGTCAAGCCCAAGACGCCGTGGCTGCTTGGGAGGTTAGCATCAGCTCCTGTGCAAAAGAGACCTGTATAGCCATGCAGGCCCCCGCCATATAATAAGCCACTCTCGCATGATGGGGTTCCGGAGGCCTTGAATGCATGCCGAGTGACGCGTGGACCAGGAAATGAGCGTACCTGGACTTTGGTGGGGTACGACGGTACGACCCTGAATCGCTGTCGCTAATAGCTGTTCCCTTGCCCGCAACCCGTGCGGTCCCCCGGGTCTCGTATACGAGGATGCGGGCGATCTTGTGTAGGCGTATGTCGCGTAAGGCTCAGGGAGGTGTATTGATGGCGGATGGTGGCGGCGCTGGCGAGGGTTGGGCGCAGGGGCACAGGTGGGTAGTACGGGTCGAGGGGCGGAGTTGGAGGGAGAGAGAGCGAGAGACGAGAGAGGGAGCGAAACACGCAGCGATCAAGAAGTGAAACAGGCGTTGAAGTGATCGGGGCTTCTAGATTCTGGGCAGTAAAGGGTGCCGTCGCTTGACGTCAAGTTCAAGTGCGTTGCCTGACTCTGCACACACCCGCGCACTTCCCAAGGTCACAAGAACACAAGCAGAAGACCCTTGAACGGATGTGCATGGGTAATAACGTCAGTTGTGTACAAACCCCAGGCTCACATCATCTATAACTATCTCGGTGCATCTGGCGCTTAAAACATGATACGCGGATTGGGCTGCGCCGCTGCGCCATACCATGCCTGGAGGCTGTGCACTAATAGTATTCGGCGTCGCGTCACCCCTTTTGGCCTCTCTGGCACGACTTCTTGGGCGTTTGAGCTTGTCAAACTCCGGGTCTAGCGGCATGTTGAGCGTTTTTTCTTCTGCGGAGATGAGACATTACGTACCCATGTCCATATGTATTCGGGCGCAGTATTGGCTTGCGTGGCTGCATATGTTCATGTCTTTGCTACTATGATTAAATCGAGACTCGGGGTAGAGAGGGATCACAAATATAGGTCCACCATGATCATCATCATGCTTGGCATCGTACGTTGTTATTTCGTGACAAGGGGAAGACAATATCCTGTAGATAGTGGCTACAGGCATGTCAAGTGTATACATATCTTGAAGACGACCCAGCCAACACCGCCTGCCGCTTTTCCAAGGCATTCGCAATGACGGGTTTGCAAAGTCAAAAAGTGGCCTGAACGGGGCACAGTTGCTGCTTAGTGCACCATGACATCTGCGCCATGCTGTTGTTGTGCAGCACCGCCAGACTGTTGGCCGGTTGCCTTGTCACCGCTGGCAGCACTTGGCTCGGCCTCATCCATTTCCATGTCGTCGTCTCCGCCCTCCTCGCCCTCTTCCTCCTCGTCATCTTCCGAGTCTTCAATGTCAATCTCCTCGCTACCAGCCTCAGACTCGGCGTCGTCGTCGTTGACAGGGCCGGCAGTGTCCTCAGCACCTGCCATGGCAGCATCCTCACCCTCGGCAGCGGCACCCTCAACACCCTCGTCCTCCTCCTCTTCCTCCTCCTCGATACCGTACTGGTCTCCGTCGGCAGTGAGGTCGGCCTCTGGCTGCTCAGGGGGGAACTCGGGTGGCGCAGACTCTTCAGAGTCCCTGGTGGGGTTAGCGGCATTGAAGAGTGCTTGTACGGGTGCCTAGACATACCATTTGATGGCAAAGCGGGTGACTCGTGGCTTCTCGGCAAGAATTTGCCTCTGTACCTTCTCGATGACAGGCTTGGTGGGAGGGTCTAAGGCGAGCGCCTCATCTGTGTACTCGTTGTTCACGTAGTATCCGACACGGACGAACTCGCGCTCATCGTAGCTGCAGCTGAGCAGAATAACGGTGACGCCAATGATTTCGCTGTTGGGAATGCGCGATAGATCCGGGGGATCGGCGCGGAATTGGAACTTGTTGACACCGACTGGCAGAGGCCCAACAAGGACCGAGTCGAGTTCCTGGTCATACTCGTTTCTGGCACCCGTTAGACGCGGTCAGGACAATGGGCGGGGGCGGCTGATGGACTCACGAGGTCGCGGAGCCAACATAGGTCAGCTTCCATTCAAGGTCTGTGAATGCGTGTTAGCAGGGGCAATGGACACGCTGGACGAGGGCACTCACCTTTTTGTAGTTGCTCGAGGCATTCGAATGTGATTTCAAACTCGTAGGGCTCGTCGAAGCGCGCGGGGTTGTTCTTGACCTCGACGCCGAGAAGCGAGACGACAGACATGTTGGGGCTGGACGCGGTGGACTAGGTAGGGGGCAGGGTGAGAAGACGAGGGAAGAGGGAGAGTGCAGAGGCAATTGAATTGGCGGGTGTCAGGCGTGTGTGCGTTGGTGAAGGTGGTAGTGGGGGGCAGTCCACAAAAGAGACAACGAGAAAAGGTGTTTGTTATGGAAGCGGTGAGGACGTGCGTTGGAAAGATCGCGGCGGCAACCATCCAGTGGGGATCAAAGGCCGCCCTGTCGCGAGTCGCGTGGGCTCGAGAAACGTGACTGGGCGTTTTGGTGTTCGCGTCTGGTGTAACTTTTGCTGCCATCCATTGTTGCCCATGACCGGCATGGTCAGGAACCGCTCGCCGTACAGTGCCAGGGCAAAGACAGCCTCCTCATGTCGTGACACTCTGTCTGACCGTGTATATATGTATGTATACATCATCGTGGCCCAGGTCCAGTCCATCGGCATTAGCCTCAGCAGGCTCAGGAACGCCACAACCACGACCCAACCAATTCCTCCAAGACACTACATGCACATGCTTAGTACTTATGCTTACAGAATCCAACGGCTGCCTGCTGGAGTCGGTCCGGATAGATCGCCAGCACCAGAGCCATGCGTTCTCCTGATATGGTTCTCACTCGCCATGTATATACGAAACGGACCACCATGATGCCCACCCTCGATGAACAAGGCGCTCCCAGCTGTCTGCTTGGTACAGCTGGTCGGGAAACTTTGTCCACGCTCGCACAAGCCATCAACATGGCAATACCACAACAGACGACTTGGCCAAACAAGTAACTGGACTAGATGACGCTGACGAACATTGATTTCTGTGTACTACTAGTAGCAGTCGTTGATGGTTCCGGGAAGCCGGCGTGGGGCGGCTGACGGCCTGGTGCACCCGCCGAGAGGATTTCCGCGTCTCGCCTGGTCGGAGGGAGTTTGGGGAGGCCCTAGTTAGGACAAGGTCATGAGGGGGTCCTCGTCCTTGTCGGTGCGTCCCAGGCAACTCCCTCCTTTGCATCAGTTCTGCTGCCGTCTGGAGCCGCGATCCCCTAGATGTACTACCTACCATCTGCATCATCCTCTCCACCATCTCGACAGTAGCCCTCCTGCAGCCGTCAGAAAACGTAAAGACGACTGGCAGCTAATGTACGCAACGTTCGCTTCCCGCTTAGTCGGTTCTTTTCCCCGTCGCTGATTTGCTCCCCAGCCATTCTGGTTCGCATCTTACGTCCGTAAGGCTTTCTACCCTACCCTACCTACCTGCACCACGGTCCCACAACCATCTCAACCCGTCATGTCCAGCGCGTCCCTGCCAAGCTTGGACGGCACGCAGTGGCCTAGTCAACTGCCTGGCTTTGAACGCAAGACAGCTCAAGCTCAACCGCGCGTTCGCCGCCGCAATCGGTTGATCACTTCGTGTCTTGAATGCCGAAGAAGAAAACTAAAGTGTGACAAAGCCCAACCATGCACACACTGTACCAAGAACTCTCGGGCATGCGTCTTCATTGCCCAAGGCCTAGATCCAGATGCGCAAGCAAAGCTCGCAGAGGTCAAGGAGCAGATGGGCATGCTGGAGAGAAGTCTCGAAGAGGGTGTCGTTCGTAAGACAGACTCAAACAACAGAGGCCCTTATGATTTCTCCAGGCTGAGCGCACTCCCCGGTCAAATCCACCAAAGTGACCAGGAAGAAGATGAGGACACCAAGGACCTTCGTCCAACCGGTTTTGTTACCGAAGACGCTACCTATTACGAAGACGAAGATGATACCAACGATGACATAGTCGATCTCGGCTTCCGCATGGGTAAGATTCGAATAACAGAGCGTATTGGAGGTCTCGTGCGTCCAAAGTTCTCGGACGAAGTAAGTTTCCGCATCCCTCGGACCGCTTATCATCAATTGACATATTTGTTTTCCAGCTGGCCCAGCACATAAAAGAAATGCCCCTACGCGAAACGCCCTCCCAGCCAACTATCGAGGAAGATCCCACTTGGTTAGCACCAAGTAAGGACTATGTCGCCCCATCATCCAACTTCATGCTGGCTTCCGGGCTCGATAACGCATCACTCGTGTCCTATCTGCCAGCACGGTTCATTGTCGATAAACTTATCGCACATTACTGGGTCGCCGTGCATGTCGTTGCTCGAGTGGTCCATCGCCCCTCGTTCGAGAGGCAATATCAGAACTTCTGGATCAGAGTCAACATGGGCATGGAGCCTCGCTCTTCCTTCCAGGCGGTTCTCTTTGCAGCTATGCTGAGTTCAGTCGTTTCTATGAGTGAAGAGAAAGTGCAGGCTGAATACCAGGTTGACAAACCAACCCTGGTGAATAGCTTCCGTGAAGGAGCAGAGGCAGCTCTCGCCAAAGCCAACTTCTTGCGCACTACCAAGCTGGAAACGATTCAAGCTTTTGTCATGTATCTGGTATGTCATATCCTTTTACATCAGACCCTAAACAGATGCTGTATCGAATTTCCCACATATTCACGGTGTTTTGCGCAATAGTAGCACAAAGCTAATCTAGCGATTTCAGATCCCCTTGTGCCGTACTGAAGTGTCCCGCGCTCATTCTGCGCTGACGGGATCCTTGATCCGCCTTGCCGAATGCATGGGGCTCCATCGGGACCCTACCTCATACAGTAGCTCGCCAATCGAGATCCAAGTCCGGCGCCTTGTATGGTATCAGATCTGCTTCCTAGATCTCCGTACTTGCGAAGCTGTGGGTCCCCGACCGCAGATCCGTCTGGGTGATTATGACACGCGCTTCCCTCTTAACATTGATGATGATGACCTCGATCGCGCTGAGCGCGGTGAGCCCGGCATAGATGTCAGCAAAGACTCGGTTCGTTTCACAGACATGACCATAAGTCGTATGCGCTTCGAAGCATACGAAATGCATCGCTATCTCTGGAATGAACGCCCAAAATTAGACCAGAAGCGCACGGGCGGCAAGAACGACGTAACCATCACATCCATTCTATCGCGTGTTCAGTCATTCCTGGCAACCATGGAGAAGAAGTACGTGCCGATGCTTAGCAAGTCGAACGCATTGCACGTCCTGGCTTCCGAGCTCCACGGTATTGTCTCGAATCGATTGTACGTCTCCATATTACAAAAGTACATTTCTAGTGTTCGCAGTAGAATGCCTGAGCGCTTGCGACAGCTTGTCATGAGCGCTGCGACGCTGATCCTGGAGCATGGCATGGCGATTGAGCAGCATCCCATCTTGTCTCGATGGTCATGGATTGTTGGTGCTCTCCACCAGCATCACTGCGCACTTCTCCTTATCAGTGAAGTGAACATGTCTAAGCCTGACCCTGTCATAGAGCAACGGATCTGGAGATGTCTAGATTACTCGCTCGATCTCCCTCCAGGACTATCCAACGAGGAAAAGACGAAATCAGTATTGGCAGAGCTGGTTGGCAAAACTAAGAAATACTCTGATCTGAAACGAGTTCGCGCCCCGAACAATGCACCAAGTGTGCCAAATGCGCCACCACAATCTAGACAACAACCCCAAGAAGATCAGGTACAGCGTCAGGAAATTTCACCACCACCCGTGGCCAGTGCTGGTCCTCCGCCACATAGCATGGCAGAGGGATTACCCGCACAACTACCTGTGCAACCAGCGCGGCCACCTACTTTACAACATGGTTCTTCACTAGGTCCTAGGGTAAACAATTTTCCCGGTGCCATCCCAAGCGTGGATTGGGGCACCATCGATCTTCCAGCATCAGTCCCGGTTGCGCAGCCGCCAGTATACAACGACTACGTCCCTAACCCTGTTGGCGCGTATCCTCCCAGTATGGACCACTACAGTGGAGCCAACAACAGCAGTCCAAACTCTGCAATATACGGCACGACTCCTCAGTCGTCAAGTAGCAACCCCATGGATGCCATCAATGAAATTGACTGGGTAAGTCGATTCGCTCAACCGTGATGATTCAGTACTGATACAGAAAGCAGAACGATGTCGAGAAAATGTTTGGTAGTGCGCAAATGGACGTGGGAAACATGCTCATTCCGCCATATACCTTTCCGCAATTCTCGGTTTCAGACTTGCAGTGGCCTGAGCAGTATGGCTTGCAATAGACATGGGCTTGAATGCTGGATGGTGAAGAATTTACAGGTTGTGGACTCTTAATATCTTTTTTTTGGTTGAAAGAATTTTATGTTTTCATTTCGTTTAATACCATTGATGCGAAATTATCCCTAGTTTTTGAACAATCGTCCATTGTGTATCTCGGAAGATGGCAGAGACCACATAGCTGGAGTTGTAGTGCGAGCTAGAGGTGCAGTACAAGGCGGCTATCGCCCTTTAGGGAAGGCGCTGCCAAGGCTCGCTTGTCGCCGCAGGACCACCAATATTGTCGTCCCCCACCACGAGTTTCTGCCTCTTACGAACTTTCCAAAATATCCACGGCAGTCATTCTTTACTACCAGAACCGATTGACCACCTCAAGCACTAGCCATGCGTGAGTATCATCCTTCTGGTCGGCTTTTACAAAGATGAGCGAAGTCTCTGTGTGGCTAGGACACCGAATTGAGTGTGCGCCTGGCGACAAGAGATTTTGCCATGTTTGACAGCCAGGCTTTTCTATACGGTCATGCGCTTACATACCCAAAGCTCCCAAGTTCGATCCCTCCGAGGTGAAGGTCATTCACCTCCGTGCGACCGGTGGTGAAGTCGGTGCCTCATCCGCGCTCGCTCCCAAGATTGGTCCTCTCGGTCTCTCCCCCAAGAGTATGTATCCAACGCTCCGACGCAGACACCGCCGAAAAACAAGTCTAACAAGGCCATAGAGGTCGGTGAAGATATCGCCAAGGCCACTGGTGACTGGAAGGGTCTCCGTGTCACCGTCAAGTTGACCATCCAAAACCGTCAAGCCGCCGTCTCCGTCGTTCCCTCCGCTTCTTCCCTCGTCATCAAGGCCCTCAAGGAGCCTCCCCGAGACCGTAAGAAGGAGAAGAACATCAAGCACACCAAGAGCATTCCTCTTGATGAGATCATCAACATTGCCCGTACCATGCGCTTCAAGTCCATGGCCAAGGACCTGAAGGGTACCACCCTTGAGATTCTCGGAACCGCCTTCAGCACTGGCTGCAAGGTTGACGGCCGCAGCCCCAAGGATGTCTCTGACGACATCAGGGCCGGCGAGATTGAGAGTAAGTTGTGGTCCAGATGGGGTTGAAAAGACATGGGCAGCTAACAAGATGCAGTTCCTGAGGAGTAAATGCTAGCACAATGTGCTTGAGGATTACGACGAATGACATATGCCATAGAGGGCGCTACATAGCTGAATGAGGATCATGTTTCCAACCTCGAGGTTGCCGTTTCGGAACCGGGGGAGTTTGCACAGCTACGGCGTTTGGGATATTTGATACCATACTATAAAAGTGACTCTGGCATAGGGCAATGATACAATGCGTCTTGCCACATGTGAATTAGGATCTCGATGCAGACTGTGATGCTTGTTCGTGGGGCCAGGGCTTCAATGAGTAGTGTGATGCGCCGATAGCCGGCACTATGTGGAATAGTTCAGCATTGGCCGCCATGTCGATGGACGTGCAATTGCCATGGAGCAATGGCCAAAATGATTGGTGAGAAGGCTTGTACGTAGATGTCATTGTGCTTACTAGGATGTAGACAGTAAAAGGAGTGGTCCGGGTTTTGCTGACATGAAGGATCCGAGCTCGGTATGGTGGCATGCTCGGCACTCGCGCTGTAAAGTCCGGGATTGCGCGTCACCAGTAGCCTGTCGACGTGAATCTCACAAGCAGCGGCGCGGTAATGTCAGTGCCTTGCAAACGCCCATCCAGCCATGCGTCGACGGCAATCAGACGAGCTTCTGCGACTTGAAAAGAAGCTGGCATGGCCGTCATTCCGCATGCGCCGTCAGTACGTGTACTACCTCATCGGCTTTGTATTCGCATGTTGGTTGCTGTACCCAACCCACAAGCCCGTACCCGAGCCGGTTGGTGTCTTCAAGATCAACTGGTCAAGCTATGCGTACAGCGTCTATGCGACGGATAGCGCATCGCTCTGTCACGCCGTGATGGTGCTGGATGCGCTTGCTCGGTTTGGTAGCAAGGCGGATCGTGTTCTCTTTTACCCCGAGCATTGGGACACGACTGTAGAGAGCTCCAGAGACCGAGACAGTCAGCTGCTCAACTTGGCACGCGATGTCTACAAAGCCAGGCTGTATCCTGTCAAACCGCTTCAGGTCGCCGGTCGAACAGAGAGTATGTTGTCAGGCCTGCTAAAGCCCGACACTACAGGTACATGGCTAACGCTACTACAGCTGAGTGGCTGTGGGATGAAACAGTTACCAAGCTAATGGCTTTTTCTCTCGAGTACTACGACCGTGTCATCTCTCTGGATTCGGACATTACACTTCTCGGCTCTCTCGATGAGCTCTTTCTTCTTCCTCGTACGCCAATAGCCATGCCGCGTGCATACTGGACCGACAGCAAGCCCTGGCCATTGTCAACGAAGCTCATGGTGATTGAGCCCAATGCGGAACAGCTGGAGAAATTCAAAATACTCATGGAAGGCGGTGGTGACAGCATGCTGGTCAGGATGCATCGGTACGACATGGAGATTCTGAACGAACGATATGAGGAGAGTGCGTTGGTTTTGCCACACCGCCCGTATGCTCTTCGCACGGCAGAGTTCCGGAAGCACGAGCACGCAGAGTACTTGGGTGACGCCGATGAAAAATGGGATGCCGAGAAAGTTTACAAAGAAGCCAAGGTCATTCACTTCAGCGACCATCCGTTGCCACCGCCATGGTTCACATGGCCTGGCGGCAGTGTCTCGGAGATGCAGCCCGATTGCGTGGGAAAGGGCGAGGGCAGCTGCGCTGAAAGACGAATATGGATGAGTTTGTACCAAGACTTTCGGAAGCGTCGCAAGGACGTGTGCAAATTACTGAGCGTTCCGGCGGCGCCGTGGGCTTTACTTAAGCAGCAGGCAGGACTCGATGCGACAAGTACCGAGCATGTTGCGCCTCAAGCATCGAGCTGAATGGCTGCACTTGGGATGATGCAATAGTACTTGAGCGTAAGGGCTCCGTGGTGTTCCGGTCGTGTAATTGGACTCAGCCCACATAGTAAGCAGGCATAGACGAAGGTAAGTTAGCAAAGATGAAAACAAATGCCACGGACGCGGAGAGCCAATCAGATGAAGTATGAGGATATTTCTTACAGCATAGATGAACGGCACTGGTGAGACGAATACTCAATCGAGTCAGCTAGGCGGTATACACACAGCTACTCGCATCTAATAATAGCGGCGTGGATGAATTTCTTTGAACTTTATGCATGGCAGTGTGAGTGCGTCGTCTTGGACTGACGGGCCGACTGCTTGGTTTTCCCAAGACCCATGGCTTGTATGAAACGGCAGACTGAACCATGCTCACCAGCCCAACAGACCTTGGGCCATGATGTGGTGACACACAGTACCCGCGTCATCTCTTTGTTCGTACCGCGCGCCTGGGCGTTTGCTGCATACCAAGGCACCGCGGGATCGCATCTGCTGGTGGGTTGTTTTCACAACGCATCTTTTGTCGACTACTGTGTAGGTGCATACAAAGAGCAGCACGTGACGTTAGTCTGCCTGCACCCCACCACGCGCTATGAAGGAAGGTCCTGCAAGGCATAGGAAGCATGGCCAGTCCAACGCTCACGGCAGTCGATATGCGCGCACAGCCCAAGACGGGCGGCACGGGCATCTTACTTGACGCTTTCTTTGGCCAGGATGGCAGCAGAATCTCCGAAGTAACATGGCATTGTCCATTCGCCTGCGTCATGCGCCCCGGCCAGGTTGAAATCCTACGCGAAAGCTCACAACACACGGCCTGCGACGTGCACGCTCACCTCAGAAGGTTAAAGGGACCTCTGCTGGTACGGCCAATCATCCAGACAAAGGCTGGTGGGCGTGGGGCATGTTTACACAAGGTAGGCTGGCGGCGAGCTCGGCGTGCCAGCCGTTTGTTCTAGCGGCAGAGGGCGATCTGCAGTCGGGTGGCGGGGGGTGATCATGTTCCCCAAGCCCCCAGCAAGCCAGCAGTCAGCTCCTCGCCATGCCAGGACTGCCATGTCTCAGATATCAGAGGATGCGGAGAAGGAGTGTGGCATTGCAGGGACACTACCAGTAGCGTGCTATCCGACATGACGAGCAACGATAGGGTTGCAGCACCAGGACAGCCACCAGGCACGCGGTACGGCGCGAAAGGGGGGCGAGTATGCGTGTGGGTTGCAGTCGAGAGGCTTGGGTGTGGGTTACGCTATGCAGCAAGGCTGAGTGACCGACTGGCTAGCACGGATTCAGGGGGGGGCGCTCCCGATGGCGCTTCATGCACGCTGTGATCTGTGTCGACCTTGACAGTCGAGGTGAATGGACTGGCATGACTAGCCTAATACCCCAGCTGGGCGCCGTGAAAGGTTGGCCTTAGTCAATGCTGCAGACATTGAAATAGGGCCCCTTCCTCTCCACCTCTCCACCGTCGCAGTATATAACAATCCCGCGGCTGTGCACATTCATTCCTTTTTTTTTTTTTTAGCTTGTTACATACTCGTCGACGAAGTGCCTGGATTCCTGACCTCACTTTGTTGCTGTGTGTACTTGGTCCTTCAGCGTAGTCCCTTTTTCTTCGTCGGTACATCGTCGACAACAACAACAACAATGCGCGACCTCACCTTGGCCTCAGTTCTGACGGCCTCAGCCCTGCTCGCCCGACGAACTGGAGCCGTTGCTGTCAACCCTCTCCCCAAGCCTGCCAGCATTACCTGGGGCGACTCAGGATGCTTTGCCGTCGGATCAATCACTCTGGATGGCCCCGACAACAAGGTGCTTTCTGATGCATTCAGCCGGATGACAAAGACCGTCACCGACCTCAAGTGGATTCCTGCGGGTATCGAGGCCCCAGTCAGGGAGTTTGAACCTTTCCCCAAGAGTGGGTCCAAGAAGAAAAAGAGGAGGAGGAATACTCCTACTGTCTCTGCTGGAAACTGCACCGGCACTATTAGCACAGTCAAGGTCGACATTGCCGACACCAATGCTCAGCTCCAACATGGCGTCGACGAGTCGTACAAGCTTGAGCTTGCCGCTGGATCAAGCAGCGTTCACATCACTGCTGGCACTGTCTACGGTGCTCTTCACGCCCTGACCACCATGCAGCAAATCGTCATCAACGACGGCTCAGGCAAGTTGATCATCGAGCAGCCCGTCTCCATTGACGACAAGCCTCTCTATCCTGTCCGCGGTATCATGATTGACTCTGGCCGCAACTACATCTCCAAGGCCAAGATCCTCGAGCAGATTGACGGAATGGCGCTTTCCAAGCTCAACGTCCTTCACTGGCACATGGTCGACACGCAGTCATGGCCCGTTGAGATCAAAGCCTACCCGGACATGACAAAGGACGCCTACTCGGCCAACGAGGTCTACTCTCAATCCGTTCTCAAGGAAATCATCGAGTACGCCGGTGCGCGTGGCGTGCGCGTCATCCCGGAAATCGACATGCCGGGCCACGCCAGCTCTGGCTGGGAGGAAATCGACAAGGAAATCCTAACCTGCGAAGACAGCTGGTGGTCCAACGACGACTGGCCACTCCACACGGCCGTGCAGCCTAACCCGGGTCAGCTCGACATTCTCAACAACAAGACATACGAAGTCACCGGCAAGGTGTACAAGGAACTCGCCACCATCTTCCCCGACAACTGGTTCCACATTGGCGGCGACGAGCTCTTCATGAACTGCAACAACTTCTCCGCTCTCGCCCGCGACTTCTTCGCCACGGGCAAGACAATGGGCGACCTCTACCAAGTCTGGGTCGACCGCGCAATCCCCAACTTCCGCTCCCAAGCCAACAAGACGTTTGTCATGTGGGAAGACGTCAAGATCTCAGCCGACGTCGCCGCCACAGGCAACGTGCCCAAGGACATTGTCCTCCAGGCCTGGAACAACGGCCTCGACCACATCTCCAACCTCACCTCGCAGGGCTACCGCGTCATCGTCTCGAGCTCCGACTTCATGTACCTCGACTGCGGCTACGGCGGCTACGTCAGCAACGATCCCCGCTACAACGTCATGGTCAACCCCAACGCCGCCGACGGCGCCGCAAACTTCAACTGGGGCGGCAACGGCGGCTCCTGGTGCGCCCCCTACAAGACCTGGCAGCGCATCTACGACTACGACTTCACCCAGGGCCTCTCCGCCACCCAGAAATCCCTCGTCCAGGGCGCCATTGCGCCCCTCTTTGGCGAACAGGTCGATTCCCTCGTCATCTCCCAGAAAATCTGGCCCCGTGCTGCCGCCCTCGCTGAGCTCGTCTGGTCCGGCAACAGGGATCAAGACGGCAAGAAGAGAACTACCGAATTGACTCAGCGTATCCTCAACTTTAGAGAGTACCTCGTCGCCAATGGCGTCCAGGCTACCATTCTCATGCCAAAGTATTGTATGCAGAATCCTCATACTTGCGATTTGTATCTCAATCAGACCGTTATTTCCTAAGACTGATCATGGTTTCTTTTGGGGAGCGAGGCGGGGGGGGGGGGGGGGGGCGACAAGTGCGAGATATATATGTGGGGGGGGGTATTATAAACATTTTTGATCTGATGTGTGAACTTTTATGCTGAGTTTGGGAAACAAAGTTGCTATTATGTGAATGATGGCCCCCTTTTTTTTTATGTATTTATTTTATCTTAACTTATTTACTTTCTGACATGTCTCTTCTCTGCTGAAGTATAGGGTTCATGTTCATGTCCTTTCTCTGTGTTTGTTTGTTCATTCATCATTGCAGAGACGGTGTGTTCCACATGGGGAATTTAATGCCTGTCAGCTGAGAGAGAATGTAATACAAGGTAGCCCTAACCTGAATTAATCTACCAAGACCGCCACAGGAGTTTGAGTAGTTTTGCTTTTCACGACATGTCAGCCCAGAAAATGATACGATTTATTTGCTTCCTGATTGGTACCACGCTATTGAAAAAGAGAAGAAGAAAAAAGAGCCACCATAGTAATCTGCGGCTGAACCCACGTGTACCTGCATCCGCAGAATTATGCATCTTGTCTGTTCTTGTTCAACCCCCCACCACTACTACGGCGACCTCAAGTCCTTGGCCGTAAGCACTTCTTTTGCAGCCTCCATCTCAGGAGACGTAATCTCCCTCTCCCCAAGCTTGTTTGAACTACCTGATGTCGACGACGAAAAAGGTTTCTTCAATACGTTCTTGATCTTTTCGCCTACGGGTTTGTGGTCTGCAGGGCCATCGTTGATCGGATCATGTATCGTGGTCGAGTCGGTAGAGGAGTGAGACGTGACTGGCTCTGCGAATATGCATAAGTGAGTTGTTCAAGGCTGTATTGGAGAGTGACAAAGTCGACGACAGCGCACTGGAGTTGGAGGTCATTGGCAAGGGCCACGAACCTCGAAATTGAGCACTGACATCGGATTGCGATGAAAAGGTGCTGGTGGCTTCAGGAAGGGCTCCAACTGGTGGTTCTACAATATGTTAGCATGTTATGGCCTCATTACCAATCACTTGTGGTTTCTTCTTCTGGCGAGACCCTTGAATACAACAGGGAGGGTGGCATGAAACAGGAAATCATACCTCTGAACTGTGCGCTCTGGTCCGCAGTAGCCATGGTTATTATGATTGGTTAAGAGCAGTCGACCTAGAACAATAGTCTAGATATGTAAACCTGACGTAGCAAACTTGCATTCGTGGTGGGGGGACAGGGTGTGGTAATATACAAACAAGCTGGCGCTACGTCACCGGCTGACTGAGCGTCTGGGCGTTCTCATGGCTGATGCGTGTTGGTATGATGAGATGCTTGGGAGCCAACTTGACTTGAGTGGTTGGCAAACGCATCTCGCCCCGCTTCTCCCGCACAGCAGTGGCCAAGATCCAGATTCTTGAACCCTGAACAACGGCACCGTCTTGAGCCAAGCGCTTGTCAAAGTTGTTCTAGCTCGATCTGGAAAGAGACGCTGAGATCTAGCCTTCTTGACCAACTGGGCATGTCGATCGGAACAAGACCAAGGCTTCATACCAGTCTAGATGATTCGGATGGTATGCAGCCCGTTTTTATAGCGTAGGCACGGCAGGCGAGCCTTTGTCTCTTCGCTCAAATCCGCCAACATCATTTCCACCTCAGCAGGCCTATCAGTTGAGCTCGACCCAATTCTCTCAAATAACGTCTTTTCCTTGTCCACAAGTTTAAGCACAAGGCCATGGACATCTCCCAGTATGATGTCTATTATACAAGGCATAAAGAATAGAAGCTTTTGTGCATTAGCTTCAACCCAGTCAGTGGCCGGCAAAATGTCTGGCAAGAAAGATATCGTTGAAGAGGAATCATCTTCAGTAGTTTCAGGCTGTCGGGTGATAGCTTTGCTACCAAAGGTCATACGGAATACTGTTCGAGGCCTTTCGGTTTTAGACAACCTCACTGGTTTGAGAAACCCGCACAGGTCTAGCCAACCTCCAGTGACTGCACCTGTAGTATCCTCGGTCGCATGGGATAATACAACATCCTCCACGTGTATGAGTAGTTCTCGATCCTCCCAATGCAGATTTGGACGTACATGCCCATCCACTGACGCCCACGACCAAGTTGGTGATCGATAGACTAACGGACGAGGCAATAGGCCCGAAGGATTAACAAACCACAATAGTGAGTCTTCCAACTGACTACGCCACATACCCGCTACATATTTATCTTCAAGACGAGCCATGAAGAATTTGGCTATACCAGAAAGGGCTATCAACTTATCGGTTGAAACAGACAAGTCCATGGCAGAATACTGGGAAACAACGTCACCGTACCAAAGTTTTTTCCATTCATCACCATGTCTATCAGATGATACAGAAGGATCTTGTTGTTTCCCAAGTCTGTACTTTACGGATACAGTCGTAAGATTCATGATGTTGCTGGGGAGACCTTTGGGAAACGTCTCGCAGACGGTGCGCTCGTTGCATTCCAAGAAAATTTGATCACGGAAGAAATGGAGGTTACGCGGGGCCAGGAAGCGTTCTTGAAAAACCCAGCCACGGTTGTGAAGAGGAGCCCTGCCCAGGTTGCGTGACCACAGCATAAGATCCGTCATTAAATAGTCAGTGTAACCTGGTCCTGATCCAAGTTCCTTTGTATTAACTGCAACACGCTGACGGCCTAGAAGTAACGAGGGGTGATGTCGGAAAAGTCCTTTTGTGCCGTCATCTGCATCTGCTGCAGCAATGTTGAGGTAGGAATGCATGTACACCTTACCCATTAGCCCCGCCTCATGATACCAATCGCGAAGATTGTCTCCCTCCTGAATAATGCATAGGGAATCTATCCACAGATATTGAATCCCGAGTCTTTTGGATACTTGGATGGCCTCCTGGAACGTTCTGGGCATCCCAGCAACAAAAAAGCGGTGGTTTGGATCGGACGCCGCCAACCTAGTAAGTCGAAGAGGTCTTGTATTGCCCCAACGGTGACTCAAAGTAGCATAATGTTCATTGGGTGACGTCCCCGCTGTGCGTATGAGTCGTACGTAGCCCTCCTTTCCGTCAGTTTCAGCTAGATGCAAAAGACGCGTTGGGTACCATGATGTGCCGTCTGTGTGGGAATTGCATCGCAGGTGGGATTGAACACAGTCTCGCAGCCACATGGAAGCCAGCTCAAAAGATGCAGTGGAAGAAGTATGGTCAGCAGTGACCTCGCCCTCTGCGTAAGCATCACACTCTGATTCGCCTGCTGCTTGATCAATATATGCAATAAACTTTTGGAGGAGAAACAGACCATGATCCCTTTCTAGCCTGAACGTGCCTATCACGTGTGGACGGTCGGGGAGCCCATCCATGTGAAGCTGGATACTCAAGGTGATCAATTCCAACGTCAACCCAAATCCCAACCACGCAGCAGTGATGAGTTTTGGATGCCGAGCATCACCATTGGTATTTCCATCATTGTTGGATCCAGGACTACGCAATGATTCTCGCTGAAAATCCGACAAGTTGTTCAAAGTAGGTCGGCAAACAATACACCCATTCGCTGCTGACACAACGAGCGATTCCCACGTCAAATGGTGAGCACACTGATTGTAGGATTGTCACTAACCCATATTGGCCATTTGTGATTTGTGATTTGTTGCCCTACCTTGACAAACGGTACAGTTTTGCGGCAAGCGTGCAGCTCACTTTGGCTTATTGCGGAGCTAATGACATGACGACGATGGTGAAGAACGCCGATGCAGGTTTCGCACAACATTTCCGATGGTTTATCCTAGAGAGAAGCTGGTGGGGTTGTCGGAAGAGCAGGCTGTGGCTTTACTATAGCCTCGTCACCCCGCGCTTTGTGCTAGCGAATTGGCAGCAGCCTTGAGCCGCTCCTTCCTCCCCTCCTTCCAGGCCTTGTCGAGCGCCTCCATCTTCCCACCCAGAACCTGAACATTGCCTGGTTCAAGCATAGCCACTCCTCTTCTTACATCAAAGTCCTTCAAAACAAGTTTCGCACCCATGGCCATGTTTGTGTGGAGGCCATCGATGCCTCTTAGATCCATGGCATAAATCTTGAGGGCTTTGGCATCCTGGAGAAGAAGCTTGAACGGGCCTTTACTTTGCGCAGGCGCCGCAGACTCGGTAGCAGCCTCGTTGTCTTGTTCGACTACGCGCACAATTTCTCTTCCTTTGGTCGTCTCGCCCCGCTCTTTTGCTTCGATGGCTTCGACCTGGGACCAGCGTGAGTGTCCAATATCCTCAATGTCGAGCACCTGGCAGACGACAGGACCGGGAACGATGCGAGACTGTGTGTTTCCATTGAGCACATCGCTAGGGAACACTGAGCTGGGCGGCTGACTTAGTGATTTTGTGATATCGGTTGCCAGTAGACGGAAAAGCGATGTCTGCTTTAATGCGGGCAGTGGTGTATTCGGCCGGGTGGTGGATAGAAAACTCTCGAGCCATGCCGCCGTAGGATAGAGATGGCGGGCATTGAGATGCTGTGTTAGTTCGGCTGCAATGTTAGTCGCCATGATTGGAATCGTGTACGTTTGTGAGTTTTATGCAAAAGTCATGTGTGAAACAGTTGTAGTAGTATGTAGCCGACGCGACGCGTAGTAGAATGACGTGGGGCTCTTCTCGGCCCTTGACATGAAGCTCCAACATACACTCTAAACACTCCTCAACCCCCAAATCCTACAGCACATAGAACAACATGTCAACAATAGCCTCTCCCCGCCCCAGCTCGTCCGTCCGCACCCCCTCATTAACCCGCACATCCATCGACAGTAGCTCGTCGCACCGGCCACCCCCGCAGCCCGCTCGCCGCAACCGCGCCGCCCTGCGCGAATTCTATGGCCTCAAACCTGTACCCAAAGACGCAGGGGCTGATGTGAGAATATCCGAGGAAACGACAACGAACCCATTGGGACCCGAGGAAGACGAGACACTGACAGAGCTGGACGCCTCGGATTTCAATGCAGAAGCCTACGTGGAGAGTCTGCTTGCAAGAGAGGGGCTCAAGGGCGTGTTGAAAGTAGAAGCAGACTTGATATCACGTATGCTAGTCCAACACAAGCATAGAGTGGAAGAAAGAACGGATAGCTAACCACGAAAATAGAAATCCGAAATCTGGACAGCGACCGTAAATCTCTAGTCTACGACAACTACTCCAAACTGCTTTCTGCCACCAGCACCATCCGTCGCATGCGCGGCAACATGGATCCTCTTGCGCCTACCACACACACGCTTGGGCCTGCCATATCACATATTGCCGAGACAGCTGCGGCACTGTCGTCGTCGTTGCACGAGAGCCACCAGCCGAAACAAGAAGGATTGGGAATCAGCATGCGGGGAGAACAGGACGGGGCAGATGCAGACAAGAAGCGGAGGCAGAAGGAAACTGTAAAGTGGGTGCTCGACACGCCAAGACGGCTGCAGATACTGGTTGACCAGGAGCGCGAGGAGGAGGCGGAAAAGGAGTGGGAGGAGGTTAGTGCGATACTGGATAAGTGGAAGGGGGTGGCTGGCGTGCAAGAGCTCAGGGAGCAGTGCGAGGCTATCATGCAAGAAGAAGAATGAGATGGGTCCGAGTCTGGAACAAGCACGCGACAGTTCCATGATCCCCATCATCAAGGCACTGTGCAGTGCACAGCCCAGAGAAACGGAGTCGCAGGGAACCATCAAACCCAGCATTTCCAGCCCATCCCGATGATGTAGCCAGCACCACCTGGGGAAACGGCCAAACCAAGGTTGCACAGTATAGCACTTTATGCACAAACTGCATATATCATTCGAAGCCGACTCAACACAAGTGTGGAAATGACGTCTCGGCTCCCAGCAACTAGTCCACTTGGCCCTCCCTTCCACCGCTAGGTGGTAAAGTCAATAAACTTTTGCTCGTTAGTCGTGGGGAAAAGGAGGAATGGAGGGAGGGGGGGGGTTCCCGAAGAACGGTATATCCCGAACCGGAGGCGTTCGCCCAACCAAACTAAAATAAACTTCTTTAGCAAACAAAACCTAAATAGAAAGAAGAAGCAAAAAAACACAACGGAAGTATCGGTAAATCATCAAGGTAAACGAAGAAAAGAAAAGAACAAGAGTAAACTTTGATCTAGTGCGCCTCATAAGAATAAGCCCAAAAGGATATATATTGAATTCAGATAAATTGTATACAAGCGTTGTAAAAAAAAAGATTCTAAAGTTATCGGCGCGTTTCTAGTTTTTGACTGAGCGCTCGTGGTATCAAATGCAATAATAAAGAAAACATGAACGCCCGTCTATCATGCAAAATAAAAAAATAAGTGGTTTGAAAAAAAAAGTGCCAGAGGGCGAGCGGAGTTTACCCCTCATCTTCCAGGCTCCTTCCTTCCTTTCCCCGGGTTCCGGAGGAAATCCCTTTTCTCTCTGCCCATGGGGTTTTCGGTAAACAAAAGGAAAAAAAAAGGAAGAGTAAAGAAAAAAAATAAAGTTGTAGTGCTAGTCGATTCCGAAGGAATTAGCCAAAGTTAAGGAATGTAAGCGCAAGCCTAGTGGCTCGATGAGAAGAAGAAAAAGGGAAGGAGAGATGGAAGTTCCGAACACGGCCACAGAAAGAAAGCGTATGTGTGCTGCGTGTTTTTTTCTTTCTTGCTCTCTTTCTTCGGGAATATCGCTCGTATGACTGACAAGCAAGCAAAAAAAAAAAGCATGACGTCTAAGCAACGCATTTCTGCATGACTTGGCCATGTTCTGCATGGGCATGCACAGAGCGGACGCTGAGTGGTGCAACGTGGCTGCCGGCCGCACGCTCCAATTCCTCTACAGCAGCAGCCTGCTGGTTGAGCAAGTTGAGATACGTCTGCCAGCCGATTGCCACGACACCGCCGAAGATGCTGCGGTATTGAATGGGCACGTAGGTGAAGCTAAAGGCCGTGACAGCGGGCCAGATTTTGCAGCTGTTCCACCAGCTGGTTGGCACCGTGTTGCGGATGCGCTCAATGATTTCGGGAAAAGTGCCGCCGGAGAGTAGGGTTTGCATGCCGAAGAAGTATGAGTTGAATAGTGGGGTGAAGAAGGCTTGGTTGATGAAGACCTGGGGGTGTTGTTAGTTATCGTCGCAAGCGCATGCATTCTGGTACTAGACGGCAACATACTTTGATTGAAAGAGAGAGTGTCTTGGACCGGTAGTTGAAGCTGTTGGACAGCCACAGAAACCACCTGTATGATGGGATGGCGCTCAGTCCTCCAATGCAAAGGGCTCGCATGGTACGGGTCCAGTCACGGTCATCGCTCCATTGCTGCACCCAGCCCTTCTCGTCGGCCTCGTCGGTTGACTCGTGCTGTTGCTGCTGCTGGGCGGAAGGCTCGGGTTGGGTGATGCTTTGGGCTACGCAGTCGCCGATGAAATAGATGATGAGTGAAGACACCAATTGGGTCATGTATGGCCTTCGTTGCTGCACGCGACCGTATGCGCGAAAGGGTTCGACAATGGGATCGAGCCACAGCCAGCTGGGCCCGGGAATGGTTCGCGCAGTGGCAGCGGCGCCCTGGGCTCCTTCTGGACCGGTGCTGTTGTAGCGACGAGAGGTGTTGGACAGGTGAATTCGTAGACGGGCGCGCTCGAAGTTGGATGTGTTTGTCGTGTTGCGAGAAGGGGCATTAGGGATGCGCCTCAGGCCAACGCGGACCCAGGCGCAAGAAGGGGCGACCATAATAGCAGTAGTGGTTGGTGATGGAGAGTGCGTGGTTTTGGGCGGACGGAAGCAAGATGAGCGAGTTATGAGCGAGTGGAAGACATGATGTGCGGTGGCTGCTGGGGGGTGTTATGAGCTGTCAGGTAGGTATGGATGCATGTGTGGGTGTAGGTCTGGATGGACGCATCCCCGAGTGTCGGCGCAACAAATGTTGGGGATGCACGCCGGGGGCGCGCGGATAACCTCGGCTTAGTCACGCGCACGCCATCGCATCCACTCGTGCCCCAGTCGGGCCTAGACTGCTCTCCATCAATCCCTAACACCCGACAACGGCCTCAGCCTCAGGCATGCTTATGCTACGCTTCTCGTTGCACCCACAGCCTGCACCCACAGCCTTGCCAACACGGCCTCACTCTTTCGCTCTCCGGTGCTCTCCCATGGCATTGCCGACTTGGCCGGTCAGCTTAGATCCGAAACATAGCTCTTCACGCGTGGCACCTGGGGCTTCTAGACACGTAGCCCCCTGGCCACTGACGAGCCTCTTGGTCCTTAGACAGCACAGGTGGGTACACTAACATGATGAGGTCCATGTCGGAATAGGGCACAGGCATTGAACCGAAGAGGCATTTTCGTCCAATTCGTCGTCAAATTTACGTATGTACATGAGAATCGAAAACCAGCGGTGCGCAAGCCCGGCCCTACGCGGCCGAGCCCACTCGACACTGGACACCACCAGCAAATAGTCACAAACTTGTACAAGCCAAACTTCTCCACAAATATCGCCCACCGACACTACCCGTCCTTCTCGACTGCCCCAACATGGTCATCCACCATGCCAATTTAGATACATTGGTGGTAGTAGTCGTTTTGCTTGACGCACGAAGTGCCTGAAACGCAGGCAGTTGCGCCCGTGTAGCCCTGGCCACCGCACTGGTGCCACTTCTGAGCCTCAGCACCACCGGTAGCGGGAGCAGAGGCAGGAGCAGAGGCAGCGGGAGCAGCAGGCTCCTCAGCAGGCTCCTCAGCAGGCTCTGTAGTATCGTCAGTGCACTCCTCGGGTTCCTCGGCAGCGGGAGCCTCACCGGAAGGAGCCTCAGTAGAGGGAGCTTCAGTAGAGGGAGCCTCAGTAGAAGGAGCCTCAGTAGAGGGTGATGGAGAGGCAGCAGGAGCAGAAGATGGAGAGGCAGCGGGAGCGGGAGCAGCATCAGCAGCAGCAGCAGTGGCAGCACCGGTCCAGAGCTTGGGACCAGGGTTGGGGTAGCTCTGGAATGAGTTGTAGATGTCGAACAAGACACCAGGGGTAGTAGCGGTGACGTAGCCTGGGATCGCGACACCGGCAGGAAGAGAGCCGCTGGCGGATCCGCCAACCTTGACATGAATCTGCAATCTCAAGTCAGCGTCTTGTTACTACTAAGCACGTCACGCAACTAGGCAACTTACACATCCCATGTAGAACTGAGCACCCGAAGGCCTGTTGCCCTCGTGGAGAGCAATAATCTCGGGACGGATGATGTAGTCTCCGGCAGCAACGTTGGGCATCTTGAATGTGTGCTGTCCCTTCTTTCCGTTGTATGCACCATCGCGGAGCTTGGTGACAGCCCACGACGTGCCGTCCCATGTATCCTCGGCAATCTTGGTCCACGACAAAGAAGAGCCAGCCTTCGACATGTAGACGTTGATTGGTCCCTTGTGAGATCCATCAATGATTTGGTCGCCGGCCCCAGGACCGTTGTGGAACCATTGGACCTGGTCATGTCAGCACGACTTGTACCCGAAACTGCACCACACACACAAATACTTACAGCGACTTCGTCACCGGGGTTGATAGAGATGGACTTGGCCGCCTTGATGTTGGCTACGTTGCACTCCATCGCCTTGGACGTAACATCGGTGACGGGAGAGTTGTTGGGGGGCGTGTCAATGTATCCGCCCTGAGAGTTGCCGTAGCCAAGGTCTTTGTTGTTGACGGAAACACCCCAGATGGTGCAGTGGGCGCTGGCAGCACCGGCGAAAGCGAGAGCAGAGATGAAGGACTTCATTTTGAATGGGCGTTATGGGGCGGTTTGATTGATCAACTGATCGAGTGTAGAACCTGTCTTGTAGAAAGAGTGGCTATTCAAAGCAGAAGTCGAAAAGAACGAACAAGTCAAAGACTGAATCGGATATGCAGAAGGAGTGAAGGTTGAGCGTCAAGCGTGCCCTTTCATCTTTGGGGTGGCCAGCTTCTTCTTATACTATTCAGTTCTTTTGCTACACAAGCGTACGGGTTGGGAGATCAGTCATGTCGCTTGGAAATTATTGGTTACTCCGCTTGTCTGCCTAGAAAAGACGAGGCGGCTAATGCAAATGCCATTGCGGGTAGCAGCCATCTAGCGCTGATACGAGTCGCAGCCCGCCGTTTGGACTGTCTATGGGCCATGGGGGAATCGTCAACGGTGCAGATGAAGCCAAGACCTCCTCCGTCTGGGCGGAACGCGTCCTAGTGCACAATGTTTCGATCGCCCTTGTTTGCCTTATGACGGATTGCTCGAGGTGCCTACAATCTTACGTCCTGTGTTCTCGAGCATGTGGGTATGAATCATGCGCGCAAATGTCATTGTTGCCATTGATCAAGCAACGGCACTATCGAGGGCTGAGGTACGTGAGCGCCTTGTGTACTTGTTTTTTTTTATGTACGTCAATATCTCTTGTGCGCATGAACAACGTCGTTGGTATCCACTACTTTTGACACGGAGGCTCACACAGAGCCTTGGTGGTGGCGGCCTGGAAAAAGCGATGGGGCAACGGTGTATGTTCCAGACATCATCATCTCGGGCTTGGGAGGCAGGTGTCATGTTGTATTGGCGCCAAACATACTTTCGGGATCGCTGTTGTGGTATTTCGCCGTACCGCAGGCACTGACAGAGGGTGAACGTCGAAGGAAAGAAAGTAGGTCGAGCGAAGGGCGCAATGCACAGGCAACATTGCCAAGCCTACTCCGTCGTTTGTGCTTATGTGCTTGTGTATTTAGTAGTTAGAGCCAGTCGAATCAGGTACATGCTACTATGTACCTGTCCAAAGGGGGCTGCATCGTTGTGATCTATCGAAGAAACACGGTAGGGCCTGCTGGGATAATCTCAATTTGACAATACCAAGTTGGATTGCTTCTCCACAGCTCGGTAACTTAGCAGCCATCAATCTAACCCAAAAGGCGTGCCCCCGCCAAAACCAAGCATTGCCATTCGCCAACTCGATGACATCTGTTTCATGTAGACGTTGGGCCACTTCGACCGAATTACTGCCAGGGCTGTGCTCGCAACAGTGGGTCTGCGTGAAACGTGCTGCTTCTTGGCAGCTTCTTTGCATTATCTTCTTATGTCTTGGTTTTAATCTAAATACATTCATCCACTATACACTGTAGTTTCACACGCCTTGGGACTTGTTTTGGTGATGTAAATGTGCATTTGTGTAAAAGTGGCTGTTCAAGTCTAAAGTTTGGAAGAAGCGCGCCCCCACCCACAGGTCAATGAAAATTGGTCTTATTCGTGTCTATCTAGAACATTTATGTACCCAGGTACCCTCTCAGATTACCATAAACCCAAGGACTTGTTGAGGCGTTATGAGTCGACATCTAGAACAATTCCTGATACGGACCCCTCGAGTAACTAGTCAGAGGGCCTGCAACATCACGTCGCCAATCGTTAAAATGCAGTCCCAATAGTGCGTATCCGGCACCACTATTCCGTCTGGGTAAACCTGCCATCGCCATTCGGTCGCACCTGTAACCATAATCCAGCCGGATGTCTTGATGTCCGTCGCTGGCCCTTTCCCTAGTGTGGAGATGAGCTTTGAAACCTTTCTTTTGTTGTGTAATACCGCTTCCGCGCCTCCCGGTTCTTCCATTCGAAGGCCCAACTCCTTCCAAAGTCTTCCGAGATGTTTCATGGTGTTTCAAACCCGCGGAACACGCTAATACACGTACTCCTCTCGCGTACCTTTTTCAATAGTCCGGCCGATGTGGCTCAGGTCTACCAACTGCTTTGGGAAGACTTGGTACGGATGATCTTTCCGTAACTGTCGACTTGCATCGCTTGGGGAAAACTGACGCCGACAAACAGTCCGCTTGGATTCAGTCTTTCATCTATCGCTTGAATTTTTTTCCCTCTGTTTGCTATATAGCGTATCAGATCAATTATCTCAGAAAAGAATGGCAGGCCACACCCCAACCTGCCAGAATCGGGTATCAAAAAAATTGGCTTTACAGTCAAAGTACGTAATAAAAGGATTCGGGTGGACCTCTGCGAGACCCTATTAAACCCTGAAAAACGGGTTGGTATTACTACTAAAATACGCCTCTCAACGGGTATATGTCAAATAGACAAATCTCCATTAGGTACGATAACCAAAATGCGGTTACGACGAAGGCAGCAGCCCAGCGAACTGCGGTTGCGACGAAGGCAGCAGAACAGCGAACTACGGTTGCGATAAGACAATGAACTATAGTTGCAATAAGAACACATTGCGCAAAGCGCTCCTGTGCCTATATATTCGCCATATCGTATCTCATCAAAGGCACAAATCCATCACAACTCAATCTCCCCTTACTACCATGTCGAGCTTCGTTTCGTGGCCACTGTCGCGAGTATTTCCCCGCGACGAGCTAAATTTACGACACCAACAACTAATCAAGATTACCACCGCAGCTCTAAAGGCTATACCAGCTTTCTTTCGCCAGCCATCTCGCAACGTTGAACACGAACTTAGCCACTAGATACCAGATGGGCTGCACGAGCTGCGTGTTCTTCGGCCAGACTATGCCATGCCTAGGGATCTGACCAGTATCCGTATCGTGGATAAGTACGCGTATATGGATAACGTCAACGCTTGCGCGATCTACTTAGTAGGCACGCGTATCATGCTCGAACGCGGGTCAGGACTATCGGAGGACACTCGCCGTTGGCTCAGTGGTGAAATCGACCTTATCAACGAGGCTATCAACGCCACAGAACCGACGATTGAGTAGAGGGAGTTTTTCAACAGGTTGTGGAATAAAGAGAGCAAGGCGTGGATGGGGTTGATCCTGTGGTTCTTTGGTCGAGAGCTGGGTGTTTACGGCCGGGTACGAGCAAGGCGTCGCAGGCTTGTCGTTCGTGTGGACGCTGCTGGCGTGTGACGATATCGATGGGCGGGTTACCGTGACGGTTTCGATGGGTGGAGCTGAGAATGGGCGCTTACGCGTGGTTGCTGATTCGAATATCTGTATGACTAGTTCTAATAAATCCCAAAATTTTGTTTCACAAAAATTGTTCCCGAAAGGCCGGAGCCAATTTTCATCTATAAATGTACGCGGTTGCTACCTTCAAGTGTCGGTCAGGCTTTAACGGGGCTTCCTCTAGAAGTCTATACAAGCGGTGTCTTACTTTTCATTATCTTCAAAGTCCACTGTGACATGGCAAATTGTCCTGTTTCTCATACACGCATTGGGAATCCAGGATAAACTTCAGGCTGGATTTACAGTCTAGCAACGAGCGACACAGGAGTTTCCATGGCTTATTACACGTCTTGATTGACTCTGTCAGAGAATTTTCTTGTTGGGAAGGCAGGTTAATTGTGAAGAAATTCTATAAAATGCCAAAAAGCCTTATCCCCACGTATGGTGGACGCTATGAGAACACTGGCAAGCTCGTTTTGCAGAGTTATCAAAACAGGCTGTCTAAGCTAATGGTTGTTTAATACGACCAGACTAAAGGCGTCTTTTGTATCACAAGTCTCCCGTGCTCAGTCTTTGTTTCGACCTGCTGAACATAAGCTCAATATATATGGACACAGGTGAACTACTCATAGAAAAGATCTCATGGCTGAAGGGGTTGGCTTAGATTGGCAGAAGAGGATCACATTCAAATAACCGCGATCAGTAAAGCGGGCGGCTTTTGATTCCCATTCATTGCAGAAAGGTCTCATAAGAAGAGGTTAGCTAGTCTAGCATTTATTGATTTGATAAAGCCTCTAACCTACGACATGGTATATGCAAAAGGCTATCATAGTTGAGAGATAGGCATATAGCCTACAGTAAAGGCTAGAGACTATGCCAACGACCAGAGACATGCAATGCAGGCTTACAATATACTAGGTGCGATAAAAGATACTTATGCTGACGTACACATATCCGCAATTCTCAACAAAAAGACCCAAACAACTGACCTGTGATGTACAGGAGACATAACAACCCAACGTCAGCATGAAACACTCACTGCACTGTTCATGACGATGGTAGGTCCGGCATTGAACAAGAAAGACGTTTCTCCACGCTGATACATCGATACCCATTTCGGACACTCACCACAAAAGATACTGGGCAGACATTCGTTATCGCCAACGGCACCTCAGTGCCTAGAAATATCAAGTGTTCTTCGTGGCAAGATCGCTGGTCCGCCGGTACTGCTCGTCTTCGCATTGAACATAGGCACAACACTATTGTCATTGAGGCAGACTCACATCATTTCCCCATTGCGATCCTGGATAGGATACACAGATATATCATACCGGTCAATTACACGAACCTCAAAATGTACACAAGGGCAGCGTAAGCGCATAGGATCATATACTATAGCCAGATCATAGTACATGTATGTAAAACTGTTGGTACCGGTAATAGTACCGTAGCCTTTCCGCGGTCAGGTCATGTTTAGGATAGGGGCAAAAGTGTTGGGAGGGTATTGTTTAGGTAAGGGCCAAGGACATTTTATTGGACGCGATAGTGTTCTAGACGAGGGATGGTTTTTGAGATGAAGAGGTATTGATTAGTTGTAAGTCGGGAAATGGGGAAGACATAGAGATGCTAGATTGGAGATAATGGTTGAGCAAAATATCATTTTCGGTATAAACTTCAGAGTATTTTCATTTCAATTGAAAGGGGACGTCGCACGCAGAAGGACATCTCCTAAGGGCCAGACTGTCGAAAACGGAAGTCCTGTAACCCAGAAGAAACTTCACATGCTGACATCAATAGTCGTATGATTGTGCTTCCAATGCCATTATTTCGTCCAGACACGTCGGAATCTCCTACAAACCCTGCAGTTCGGACAAGAAGGACGACTCTCGGACATAGATTGGCATCTTATCTATCTGAGTGTGCATGAGCAAATTGTAGAAAGGACGTCACGTTCGTATCGTGGAAAGCTTAGCCTCAATAGAAGAAGTGGTGCGCGCTTAATATCATGGCAGCCCATCTTGGCTAGATTCCCACTAGGTTACCTCAGATTGAAGGATCTTGTGTCAGACGGGCCGTGATGAACGTTGCCCAGATGTAATTCGTGAATACGAGTGATACGATCTCGGTTATTCAGCCTTGGACAGAGGCTACTCAACATCAGAATAGTGATTTGCTGCTGCTGCACCTTGAGATATAGCCATAAGTATTGTTCTCAGCGACTTGAGCTCAACAGCACGAGAAGAGGGTAGTAATCGCATCTGATTAGCCACGACTCTGGAAAACCATATGGACTGCAAGTGTCTTCAGATATCAAACAGAAGACGTCAAATTAAGATTGTTAGTCGCAATCAACAGGTCAAGTATATGTGCAGGGTTGAAATGCTCAAAAAGGCTTGGTCCAAGCAGCGAAACCGAAAGGAAACAGAAAATCGTTGCGAATACGAGATAGAGTGGGCCAGGACAGGTTGGTAGTAGCTCTAGCCAGACCTCCCTCTATACCTTCACCAAGCGAGTCTAGATTGGAGTAAACATGTTTCAACGCACAAGAGTGGGCCCGCTGTTCGGGATTGAGATCACCTCACCGTCTCGCCAGATAAGGCGCAACTACCCAATCTTGTGAAGAGAGAAGACTTCTAAATTTAAAAGCTTGGGAGAGCTTGTGATATTGATAAAATGATTGATTATGCACAAAGTACTCAGAGTCCATTTACGAGCAGGGGTTATTCCATGGAGGGCTGGCATGCGGAGAAACTAAAGTAACTGTCGGGGGTTCAGCAATCATTGAAGAGGCTGTAAGTGAAACACACCCCAGCATACTACTAGGGTTGCAGAGTTGTACTTGGAGATGACAACGCCTTCCAGGCGGTTGCGATACCCATTTAGGCACCGATGCGTTAGCAGAGCGGAATTTTCCTGTGGTCGAAAAATGGCATTCACAATGGAACTACCACGGCGGCGAAGAAAAGACTATTATGTGGAGGTACATTGTCAGATGATGCAACGCGGGTGATAGTAAGCTGGGGTTGTGCTGACCCCCCGGCACCAAACCCCGGGCTGTTGCCTTGGCGGATGCGACATCAGAGCGGGCTTTCCGAGAGCCTGTAAACTGCCTTTGCAGTGCAGGAGATGCTCAAAGAATTGATGGCGTTGGCACTCTATATCTTGTTAGATATTAAGGTACGTAGGGGTTCCTGCATTGACGTGCGGCCAATCCCGCACCCCCGTTACACCTAGAGGGATCAGTTTCATCTATTTTGTTAGGTCCTCGTGACAACGCTCTCCCCATTCTTCCGTCCATCGCATGTCAGATAGGATCACCTCACATATGGATTTACTTTCAACTACCGGGACTCTGCATCTGTGCTGTCCATCTGCTTACCTTCCAATACTCCCAAGAAAGAGCTACTGCTCTGAAGGGTATTCCAGTCCGATCCGCGCTCTTCCACCGCGACTGAACAGCAGGAAAACCGGGAACGGTTCCGGTCCTTGGAACATTGTACAACCAGGAACATGACTCTATGAGCTTGGAAAACAGCTAGACGTGAAGAGCAGATCGTCCCCGGCCCACGTGTGTTGTACTGGAATCTTGCCGAAACAGGAAAAAACATGGAAACCCTCATGTCAGCACGGTCGTAGAATTGTGGGGTATGCTTCTGGAACTTGAGCGCATTCAGAACAAGGCCCGGTAGTCGGGAGAACACGACGGCAGATATCCAGGATATTACCTGTTGTTTCCCAGGCCGTTGTTCGAGCGGAGACAAATTTGCCGATGCAGGCAATACAAGTGGGTTAGCGACGCGACGCGTGATTGGCGATTCATATTAAATTCTCCGTTCAGGACCTGCTCACATGAGTAGTAGGTGCCCCCTCTCATGAGGCTGGGATAGAAATTGCTCGAGCGGTCGCTTCTGGAGACGCCGTCGGAATCTAGGGAAGCATCGCGACTGATGGAGGACTGGATTATATGAGGACCCACTGAAGTTTTCCCCACCGTCTAAAGTCATGATCCTAGACCATGTGGAGTCGTAAAGAGAAGTATGGAGAAGTACAAAAGGTCGAGGATACGCACAGGGAAAACACCACGCATCACAACAAACAATCTTTTCAAGCCAATCAACAGTCGACCATAAACCGCCCACCATGAAGGTTGTATCGTTCATTCTCAGTGCTCTGGCCTCCCTCACGGCCGCTCAGCAAGCCACCCTCTGCAAGGACTTTGAGTACTACTCCAGCAATGGCTACGAGCTCAACAACAACATCTGGGGCCGCAGCTCCGCCACCTCTGGCTCTCAATGCACCTATGTCAACAGCGTGAGCCAGACTGGCGCCAAGTGGACCTCCAACTGGCAGTGGCAGGGTGGCCCTAACAACGTCAAGAGTTACGTCTACTCTGGCCGTCAAATCACCAAGAAGCCCGTCAGCCAGTACAGCAACCTCGAGACCGAGGCCTACTGGGTCTACGACACCTCCAACATCCGCTGCAATGTTGCTTACGATCTCTTCACCTCTGCCGACGTCAACCACCCCACCAGCAGCGGTGACTACGAGCTCATGGTCTGGTACGTCTTTGCATCATTCGATTCTCTAGCTTTCCACTATCACATATACTAATGTTTGGGAATTATAGGCTCGCCAGGTACGATGTGTACCCCATTGGATCCTCGCAAGGGATGGTCAACGTCGCTGGCCGCCAATGGGAACTTTTCTACGGCCTCAACGGCAACATGAAGGTCTACAGCTTCGTCACTCCTTCTGGCCCCGTCTACAACTTCAAGGCCAGCATGAAGGACTTTTTCCAGTACCTCGCCAACAACAAGGGTTTCCCTATCACCAGCCAGAACCTCATTAGTAAGTTTTTTTTTTCCCCAAGTGATGGGTTGGCGATGATGATGCAGAAGATGCTAACAGATATGATAGCCTACCAGTTCGGTACTGAGGCCTTCACCGGTGGCCCCGCCAAGTTCACCGTCAACCAGTGGTCTGCCAACGCTTACTAAATCAGAGAGAGAGAAATGCCACTAGGTTTCTTTCCCGCACGGAAATTTGCCCTTTTTGGTTTAAAAATCCTCTGATTGAGAGACACCACACACACACACACACACACACACACAAACATAAACAACACAACTAAAACAAAGTTTATACGAGCGGTTAACGATGGAAACGGTGTACATATTCGAGATGCCTTGCGCTTTTCTTCTTCTTCTTATTCAACCCCCTTTTTAAAACCTTGTATATATCTAACCTAACATTTTTTTTTTTACCTTGTCCAAAGAAAAAAAACCCCCCTTCGATCAACAAAGTCAATGAACCGCTCTCGCCTTGCACACATGCCTACCATGAATATTTGTTCGTCACACGAAAACGAAAAACACCGTGGACCCTCTCCCCCCCCCCCCCCCTTCCTTTCCCATCAGCCACACCCATTATACAAAAAAAACCTCCGAACATCCGCAAACAAACCTTTGCTCAATCCAAACCCTCAGTTACTCTGCCAAAGTATATGCCCCCAACACCACATCCCATTCGCCACAAACACTTCCCCCCCGTAAATCTCGCTTAGCCCCTCAGTTTAAGCAAAAGACCACATGGCAGCCCCGCTATTGGCTACCAACAGCCAACGCACGTACCCCCGTGCGTCCGGACGCTACGAGTGCCGACGAGCGGAGCGAGGTTGCCGGGTTGGCGGGCTTATGGGATGAGCCAGTTAATGGGCTGGACGTGGTATACGCGGACATCTTGGGGGTTTGCTGCCGGAAGAGGATGTGTTTCATGTTTTGTGTGTATGGAACAACCCTTCCCCCCCCCCCCCCTTTTTTTTCTGGTCGGTCGGTTGTTTGACTGTTTTTGGGATGGGCATGGTAGGTTGACTTGGGGAAGGGGAGGGTTGATTGGGGGGTTGCGTGGTTGCGTGCTATCGAGTAGGATAGGATAGACGGGGAAGGAAAGGAAAGGAAAGGAGAAGGGTAGGGATGCTGGTGTTTCGTGTTTTTTTTTGTTGTATTTACGAGTGTAGGTATGGACTTTTTGTTTTTGTTTTTACTATACTTCCTGTCCGTTTCTGCTCCTTCCTTTTACTACTATTCCTCTTTCCCCTTCCCTTGTTCCTATTTTTTCTCTTTCTAGAATAGACCTAGACGTCACGTCACTCCTTGGGTTTGGCACCTACACGAGATTCCTTCGTCTTTTGTTTTTCGATTCCGTCATCTTTAGCACCTCGTGGTTTTCTCTGCTTTGTCTCTCACGCGGACGCGGCACATGGAGAAGTTGCGACAACAGGTGACCGCGTGGAAACTGTGCTAGCAACAAGACGTCATTCGGAACTTTTTTTTTACACATCTACTATTATTTGTACAACAAATACGGCTCTCGGATACATTCTTCTTCTATTCGGCAAAACAACCCATTTCAGACTGCAAAGGACAAGTCGGCTGGCTACGCTTTGCTTGTACCACGTTCCACCAACTCGACTTAACAAGACGTTATTTCTCGACTCAAATCACCTCGCTGGTGCAGTTGTATTTTCGACTCTCGATTTGGATCAGAGGGGAGAGAAAGGAGGAACTCAACAACTCGGACCACCATTATCACCTTCCACGATCGAATCGCGAACTCAATCCACACACACACACACACACACACACACACACACCAAACATGCTCTTCCTACCAACCCTCCTCCTCACATCCACCCTCGCCTCTCCCCTACCCTTCTCCAACTCCTGTACCCCCACCAACCTCGTCCAGAACCCCTCCTTCGAATCCAACCCCTCGGACCTTTCCCCCTGGCTCTCCCTAGCCACGGGCTCCTTCTCCTCGCGCACCCTCTCGCGCGACAACCCGGGCGGCCACAACAGCGCAACCGCGTACATCGCCTCATGTAATAGCAGCGCGGATATCCTGTCTACGCTTACACTGTCGCAGTCGTATATTGAGGTGGCGGGTGGAAAGACGGTGGAGTGTTATGCGTGGGCTAGAGCGGGGAAAGGAGGGAAGGGAGGGGCGAGGGTGGAGGTCTTTCTTGATGGGACGAGTTGTGGGGGTGTGGTTGAGGTGGGCGAGGGACAGGAGGAGTGGGTGAAGGTTGGGGGGAGGGTGGTTGTGCAGGATGTGGGTGCGGGTGGTGTGGGACATACGGTTGCGGTTACAGTACAAGGGTATGGGGCTGAAGGGGATGGGGGATGGAGTATTGCGATTGATGACGTTGGGGTTGGGGTTGGATGTTGATGTTTTTGTTTTTGTTAGAAAAACTGCGAGTATGGATATCAGGGACAGGACCATTGGAGAAGAGAGAAAGGAGTACGGCGCTAAGGATACGGAGGCCAAGCAATACTAATCACATAGTAATAGATACCGGCACATGGTATACATACCATGCTAATAGATATTTCTTATACCCTTGATTGGGATTCCAATTTCCATCTGAAACCTTGACATCAGCATAACTCCATAAATCTTGTAGGCGATTGTTGCGTATGGACTTGAATGTTGCTTTGGATATCTTTTTTTTTCTTCAAAATCAGCATCCCCGACTGAAAGGGCATGAAGACAGTAGAGCCTATTTTAGGCAGGCAGTCTAGAAATCTATTCGTAAATAATCGTGACAAAAAGACACATGATTGCGAGGCCCCCTTGGTAAGTATAGAATAGATGTATAACGCCATCAACAAAGCCATGCTCCTCTCTAATCAACAAAGAGCGTTCCCAGTATGCGAGGTAATATCCCAAACGAGGGTGGCATGTTTCGTACGCGATCGTGTTGGACAAGATAGCGGACGTGGTATTCAAAGTCTAGCTCGCGCCCGTCATCCGCAAATGCAAATTTGGTGTAGGAAATAGCGCTTAGAAAGCACCATATTCTTGATTTGGCGGTAGGTCATAATTTTCCTCATGGAGACCTTTGAGTGCCTCCTCACCATCTTTGGTAAGGTCCGGCTTGCCAACAGGCGTGACGGCTCCGGTGAAGAATCTTGGCTGCCACTCCTTGTCGGCTGCCTTGCGCTCCGCAGCCTTTTGCCGTTGCTTTTCTTCAATCTCGGTCTTCAGGGTGGTAGCCACGCTATATTGCCTACCTACTATGGCGTTTGTGACACCCTCCCAGAATTTGAGAGACTCGTTGGGAAGTTGCTTCTCAATCGGCGGTACGATCTTGGCGACAGGGTCGAGTGGGTTGAGGTCGATGATGAGGTTCTTCTCCTGCTCAAGTGTTAAGAGCTGGCAGCCAAATCCCTATGCAGTGTGCACTTACGGAGACCTTGGAAAAGGGCTTGCTTCCGAGAGTGTAATAAACCTTGTCTTGCCAGCTGCCCTCTATCCGGCCAAGAACGTCTTTGTCTGAAACATCCTTGATCTTTGTTATGGTGTCATTATTTGGGTCATACTTGAAGATGACTCCCATGACCTTATTTTGGGACCGACCGAGCCAGCCTTCTTCCTGGTACTCTAGGATGACCTTCAATCCGGTCTTTGGGCAGGTGATGAAGCAGCTGTCAGCGACGGAGACGTTCAAGGAGCCTGTTCGTCCGGTCAGTCGGTTGGCGCCAATTCTAACAGCGAGCACATACCTCGTAGGATACCTCCCAGGTAAGCCGCTGGATGGGTGAGTTGGTATTCCTCGTTGTCGCGGTTCTTGAGGGTGATGAAGATTCCCAAGTTGTGAGCCCCAGCTGCAACACGCACGCTCGTGCCAGTAAACTTTGCGCTTATCTGATCATATCCTCGTGCGCTGATCCCCTTTTCCGGGCAATCGACGTAGAAAGCTGAAACCGGGGGGTGATGTGATGTCTGTTCGGTAAGGTAGGAGACGGTCACTTTCTTGCCACTGCCTTTGGTGCTACTGGCAGCGCTCGTGGGAGCCGAGTTGGGCGTCTTGAGCGTAGGATGTGTGTCTTCGATTTTCCAGTTACACTGCAAGGGTTAGCAAGCCGCTTCATCCAAAGCTATTCCAGCCACATACCCTGAAGAACTCGCCCAAGGTCGAGTTGTAGGGCTTGCATGGCTTGCCCTTGACGTATTTCTGTGCCAGTGTTAGCTATGGCGCCGGGAGTTGTAGGTGCATCATACCAGGTCCTTGGTGAACCAGAAGCGCAGGCAGCCCAGCATGCGACCGAGTTCGTCATCTGAGTCTCCGATGCTGCACGAGTCAGTGTCTTCTCTTGATGGGAGCAGGTAAGCTGCACTGACCTGATGAATGTGTCGGGTCTGTCCAAGTAGTGCCAGTATTCTGTTGTGCCATCAGATCATGTGCATCGTGGCCAGCTGTCTGGTCTACATACCCAAGTTTGGTCGGGGCTCGAGGAGTTGTGCGGGAAGAGAGAATCGGACAGCAGCGAGGTCGGAGACGCCAATAAACCTACAAGCAGCACACAGTCAGCCTGGCGAGGGCACACAGTGACCAAGCGGTGCAACGTTACCTCCTCAGTATGCCCAAGAACGTCTTGAACTTGGAGCTATCGTCGGGGGCCTTTTCGGCGGCGGCGTTTGACGGGGTAGGCGCTCGGGAATTGTCGCCAGAGTTGAGAGCAGACGCGGGTGCCGAGGCCGACTGGGCCTTCTCAGGGGCGAGGTCCGCCATGGCAGCGTGGCGTGTATGTGTATGTGCGGTCGTCAAGATGAGTGGCCTGGGGCGGGGACAGAGGCCAGCGCTGTGTTGCGGAGAAGAGTCGGGACGTGGTTGGGGGTTTGGTGTTGAGGCGGTGCGCTTTTGCAATGTTCCTAGTGCTAGCGCGCGCGCGGAGGAACTGACTGACGTAGCGCAGCCGATAGCCTTGAACCTTGCTGCGGCGGGGTAGGGGCCTAGCCACCCGTGGAGACGACGCCACTCGCCCTTGGTGCACTCGTCCTCGTCCTCTACATACACTTGCCCCCTCGCACCCGCTCTCTGCACACTCGTGCGCATACAAACACGCGCGCTGCAGCACGCATCATCATCACCACCACCACGCTCGCATCCACGGCCTGGACAAGCGCTTTGGTCACACGGTTGCCGGTCCGCTTCGCAGCGCTTGGCGCGCCGTTATCGTCCATGATGCGGTCTGCGGCACGACGAAACATGCAATAGGGTCATGCACTGTCAGATCGTGCACCCCTTGATTGGATCTACACTCGCCCTCCACCGCCCCCGACCATGTTTCACCGCACTGTGGCGTCTCCAGAGTTCCATGAGGCGTGTGAGGGCTCGCCGCACATGTTGCCCACCCATCTCCGCTACGCTCCAAGTGATAACGTATCCTGACCTTCAGCCCCTGCCCACATGGGGCTAATGTCTGACCAAAGAGATCGGCACTGCAGACGCCCATCCACCCACTAGCACCAAGTGCCCTCGCAACAGTCTCGTCAGTCGTCCCAGTCTCGCCAAACCCCAATCTCACACGCCTGCGGAGTGTTGACATACATCTCCACGTCGTACCACTCCTCCACCGGTCCGCTAGGGCCCGATAACCTGTCCAACACAAGCCACACGTCCCCCTGCCTGCAGTCCATCGGGTCAATGTCGACGCTCTCGGACCGAACCGTGGCTGAATCTGCATACTCCCCCTGTTCGCTAGCAATGATGATTCTGCGCTCTGGACCCCGTCCCAGTTCAACACTCAGCCGCAGCGGGCTGCGCGCTAGCTTGCCCAGATCCATTGCCCGCGGGCTTGTCGCCTTCAAGAACCGCGCAATGATTGTATACGAGGCCAACCGGTGCAAACGAAGTGGTGCAGCCACCTTGTGTACGTGTGCACCAAAACACGCCGGAGCAAGCTTCATCGAGAGCAGCCCTGCTCCGTCCCGCGCTATCGCCGTCAACCCTACCCGACTGCTACTGTCCACTCGTAGTGTATAGTCCCCAGTCAGTCCCGCTTCAAATAGCGAGCAGATGATGGTATAGTATCCCGGCTGAACATCCTGGATCTGCGCAAACACACATCCACTGCGGTGGTTACCCGAATCTGCAAGCACATCCCGGCTTTGTAGTCGATACAGCCTCTTCCCGTGTCCATACGCAAGCTTGACGTGTAAAGGATGTTCGTGCTTTGTGCTCGTAAGCAGAATTGCCAGCGAGCCGTGTTCGCGCACATGGAGTGAGTATTGCGGATTGTCAAAGTAGTTGGGCGAGTCTGTTCCGCCGCCTGCCGACTGTCTTGTCCAAGCTCCAGTTTGAATCTCTTGCAACGGAAGTCGTTGTGTCGCCGGTTCAAGTGTCATGGGCGTATTGGCAAATGCCGACAGGGAAAACGTGTACTTTGACCGAGGCAAGTCATCCTGGTCAATCACCACCGTGTACGTCGTATTGGCGTCCATGTCGCTGCGGAGGAGACATTGAGGTGTCGTCACGTAGTCGCTCGATTCTAGGTACGTGTCCTTGATGTAAATCCGCTCTCCATGTCCAGTGCAGATATAGATGCTCATGTAGCCCTTTGGTGCCTCTCCGCTGCCGCCAAATTGAGTGTCATGGCGAACACTGCCATCGTTGAACACGTCTGACTCTTCCTTTGTGCTTTCCTGTGCATCCCGGAAATGGCGGCTCAAAAGAAGCCAGACGGGCCCGGCACCTTTGCATGTAAAGGCAAACTGTGGATTGTTGACTATGCATCCGGCTGGTGTTGACGTGTTGATATCCCACTCGAAATGGATATCTTGACGATAGCGAAAAAGTCCGGGATTCCAGTTGAGATATAGACTCTCGAAATGCTGTATGACCTGCTCAAGCCCTATCCAGAACGTGGTTGGGTGAGGCCGGTCTTGTGTCGGAACGCTGTCCCGGTGATAAACCTCTGCACTGGTACTGGGCTCTCCAGCAGTAGAGTTGTCCATGGCAGCTACGGCAGATGGACGAGGTCCACGCCAGCCCTTGCCTTCGATCCATGGATTCTTGACGAGCAACAGCCGGTCGTGGTCCATCTCCTTCATGTCGAGTATGACATAGCTGTGTTGGCCCTCGAGTCCAAATTCACGCTCTTGCTTAGTTGACATTTTGCCTGTGCCTGCAGTTACCAAAACGTCTCCATACATGAAAGCGTTGTAGATGCGCTTCCATAACTGGTCAGGGACTGTGTCCGTCCTGCAAATCAGTCAGCGTGCCTCAAAGCAAGTCTAAGAATACATGTAGCATACTCTTGTAGGAAGACTTGTTCCGGAATCCAGCCAGTCATTGCCCATAGGTCACCACATGAGTTACTGCCGGGAAAGTCGTAACCGCCGCGGACTTTGAGATAGGCCTTCTCGAGCAATGCTGGCCACAACAAGGCTGGGTTGCGGCGGTCGATGACGTGGAGTACCCGGTGAGTTTTTGAAACGGGCAGTCGGTCGTCGATGACAACTTTCCTCCAACAACCGTTAAAGTTGAGTCGGACAACATATTTGCCATTTGACGATGGCACTGGGTTTCCACGCTGTTTATCAAACGGGTAAAGCTTGTTGGTGAGAATCTGTATCGGTCAATACCAAACCTGCCTGGGGACTAGAAGACGGACCTGTTCATGCCCACGCTCTGAACGAGCAATACCAGCACATAGACTTGTGACCACTGAACAATCTGAAGCCGCATCCTGTACGAGATCCAGAGGTTTCGAACTGGACATTAAAGGCCCGACGCTCTCTGTGCCCTCGGAGGATAGTGAAGGCGGTGGTACAGCTTCTTTCGCCCGCAGCCAGTCCAGGAAGAACTGCTGTTGGTATGGAGAAAGACTGAGATCACCCATGTCGATGAAATCGCCGTCTCCATGACGTGAAGTGAACTCGTCCGCGGATGGCTCCTTGGTCCAGGGCGGAAATTTGAAGCCATTGACCATGGAGGCCTTTAGCAAGATGATTTCCTCCCTCTTAGAGAGCTGTCTGCTTGACACTGGCTCGCGCAACTTATATATCTGAGGATGGGAAGCTGCCGCTCGTGAAGGAGCAGCTTCAGTCGCATTGGGCAATGCTGAGTGAGAAAGTGTGCTGGCAGCATATGGTTGCGAGGACGACTTTAGACTTGGGTTAGATGCACTGTCGACATCAAAGGCGTTACTGGGGTTGGTATTGGGGCTATTCTGGTATGACGCATCGGGCGTCGAGGCAGAGGAAACACCATGACGTGAAGAGCTTGACTGTGTAGTAGTGTCTTGGAAAGGCGATGATGGATCTGCTGTTGCAGCAACTTGCGTGGCCCACTGGCCTATGTGGTGGCTTTTGGAGGAGTCATTTGACTGTGGCTTCGCAGCTTGTGTCCACGTCCCCGTCTTCTTGATGCGGTCGGCAACATTCATGATTTCGCCACATTGTGCTTTGAGCAGTTTCCTCTCATCCTGGTTTGACGACAATTTGAGCGCTTTCATAAGATTCTCGGCTGCGCTAATGGCCAAAGTGAGAGCCTCATCTTTGGTAGCAGCCGTATCCAGTTGAGAGCGGTAGTTCTAGAGAGCCGCACATCAGTAAGCGGCGCCGTTCAAGGGTCACTGTTGTAGTGGGAGGACTGGCTGCGATATCACATACGCTTGCAGCAGCTTTGCAAGCCTCGAGCTGAGTGGCCCGATCTGCCATGATGAAAAGCACAAAACGGAGCAAGGGAACAGGGATTTGGTCAATACGGCACGGAGAATACGAGACTACCTGCAGTGAGTCATGCCGATAAAGTCACCGGGGATTGAGGTCAGATGTAAGCCAGAAACGGTGATGGTGTTGTGGTGTTGTTGGCCGGAGAGTTACAAGGTTTAGCGCGACGCACGCTCCTGCCCAAACGAAGTCGCGACTGCCATGTGAGCCAGACACCAACAATTGGGGGGCAGGCAGGGGACGATATCTTTTTTTCCCTCTTCCTCAGCCTCTAAAACGATTCACTTTTCTTTTTGCATTGTTCTAGTGATAGCGTCTAAACTTATCAACTCCAGGTCCAATAAGAGGTTACGCTGCAGACGCCTCCAGTATGTCGTCATGCATAGGCCCGAGACTGAACCTCGGCCTCTGGGACCTCGGAAGAGGTCAGCCATGCCTGCGACCGCGCTATCACGTTGCGGAGCGTCACAATCGTCCCTTGCCCACTTTTTCTACACCTCCGATACTGCCATCTTGAATCTTTACTTGGCCCCTCTGCCATGAAATAACTGCAAATACACTCCAAAAACACCGCCACTCCCCAAAGCCGATTGCGTCTCCTGTCCATCAGCACAGAACGCAGGCCGTCGCTCCGATAACCGCTTCCCGCAACCGCTACCATGGGCGGACAGTCCAAAGTAGAGACCCTACCGCCATGGGGTAATGCTGTTGCTGGCGCTGCTGGCGCAGTCATTGCGAACACTCTTGTCTACCCATTGGATTTGTGCGTATCTCTGCCAGCGTGCCCTCTGGCTGTCTTGAGGCACACGCTAACACATTCCCCAGGATCAAGACGCGGTTACAAGTCCAGGTCAAGCGCTCTCCGACAGCAGACGCCACCACCAATCCTGGTGATGACGAACACTACGATAGCGCGCTCGATGCGATACGAAAAGTGTTTGCCCAAGAGGGCCTGTCTGGTCTGTATGCCGGCATGGGAGGTGCGCTGCTCGGTGTAGCTTCCACAAATTTTGCCTACTTTTACTGGTACACAATTGTCCGCACTCTCTACATGTCCAACCGAGCACTGCAAACGTCGCCCGGTACTGCTGTCGAGCTTTCGCTAGGAGCCGTTGCCGGCGCCCTCGCCCAGCTATTTACTATCCCCGTTGCGGTAGTAACAACGAGGCAGCAGACTATGAGCAAGGCAGAGCGCAAGGGCATGATTGCCACTGCTATGGACGTAGTCAACGGTGAAGACGGTTGGACCGGTCTCTGGCGAGGATTGAGGGCGAGTTTGGTTCTGGTTGTCAACCCCTCCATCACATATGGTGCCTATCAACGGCTGCGCGAGGTCTTATACCCAGGAAAGAAGAACCTGAAGCCTATGGAGGCCTTTCGTAAGTTATTCTCAACCCTGGGCTGCTGTTTCTATGCAGTGTGAACAAAGAAAACTAACACGCAACAGTTCTCGGCTCGCTTTCCAAGATGATGGCAACAATCGCGACACAGCCCCTAATTGTCGCAAAAGTTGGCCTGCAGTCAAAACCACCGCCATCCAGGAACGGCAAGCCCTTCAAGTCCTTTACAGAAGTCATGCAATATATTATCGAGCACGAAGGTGCCATGGCGCTATTCAAGGGCATCGGACCCCAGATTCTCAAGGGCCTGCTCGTCCAAGGCTTCCTCATGATGACCAAGGAGCGCATCGAGCTTTCGTTTATTCTGCTTTTCCGCTACTTCAGACAAGTGCGCGCTCAAAAGCTGCAGAAACTGGCAAATTTGGCTGCCGAGAAGGCGGGCCAGGCAGCTCCTGTGCTCGTCAAGTAAAGAAATAGAGAGAGAGAGAGAGAGCGCGCGCTTTATGTCTGCGGTCGAGATGTCTATGCAATCATTTCAGGTGTACATATACCCTGGTTTGGCCCTGGTCTTTTTTGTTTGTTTGTCTTAAATCTGCCGTGTTGCGCTGGCGTTTAGATTTTGTTGGCTGAAGCATATTACGGATTTACATCTTTTGTTAGCGGAATAGAATCCAACAAACGTCTTTTTTCTTTGGAGATTTTCCACGTGCTTAAACATTCGCTTTGCGAACGTGTTTTTTTTTACAAATAGATGTACATGCGACTAGCATTCTCAACAGCGTAGACATGAAAGAAAGCTCGGTTTAAAGCATTTAGGTGCGTCTCTAAGTGGAGAGATACATTATGCTGCGAGGCAAACTAGCAGTTGAAAGCCTCGGCATGTTTAGTCTTTACATGTTTTCGAAATGTCGCTCAAATTCTGCGTCAACAACTTACTACATACTATAACGGTCTCCCTAGACATTACGGAGCTAAGGGTAGAAAGATAGTTTGGAAGAAGAAAAAAAAACGTTACACAAGGGGTGTATGGGCCTAGACTTTCATCTTACTGTAAACAACCCAGCGCTTTTCCCATGCAGTGTAGCTCTAGAACCGAACATTGTGCATGCTACTAAGCTTGCGTAGAAGCATCCCTTACATCCAAGGGCGTATGGGATTTCTAGTCAACTAACTTGTAGATTTTTCCATCCATCTTTCATGCCGAGTGCTACGCTGCCATGTATTAACCGATTTGTAAGAACGTTCGAACAAGCACTGGAATCTTGGCCCGTTCATTGCAAATAACCGTCAATACAGTGGGATGCGGTAATCGAGAACCGTGGAGATTCAATATCGGTCTGTCTTGTTCGTAAGTCCAGCTCGTGTCGCTCAAGAGATCTTATTATGAGTACAGGGATACTGATATCAAGGGTTTGATAGATATATATCCACTAAAGTAGACGTTGTGGATACGCGGAGGTAGGTGACAGTTGGTGACGGAGTGTTGGATAGGGGCTGGCTTCGTCGTTTACTTGTATTATTGCAGGCATGTGGCTTACTTCCTGGTGCCTGGTCATCCGTGGTATTTGCGACTATTGTAGGTTACTACTAAATCAGGCAGCCTGTTTAGCGTCTGTATAACTGATGTCTATTATATTTGCGTACACTAGGGGTGCAACTATATTTTTGTTCTTCCTAAAGTAAATGTCAAGAAACACCCATCACATATCCCATTCCCCCTTTCTATATTATACAAACCCGGAAGAAAGAAAGAAAAAAGGCAGGAAACCCAGGAGATATATCTCTAAGCCTTCGGTTTGGGCACCTTAAATGGATGCGCCTCTGTATTAAAAACCCAGTCATCAAGACTAATAACGCTGGGCTCACTGAACGTAAGATAGAAATACTTCAGCGTTTCCGCCATCCAGAAGCTCTGTAACATCATCGTTAGCTCAAAAACACTAATAGTGCTCGCAAAGCAGAGCAATTGAAAGAGGAGAGAAAAGGGGACATAACATACCTCCATACTATCCTCCCTAGGCGGCTGTGGCGCCGAAACATCCATCAACGCCGAGTTCCCAAGATCCGTATCCGTAGACTTGATAATCGCATTCCACATATCCCACGCCGCAGCCTGCCACTGCTGCTCACCCGTGACGCGGTACATAACGAACACGCTCTCAATGGCTTCGGGGCGAAGGATATAGCGGCGGTCCTCTATAGATGTGAAACCCGGTGGAAGACGCAAGTTCGCGATATTCTTCAGTGGATCCTGCTCTTTTTCGGAGGCGGAGGTGCGGGCCATGATACCTTTTTTCCATGCGGATTCGTCCCAGGAGCATGTGGTGGAGGAGGTGCAGAGGAGGAGGTGCGATACTTCGGGCATGATGCCTGCGGGAGATGCGTGGTAGGCCCACACACATGTGTCTGTGAGCTTGCGGGCGATTTGTAGATGTTTTTCGTTTGAGAAGAGGCGGCTGCCGAGGGCGAACATGCCGCCGGTATAGCAGGCGAGGTGCTGGAGGACGGGGTCGAGGTGGGGGGTTGAGTCTTCGGAGATGGAGACGAAACCTGAAGCGAGCATGTCGTAGTTTTCTGGGTTGGAGGGGCGGAATAGGATGTATTTGGAGGCTGTGTTCATGGCGTTTTCGTACATTTTGTGGTAGGTGGTGTCAAGGCCGCCGAGGAGCATGTATTCTTTGGCCAGATACTCGTATGCGGAGTCGGCCATGCTGCCAAGGGTGAAACTGATGTCTTGAGTGAAATCGGCATTTCGTGCATTTACCATTAGTGGCCACATGCCTGGGAGTTTTGTTTTGCTCTGTTGGGCTTCTAGAAGCCGGGATATTCTTGCTACTGCATCGTACCATTTTGGATCGCCTGTCAATTGCGAGAGGCGCGTAAACTCCATAGTCATACTCCCAATTTCCGCAAGGAGAACCTGCCCGTCAGCTGCTTGGGGCTTGCCCTCGCCCCCAGCGCGAAACTGCCATCGCGTAATGGGCATGTGGTTGGGTGTGTCGAAAGCATGGTACAGCATTTCGCCCACCTCTTTTGCCTTTTTTAGCAATCGCTCATCGCCGCTGAGTTCAAAGGCTGACAAGAGACCACCCAGGTGCCGGATGTTGGTCTCGAACACATTGACTGTTTCCAAATCCGTGTATCCAAAGTCGATGCGCTCGACATCCTCAACAGCCGATGCGAATTCCTCTTCAAAACCCATAATGTATAGCGTGTCGAGCGCGTCGATGAGGGTGGCGGCCCAGCCTCCAAAATGGTCTGCCACTCCCCCGCTTATGGGACGCACCTCATCATGCATCCATGCATGGCTGCGGTAGGTCCTCCAGCATTTGAAGAACTGCTTCCTGACTTCTTCTCTTCTCGTTTCGCGGATGTTCTTGGCCGTAGCGTCTTCGGCCCCAAACTTGAACTGGATCTTGGGTAGCGCTTTCGGTTCGCCGGCTGGTAGCGGAGTGAACGACTCGATGCGATTGTGGAACGGCACCTTGGCCCAATCAAACGACGGGAACTTTTTTGTCCTTTGCGGCTCGTTTGCGTGCGTATGTTGATCTGGATGTTGTTTATGCTCATGCTCGTGCTCGTGCTCATGCTCATGTTCGTGGTGGTCCTGGTCGCCGACTATGACCGCGTTGTCTGAGTCCTCATATGGCGTCTTGAGACAGTAAAGAAAGTAGATGAGACTAAAGCCCATGAGGACATAGAGAGTGTAGCGCCGCATCAGCGCCATTCTGTATTACGATTACCCACGACTCCCAGAGAAGGGAGGAATGAGGAGTGAGGAGAACGCGCAAGAAGCTGACTCCATCTTACATGGACAGATTGTGGGGGAAGCTAATGCTTGCCTCTGGGATGCATTGTCCCTGCCAAGGCGGTGCCCAAGGCGGCGAGCCCAGCATCCCTGTCTGGTGGCGTCCGCTTAGCTACGAGGTAATCCAACAGATACGGACTAGTTGGTCTGCTACTCGGCACCACGGCACCAAATACGAGAGATATCGTAATTCACGTAACCAAAAACTGCTACAGTCTACAGTCTATAGTCTTACGAAGAACTACGCAAAACAATAGTTGATTGTCCACGCAATCATGTGTGACTTGCAAAAAATAGCACTTGAAGTTTGGGGCTTAGCAAGCTTACATACATTATAATAGTGCATTTTCCGATTCCTTCTCGGGTACCAACTTATGCATGGTGACATTACTGCTAACCTATACACGTGTTCGAAAACTAGTTACACATCCAAGAAAAGAAGAAAAGAAACCATGTCATGTGCTCTATGTGAGTCCGACAAGCGGTGTTAACAAAAGAAACTCCGTGTTCTACCCTACCGGATAGGACGCTTCCAAAAGACTGTTGCTCAGAAATCGCTGAGTCGAAATGATAACTTGAACTCTTTGCAATCATGCAAAGCTCCGTAACGAAGATGATGATGATTTTGGCTTGAGACTGAACGGGCAGCTCTCCAGCGCTTTCAACATGTTAATGACGTTGCTCTCGGACAACTCGGTATCTTGCTGTTCGCTGGGCTTCGACACACTGTCCGCCGAGTAGACACTGCTTACACTTCCTTCACGCAAGCGGGACAGAATGTCAGGGAAGCTCATGGATTGCCCTTCCTCTTTTCCGAATACAGTGGGAGGACTCGAAGTTGATTCGGTTATTTTAGGCATTCCTTCTTGCCATATCTTGGTTTGTGGGACTGGTGCATCCGCGAGAGTGGGTGACGCCATGGTCTTGTCAATTCCAGGTTCAGAAGCAGATGATTTGACCTTGAACGGCGCACCGCGGGTGATTGAGCAACCCAGGGTATGAGCGGCAACAGTTGGCGTGACAAGTACTGGTACTGGCGGCTCTACAACTGCCTGGAAGGGCACGCTTGGTGGAGCATTGCTTGGTTTGCGTCCGACTGGAAGAATTGAATACGGAAGAAAATCACTCGCAGTCGAAATTACTGAACCTGTTTCAGAGAGTGATGTTGTAGGTGATCCCGGTAGTAGATAGACTGGTACCTCATCACAAAGACCGAATGGCGTCTCCGCTAGCTGTTTGTTCGAACTGGAACCGTCTGGTAGTTGAGGTATATCAACTGGCAGACTTGGAGGTGACTCGGTGGCGTCTGACATGAATATAAACTGTCTGTAAGATGCTGCTTCCCGTTCGGCCGTTGATGTCGTCCGTCTTTTTTCTGTGGGCTCATTGAGTGTGTCAGGCTGCTGGCCAACTTCAAGAGATTCGCTCAAAATACACTAAACAAGAGTTAGATAGTAAATCAAAGACTGTTCAGCCCACATACCGAAGGTGTCGATTGGCCCGAAGCCAGATTTGGGTTTGGAGAAGGTGAGAAAGCCGAGTCGATACGACCAGACTCAGTTGCAAAGAAGCTGTTCTTTTTCGAAGCCCGAGAAACCTTGGGTATCTCCAGTCCAAACATCTGCTGATTATCCTCGCCGTTCCAGCTCTTATGAGAAGGAACCGGTGATGATGGGGCAACAGAATGCTCTTCTGATCTCAAAAAGATGTCGGTGTGGCCCCTAATCGACGAAGCGTTGAGAAAGGCATCCAGCTCGGGTGTGACGGGTGCAAAAGTAGATCGAACTGGCGAGGCTGCTGAAGTCTTCTCTCTAATATCACCCGATTCTTCGAAGCTACCCTTGTTCGCAGCCATCTCTTTCAGTTTTCGAATGTCGCTCCTGTACCCCTTGATATCAAGCTTGAACAGTATGATTTCGCGCACATAAAAGTCAATCTCGCGACGCAACCTTTCGATCTTAGCTTCGGGCGTGTCAACAGTAGCTATATCCTCGTCATTAGGCCTCTCTCTCTTCAAACGCTCATGAAGCTTCTCGATCCAACAATCAATATCTGCTCCCTTGGCCAACGACCTAAGCTCCGGCAGAGGCTGTTCTTCTTCTGCAACAAAAAGCTTCATCGCTGTATGCTGTCGAATTTCTGCTTGCAGCAAGATCTTGTGGTACTCGAGCTGCCTCGTCAATGTATGGATCGCTTCTTCATTTTCCATGATTGTGGATTCACGGTTAATGACCGCATTCCGGAGTTGTTCGATCAGCTTGTCGCTTGCGCGAGTTTCTTTTAGAAGCTCATCTTGAAGATCAGATTGGACAGCCATTCTCTTGTGCTCTTGCTCAAGTTGGTTGATTTTTCGTTGTAGCTCTTCTCGTTTCATTTCCAGTTCAGCTACGTATACATTTTTCTCAGCAAATTGAGCTTGTAGCTGCTCAATTTCCGAGGTCGATGCATCCAGCGCGGGGTTTTCTGATCCCAACACTTCTGAAAGACTGGCTGATTCGCTAGAAGTCTGGGTACCAGTACTAATTTGGGTGCCTGAAGCTACGCGACTCGTACCCGGTGAGATGCGTAGTTTGGCCGGAGTGAGATCAAACGGCGACTTCTTGTCTCTCCAGTTTGAGAGCTGTTCTTCAGCATCCAATCGTTTAGCATTGGCAATTTCCAGGCGAGCCTCAAGGTCGGCAGTAGTGTTTTTCAGAGCATGGATTTTCTCAGTGAGCTTGTCAATGAGCTTGTTGGCATGCTTTGCTTTCTCTTCCCACTCGGCACTTTTCGTTTCTATCAGATCCAGCGTACTTCTCAGCTTTCGCTCGCTCTCGTTCGACTCGTTTAAATTTGTCGTGAGTGAGTCAACCTGTTTCTGAAGAGCAGTGTTGTTTCGTTTATATAAGCTGAGTTCCAAATGTAGGTTCTGGGTTGCTGTTTCTAGTCGAGGAGAGGCGAAAAGCTTGCGTTTCAAATTTTCCTAATGAATTCGTTTTAGTATAAATATCAAGTGCGTTTTTTTCCAGGGACTATTACCATTTCAAGGGCATTCATTCGATGCATGGGTGAATGTGTCTTGCCCGTCAATATCTCATCAAAAGACGTGTCTAAGTCTAGAGATTCGAAGTTCGTCGGCTTCTTCATCGTACCCTCATTGACTGGAACATGTAGCCAGTCACCGCTTGACCCTATATATGTTTAGTCATTGGACTTTCTGTGATATCCCGAATGTAAAATGAAGAGCCCCCCGTTGCTCAGTATCACAAAATGACAATCGAATGTGGCCTCTGTGGGCTAACTTCGTGATAAAACAAGGATAATCATACTTACTTCGCTGAGGGTCTTTCTCATTCACTCGTTCCTTGAGCAGCCGTGCTTGGTTCTCCAGGGAAGCAACTTGCACCGAATGTGAACGTTTGAGTGTCTCCACATGGGATTCATGTGCGGCCCTTAGGTTGTCAAACTGGGCTTGCAACATTGCTATGGTTTGAAGTTGGCTAGCGTTGGTCGACTCCAGCTCATGGGCATGTTTGCTCTGTGTTGATGTTGGGCTAGTTTGAGAAGACGTCTGTAAATAGTTAGCATGCTTGGGAGCTCAGTTGTAGCATTTGACGAGAAAATGGTATCAACGTAAATTCTCATAATACATCAAAGCCCCAGAAGATTTCCTCGTGCAAGACTTTTGTAGGTCTCGCCGACTTGCGCATATGAGAAAAATGGAAAGAGGCTCACCGCTTCTTTATAGCCGTGACGCTTTTCAAGACCTTGATCGGAATTTCTGCCGTCTCTTTCGACAAGGTCATACTTGGTGACGGTCGGAACCGACTTCATCAGACCTGGCTCTGGACGTTTCTGCAAGGTAGTGTCGGTCAAGGAGTGATTTCGCTGTAATCCTTGAAAACCAGACTGAGAAGCTGTACTGGGAATGGGGATTTTGCTGGGGCGGGCTGTCTTTGCCAAACTGTATTGGGAATGCAGATGCGGGACGCTTCTGGCATGGGCCAATGTTGGTATAGCCGGCTTTGGTATCTCCAAAGTAGCGACCTTCTCGCAGGCCGACTGTATTTTCGGGTGATCACTCTCATTCTGAAGGGCCTGGGTTGGATTTGTCGCGCGAATAGGATCACGATACAAAGGATAGCCTTGGCCTTGTAAAGAGGTTGATTCAGGCAACTCAGCGGGCAACTCTACCAATGATGGCACCGATGCAGAGCGTGGCCTGCTGGGAAGGGGTTTGTCCACAAAAGAGGATTTCGAGCATAGTGTGTTTATCGATTCTGGCGAATACAACATGTCGTTGACTGCGACATGCAAGTTACTGACTGCGCTGGCCAGTGCGGTATCGTACTGAGCAACACTTGTACTGGATCCATTTTGCTTGCTGTCTGCTGCTGTGGTTACAAGCTTCGATGGCCGCCGTTTCAGCGTATCGAGTAGTCCCGTCCGAGAAGAAGAGTCAAGGCCACTGTGGCGTTTAGACCAGGAGAGAACAGGTTTGGCTGGCATTGTGCCGGCCCGGGGCGCAATGCAATCAATGAGGAAATTGTGTAGACATGGATAGAAATTGGCAGCTCAACGCGCTCGAGTGGCAGTGTTGGGCAGGAGGTGGAAAAGGGATGGTGCACGAGAGTTCAGCAGCAAGGACTTTCGTAGAGTCTTGTCCGTGGTTATACTGCCTGTGCAATGCGTTTGAATTATTCATTGCGCCCTGAGTCGTGCCTTGGGGCCCGAACACAGGAGCTACACCATACTCTGAGCACAATGCCTCCATGGGCCAAAAGGGCCCGAATCAAGAAGAGACGGCGCCCTATCTTGCTTTTCGACGTGAATACATGATAGCCGCCGTATACGGCCGCGGTAGCTACACAAGCGTGACAAAGGAATGAAGGACATGGCAGAGAAGTATGCACGTGGCGTGCTAGCGCAAATAAGTAGCGCCGGGCCAGGGGGATGAGATGCAGCAAGCTCGGGCCGCCTGTCTTGTGTGGGGAAAGTCGCGACCTCGTAGCTTCAATTCTTTTCACGCTACTGCGTCCTTGGTCGCGACTCTTTGGAGTTACCAAGCTTATCTTGCTGCAATCTGCCATCCACGGCGTAATTTCCTAGACGGCTACTTCCTGTTATCCTTGCAGCCTGTCCTCAAAAACCTGGTGATTGTATTTCACTAGTGGAAGAAAAATCGGGCACGTCATCTCGCACTCATTACCGTGCTGCATTGCTAGGCTGCTTGCTGCCAGCAATCGATCCCCAGCATGACGAGAGACCTGTCGCCATACAGCGCACGGCGACTGCTAACTCAGCAGTCGAAGGAGGGCAGGGCGACGCCCGCGCATACTGGAAACAGCAGAAATGAGAGTCCCAGCAGCTTCTCTCGAAACGGGTCGGATCACGCAAGGAGAGAGCCTTCAATGGTATCGGCCCGGCGTTCGAGGAGCAGGTCTCGAGCAGAGAGGCCAAGAGATACATCCAAGGACCACGCGCCCACGAGCCCAGCGATACAGTCAGGCGCTATTCGCAAACGGGGGCCCTCGCCTGAGCCATATAGAAAGCCGCGCGACTCGTCCAGAGAGAGGAGGCGCGATGGATCCAAGAATCGCAGGAGGAATAGGTCAAAGGACAGACGGCGAGACAGGTCACGGGACAGGAGACGTGATAGGTCTGGCGACCGGAAGAGGGACCGTTCAAAAGACAGGCGGCGTGATCGCTCCAAAGACAGACACAGCCGACGAGACCGGTCGCGCTCGAAAGACAATGATCACCGACGGAGGGACAAGTCCAAGGATCGAATACGTTCACGCTCGCCCATACCCTATCGCTCGCGCAAGCCGCGCAGCCGTTCGCCCTCTCGGTCGAGGTCGCCACCACCTAAACGTCACCGACGTACACGTTCCAAGTCTCGCTCACGTTCACCCCCTCGGCATAAGCGTGAGAAGAAGCCTCTGCCTTCACAGGAAGTTTCCTTCCGCGGTCTCGACGACTCTGCCCAGCCGCCGTCGAAATACGGAGGTGCCCCGGCAGACAAGGAAAAGCCCAACTTCAAGCCCACCGGTGCGCTGGCGAAAGCCGCCAACCGGGTAGAAGGCACCAAGATTTCCCTCAAATACCATGAGCCAGCCGAGGCACGAAAACCGCCTTCATCACAGCCATGGCGCATGTTTGTTTTCAAGGGGGATGATGTGGTAGACACGATTGAGCTCTGGCAAAAGAGCTGCTGGCTGCTGGGTCGGTCACACGAAGTCGTCGACTATGTTCTCGAGCACCCTAGTTCGAGTGGACAGCACGCCGTCATCCAGTTCCGGTATATCCAGAAGACGGTTGAAGACGAGTTTGGAGTAAAAAGCACGCGAGGAAAAGTCAAACCTTACATTATCGATTTGGAAAGCAGTAATGGAACGGAATTGAACGGTGAAGATATTGAAGCAAGCCGATACTTTGAGCTTCGGGACAAGGACATAATCAAGTTTGGCGGAAGTGAGAGGGAGTATGTCGTCATGCTGCCACCGGCCGACTCGAAATAAGTAGGTGGATGAAGTCGGGGTAGAATCAGTTTATATGACGAATTAGGGGTAAAGAGCCACTCTCCAAGTAAATAGTGCTAGTCCACCAGTGACAACAACCCAATTTGTATACCGAGAGCGATTGAAGACGTCAATCACCAAACCCCAATGTTCTTGAGTATAACGAAGATGTGCACTGTGCTATGCCCCCAATTCTTCCACATACTGCACGGTTTGATCCCACTCTTCTACCTTGGTATATGGACTCCTCATCCAAGCATTCAACTCGTGTAGAAAGAGCCTGCTATTTTCCCTTCCCAGGAACTCGGCTACCAAGTTCTCCGCATGTCCATGGCTGGCTTTCAGGTCTACCATTCTCAGAATAGACACAATGTAGGACAGTAGAAACTCGGCGTTGTTGCTTGTTGTTGCGCCAGAGGATGAAGAACCCGTAGAATCTGTGTACAAGAAGGCGAAGACGCGGAGTTCGCGTCGGATCCAGGTACGTGCTTTGGACTGCATATCGGGAGAGTGTGCAATCATTTCAGGCGTAATGTCGCGGTATCCGGAGAAGGGATTACTACCCACATGGAGGGAGTACAGTTTCCTGCGGTAAACTTCCCTACGCCTGCGTAGAGCTGGATCTTCAACAGGTGGAGAGTACGGACGGCGAGCGCCTCTCGGTCTTCTGGGTAGCCCATAAGGAGCGAAGAGAGAGCCCGGTCGGTCAGTGCGACTGTCGTTGGTGGAAGGATGACTACAAGGGACAGTATAGCTTTTGTAGTCGGATGGAGAACGCCAGTCGTATTGGACGGCAGTGACATTTGATTTACCTATGTTTCGGTATCAGAAACGGGAGCTATATCATGTGAGTCCGTCCTACGTACATAGTGGGCAAGTTGACCGCTGCTGCAACCATGACACTAGACATACAAAATCAAAAGTGTAATGGTTGCACGGCGCAGTAATGGCTCTCTCTGTGACGGTTGAAAGACATATTACGCATGTGTCTTCCCTGTCGTCGTGCGCAGACCCAACTGTACTTGCTGGCATGCGCTTGTGGTGTTGAAGAAGGAAAAAGAAAGGGCCCTGAATTCCGATGATGAGCTCATGGGTCGGAGGTGCGCTCGGGCCAGCCAAAAGTAGTCGCGACTTCCCTCTTGCACGCACTCTACGGCTTCATCATTCACTCTCCACACTCGCTGCACGTGTATAAAAGCGTGTAACTCACCGCAGACGGTTCTGCGCCTGTTGCTGTCTAGTTTTGCTCCTGCATGCTCTTCTCCGCCACCCGACGCATTGCCTCGACTTGTATCCGACGCTCATTCCCAGTCATGCTAGCAACAGCAACCCGGCCTGCCGTCGCAGGCCCAAATGGAAAAGCCACATACCATACCGTAACGGCGCTCAAGCGGTGGTCATGCGACGACAAGGAACTCCCTCCCGTATCGGAAATCAAGGCCATTCACGTGTACGACTTTGACAACACCCGTACGCTTGTCGCATCCGTGTCGCACGCCCAGTACTGACAACAGAACAGTATTTGCAAGCCCTCTCCCGAACAAGCAACTATGGAACAGCGCCACCATCGGCCAGCTTGGGTCGCCCGACATGTTCCTCAACGGAGGCTGGTGGCACGATTCGAACATCTTAGCAGCGACGGGCCAAGGCCTCGAAAAAGAAGAAGCGCGCGCATGGCAGGGTTGGTGGAACGAACAGATTGTCGAGCTCGTCGAATCATCAATGGCGCAAAAGGATGCGCTGAGCGTGCTCCTCACGGGTCGTGGCGAGTCCAATTTTGCCGATCTCGTCAAACGCATCATACGCAGCAGACGCCTGGAATTCGACATGGTCTGCCTGAAGCCTGCAATTGGGCCTGCAGGGCAGAAGTTCAAGAGTACAATGGAGTTTAAGCAAGAGTTGCTAAAGGACATTGTCTACACGTACAAGGACGCCGAGAAGCTGCACATTTACGAGGACCGAGTGAAGCACACCAAGGGCTTCCGTGACTTTTTCTTTCAGTTTAACGAGGGTCTGATTAGGGCACAAACTCAAGCGTCGCGTCGTCCCATTACCACAGAGGTTATACAGGTTCCGGAAAACGCCACTTCACTCGACCCTGTTGCGGAGATTGCGGAGATTCAGAAGATGATCAACACACACAACATCCAAGTCAAGTCGGGCAACGTTCCTCCAGGCACACCGCCGTATCAAATCAAGAAGACCGTATTCTACACGGGCTATATGATTCCTCCGGATATGACTGAGAAGTTGACTTCTCTAGTCTCCTTACCCCCCGGTGCGCCGAAAGACGATATCCGATATCTTGCAAACAGCATCCTGATTACGCCAAAACCCTGCCCGAAGAGCATACTGGACAAGGTGGGTGGCATCGGCGCCAAGGTCCGGTGGAGAGTGACTGCTGTTTCGTGCTTTGAGAACAAGCTGTGGGCGGCCAGAGTCGAGACTGTGCCCAAAGGCGCAAAGTTCTACTCTGAAAATCCCGTTCCAACAGTTGTCTTGGCAATTCGCAAGAATGGCCGGCCAGCAGATGCTGCACGCATCTCCAACTGGCATCCCGTGCCCCAAGAGCAAGCGTTTGAATTTGACACTGTCGTAGGTGAGAAGCAGATGTTGCGCATTGAAGAAGAGACGGCAAACGAGAGCGAGTATGAGAGCTATTTCCCGAACAAGTCCCATCGCAAGGAGGACCAGAACGGACGCAATGACAACTCACGGTCAAACCCCGGCCGCGGAGGCAGAGACCGAGACGAGAGGCCGGGAGGTTACCGTGGAGGGAACCGAGACCGCGGTCGTGGAAGCAACAGACACACATCCTATGGCCAAAGAGGCGGTGCTCGTAGTGGCCACCGCGGAGACCGTGGTGGCGGTCGAGGACGTGGCCGCGGCGGACAGTCGCAGTATAGAAGTTTGGATGATGTCGACAGTGGCAACCGTGGGCCTGACAATAATCCAGACGCTTTCTACTAACATGTGTCTGATAGTCAATGGGCTTTCTCGATGAGGGCCGCCTGTCTGATTTCAGTCGTAACACTCTCCACCAAACTGCATGGCTTGCAGTATAAAGGGTAGTATCAGTATGACGCTAAGCGGCTTGTGCTTCCAATCGGCTAAACCGTCGGCCCTAAGCTCGGTTGACGTACCGGGTCTGGCACAGCATACATACGCCCTTTTTGCCATGATGAGAGCTCTCCTGTTCCTGTATACATTACTCAAAAGTGCCAGTGCTTTTGTTGTCTTTATTCAATTTAGATACCCGCAATCTCATTCACATGCCGTATTCAGCACTGCTGGTCGATCCACGCCTTGCAAACAACATTCATTTCTCTCAGAAAAAAAAGAGCAACCCGCGATATCCAACAAGAAACAAGACCCATCTCCCATCCAGAGACGAAGGAAAAACCTTATTGAAATGTCGACTACAGTGCTTGTTCCAATTATGACGAATCCGAAAACAGCCGAGTCGAGCATAGGGCTGAAGAAACCAAATCGGCGATGACAATTTTTCTTGCTATGAACCCTTCCAAGCCCACCAACCCCCCCCCCCCCCCCCCCAACCTCTCGGATCCCATCCGAACAACGCCCATTACCTTCCAGCTCACCACCAGATGCACGAGCCACTCAACAACCGGGTACCAATACCGTTGGATACTTCCCCCTATCAGGTCTAGTCCCTGTCCCCCCCGGTATTTCCTCCCACTCGGCCGCCGCCGCCGTCACGCATGGAATGCGCCCACGTTTCCGTCGCACGTTGTGGTCCGACGCCCATGGTATGAGTAAGGGGTGAGGGTGAGGGGGGCCTGGTGGCTGGCGGTGTGTCCTTTTCTCTGGAATCGGCGATCGCGTGCTGTTCTGTGCCAGTCTTTGTGGTTCCAGGGTTCACGCCGAATTTACGCATACCCCTCTATCCTCTTTTGGTCTTATTCTTATCCCGAATCGCTTTCTTGGGGTTATGCGGGTGCATTAGTCAGGGCGGGGGTTAATGGGAGGGGGTGCGGTGTTGTCAGTGCAGGTTTTTAAATGCCGGATAGGTGGTGGGCTGGACCCTGAGGTTTTGTCGTTTCCTTTTTTTCCCTCGCGAGAGGACTGCCGAGTCGAGATGTCTTGCTGATGCTGTAAGAGATAAGGTTGTGGTGATATCAGGTATCACAAAGAGGCCCGGATATCTGAGGTGAGTAAGTGAGGTCGCTGAGATGGCTGGCGTAGAGATGTGCTGTTCATAAGCCTAGCCCTGAAAGTATGCATGTACGTAAACTTGTATCTAGACAACCGGTCAAGATAGCCGCGTGCAAGCAAGTTGAACCAGTCCCCTGTTAACAAATCCATACCAGATCTCCAACTCCAAACACAAACAACACTTTTCTTCCCCCCCCCCTTCCTTGCCGGAAGGGGAAGACAAACTTCTTCAATACAAATTCCAAAGCCAACTCATACTACATACCACATCTCTCTCGCACGTGAAGAGAGAGCAACCTTCTCCCAGGCATCTTCTGTCCTCCGTGGGGCCGAGAACGCTCCACCGCCCCAGCCCAGCTCAGCTCAGCTCAGCCTCACCCACTATGCTATCCTGTGTTCCCAAACAAACCACTACACCCATGCCCGGCACTCTTAACCAAGCAACCCTTCAACCACCACCTCCCACAAACCTACCCGGGTTATTAGACCCTGTCCCCCTCCACCTCCTCTCACCAACCTCACCACAACGGGGGTTATTAGACCCCTGTTCCCCCCTTCCCAAAAACCAGAAACGAGAGAAGAAAGAAAGAAAGAAAGAAGAAAAAATGTGCACAACCGTAACCCTCAAACACACAACCTGCACCCACACCTTAACCATCCACCGCACCTGCGCCCGCCACCCCTTGTGCGACCTCACGACGCAGGTGCATCGCGAGCGTGGGGGTGAGTGCTGGGCGTGTGATCCGGGGCAGGCGCCGCCCGAGGCGTTGTTTATGGAGAGGAAGAGGGAGCGTGGGAATGGTGGGGCTGGGGGGAGGGGGGTTGTTGGGTTTAGGGGGGAGGGGAGGGGGAGGACGGTTTGAGAGGAGGGGATGGGGATTGCGGGTGGGCATAGGGAGGAAGAGGGATGTATGAGTGATTGTTAGTATTTTTGCTTCGTTTTGGGGGGGTTAAATCTGATGGGAGTTTGGGTTGTAGTGTTTTTGTATAATCCAAATTTTTTTTCTCCCCATGCGATTTTTTTTATATATGTACGTACATAGCATGATCTGCAGGTTTTGTGTGTTCACCTTGTAAGCATAGAATGGATAACAGCAACACGAGGACTTTCAAGAACAAAGTTGATAACCCAAGTAACAGTATAATAGTTCTATTCCCAATACCTAATCCCATCCCATCCCATCCCTCATATACCCATTTCTTTCATTCTTCTCATTTTTCATAGTTTTCGTTTCCATAATATATGTTCATACACCAATACACAGACACACCAAATTCTATAAACATGCAAGAGTTCAACTCAAGCTCAAAAAAGGAATGTAAGAAGTGTAAATAGAAAAGGAAACCAAAAAAAAAACGCCGTGCCCAATGCCGCTGTGCATGACAATGCCAAACAAAGACGCTAAGTTTATGTAATAGCAAAGTGCGCGGATACAGAAAAAAAGGGAGGTTGCCTCTAAACAAACAAAAAAAAGCAACAGTACAGTAAGTAGCAGCAATCTGACCAGAAAAGGAAAATAACAACAAGCATTGGAAACAAGGTACGATGCGATGATGCAAGAGTGTCTAAAGAGGCAAAAGAAACGGATTGTACCACTTCTCACACACACTTTTGTGTCTCTCCACTCACATGACCCTAGTCGTCCCTATCACGCGACATGCCAGCCTGGCTTCCCTCAAAGTTCCTCACCTTTTGCGCATGATTAAAGCTAATCATACTACGCATCGGGTTCTTGCGTGCAGCACTAACCATGCTGGGGGAAGGAGGATGCCTGGATGCGCGCACGCTGCCGGTTCCGTACTGGACCTCGTCGAAGAGATGATCGTACTGTCCTTGGGTCAGGCTATCCTTGCGAGACTTGCCGGACGAGGATGAGGATGATGTCTTGACGGGGCGTACGGTAGAGACTTCGCTGGGTTCGGATGCGTGAGCAGCTTTGGACTTGGAGGACCGGGAGGAACGGTGGGGACGCAGAGATTCATCGTCTTCGGCCGAGTCAGGTGTCCTGTGAGAACGAGAGCGATGAGAGCGCCTGGACGATTTGCTGATGGTGGACTCGTCGTCATCAGCATGCTTTTTGCTGCGGTGGGTGGTCGAAGACTCAGCGTTATCGGTATGCTTCCTGCTGCGGCGGCTGACAGAGGTTTCGGCATCGTCATTCTCCTTGCTCTTGTGACGGTGGGATCGGTGTCTGCGGCGTGGACCATCGCCAATCTGCGAGATGCTGTCACTGGGCACCACAGTGTCGAGATCGTCTTCACTCATGTCGTCAAAATCAAAGTCATCAATAAAGTCCTCATCTTCTTCTTCTTCTTCTACCACCTCTTGGGTCTTGGCCTTGTCACGTTTGAAGAGATTGCTGACAATTGAGGCAGCTTTGGAAGGAACCTTGGGAGGAACCTTGGATTCAGCTGGTGGGGGAGAAGCCTCACGCTCCCTACGACTGCTACCATGCTTGCTATGCGAGGACTTTGCTTTTGATCTGCTCGTGTGATGCGAACGAACACTACCGGCAGCGCTCTGCATATCCTCATCGTCGGCGACAAAAGAAGAAATGAAAGAACTAGCTGCAGCACTTGGAGCTGCGCTGTATGCCTTGGAGACGACACTGTGAGACTTGTGTGGTCGTGGTGGCTTCAAAGACGAAGAAGATGTGGGCTCTGGCCTGGCTGCCGACACTGTGCTCCTTGCCTGCTCTCTTGCCTGCTCAAGCATCAACAAGTCGGGGCTAGTGCTGGCACGGTCAGATGGCCTAAGCCTCGAGGGAGCGGCTGAAGGTGCACGAGAGTAGGCGGGCGCATACTCAATCTCAAGCGGCTTTGCATACTCGAGGGCGCGAGCCTGGGCAAGGGCACTTGGGGCACCAAACTGGGAAGGCGAGTAGTAGTCGGCCGGGGCAGCCTCGATTTGGCGGGGGACTGATGACCTTGGAATCTGAGAGGCGCGTGAATAGGTTGACCGCGCGTCGTCGTTGTCATCGTTGTTGCGGTGTACTGATGGAGCAGGTTTTGGCGGAGCGGTCGTCTCAGGTGCGGGCTGTGCGGGCTGCGCTGGCTGAGCTGGCGGTTCGGGTTGTGGGGTTTGCTGGGGTGGTTCAGGCTGCGCCGGGGTCTGAGCGAAAAGAGTAGCCGCCGTCTTGACCGCGCTTTTGGCATCGAGGAAAGCGTTGAATTCGGCCTCTTTCTTTGCGCTGTCACGTTCGCTCCGGGCGAATGCATAGGCAACAGCAGCTCCTGCAGCGGCTCCAAGAAGTGCGCCAAAGAGTTGCTTGCCGGCACCTTCACCGGACTCTGATTTGGCGGCCTGCTGCTGAGGGGGGGAAGACATGACGTCGTCTGCAGAGAAGCTTCGGACTACAGTGGGTGGTTTTGCAACAGCTGGCTCGGCCTGTGGTGGTGCGGCAGTCGTCTGTGCGGTTCTCGAGGCAGACGTGTAGGTGTTGCTGGTAGAGGAGCTCTCGCGGTAGGAAGTGGAAGTGGAAGTGGTGGTGGTTGTGGTGACTGTTCTCGACCACGTGATGATTCTGCTGTGCTGGTAAACGGTGCCGTCTTCTGCAATGTCGGGCCCGTTGCGGTAGACGGCCTCGATGCTGTTTCCGTCAAAGTCAAGTACTGCAGCGTTGAAGTGGCCTGTTTCCGCGCATCGAGTGGCTGGGCTTCCGTTGGGGCGACCGCCAGCTTTCAATGCCGCGGTGTAGAAGTTGCGGACCGCGGTTGTGCTAGGAGCGGTGAAGGCAATGTGTGCGGCACCAGCCTTTACGCTACTCAGGAGTTAGTTGCGGTGTACATGGGCTGATGAATTGTGGTTCGTACCCAGGCGTCTCTTGGCAGAGGAAGAAGTCGGCATTGTGAATGCCTAGTCCGATTTGGTGGCCAGACTCTCCAATGTAGCGGTAGCCCAGGGGCTGGAGGGCGGAGAGAAAGAAGGATGTCGAGGTTGGAAGATGGGCGACTGTGAGGCCTATGTGGGCGACGGGCATTGCTGGGGGAAGGTTGTGTGGATGACAAGTATGTATGTACACAGCACAGTGGGACGTAGAGAGTAGTGAGGGAGAGGGAGGGGGGTGTTTAGAGTTTGGTAGTTTCAGTGGCAATGGTTTGGGTGATAGCAAGGCAAGTCGAGCATCTGTACCGGGTCGTGGTACGACGTGGAGGTTTATATCACAAGTGACGCGGTGCAGGAGCCGTGTGTGGATGCGTGGTGGAGGGAGTATAGCACAGCGTCCGGGTCCGGTTGGCTGGTCGTGCGGAAAAGGCAGTGAGTGGTACAGGGCACCCACAGGCTTGCAGGCGGGAATCAGGGAGGCCGCTGTCAACAAGTTGAGATGCTGCCACATGTCCTGCGTCTGCAGGCTAACAAATTTGTAAAGGTAAGCGATGCAGCAGTGGCCCGTATTGGCTGCTGACCGCCGGCCCGCAACCGCGAGTGGTTTAAGCTGGCCGCACGCTTCACTACGCCCATGACGCTGCGCTGCAAATGCCTCTCTGTCTCTCTAGCCGCTTGTCGCGTGCGGTCGACTATTTGCCGTCCAAGGTGGTCTGGACACAGCACCGCTCGCCGCAATGGGCGCTATTTGCTATGGTCTGACGTCGTGGGCGACGAAACGGGGCGGGCTCTGCGGTGTACATCCAAGGCCCAGAACGGCAGCCCTGGTGAGGCGGTCACGGGACGGTGGCTGGTGGCTGTCGCTGGCAGACATGGCGTCAAGCTGCCGTCGAGTGCGGTGGTTGTTTTTGGCCATGTTCACTGAGCAGAGCATCGTGGGAGATCGGCGATGCGGCTCTCCAGCCCTCTCCTCACCCAGCCCGTCACTCTCCCGCCGCATGCGCGCCGCCCAGCCATCCATGCCGCCCGCGCTAGCCCCCAAACAGGCTTAGCTCCCCATACTTGTCATCCACGCGTCAACGGCTCTCAGTGCAAACACGACGTGAAGGCGTCAACTTTTCTTTTCATTCGCCAGCAGCTGCATTGCTGATACTCCTGATCATCGTGCTCGCCATGCCCATCGCCATCTATCTATGGCACACACACACACACACACACACGTACACGTCCCGACAAAAGGAGCCGCCATTACCTACACCACCCAACAACTGCCCACCCACCTAAGTAGAGCCCAATGTCCAGCCACACATAAGCCCACTGCCAACACACCACTCGGCCGACTGCGCCACACTAGACACAAACAAACAAAAAAAAAGGTAAAACAAAAACTAAAGAAAAACACGAGGTGCGGGGCAGGTTGAGCTGCCCTGCCATCTTCCAAAGAAGACTGATGTTTGTGCGTTGAGCCAGAGTAGTTGTTTTGTTGTAAAAGAACCTCAGGCACCCGCCCAAAATCACATGCAGTAAGCGTCCTGGCTGTCGATGTTGTAATCTAAGCCCCGAACTGCTCCTGCCCCGTATCACTTTTCCTAGTCCTGCGGTAGTCCGGTCTCCAATCCGACTCGTCGGCTGTTTTTTTTGTTGTTATTGCTGTTGCTGCATATGGGCATGTTGGCGTGTTGGCCATGGATAGGTAGGCCCCTCCCTTTGGCTGGCCACTCATCTAGAAGATATTCCACACGTCCTCGGCCGCATGGCAGAACTTACTGCACGCAACGCTGGCACTGAGGTTGAACTGGCTAATCGCAATACTGTCGTCCTTGATGTCGTCGGCAAAGTCGTCGTTGCCCTTGGCCATGGCACCAACAAACACGGCAATGCTCTCGCCCTTGTTAAGGCTTCCAATGTAGTCGCTCACTCGCACAACCTCCGAGTCAAAGCTGAGCGTTACCTTTCGGCACTTTGGTGGTAAGTGATCGGTGATGGGGTTCTTGATCACCTCAATGAGCTTCTCTTGTGATGTGGTTGACCGGATCTGATGTCTGTGAAGCAGCTGCACCATGAGACCAGCAAATCGCTTAAACGTACGCGGAATGCGCACCGTAGGGCTGACCCGGATGAGTACGTTCTTAGATGTGTGGATGTAGATCTGAAGCCTGCCCGCCTTGTTGATTGGCGAGTCAAGTAGGGTGAGGAGACACTGCGTCGCCACGTTAGCTGATTAGCACCATTAGCCCCCTCTTGTACGCACTTGGTGTGTAATGTCTGGTCGAGCCTCGCTGATGTCGCGCCCCATTTTCCGCATTACGCCAATGTGGTCGTCACTGTTGAGCAGGTTGTATTTATCCTCGCGCGTACCGGGTCCCCGGCCATTTCCATGTGACGCCTTGTATGTCTCGAGTGTGGCGCTGCAGAGCACGACAATCAGCCGTTGTGTGTCCTTGTCGTTGGTGGGGATGGGAGCATGTTGCTCTGCCACCAGTCTTGGCAGCTCTGGGGGAGGCATCGACTGTGTTCCTGCGGGTAGTACGGCAACATTAGCCTTGTCCTTGGTCGATGAGTAGCAGGAGCAGCATGAGGAAGAGGGGTATAAGAGCAGTCAGGGAGCAAGCTGTTGACATACTTGCGCGCTTCTTTGCCCGATCGGGTGAGCCACGCGAGGAAGGTCTTTCGACTGGCGATTTGGGGCTTTCAATCTTCATGGGAGCCATGTTGAATTTATATGTTGAAACAAGCAAGTTCTGCTGCTGTGGGCGTATGTTACTGGTGGCGGCGGAGTAACTGTGGGAATGCGCCAACGCGGTCAGGTAGGAAAATGGGTCCTTTTGTTCGAGGTGTCTACAAGTCAGCAAATGCGAGAGCGATTACACAAACCAAGTTGTTTGTCTTATACACGTATGCCAAAGCAGGTGGGATGGAGATAGAGTTGATATAATTACGCGTTCTTTTTTGCAGACTGTTGGTGAGGAGAACCTTTCTCTCGCCTGGCCAATCACATCCGAGCCGAGCCGGCGCTTACGTGAGGACTTTTACTAAGCCCATACCGTGCTAGAAGCAGCAAAACTGCTCGCATCACCTGTATCTTCTGTAAAACCATACTATAGCACGATAGTGTTCGGCTGGATTTTACTGGACTTCGCTGAATTTCCCTGGGCTTGACTGTGCTCGACCGGACTTTGGATACACCAAAGTACACTGTGTTGTAGCTCATTTCATCTACCCACAATTCTCCGAGGCAACCTACTACAATAATGCCCGACTCGGAGTTTGGTTTCCCATTTATCCTACCAATTGCACGCAGCGCCGGCGACCTTTTCCCTAGGCACGCTGTCATTCATTCCTGCCCCGGGAACGTTCGGGTCGAAGGCGGCGGTTAAAGCAGGTCGGGTTTAGAGCATACTATCGGTAGTAACCGACGTGGTGCGGGAAACTCGGACTTGATGGGATCCACAGGCGTGGGCCTTGGATGCAGAAGCCCGGCTGGGGGCCGGCTCGCAGTACTTAATCATGCTTGGGGTGGGCATTGCAGGCTCCTGCAACGAGAGCGTCTCACCATGGTCTCTTGGCCGGCCTTGAATTTGAAACATCCGCCATATCGCACAACCGCCTCACGTTGGACATGCCACCATACGCAACGCGTATGGCTTCTGAGGTAAACATTATGCGAGCGGCCAAGATTTCCAAGAGGTCAGCTCATGGGCGAAACGACGTGGGTTTGGCTGACGCGCCGTTGCCTTGTGCCTGTCAGTGGAGATACATGAACGCTAGCTGTCGCACTCTCGCGATACTATCTCGCAGCTGCCCAACAAACATCACGTTCACTTGCTTTTGATTCTTCACCACATCGCCGGCGATATCTTTTTATTCTATTCTCTTCACTGGCAGCCGGCTGTCCATCTTCCCCCATTGTAATCACGCGCCTTGCCCTTGTCCCTGCAAACCCCCGCCTCGGCCCAAGCCAAATCTGTCCGACACCAACAAAAAGTCCCCGACAGATACTCCTCTCAAAATGAGTTTTTCTTGGCTCGCACCAATCCTCACACCTACTGCTCTGCGCTCAGTAGAAGCAGACGGCCGACCAGTCATTACACTGTTCCTGGTCATCTTCGGCCTCTCGGTTCTCGGCACGGTCATCTGGTATGTCCACTTTGTGACATCCAAAATGTACCCGAAGAAGAAGGAAGCGAAGAAGGGAAAGATGCTCGGCTTTATCAAGCGGTAGAGCGGGCAAAGCAATGAGGAAAAAGAAGAAGAAGAAGGGTCCGGTCCAAGCATCACAAGCATCACAAGCATCGCTCTGATCGACCCTCCCCACACGTACATTTGTCATCCTCGTGGCTGCAGGATCCTACAGCTACTACGGCGATTTTCATTTTCAAATACCCCCCTCTTGGAGTGTCAACACGCACATATCTCTCCGTCGAGTCTTTTCATTTTCAACAGACATATCCTCCATCATCTCCGACCACTTCCCTCCGGCGCGACAAATTCTCTTCCGACTGGCATATAAAAACTGCGTGCATGTGTCAACCCGACTTGGATGCAGACAGTCAAGCAGGCATCAAGACTCCTTTGTGCCTCATTTGCAAAATGTCTTGTGATACTTTCAACATAATATATATATATTTTTTTGTTCATGTTCTCAGTATACTTTGGTTCCAATTGCACCATGTGAAGATGAATTCCATTGGTGACTATGCTTACCTCTAAACATGTCATCATGCCTTTGGGTATCACCTCTACCCCCCCCACCCTTCTACAGTGCCAAAATCTCCACCATCACCGGCGCTTCGCGAGGACATCGGCGCAGACTTGGCGTTAGAGTTAGCGCAGTCATGGGAGCAAAAGCAAAGGCCAATTGCTCGTTTATATCCAGTCAAACCATATTCAACTGCTGACATTCCTGACAGGTTACACTTGTATACATATTGTGGCTGGAAGCGAGTCACTAGAAAAGTTTGCACATGTAAGATTTGGCTTTGGTGGGGACAAACGGTGGCGTATCAACGATTTGTCCAAGCCCCAATCTCAAGCAACATAGGATAACACCCGTGAAGGCTTGTAGCTGCAGAAGGGGGGGAGAGAAATAAGGGTTAGAGATATCCTTCTGCGGTAGTAACGCTGGCGCAGTATTCAACAAATTTCTGTAAGTCAGCACAGCACAGCACAATTTACCTACGCCCGCCTCAATCTTCACCACCCACCCTATCCACGCAAGATCATCTCCTCCTTACAGGAGCCACCGTAAGTGCCGACACCGGTGACAGAACAAGGTAAACACGATCGTCCCATTAGCGCACGACCGCGTTTCGCCAACCTGTTCGCTTTGCACGCCAAAAAAGCCACGCAACTTTCGAAGGAGTATACGCGCACTTTTTTCTTTTCTAGCGCGGCATCATGTGAGGCTGGTGCAACGAAAGCATGCCGTTAATGCCGTTTTTTTTTCGCCGCCCCCCTCCCTCGTCCCTGGCTTGGGGCGAAAGACGTAAGCATCAGCAAATAGTAGATACGGGGGTCGAAAGAGAAAAAACACGATGTTGCAGAGACTGTGGCAGGGCGGCTGTGGCGGAGGAGGAAGGGGGGGGGGCGCAAAAAGTGGAGTTTCGGGAGCGACGATTTCCGCAAGCGGGCGGTTTCTTCATGCTGTAGGATGGAGAACTGTCATTGTTTTGAGCTGGCGGCGTTGTTCTTTCAATGCTCTACGGGTGCTAGAGTGTGGTGGTTGGTAGGAGTTTGTGTTTGGGGGTGTTCCAAGACTGGAAATGTTTGGGTGGAGAGAGGATACGCTGCTGGTCGGATATAGTTGCCCGTGATTTGTGAAGGGAAGATAGTGCCGTAGTACGGCCGGCGAAACATGCAAAACATAGCGGACCATGGTGCAGGAGTCGGGTTTGGTGGTGGTGGTGATGCCGCTGTGCTGGGTGTGGGCCGTTGCGACGTGGGTGTATGTAATCGTATACGTACGTCTGCTCGAACCATCCATGCTGGCCACCCGTACCTGCGCATGTATCGTCGACCATGTGTAAAGTACGGACCGAGGCTAGAGAGGGAGTCGAGACGACTAGTCCCCGCTGTAAGATGCAGATGGTGTTAGTAGGTGGCCTGGGGCAGCGCCGGCCGCGATACGACGCTTCAGCCAAGGCATCCATCTCTTAACATGGGCCGCCACTTGCAGCCAAGTCGGACCATTCTCGTAGCCCACGAGGAAGCTTGTGTTGGCGTATACGTACTGCACAATACATGGACAAGATGTTCGGGCCAGAAGCGTCGGAACAGGCCAGCAGCGCTGGAGTCAAAGGGCTGGTGGTTATGCGTCGGCAGTTGAGGCTCGCCCGCTTGGCCGATCAGGGGCGCCACATCGAACCGCCGGGCTCTAACGCTGTGTGTTTTAGCTTTGGCCCCAAAACGCCTCTCAAACGTCTCCCCTCAGCCTTTTCGCATGCCAAAGACGAAGACTCATGGCCGCCCGGGTTTCAGACTGCCCGCTTGGCCTCTCTTGCCCTCGAATCTGTCCATAGTCGGCCTCCAATTGGCTAGCCTGCCGTTCGCGACGCCTGCTCTATAGCAGCACCGTGCTACTACGTCGCAACAGAAGCCATCCAAAGTGGTTCGACTTCTGCTACCGTTTCGCCCTGTTGGTCCCAAAGGGCCCTGGGAATCCCCATTCATTCCCAGCGTCTGACTAACTGAGACCCCATTACCCACTTGCTGCTGGCGCTGTCGACATGACCTGACCGACCCCATCCCCGTCGTTGCCGCTTTGTCCCTCTTTGTGCTCGTCGCCGCCATCACTGCTGGCTTATAGACTTTTGTTTCCCCGTCTCGCCCCTAGACTCGCCCGCCTTCATGCCGGTTCTTCCTTAGCCGCGTCATCCAACGCCTTTCTGCGAGCTCTCTTCTCTTCTTTTCGTGCGGGCACTTTTTAGTACGTCGGCGTGTTGTCGTTGCTGCTGTTGCCCATTCTGCTAGACCTCTCGAGACTAATGATATGCGCATCCAGATTACTTAGACGCTCTTTGAATCTACAAATTCTCCACTCGGCCACATTCAGCAGGTCTGAAGCCTATCGGCATCCTCCGACAGGCGCTCTACGGTTACTGCACTCTCGCTCCACTTAGTAGTCATGTCCTTCACTACCAGTCTAACGGGCCGCGAGCGGTCAAGATGGCCGCCGCTTACCCGCATGCTCATGTCTGGCGAGATGTCAGAGGAAAAGGGGCGAGAGTTGACGCGGAAAGAAAAGTTTGACGTCTGGATGGTCAACGAGGGTTACCGAAGATTGTGAGCGCGACTCTGCAACCCGATTGGACAACTTGGCTAATAACGGTCAGCTTCGTCTTTACTTTTGCCATTCTCCACGTCATGGTCTTTGTCTTTGGTATGATGAACTACGGTCTAAAGGTAGGCATTTCCCATTATGTGCTTCTGCACACCGCGCTCACATAACACTCTAGGACAACATCATCATAGTAAGACAAACCTTTGGTCTGACATACCCCATTGCTCGTTCAGCAGCTCTGGTCCTCCATGTCGACGTCGCCTTCATCCTGTTCCCAGTATGCAGGAACCTAATTTCCATGGCTCGTCGCACGCCTCTAAACGACGTAATCCCCTTTGACAAGAACATCACCTTCCACAAGCTTGTCGCTTGGTCCATTGTCTTCTTCTCCTGGGTCCACACCATTGCTCACTGGAACAATCTTGCCCGCTTCTCGGCCGTCAACAATCTCGGGTTCATGGGTTTCATCCTCGCCAACCTTGCTACTGGTCCCGGTTGGAGTGGTTATGTCATGTTGATCTGTTTGATGGCGATTGCGGTCACGGCAGCGGAAAAGGCTCGTCGCGCAAACTTTGAGCGTTTCTGGTACATGCACCACCTCTTCATCGTCTTCTTCATCTTCTGGTCTATCCACGGAGCCTTTTGCATGATTAAGCCCGACTTTGCGCCTTTCTGCGACGGTATCGGTGTCTTCTGGGAGTACTGGATGTACGGTGGATTCGCGTACCTCGCTGAGCGTATCGCGCGTGAGGTCAGGGGACGGCACAAGACGTACATTTCAAAGGTCATCCAGCACCCCAGCAACGTTTGCGAGGTCCAGATCAAGAAGGAGCACACCACGACCCGTGCTGGACAGTACATCTTCTTGTGCTGCCCTGAAATCTCCATCTGGCAATATCACCCCTTCACGCTTACTAGCGCACCCGAGGAAGACTACATCTCCGTTCACATCCGTATGGTCGGTAACTTTACCAAAGCATTCGGTCAAGCCCTGGGCTGCAGCACAGAGAAGAAGCCCGCCGGTGAAAAGGGTGATAAGGGCGTCTCAAGCGAGGAGATTGCTCTGCGCCAGATTCTCCCCCGTGTCTACATTGACGGACCTTTTGGTTCCGCTTCCGAAGATGTGTTCAAGTTCGAAGTCGCCGTCCTCTGCGGTGCCGGTATCGGTGTCACGCCCTTCGCATCCATCCTCAAGAGTATCTGGTACCGCATGAACTACCCCCAGGGCTCGCGCACACGCCTCCGAAAGGTCTACTTCTTCTGGATTTGCAGAGATTTCGGTTCGTTCGAGTGGTTCCGATCATTGCTGCTTGCTATCGAGGCTCAAGATGTTGATGACCACATTGAGATTCACACTGTAAGCTCTTGCTCCCTTTCATTACGCCTATACATTGTTCAATATGCTAATGGCAATATAGTACCTCACCGCAAAGATCAAAGCAGACGACGCAACAAACATCATGATCAACGACGCAAACGCCGAACAAGACGCCATCACCGGTCTCCGCGCCCCTACAAACTTTGGTCGTCCAAACTGGGACATGATCTTCAAGTCCATTCGCAAAATCCATTCCCCTGCCGAGGCCGGTGTCTTCTTCTGCGGTCCCAAGGGTCTCGGTTCCACCCTCCACGTCAAGTGCAACATGTACTCCGAGCCCGGCTTCAGTTTCGTATGGGGTAAAGAGAACTTCTAGTCTCGTGTACCGCGGACTCGCATCCAAGGAAGACGAATGAGGATGGAAGGGAATTGTTTGTTGGAGGAGGAAGAAAAAGAGTAAAGTGGATTCGAGATACCATAACCCATTTTTTCATTTCCTTTTTTTTACACGCTACTTTACAAACCATTTTGGGAAGCGAATTTCTTGCAACCTTTAACTTATTATCCGTTGTACATATAGTAATTCGCTCATCTGGCTATCACTACCAACTCCCTTTATTCCTGTTGTCGTCCGCTTGTTTTTTTTGTTATCTCCCAGTTTGTTTTTTTACATCATGTTCTCAGACTTAATTCACTCCCAGCTGCAAGTCGGCTGCGACAAATGTTCTTAATGACCCATCCTAGTAAACACAAAAAAAAAATGAAAATTGACATGTACAGATTCATACGTGCATCCATATGCATTAGTATAGTATACACTAATAATGCATCTATCTACATAGATCCTTCAAGTTAAAAAAAGGGGGGGGGAGGGACCAATAAAATAGCTATAGCGAGATCGATATTAACAGCGTCTACTATAGCTATTAGATCTGTATCAAAACCGCCTCTTTCATTCTACGCACCCAATCCCAGCAGCCACCACTGCAACAGGAAAAAAAATACAACCCCCTAGACAAACCCAGTGTCCCTTATACCAAGCAGCCTGGGGCACATAGGCAGAAAAAAAAATCACGCCACACAAGGCCTTCCCTCATGCGGCGCTCAGCATGCCAAGCCACCCCTCGAAACAGCGTACGCCGCAACATTTTTTCCCCTTTTCCCTTTCCCTTGTCTACTTTACTCCCGAGGGGGGGGGGCACTAAGATGGCGGGTGTTCCCGGGCGAGACTCATGGTACCTTAACATACGGCGTCTCCCCTACCGAATATCCTTTCAAATCAGTGTTTCCAAGTTCAACGCTACTGGAGTCCCTTCTTCTTTGTTACTGCAGACAAGGGGGAAGGGGGTGTGGGATAAGTGGGGACTAAACGCGGACGGTGTGACGCAAAGGAACGATGGTCAAGCTTTTTGTGTCTCGGGAGCCAAGAGGCTTGGGAGCAAAGTTCATGGGGACATTTATTTTGCATTGAGTTGTTTGGGCAGGGGGGGATTTCTCGATTCAATGTCATATCGAGGCTTCTTGAACCAGGTTAGGGGGGGGGGTGGCTTATTGTGGGTTTAGTAAGTATTACTCATGTGGAAAAAAAAAGAGGGGGGGGGGGGAGGGGGAAGTGGCTTCGTGAGAATTAATGCATTCTGAAGGGTCTGGAACTTTGCAAGGACTAGAGTGGGGTTTTCCAGCCCGAAGTCTGCCAGTTGGTGATGTCTATGAGGCCGGTGAGTTCTTTGACTCCGGGCCGGATTTTTTGGCCGATGGTTACGTCGTGAGCTCCTATCACCCAGACGTTGTCTTTTCGTGCGAATTCCCTTGTGCAGAGCATGGTTTTGACTGCCTGTTCGGGATCCACATGCATACATCCTTTTGAATAAGGCGGACGAGCAGTGCGGTTTGGATCTTGCAGGACGTTGATGTGGTGGAAGCAGTCGCCACCTAAGAGTACGAACGAGCTTTCCTTGTCATCAGAGCCAGAAGTCGTCCTCACTAGCATCATCTGATGCCCTGCTGAATGTCCCGGCGCATCGACAATGTACGCTGCTCCATCGCCAAAAACGTCGTATGCCCGCTCAAAAGCACCAATGCGGATCCATTCTGGCTTCTTCAAGTCAACAGCAGCATACTTTCCTTCCTTCAAACCTTCCATAACCTGCCCTGCTCTCTTGTCTCCAGTATCTCGGAGTAAGTCGTCAGGTATATAGCACTCTACAACCTTTCTACTCCCATCCACAGGTAACGTCTCACTTAGCGTTGGTGCCCTCTCTTCAACCGGATAGCCTGGACGTGCATATGTACAACACGTAGGTCCAACCCACAACTCTGCGCCTTCGAATCCGCCTTTTGCCCCATCACCCATATGATCAAAATGCATGTGCGAGAAGATGACAGCTTTGATCTTCTCCGGCTGCTGCTCGGGCGATCCATGTTCTCTGAGAATATCCTCAGGAGACTTAGGCTCGCACTTAAAGACCGGAAGTACAGTTTCCTGGATGAGTGGGGGTAGATTTTCGAGGTCTGACCGTATGCCGAGGTCAAACATGTACTTTGTTCCCGATGCTGTGTGCTCAATTAGGAACACATAGTCCGGGGCGTAATATGTTTTTCTCTCCTTTTTTGACGCTTGTAGTTCCGAGGTGTCATTGGGCTTGTCCGAGTCCGGAAGCAGGACTAGGTCGTAGGGGATGTAGAGGCCGCCGGCTTGGATGAGGTGGACTTTGCATGTTGCGTCCGAGTGGGGTATGGGATGCCATGTGATCTCTGGGTATGTCTCTATCATTGTGATATTTTGGAAGTGCAAAGAGTCTGGAAGTTGATGTTCGATATGCGGTGTGGTCTTAGTCTTTGATAACATGAGTGCAGTAGGCTAGATCAGTAAGCCCATGTACTACTGCGGGTAGGTTTATGACGTCACATACATTTTATTGCAACTTTATTAAAGATAGCGCGGGCTTACTTTAGAACCGCGTCGTGATCCTTGACCCCGCAGTTGGCAAATTACCCAACATAGTCCCTGGATATGCAATGCACTTTCTGCTACCCATGCGGGTACTTGTTGTCGCTCATGCACGTTCGTACCACACTTTTTTTTTCATTCCAAAAGCAGCAACTTACCTACTCGGTTTGCCTAGTAGTCATTCAATACAGGCCCGATGACTTTCCGCATGTCTCATTTTAATACATCAGAAGGAGATTGGGTGAATGGGAGGACTAATCTGAGGCACTAGCAACGTGCAGCCATGAGCATTTCCCTTTTTCTCACTGTATGTTGATCTGCTGCATGAAATCAGAGCAGCAAGACCTCCGAGAGCAAAATGATTTGTGGGGCCAACATGTGAATTCTAGGCTTCGTGATATTTGTTCTATGGAGCTAGGATTATTGATTGTATGTGTGCAGTTACCTAGTGACACGACATAGCCATATGTAAACAACCCCGATGACCCGCCAGTACACCTTACTCTGGTTACCTGGTTAGACTAAACTGTCCTTGGTATGGTCACCGTCTACATTTGATGCATCATTTCTTCTTCCCCTTGCATGGCATAAAGCGCTCAAGATTCTCTTCCAGATAACCGTTTTCGGCTAGCATCTCCAGCCATTTCTTGATGACCGGACCAGAGTCATAGCGCCGTTGTTTAGCCTTTTCGTTTTCTTCTGCCTCATTCTGTATCTCCATCATGATTTGTGTATCATCATCGTCGGCTTGAATAGCCAGCTGCTGACGTCGCGCAAGAACTTGCTGTGTGTCTTCATTGTCAATGAATTCCTTGAGTGCCTCTGGCACAGGATTGGCAGCAAGATACGGCTCAAGGCCAAGCATGCAAGGGCTGGGTGGTTGCTTATCTGCACTGACGAGGTGCCTCCAGTCTTTAGATGTTGATTGGGAGAGGTGGTCGAGGCGTGCTTCGACATGTGCCAAAGTGTTGATCGTAAGACTGGCACGCTTGCGTAAGGGAATTAGAGGGGACTGCGTTAGCGCTGTAACACCATAATCGTCGTCACCTGCTGCCATGAGGGTCGCGATTGTGTCAGAAACGGACTCTAGCCACGTCTCCCCTTGTTCTGGCTTGAAGGAACCCACACACGTCGGGCACTTGTCGAAGCCATCTAGCTTCCAGACTTCATTACCAACAGGAACAAAAGCAATGTAGTGGTGTGCATTATCCTCGACCCTCTCCTCACTATCGTCTGCAGCTACCGAGTCGGCAGAAGCTCGCCGTGACTTTGTCCCTCTCTTTCTTGGCTTACTCTTTTCAGCCAGTTGTGTTTTGAGACGCCTGGCACGCTTGACTTTGTGGCTGAGATGCTTATCGCCTTCTAGGATATCCATCTTCTTGGCAAAAGAATTGTGGATTCTCTTGACGAAATCGAAACTTGCAAATGCTTCGCCGCGCTGATACGGCGTAAAATCTTTGGTGAAGTCCTTGAATTGCTGTAGATGCTCACCAATAGAAACATCTGTAGTCTGGTTCATGAGAATATTTATCATGGCCAGCGTTGCACAACTGTCCTGGGCTGGCAATTGGTTGGCAAACCACACTCTATCCGAGCACTCGTTCTGTTGATTCTCGTCACCAAACTGGCGGTAGTGAAATAGCAAAATGAAACCATAGATTGGCTGGGGAATATTTTCGCGGATGAATTGCTGGTCCATGCTGAAGACTTCGCGAACGGTCACGCCTTCGACGCCCATTTCGCGGAGGATGACGGAGAAACACGCGGGCTCGCTTTCGATTTCACAGAAGCCTTGCCAGGTCTCTTTGTCAAAGGCAGTGGCGGGCATGTCTGGAGGGCTCGGAAAGACCGGCTTAATTGCTAGGCCATCGTTGGGTGCTGAGGGTGATGGTGAGACTTTGGATCTCTTGCTGTCGGGCTCGGAATTTGACGGCCCAGAGGGACTTCGCTTCCTGGCATTGGGTGAAGCTGCTTTGGAAGGCTTCACCAGAGCTCCAGAGTCTTCAGAAATTTTAGGCGTTGATGCGTCACTCTCCTCTTGCATGATTTTAGAATCAGTAACGTCTACTGGGTTTGCTGAATCTATGCCGGGCATCGCTTGCTCCTGAGTATGATCTTGGGTTGTTGCCAAGACATCATAGCCATTCGTTGGCTGATGGCAATACAACTGCGCCATGGCGAGCGATTCGAGTGAAAAAGCTTGTGAGTGAGAGGAAAATGTATCGTATCTTGAGTCAAAGTAGAAGAGGCTCACGTGTACGTGTGGAGATTGGAAGGGTGGAGAGAAGGAAAGTAGACGAGCATGTCGACAGGGTCCGCGGCTTACACAAAACCCAACTCGGCAACTTGCAGCGTATTACGACAATAAGAAGCGATGAATGTACCGCTAGATGATGAATGTGGAGTAGCGCAGCAAGAGCAGATAGGCAATGGTGATGCTAGGTAGATGGCACGTGACCGACAGCTCGGGGTTGCGCAGCTCTGATTGGCTGGCCAGGACAGCGCAGTTCGCATCATCCTTGTCGCGCCTGTCGCGTAGATGTCAGTAAATGTTTTGTTTGCCAGTCTCACGTCGCCCAGGGAGAGGAACCGTCGACAAGCACCCCAACTCCGCAAAGAACACCGGCTGATTCCATCTCCGCCGTCGCATTTTCCGGCCCATGAACACGACATTGGTCAAGACTCTACTCCTGGTGCGATGAACGGCACACCAGCCCGGCGAGGCGTAGGTGGCTTCCCACAGACACCACACAACAACGCCAACGCCAACAGGTCTCCCGGCCTGCAAAGCCCAGAAGCATCTTCCCCGCGGCCAAACATTCGATCGCCGCTTCCCGATCTCCCAAAAGCCCCTCCGCAGCCGACCTCAGGGCCCCTCATACCCTCGGACATTCTCGATCCCGCCCAGCAGCGCTTTTATGTCTTCGCAGTCTATATTGCCCTATGGGCATACCGGACATATGACTTCTATACCTTAGCGCTCGAGGACGACGAGTCGCTGTGGCTGTGTCTGAAATGGTGCTTCTTTGACGTGCTGTTCATGTTCGGCGTACCGCTGCTCGAGATTCCCTGGCTGGAATGGGGCAATGGCGCTGCTTTTCTCTTATTCGTAATGCATGCCGGAATCGACGTCATGCTCATGTTCAGAATTGGTATACCCGTACAAGCTTGGTTTATGGGATTGATTGGTTTCCTGTGGGATAGCGAACTGGCCATCAGCGAACGGAGCGTCAAGCCTGGCGCAATCATACATAATGCATCCCTAATTCTCGGAAAGCAGATTGTCAACATCTTGCCCGAGGGATCTGCCATCCTGAACCCGGAAAGGCAGTCTTTCTGTCTCAGCTCAACCATCTCTCAACTCGACATTCCCATCAGGATCAACCAGACCGAGCCTCACGAGATGGAACTCTTGCGCATTGACATCGACACCAACATGAACGAGACCATCACAGTCAAAAAGAGCGAGCTGAAGGGAATGATGAAGAAGGCAAGAAAGGCGGTCAAGAACGCCAACCCCGACGACCCGCTCACGTTGACCTACACCATCAAGAAGCCAGGTGTATATCTTCTGAAGAAGGTTACAGATCAGTCGAAGCTCCAGGTGCGACCGCGCTCAACCAACGCTGTAGTAACGACCTGCCCGCAAGCTCGAGTCAAACCGACTGGTAACAACAGATGCCGAAGTGATCTATCCAACGTTTCGCTGGAAGTCGAGGGCACTCCGCCGCTTAGCGTCAAGTACCGCCTGACCGTAAATGGAAAGCCTCGGGGTGGATCCCAGTTTCAAAATTTGCAGCCAGAGGATGTCATTTCGCCTCTGTCCAGGCACACATCACAAGCATTGGTAAAGAACGGACGCGAAGACATTTCCTGGGCTCGCTCGCAGAAGGTTCTGGTGCCCTTGAACGAAACCCTCACGAACAGCGGTTCGTGGGAGTATGAAATTGAAGAGGTACAGGATGGATTGGGCAACTTTGTCAGCTACGTGAACGTCGACGACGAGGATAGACCGAAACCCAAAGTTGCAGGCATCCGTCAAATGTTTGAGGTTCACGAGCGACCTACGGCTTTTCTCAAGGGATGTAGTCCACAAAATCCTCTCCGCGTGCCCAAAGGCAACGCCGCCCGCCTGCCTGTCCATTACGCTTCTACTGGAAAGAACCCCATTGACACTGTGCACACGGTCGAGTATCTCTTCACGCCTCAGGAGAACATCATCGCAGATGGCTATCATAGCCCAGATGCTGTTCTGCAAAAGCAAGTCATGCGAAAGGGAGAGCAACCCACCATCTCAGCAGCAGGTCTATACACAATCAAGTCTGTAGCATCCGAGTTCTGCGATGGTGAAGTCTTTGAGCCTACCTCGTGTCTGCTCCAAAACCCACCTGAGCCGGACATGACATTGGACAGTGAAGACATTATCGACAAGTGCGCTGGTAACCCAATTGGTCTTCGTGTTGGTCTCGATTTCGTGGGAAGCCCACCTTTCACACTCACCTACTACGAAAAGAAGGATAATGGAAGAGAGATCAGAAAGACACCTCTGCAGATTGCCAGTCTTCGCAGCACAATCGATCTCACCCCACAAGATGCTGGTCACTACGAATACATTTTTAAGACGATTAGCGACTCTGTGTACCCGGAGAGGCCCCTCAACAACATTAGACTTCAGCAAGACGTGAAGCCATCTGCACAAGCACACTTTATTGAGAGTAGAAGGCCCAAGCAGGCTTGTATCGATGATATCGCGGAGTTCGATGTTGGCTTCGTTGGAGAGGCACCCTGGAAACTGGAATACGAGATTGTCCATAACGGCAAGCGCACAAGGCGCTCTATCGAAACCGAAAACGCACACTACACTATTCGAACCGACAAGCTTAGCAGTGGTGGAGAGTATGTTGTGGCATTGACCAGCGTTACCGATAAAGCCAAGTGCAAAGAAGTTCTTAAGGAAGAAGCTAGGGTTAATGTACGACACGAACGCCCCAAGGCTTACTTCGGCCACATTGAGGGCAAGCAGTCGGTACTGGCACTGGAAAGCCGACAGGTTGGACTACCGCTTCGCTTTACCGGAAACGGTCCTTGGTCGCTCAAGTACGAGAACTTGAAGACCAAAGAAGTCAAACGAGAGTCTTTCCAGAACCCCAACTCGTGGCTTGATGTCAAGACAGACGGTACATATCAACTTATTTCAGTCCGGGACTCTATCTGTCCAGGTCTGATCGATGAGACGGCGGATCAATTTCACGTTTCTTGGGTGGCTCGACCCTCGCTCAGCGTTCCCGAAAAGAGCGCTGTTCTTGATGGAAGCAAGTACATCAAAGAGCCTGTTTGTGAAGGCGATGAGGATGCATTTGATGTCTCCCTGACTGGTGAGTGCTCTGTCCTACCATTGACTTTCATCATACTGACTATATAACAGGTAATCCTCCTTTTGACATTTCTTACCGACAGGAGTACAAGGACAAGAAGGGCAAGACAGCCTCAGTTAGTGAAAAGGATCTTCACACTGCAGGTGGCTTCGCTTCTATACGATCGGAAACCTCCAAGGCTGGTACTTACGAGTACACTTTCTTGAAACTTGCCGACTCTCGCTATGACCATTCGAAGAAGCATTTCTCGCCCGTCACTATCCAGCAAACTGTCCACTCACGACCGAGTGCGCGCTTTGATAAGCCTGGAAAGACGTACAGTTACTGCTCTCGGGAGTCAGAGGGAGAAGAGGTCATTCCCATCACTTTGGAGGGCATTGCACCTTTCTACCTCGAGGTTGAAATCAAGCATCAAGGTACACCCAAACCGGAGATCAGCATTCACAAGAACATTCCTACGAACAAGTACGATCTCAAGATTGAGCACCGCAAGATGCACCTAGGCCACTCATCCATCTCCATTCGCAAGGTTCGCGACTCGCGCGGATGTACGCTCAAGCCCCCACCAGGCGGTCCTCGTGTCCAGATCAGCGTGCACGATGCTCCAACTGCCACACCTCTGGAAGACCGCCAGGACTTCTGTGTCGGCGAGCGCCTCTCTTTCGCGCTTGGCGGCCAATCCCCCTTTACAGTCTTCTACACGTTCGAGAAGCAAGAGCGCAAGGCGTCCAACCCAGGCACCACCTTCCGCCGTCTGGCCGAACTCCCCGGCACCTTCACCATCACTGGTCTCCGCGACTCGGCGTCAGAATGCATGGCCAGTCTGGACCTCACCAAGACGATCCACCCCATCCCCTCTGTGCGCCTCTCGGGCGGCCAAGTCACCGAAGTCGACATCCACGAGGGCGGCGGCACCGATCTTGAATTTCAGTTCTGGGGCACCCCACCCTTTGAATTTACATATACCCGTAGCACCAATGCCAACAAGGGACGAAAGAGCAAGGTGTTGGAGATTCGGACGGAAGTTAGCCACGAAATGACAATGAGTATCCCTGTTCAGGAAGAGGGTACGTATGAGGTGGTTTCGATCAAGGATCGCTGGTGTAGTTTTGCAAGGCCGGGAGAGGGCGTGGATGGGAAGAGTGGGGGACAGAAGATGTTGACGTATTGAAGAAGTCCAAGTGAAAAGGCATGAATGGGTTGGTTGGGGGGAGAGATGGGAATGGGAATGAATTTTTTTTTTTGCATTTACGGGCGTTGGAAAGCTTTTTAGCCTCTTTTCGTGTAGAAGCGTCTTGTCTCTTTTTTTTCATATGTCTGACTGATTGATTAACTGAGAGTACTTGTGAGTGAAAGACGTATTGCTGATGTTGGAAGAACCACGTGGTTTTTGGCCTAGACCAAAAAAGGGGTAACTAGCTCGTTAATACCAAGAATCAGTGTTGTTTTGTTTTTTTTGCAAAAGATCAAATCAAATGGCACAGAAGATTAAAGAAGACGTGTTTTTTGTTTGTAGGTGTAGAGCATTGTGAATTGAGAATTCCTAGGGTGTAAAAAAAAAGTCGGTGGTATCACTACAATTTCCTCCATTCCTTTATCTAATTCGCTCACCCCCTTGTATTGCAAAAAACGCTCTGCACCCCCAAAATCTCATTTCAATAATAGCAGTAGTGGTCGTTGTACTAGGAGCTAACAACCTGACTCCGACTTGCGGTCTGATCCCTCAAGAAAGCCTCTACATCCTTGTTGCTCGTAGCATCAATCTGTCGATCGATTTCTTTTTCCTCGGGAGTCTTTTCTCGGGCCGGCTCCACAGGCTTATCGTGGTCCTTGCCGTTAACGACGCTTGCTACGGCTTCGGCAGCCGAAGTGGCGGTGGAAGTGACTACGGCGGAGGCTGATGCAGCGGCGGATTTAGCTTGGTCTAGGTAGCTGGGAGCAGCGGGTTGTTGTGGATCGGGGAGGGGTACCTCTTTGGGAGCCTGGCCAATTGTGCGGGTTTCGACGCTGACGCTCTTGTCGCCGTTGCCGTGGTCGATAGTTGCGGCATCGGGGGTGCCCTCTGCCAATTGTCCTGAGGCGTGCGTATGGCTTTGTTGCTCGAAGCGAGGTTCTGAGGTGCCGGAGCGGATGGGCAGGGTTGTGGTGGCGGGTGCAGTGGCAGTGGCCGTGGTTGGGCTTTCGGGTTCTGAAGGTGGGGTGTCTACGTCTGGCACATCGCTATCTGGGGGGTGCGTGGCTGTCCCCGTTGTTGTTAGGGGATCTCCAATCTCGGCTATGGGTGTAGGTGGAATCACATCGCCTTGTCTGTAGCCCACGGGGTTAGGGATGGTGAAGATGAGCTCGTGTCTCTGTGCGCCGCCCTCGGTGCCGATGCCCCAAGCCTCCATTGATCCGTCTTTTCCATCTTCCCACTTGAGTGGTCCAATTGGGAATGTCTTACGTCCATTTTGTATGTTTGGCTTCTCCCACTTCATCTGCGCCTCAATGGTCGGTTCCAGGTTGGGCAATTGACCCCACTCAAAGTCAAGGCCGCCGCCGTACTTCTTGGGAATATTTTCGTGGTCGATATACTGAGATAGTGTGGAGTATACATTCGACGGGGAGAGGATGAAGATTTTGGACACCGTAATGGGATCAAACCATCGCTTGACCCAGCCCCAGACGGTGGGGAAGAAGCTAGGCGCGCCGACAATCTAAAAGCCTGTCAGTCTTGCTGGAATGAACAGATGTGAATTGGTGTAAACATACAAATATCCTGTCGAGCGTCTCTGGGTAATGTGCTGTGGCCAGGACGGAAGCGTCCTGCATGTGTCCCTTGAGATTCCAAAACTGCTTCAGACCAACATTGCTGATATCCACAATGTTATTACTCTGCGAAATAGGGGTCTCTGGGTAGGCGCGAGGCACCATGGAACACAATGGCGAGTAGAACCTTGTGAGGGATTCATAGAGGGCGAAGAGGCGGAGATTCTTGGTTGGAACGTTGGGAAGGGTGAACTTTGACTTTGCGAGTTGCTTTTCGTATGCAGAGATATTCTTGGAGTTGAGCGGGGCGACTTCGAAGAGGAAGAGGGGAATGCCGCGCTTGTCACGTCGGCCAAGCCATTGCGGATACTGGGTGAGCTTGTCAGAGAGAATGAGCACAAGGTGGGTCAGGGAATCGGTACCAGACGACGTGTCTGCTCGTACTCCTCGACGTCAATGGTGTTGAATATCTCGCTCAGCTTGTTCTCCTTACGCCAATCTTCAGTGTCCTTGAACTGCTTGAAGGCTTCTTGGGGAACAAAACGACGTGCGCGCAAATAGCGCCTGTTCCTGGTCAGCGCCCCACTAGTCTTGTCGCGATGTACTAGAGTTTTGCACGCACAGTAAAGTCCCGTCGTCGTGGCTTGCATGTTTCTGCCCGACTGCAGGCGTGTAGTAGCCGGCCTTTTCGCAGATGGCCTTGAACTCGACAAGCTGGGCCTGTTGATGCTCTGAAAGATGGGACAAATGGCCGGCAGGGTATTGCATCGACTCAACTCTGCTTAGGTCGGCCATGGTGAGGGATGAAAAAGCAGGGTGAAACTAGAGGAATACAAGGGATTCAGGAGGGGAAGAGGGGAGCAGTAAGATGAGATGCGCGCTTCTAGGGCGTCATGTTGTTTAATGCAGTGCGGCGGTGCGTCAAAAGCAGTGACATCAACTGTGGCTACGGTACATAGTACATCGGTCGGGCCTCTCGGAACGCGGCAATCGGAACCCATCACGCGGCCGTGCCGGACCAAACGTGGACGACTCTGTGCCGTTTGCTACTGCGAACACGGCGAGTCGTTGTGCTTGTGCTGGAAAGTATGCCAGCCGTGTCCGGGTCGTGCGTCGGCAGCATTGTTCGCAAAGTTGTCTTGCAGGCGCGGGGATTTCCCTTGGGTACGAATCCAGCCAGGCCCAACTGGTTTGGACCACTGATCATTCGCCTGTCAGCAACCATGATCAAGAGATTTGATTGTTCATCGCACCGAACGAGTTAGCCTGCGCATGTCAGGGCTCGGATGTCAGACAGGGTGCGGATGTAAGTATGGCGCTATTTCCGTCTCCGCCGCCGTCTCCGCACGAAACACGTGTCTTAACATAGACACATATACTACCAAGTCCACACACGGCCGACATCCATACTCTGTACCGTGGAACGGATGGAATGCTGGAATGTTGAGGTGCAGTATCGCAACATGGCTGCCGAGGCTGGTTGATAAGCGATAAGCGAACTCTGTATGCGATGCGATCATCGTCGCCGCCCCAGCCATGCCTCAACATTGACGCAATCCGGCGCCAAAGACTTGATCACGACTTGCCGCCGTCGCCTCAAGCCCGTCACTAACATCGCATGGCCGCTAGATCCTCATCTCCTACGCCTCCATAGTCCTCTCTACCTGCGCGCCTGTGCAGCCTTGATTTACCCCGCGGCTCATCATGGCGCCTGCCTGCTTCACTAATCTGCCGACGGAGATTCTCGAGGCCATATTCCTGAATCTGGATCCTCACTCTCTCGTAGCAGTATCGCAGACGAACAAGCTCATCAAGCGACTCACAACCGATGCGCCCATCATCTGGCGTCACCTCTGCAAGACGCAGTTCAAAACGTGGGATTCTCGCCACAACATCGCCGCAAAGTTTGCCGCGCCCTTGTCCGACGTAGACTGGCGCGCCTTGTACATGACCAAACACACAATTAACCGCCGTACAAAAGAGCTGCTCAATCACATCATCGCCACCCAGCACGGGCGCATACGCTGCATCAACGACATTGCAGACTATGGATACGACGCAAAAGAGACACTGCTCAAAGAATGCGCCTGTCCAGACGATGCCGAAGATGTGCTGGCAAGAAGATACTATGCGAATGCCGTTCTCGAGCGCATACATCGTGAAGTCGCCATCAAGGTATGGACTAGTTTGCAACATGGAAATGACGTGCCCATCGAGAGAGCTCTAGGCGCATACGATGTGTTTGCCAGAGTTGGTGAAGAGGTTGATGTTGATGTCGTCGCAAACGACATCGGCGAACTGGCTGACGGGCTGCTGCAAGAATACCCAAACTTCCGTGACTGGAGTCCACGAGACAAGGCTTATACCCTAGCTTCGTTCCTTCGCGATCGCGGCTTCAACGGTGTTCCCGATGCTTCATACCGTGCGTTGCGGAACTCGTTCATCGGACTGGTACTGCGCTCGGCTGCTCATGAGTCACTTCCTCTGATCTCCGTAGCGATATACTGTGCGATAGCTCGACGCGTTGGCCTCGATGCCCGGCCCTGTGGCTTCCTCTTTCATGTCTACACTCTTGTGTACGCACCCAAGAACTATGATCTTAATGGAAAGTATAAGCCTACCAGCTCCAGTGAACGCGAATACATGTACCTGGATCCTTTCCGCTCCACCTCAGAAGTGCGACAGGGCGACTTGCAGCGCACACTACGGAACATGGGTGTCCCGAGTAGCGAACATCAAAGTTTCCTGAGCGATACTAACACAAGAGAAATGGTTCTGCGTACAGCACGCAACATCATGAACTCTGTGCAAATGATTCGCGAAACCGAAGCTGGAATGGGTAGTGTGCAAGCGTCATGGATAAACGCCAATCCCGACATGGACAATGCCTTTTACGCAACCATATGGGCTATGTTGCTCCTCGGTCCAAATGATGACACCTCCAATATAGGACACACCACCATCCGGCGCCGCCAGTACCTGCCTTATCTGCTCGAGCACTTCCAGATGCATTACCCGTGGGATGTCACCCTGCTATCGCGCTACGTTATCCCCATGTTCTACAATCAACTCGAAGGGCACCGGTTGTTGTCCTTTGTGCAGAACATGCATCAAGTGGATGCCATACGTAAACCTAGGACCATCCGTTCTGAACGTACGCGGAACGTTTCCTTCAAAGTCGGCCAGCTGTTTCAACACAAGCGGTATGGTTACGAGGGCGTCATTACCGGGTGGGATGTGGTGTGTGACGCAAACGAAGACTGGATTCAGAACACGCGCGTTGATTCCCTACCAAATGGCAGGAATCAGGCCTTCTATCACGTCCTGTAAGACTGGCTCGGCTTCTTTTTGTTTTTGGAAACTCTGCTGACCAAGATGTAGTGTCTGCGACAAGTCAGTTCGCTACGTTGCCGCTGAGAACATTCAACCCGTCAGTGAAGACACATATCCTTCAGAAGCATTGCTGAAGCTCGCTGGACGACACTTCAAGCGCTGGGATGACGAGCACCACTGCTTTGTAAGTAACGTGCGTGATGAATATCCTCACGACTAGAAAAGCCAGAGTCTGGAGTCTGTCTTTGTGTACTATTAGCTTGGATTGGTGAACCTACTAAACCTAACATTCCGACCAAGATTGATGCTGTAAGATTATTTTGATTATGTGTTATACGTCCTTTTAATTTCGATACTCCCCTCAAAGAAACGGCATTTTGCAATTTGGGTTACTTCTTGTTTCTTGCTATAAATACCATGTATTTTATTGTTCATCCTGAGACACAGTAAACGAAAAGGAATGCGATGGTTTTCGTCTAGAAGATGAAACTGAGAACAAATATCCCGAAAAAGCAATGCTTATCCGTTCTTGAACAAAAGCGATATGAAACAAGCAGTTGCGAATGTAACAGTGATCCAGCTAGCAACGTGGTAAATACCCGAGTTCCCAATCTTGCCCAAATGTCCATTATCACTCTACTCATGAGAGAACTCCTAAAAAAGATTTGCATAAAAGGAAGACTAAAGCACATCCGACCTTGACCTTTGACGTACCGAATGCACCTCTGACCTCATATTTAAAAATCCAGTAGTACAAGACACTAAGGCAACGCATCGCTAGTATTCTCAGCTGAAAAGAAAACGACACCAAATGTTACACATCTCGATCTGTCTCCCCATCGTTCCAGACTCGATCTCGACTTCAATCTCGAGCTCCTGCCCCAAGCCCTGCATAAAGACTCACCTTTCAGCTCCCCTACTTACCTGCCCTACACCAACCGATACCCGCCAACCCAAACATCACCATTCATCTAACCCAAACCAACCAATCACACCCCTTGATCACCAAACCCCACCCCACACCCAGCCGCACCGGAGCCTCCCCCCAATAGAAAACACGGTACCGAAAAAAAGCAAGAAAAGCAAAAGAAAAAAACGCGATCCCCAGTCTTAGCACACGCAAGGCCTAGACACGTCCCCCCCTCCGATACCCCACCGCAACTAGCCCGCCCGTAATTAGTGGTGCCAGAAGCGCGCAAAGAGGAAAGAAAGGGAGAAGAAAAAAAACAGTAGTATGTACACCAAAATATGTAATAACACATGTTAGCTTAGATCATGTACGAAACTAGGCCAGATGTGAATTGAGGGAAAGGTTAACTAGTACTAGTGCGTAGTAGGAGCGGATTGTTATGGGGGAAAAATGCGGGGTTTGGCTAGGGGGGGAGGGGGGTCTGGGGGCTGAGAGTTGGGTGTGTGCGCGTGATGGAGGGGGTGGTGTGGGCGAGGCTGGGCGGTTGGTGTGTGTGTTGTGCATGTGCGTGCGTCTATGGGGGTGTGTGTGAGAGGGTCATGAGGGAAGGGGGGGGAAGTCCAGGTGGCTGGGATCGGGAGGGAAGGATGGACCTTGTTTGTTAGGAAAGGGGAGCGAAAGGGCGAGAGGGCCATGTTTCTTTTGCCATGTTTCATGCAGAAAAGGAGGGGGGGGGAGACGCGATATGAGAAAGAAAAGGTCAAAGTCAATCAACAGCATGAACAAAGGCACAGTTCGTTGTAGAACATAGGGAGATAGAATCGCAATAGAGACCAGTAATAACTGAGACTCTGGGTATAGTAAAATTCCATTATTGAAGTTATAAAGAAGCGCATCATCGCTTGCAATCAATGCAATAGACGAATTGTCATCATAGCTTCCCAAACATTAACTGATCATCCGCCAAACGGTCATCATTCCAACATATGAACCTATGTATTTCCATATACCATGTACTCCTTGTTTCCCCGTTCGAGGGTGTGCAAGAGACATGTACTTAAACAGAGGTCTCCTGCTTAGTGGTAACGTTCTCGACAGGGATCTCAATGTGCTTCTCGGCGAGGTTCATCTCAGCAGCGAAAGTGCTGTGTGGCTTCCACTTGCGGGAAGTGCGAGGAGTGCTCTCCTCCAACATCTTGTCGACCTGCTCGAGAGTAAGACCCTTGGTCTCGGGAACGAAGAAGTAGGCGAAGAGGACTGTTTACACATTAGCAGACGTTCCGTTGAAAAGCAGTCGGGAGAGAGAGAGAGAGAGAGAGAGAGAGAGAAAAGACTTACAGGAAATGCAGCAGAGAGAACCCCATAGGAAGAAGACGTTGGATCCAAGACGAGCAGAGTCCTCACGGTCGGCAACAAGGTAGGGAGTAATGATACCGATGATGCAGTTCCAGAACCAGTTGCTGGCAGTGGAGAGACCAACACCGCGAGATCGGATGGTGAGAGGGAAGATTTCACCAATGACGATCCAGGCACAGGGACCCCAAGTGGTGGCGAAGACGGAAATGTTCAAGCAGATGAAGGCAATCATGGCGCGGGTAGCGTTGGGGTTGGCAGGGTGGTCGGCAGTGTTCTTTCCGGCAGTGGCACCGACGGCGCCGACGATGAATTGCATGACAACCATGCCTCCGGCACCGAAGATGAGAAGAGGGCGACGTCCAATCTTCTCAACCATGACGAACGAGGCTGGGGTCGAGAGCACGTTGACAAGCGTGGTGACGAGAGAGATCAAGAAGGGGTTGTCGATGGAACCGAGCTGCTGGAAGAAAACGGGTCCAAAGTAGAAGATGAAGTTGATACCAGTCAGCTGTTGCATGGCTTGCATGAAGATACCGAGAGTAGTACGGCGGGCGTTGGACGAAGGCTTGGCAATCTTGCCCTCGAAGCAGGCCATCCAGGAGCCAAGGTAGCTGGTCTGGGGAACAACAGACATCTCGTACTCGTGGTTGGCAATGATCTCAGCAAGTTCATCCTGAATGTACTCGGAGTCGGTGGGCTGACCACGGACACGACCAAGAGCATTGGCGGCCTTGTCAAGCTTTCCCTTCTTGACCCAGAATCGGGGAGATTCGGGCAGAAGAGCAAGACCGACGGCGAGGATGATGGCCCACAGGAACTGGACGGCAATCGGGATACGGTAAGAACCGGTATCACGGCGTTCCTGGGTCGCATAGACGACACAGTTGGCGAGCAGGATACCAATGGTAATGCAGAATTGGTAACCTAAATCAAAAAGTGTTAACAAATTGTAACGAACCCACAGGGTGACTTTTTTTTTCTCTCTTTACTTACCAGCAACAATGGCACCACGGACCTTCTTGGGGGCAATCTCGGACATGTACAGAATGACAATGGAGGAGATGAAACCGACACCAAAACCAGCAATGAGACGACCAGCAGTCATGACACCAAGACCAGTGGAAGCAGTCTCGAGGATACCACCAACTATGAAGATGGCACAACCGAGAATGATAGTAACACGACGTCCGATGAAGTCGGCAATGTCACCAGCGGCAATAGCACCGAAGAAAGTACTATTAGTTCAGTTAGTTTTACTTCAATTGATCATTACAAGCAAATGATTCTTGGGGGGGTTGACCACGTACCCAGCGGACAGGATAGAAGTGACGAGAGATTGTTGCCATGGAGCGATAACAAAGGTAGATTTGCGGTAGTCTGTAATCTTAGGGTCCAAAGGAGCGAGGCCGGGGAAGGCAACATCGGGGTACTCTGCTCCAGTGTATTGCTTGATGAAGTAGTCCATGTTCAGGACACCTCCCATCCAACCAGTGTCATATCCGAAGAAGATACCTCCAAAGGCTGCAAAAGCAACAATGAGGTAGGCGCGAACAGTGACGGGAGCCTCGACACGGCTAACATCAGCCGTGCCGGTGACGGGGACGACTCCACCTCCAGGCATGATTGCGAGTCTTGTTGTTGTGCTTGGAGAAAGTGAAGCAGGCGGAAGACGGTTGATAAGAACTCTTCGCTCACACACGCACACACAAGAAAAAAAAGAAGAGTCCCGCACAGCGCTAAAAGCAGGAGATGCTGGGGACGTCTGTGAAACGCGATCAGCGGTGGGATTCCCAAGCTTTTAATATGGCACGTCAAGTAGCCGTGATACTGCAGCACGGTGCCCGTGTGGCTTTTCTACCGTAACATTGCACATTAACACGCTAGGCCTGCCCGGGCTACAGCTCCGTATCTTACAGTTCTGGAAGGATTGCTGCTATTTCTCTATAGGCCGTTGGCCAAATTCCCCCCCTACATACTGATGACCATGTCCGCACCTACATACGCATACGGCTGGCACGCGGCTGATCTAACCTGTCAGCTCAGCCCGTCTTGCTTGGGTAGCCTTCTCTTCGTCCCAAGTCCATGAGCTATTGCTGTCGGTACCACCCATATGTTGCAGATGGGCGCATGTGTGCCTCGATTAGGCGATACAACAGTTGGTCCGGGACACGAAGCGCCTTTGGGGGCGTCGAAACCTGGGGCGCCAAGCTCACTCAAGCTACCTATGGGGGCCTTCTACTAGCGGGCGAGACCTGCAGACTTTTTCCCAGAAAATCCTTGCAGAAGCCCGGGGCTTGGATCCTTCCGGCGAATGAGTGAGATACAACGTCTACATGCACAGCCGCTAGCCGACGCCTCCCCAGCCAAGACGTCTTGTTGCGCCTGGGGCTTGGAGGTGACTCTGGTTCTCGATGCATCACGCTGACTGCCCATTGACAACACCAACAACACCTGACCGTGTATACCAATTTAGTTCTGTCCTGTTGATGGCCAGCATCTGCTGGTACATAAACGCCACTGGGCGCCGGCGCTTGATCATGCAGTTATTCTTTGTCAAAACGACGATGATCCGGGGTATCGTGCTGGGCCGATTCTAACGTTATTAGTGTTTATTGCAGCTAGCCGTTGTGCATCGCCATAGCATGGAGTCGGGAGTGCAAGGCGTGTCCCGCCTTGAAAGCCATACCTCTGGGTGGGTCAAGCATATCTCGCAGCATATATGCTTGCACAAAGGGATTGGCTCCGTCACGGGAGGTGGAGCAAGGGCGGGCCACAGGTCGCCAATAAAGATGGCGGTCCCGAAAAGGTGGTGTGCCTCATACGCAGCACATGCCTATCTGACTGCTGATGGGCCGAAACCCGGAAACATCAAGATTAGCAAATAGGGACGGAAAAGTTACCCTGCTGCTCGACCCCAGCCGTTGTTCAGGCAGCAGATTGTGCGATCCCAGACACGGGTGGCGTTAATATTATTGTTGTCACCATTCCCTTTTGCTAGCCACACCCGTGCGGCGCATCTGGAGAACCTTGCTCCCACCACCCGGAGCGACAACGAGCGAATAGGCAAACTTGGCTGGCCGCGCTCTCACATGCGTGTCACTGGCAGCTCTCGCTAGCTGAGTTTCGGGTGGCACCCCGCTCTCCAAGGCGTCCCGCAAAAGCAAGAGTCCTCTGTAACGCCTCGTGACAATTGCCCCACGATGGAGGAGATGGTGCTGCAAGCCACCAAGGTCAGGGCTTTTTTATTGTATCTGCCGTGCGTGGTCCCGCGGACACGTCTAGGTTTGCGCGAATCCGACAGGCCATGGGCGAGCAAGGGTAGATCCAAAGCTAAAAATTTAACGGTAATGTCTTGGAGTGCTGGGCGGCGGAGCGCTGGGCCGTATAGGCGCGCATAGAGCAATGGCTGGATGTCGAAGCGCGCATGCCAATCCCCTGGCGTGATACACGTGAGTGCGCTGGAGAGCGGTAACGGTAGCGACGGTGATCCAGAGGCCTACTACAACGGCTACGGCTACCCCGACTTTGCATGGCATGCATGTGCGTGTGTAGTCGGCTGAGGCGACATGTCGTCCTTGGTCCTTGGGCAAGCGTTCCTTTCTCCACGGGGCTCTAGCCAACCGTCTAGACAGGCATGGATGCAGAGGGTCCCCTAGCGCCCTGAGACAACAAGGCTGGCTGGCTGGCTGGTCTGACGTTCCCTTCGGCGCTGATTCAAGCTCCGTCGGCACATGCTTGCGATGCGAACAGCGTTACCCAATACACAGTAACTCGGGACGACATTAGCAAACGCCTCGCGAATCACCAGAGCCGCAAATGGCGCTACGGATGGCTAACGTTCTGGTCATCATGATGCACACGCGCTGCACTTCCCTCCGAGTGTGCCTCGCGTAAGTACTTACATACAGCCGTAGGCCGCGCCTACATAGTCGCTCTATCCTGCAGCGTGCAACCCGAGCGAGAGCATCATTAGAACTCGGTCCGGCATCTGTGCCAAGCACTGAAGTCACTACTCGTCCAGTATCAGCCTCAGAGCTGAGCACTCCGATGCATCTGCTTCTCAATACTTACAGATGATGACCAACATGCCGATACGATCAAAGTCTCGAACAAGGCCCAGTCATTTGTTCTCCGCCTCGGGGACCCCACAGAGAGGACCTCCACCTTCCGTCCACCCCCTCGACGAAAAAAAAGTTGTATTACTTAGCGCGGGTAATTCTCGGGAGTACGCGCTTAGTACTGCCACTTTTTTTCGTCAAGAGGATGCGTCATGCCAGCAAAGGAGCGCTTCACTGACTCAAAACTAACATAGGCCTTCATTGATAATGAATCAGCCTTGTCCATATCGGCAGTGAATGCTCGGTAGCACAACTACCGAGAGCACAGCTAGTTGCACCCATCCTTGCCACTGCCCCATTGATTCCAGAATCCAGATTCTTGGTGTCGACCAAAACAACTAGTTCAGGGCGCAGCCCCACGCTGAGACACCAACTGCACCCATGTTGTTGTGCAACCGGTGACACCCACATTGATCGGTCTCGTGTTCACCAGCTCATCAACGGCGCACTGGGCACCGTTGGAGAAAAAGTCTTTAGTCGGGTCTGCCTTCTCTTCTCAAGCTGAGTCGTGAGACTTTTTACCGCCATCGAGAGTGGTCGGCTTTTCATCTTGTTCCCGCCCGCACTGCCCCAACACATTCATGTATCCTGAGGGGGGAAGTTCTTTTCTTCGCTTAGGGCTGTGTTACGGCGGGCTTATCGTATTCGGCAGATGTGATATTCACTAACAAAGCAGTGATGACAAATGCAAAGGCACGACCGTCTCTACGTGTATATCAGTAGCGGGTGAGTATAACCGGTAACAGGAAGAAAATCAGGGCATTTGTGGTGAAGCCGAGCAAAGAGGAGTAGACAAGGAGGTGAGTGAGATGAAAAAAACAAGTTAGGGTGAGAAGGCAGTCAGGGTCTTGCGCAACGCCGGCAAGCACGACCTCTTGACCCTTTTCACATGACTCAGCTCTACACAGAGGAAGGCGCGAAACCCACAATATAGTAAGATTCGAAAATTCATTGTTTTTACGCTTCATCACAAAGTGATGTGAATCACTTTCGCCATGGTAGGATAACTTACGTCGAACTCTTTTAGGTTTACCAAATTCGAGTGCTCCCAGCGATCCCACTATTCTTTGGATTGCCCTCTAGGCTCAGTAAATACCAATCCTACCAGAGTCAGTCACCATTCACATACATCTCGAACTCAATGGAACAATCGCCATGTTCGAGTTTCCGCGCGTCTCTATTCCACCAAAGCGATGTCTCGGATACTTCTCGCTCCTATCGCAGATGGAAACTTTGCCACTCGGCTGTATTAAAAACTTGTCTCAACAATTTCAAACTTCTTCAAAAAGGAGCAAATATTAATAGCCCACGTCTCTGAGGTGAACGTGTCGGGTTTCTAGCCATGGTTCTTATCTTTACTCGGAATACCGTATGGATGCATATAGCCTATGGGTAATCCCCAGTCTGCTAATTGTGAGAACATAGTGAATCCTGAGAGACCTTTTTTGCGATTGTACTAGTTGTACGTGATCCTAACTGTCTATTGTGACACTCTTCTTACGTTACGATATAATTTACCGTTTTACTTCACAGTAATTACACTTTTTTCGAATCTAAGACTCAACTTGTGTCAGTGACGTCTTTCTGACATGTTTCTCGCTGTCGAATTTGAGTCTCATCTGATAGTATTCTCAACAGCTTCACATGTTTTCTGCAATAGTGTTTACTCTTGCGAGCCAAAAATTCCAAACATGCAAAATATTTGCTTCTCTCACACTACCACAATCAGCTATAACAAGAACGTATGAATTGATTTGACTTGCTTCGGCCAAAATACAGAAATGTACTAGGGATGTAAAGGGAACCATTTCCCGAATTCCTCTAACAGGGTTAGAGGCATTATCAAATTGGACTAGGTAAGTCGATGATCAACGACATGTCTTATTTCCCGTACCTTTGAATTGCATACTACAATTTGATGTTTATCTTCCTGGGAGAAGTGAATGTGGTTAAAAACTATAGACTGTCCTTAAGTCTGACATTCTATTGGAGAAAAGAAAGTCAAACTAATTACAGCACTGCATCGTAATTTATCAATCTTTCCGAAAAAGCCAGATGGTGTTAGGTGCTATGATAAAGGGATAAATATTCCTAAGGGTTTTACTATAAGTAAACTCAACTTATTGTCGTAGAGAAGAGGTGCTTCAAGAGTGAGTTTCCAAAGTTTCTGTTAGGATTGCAGAACAGTGAAATGCTGCAAACTAAACAGAGGTCTTCGTGATACACTACTTTTCACAATTCTAGATGCTGATCAGTGGCTACAGAATTACTGGCCTTGTTTCGTTCTTTTCTTGTTGATAGTGTTGCCGGTTGTTGCGCAGTGATAGTGGTGCCGATGGCTAGGGTGGAGAGTGTTGACAGCGTCGCGATACTGCAGAACCTTTGGAGAATCCACCAAGCCTAGGCACCATTTAAAGTTAGTTTTTTCGGTTCAATCTGATACCACGGTCAATCTTAGTTGTACGTTCGCAGCATAATCATTATGGATAAAGCTGTGATGATGAGCGCGGTACCAATGCAAACTCGAACGGGGGGCGTTCTTGTGAACAGCGCGCACAAAATCAATTTTGCTTTACTTCATAACCCCAACACATCCAAGCATATCTGACGCAAAAGCAGCACAGGAAGAAACGCAGATAGAAGAGTAGGTATTCCTTTGGTTGTCGTACATCTAGCGTTGCCAATAATTGTTGAGGAGTGTCAAACACGCAACCCCGCCAACAATCGCAAGACAACGTGTCGACTCGGTGTAACTATTGGACAACGCAGATAGCTACCACTATGCAGGAAAAAACATAACAGAGAGATAAGCAGAGAAGCGCTCTTCGGGATCAGGAAGAATTGAGGGATTGGGATCAAGAGGGTGCTGAGAAGAGGACACTGGGTAGAGCTACCTCCTGGGGCGCGTGACACACCCTCACCTGATACATATTACGAGACACGTCATCGACTTGACACGATTGCCAGAGGGGTTGTACACGGAAAGAGATACACAACAATAGAGTTTCTGATAGTTGGTGAGATGAGCCTTGCTTTTGTTAGAATTTCGTTCATGTCGAGTATGTTGGGGGAGGGCAATCGGAGTATGTTTGCGCACAAGCGAAACACCACGGAAGGAGGCGGAACGCAGCACGTAGAATACCCAAACACCATCAAGACTAGCGTAAAGTCAAAACTTTGGATGGCCGAGAACGTTCGGGGTGAGAAACAGATAGACGACTAGACGGAGAAAAGGCGCGACAGGTTAGGAGACGCGCTCCTACGTGGGCGGGCGAGATGTTGTAGCATTGCATGTGCGTGATGGATTGGTTAGCTGGGGAAAACTCGAGGCCATGTTGAGGCAGAGACGCTCAAAGTAGAATTGACGTCGATGACTGTTGGCACACGTATGGAAAAACAAAAAGCGCTCGACTTTGGGCACGCGGGCAAAAGTGTGGTCGAGGCAAAAGCTTATGGGTGTAGGGGCAGGTGGACAGAGGGACAGAGGGACGAGCAACGAGGGATTCGGGAGGGGTTCAACGCGTGCGCTTCCATGGGCACCGCAACGCGCCCCAACTGGCGTGCTGGATTAGTCTACGAGAGCAAACAAACGAGACAAGATCACCCTGAAGCGCTCTAGGTTGCTGGAGGGGAGGGAGTGCTAGCGCACTTTTTGCGGGTTGGGAAAAAGAGCGCATTTGGATCACACAGGTGCTGAGATTCCTATAAATTGGCCGCCCCCCACTTGCACGCGCGCTTTTGCCCTATCGCAAACCTCCCAACACCACCACAACCTCTCCATTGCTCTTGGTCTTGTCCTGCCCATATCAAGTTTCAGTCACGCATCTGCTACCATATCCAAATTAATCCACACAATGCCTCCCAAGAAGACCACCACCCCTCCCAAGGCAAAGGCCCCCTCTGCCGCCCCTGCACATGGCTCCTACATCGGTATGTTGTATATCCCCAGCACAGCACCAGCGCAACCTGTATGCGTCTGCCGTGTGTTGCATCATGATCGCCGATAAATGCTGACTTTTGTATTGTAGACATGGTAAAGGATGCAATCATCAACGTGAGTCTATCCTCCCAGGCGCATTGCCAGTTCCCCCCGCACCAGGGATTGCGACGCCAGCGCATCACCGCGCAAGGCCCAACACCGCACCTCTTTCACCTTTTGTAGCTTGATGAACATGATTACTGACGTGCTCTTTTCGCGCTACAGCTTAAGGAACGTAATGGATCAAGGTTAGTACACCCGTCTCATGTTGATGTTGTTGCTTTCGCGCCGCGTCGTGCTTTTGTCGCAACACGCGCCTGTCAGAGTCCTCACTAACGTTTCCCTGCAGCCGTCAAGCCATTCAAAAGTACATTCAAGCCAACAACAAGCTCGGCAACCTGAGCGATGCTGCGTTCAGGGGCCACGTCAACCGCGCCATTTCCTCTGGTGAGGAGAAGGGTGACTTTGCGCGTCCCAAGGGTGAGTGCCTTTCCCTCCGCCACAACCTAACCCGTGACGCGTTTCCCTAGCGTCGCTCATCACCCATGAACTTGGACATTGCTGACACGTCGCGCAGGCCCATCTGGACCAGTAAAGCTTGCTAAGAAGGAGGCCAAGCCTGCTGCTGCTACCAAGAAGTCTGAGTCCAAGACTGAGAAGAAGGTCACTGAGAAGAAGACCGAGAAGAAGACTGCCGAAAAGAAGAAGGCACCTGCTACCAAGAAGGCCGCCAAGGACTCCCCCAAGGACGAGACCAAGGAGGAGAGCGCTACCGTATGTATTATGCTCGTGTTTCCAATAACCAAGGCTGACATAATTTGTAGGAGACTGAGACCGCTACCAAGGCTGCTCCCAAGAAGAAGGCCGCAACTAGCCGCCCAAAGAAGGCTGCCGCCACTACCACCAAGGCTGCTGCTGCCAAACCCAAGGCCAATGCCAGCAAGCCGCGCAAGACAGCTTCCGCCAAGCCCGCTGTCGAAGAGCAAGTATCACGCGTTCTCGGCAAGACCAAGTCTGGCCGTGTCACCAAGAGCAAGGCCCCCACTGGTGAGCCAAAGGCCAAGGCAGCAAAGAAGACCGCCGCACCAAAGAAGAAGGCAACTGAAGAGAAGAAGGAGCCTGCCGCAAAGAAGGCTGCCGCGCCTAAGAAGGCCACCACCCCCAAGAAGAAGACCACCCCCAAGAAGGCCACACCAAAGGCTGCCAAGGCATGAGGCTGATTCTTGTCTTTGTTGATGTTGTTTTCCTTTTGAACTGCTTCAGTCGTCTGGCATAGAAGCATATGCTAGACTATACCTTCTTCACGGATTCCCTTTTGTCTTGCAATCAGTCTCTGGGTTCTATGGGCGGTCAACAGCGTTAGTACCGGTGGATATGGATGGGAATGGGCTGGATGTTCCTTCTCTCTCTCGCTCTTCTTATGTCGAGTATGTTGGCGGGGCGTTTCAGGCGCGTTTGTCTCAGTCTCAGCGCTTCATGTCTGTGTTTTACCACATTTCTGTCTTTTTGTTTTCCTTTTTTTTTTCACTCTCACCAGCGCCGCGCTTCTTATGGCGCGTACACATCGAGAGGATAATCGCTTACGACGTAACGCTCATCGTCGCACGCAATGAAAAAAACCCATTACACACTTCAAACATTGCGCAGTCTCTTTTATATGTGAAGCAAGTATGTGGACGGGGGGAGACGTGTTGTTTTCGCATGCACGCGTTGAGGTTGCGTTCCCCGTGACCTTGACCTACGCCACCTGATATGATAAGATAAGATTACTAGAGCGCTTGTGTCTGTGTCGCCAGCCTTGCGCCGCTGATATAATTGCTACTTGCACTTGCACAACGGCGCTCTTCTTCTCTAGGAACACTCAGATTCTCCAAAACAGCATTTGGTATCCAAACAACTGAACTTCATACTACACACGTCTCGTTGAGATAGTAGTCATCACTTGTCATATCAAGTGAATATCACGAAGACCAAGCAAACAGTATTCTGGAAAAAAAAACCACCAACTGACGAAAGTACCATGTCTATTCATTTTGTCATATCATATCTAGCAAGAAAGAAGAAGAAAAAGAGGTGTCCTACGGCCTCCACATATGTACAAAGGACGCTTCCATCAAATGCATTTACCCCATTTTTTAGCTTTCAAGCACAAACTTTTTTTTTATTTTGTTCAGGCCAGAAAAACAAAAAAAAACACAAGAGTAAAATGTACATATCTCGCTCTTTACTCAGTGTATTGGCACTTCTCCGGGTTGAAGTCATTAGAGACGCGAGCCTGGAACTTTGTGCAGTTCTGGCCGGCAGGGTGCTCGAATTCATCCATCCAGACGGAGTACTGGCCGGGGGCCTTGTACATGGGGCAAGCCTGGAGGCCGTAAACTGGGCCGGTAGGGGTGAACTGGATATTGAGGGTGCCGTGGTTGTCGATGAAGAAGCCGTCGCGGAGGGTGTTGCTCGGGGCGGGCTCGACGCCCGTGGTGTAGCGAATGTTGCCCTGGCCCATGCCACCCGGCGCGGTGTAGAAGTTCTGTGGCGGGTTGTCCGTGTAGAGCGAGAGCGTGTTGTTGCCGAAGACAAAGGTTGCGTAGTTGCGCGGATCGGGGCCGCACGAGGCGCCCTGGTCCTTCAGGCCGATGAGCAGCCCGCCACTGGCGGCTTGGAGGTATTTGCCGTCGAAGTCGGTGCCTGGGGCGAGGGCGAAGAGCTGCGAGGTCCAGAAGAGAGGGGTGTCGTCAGCACGGGTCTGGAGGGGGCTGGCGGCAGCAAGAGCAGCAACGCTGGTGGCGATGGCGGCGGTGGTGAACTTCATGTTGATTGCTGGTGGTGGTGGTTGATGATTATTAGATTATTATGATGATGATATTGTAGTAGTAGGTTGTAGCGAAGGTGGATGTCAGCTGGGTGATGGATTTCGAAAAGACGGACATGCCAGACGGGTTATATATACGCAAAGAGCCTCATTCTCCAAGCCCCCCTCTCATCATGGCCCTGTTGACGCATGGATACACACTATCGAGGACGAAATGAGGTCAATGTGCTCGGCGTATTAGCCTCAATGTTCCCGCATGAGATCATTTGCGAGCCGAACACGAGGCGAATCCCTCCGTGCCCCCACATTTTGGCAGTGTTTTTACTTAAGAAACGCGCCACAGCCGGTGCGGGTGCCCTTCAGGGTTCACAAAAGGAATCAGGGTTGCAAAAAAGCTGTACGTCCGTATTGCCGTGCCTGGGACTATCGAGTGTTCGCATGAGTGTCGAATCAAAATCGTAGGCGGTAATGTGGCTGTGACCAGAGCCAAGGGCCGATTCGATGCCCCTTGGCCGGGAAGAGTTAATGGCCTGCCTCTTCGGTCGTGGTTTCGTCCGTCGGGATAACTCTATTCCCTATTTTGCGCGTTGCTGACAAGAATAGAAACACTCCACTGGCCGCTGGGAATTGTTTGGCCGCATTGTCCTTGGCGGAGATCATAAGTCATGTCACGCTTGTTGTCGTCTCTCGTGTTCTTTGCTTCTAGCCTACACGTGGATTCCCGTAGTAGGCGGACAGCGCATTCTTTTTTGCCACTTCCAATATCCATCCCTCTTCTCCTGTACCAATACACCACGTCTTGCCAGCTGGACGATTCAGTGTCTTCGCACAGAGTAGAGGGTGACATGGTTTCTCACCGCCAGGTTCATCACCCGTGCCCTGTCAGATTCCCACCGCCAGGCCTACAGAATCTTGGAGTGCGTGCTTTTCGGATGTAACAGTCACGCACTATTGTAAGCACGGCCGCTATCCCAAAGACTAAAGTGTATTTTTACGTCAAATCCACTCACGACATATTTGCCACTGCGACCCAACTGTAGTAGTGTCTTGTGATGGACTCCGAATGCTACTCACTATTGATGCGTACCTCTTTTAGACATTACTTCGCACTATTTCATGTGACCAGTCCGTATATGTAGCTGGTACCTTGCCTTTTCTGTAACCAATGCATGTCCTAGTGTACATAGTACATTGCATATATACGGTTCAGCCTGCACAGCACCAGTATGTCATGCCAAGTACCAGAGTGCCTTGGAATGTTTCTGTTGGAAAGTTCAAAACAGCCGGCTTACGGCGCATGGACCCGACAAGAAAATTTGTACTGTTCCCGGTCAAACTATTCTTCGCCTCACCTGTCGATCAGCGGTCGTCTAACTGCACTTTTGTATACATATGTAACATCCCCCTCTACACTAGGCAGAACACTTTACCGCGCAGAACTTTAAAGATCTTCTATTTGCAGATTTAGCTGCATATTACAATCGGCCCAGGAGGGGATTTTCGTGCGAGAAGAAATGCGATTTAATTAGTTCTAAGAAGCTCTACACTGATTTGCCGTATTCATACCAAGATGATAGGAATTCCCGTTTTCAGATAGCAACTTGACACGTGACGAATACCAGAATCTCTACCAGCAAAAAAATCAGCCAAACACGAGCTCCGAAATTGGCCAAAAAAACGAGTGAAAAAAAAGAGACTGGCCAGTCAAACCAGCCAGATCAGCCAGAGTAGCTAGAAAAAGTACAAAAGAATCTACCCTCCGTAGGAGCTGCCAGCGGCAAAGAGTGCGCGCTGCAACAGCACTATAGGAATTAGTCTAACTTCAACATTCATAGTAAAGATAGCCAAGGTCTCATGTGCACGACCTCGTAATTCGTCTCACTTAGACACTATGTTGCAAGTCCCTCTAACTGTACTAAGATCCGTATCCGATTTGCTATACTATTATTGCGTAATGGTAATGGGTTGAACGGTTTTTGCCTCTCCTAGTCTATGATTTCGGTTCTTTATCTTGCATATCCGGTCTGGTAGTCACTTAGGCAACTATATTTATCTAGTTTACCCCGCCTCTAAGTATACATCAGATTTCTACCTAGTTAGACATTTTGTAGGGCGGTATTGAATGCAACTCTGTTACACCTAGCATTTGGCATGTGCTGCAAGACCTTCGCTCTATATCCAGTAGACTCATCCTCTGTCTTCCCACTTAGATCCTGTTCTTTTCCTAAGTTACTTATTCGAAGATACGTCAGATACGAAGAAATGTATTAGAAGGGCCAGTGTTTGCGTCTTTTGTAGTAACCACTCCTTGGAGACTTTCCTTACGGAAGCCATTCGCATTACCTTAATTTGAATTTTTTCTACAGCCAAGCCACGCTACGATTTACTAGAATATTGAACAAAACCGACTTCAGCATCCAATATCCAATGGCCACTATTCATAGCAGCCTGTATCCGAGCGATTGCGTCATAAGCAATTGTCAATGCAAAGAGCAATTAAAACAACTAAGAATCTTGACTTCGCTAGTTTCTCGGTGTCCGTCGGTGTTCCTCATTGTGGCTAAGAATAAACTTGTATCTCTCTCATGAACCAGGGGCTTCTCTCTCCAAAATCAGTCTAATGATCGTTTTGGCATCTCGATTCGTATCAAAGTCCCATCTATTCAAATATCCTCTATTGTCTATCGTAAGATTCTCTCCCTACATCTCAGTAAGTACTACCTCATCACAAGAAGAGCGATACGTCTAAATGAAAACTAGTGGCTATGTCTCCAAAATATGTGTATATATCAAAGAAAAATTAAATGATGTCAAGCTGTAAAGGTTTTAGAAATTCCGCAATGTTCCCGTTAGTTCTAGTAGACTTACCTTGTGTGTATTTTGGAAAGATAATTCTCAAAAAGGAGAGGGCCTTCATGTGTTATGAACAGGGAGTGAATACCAAAACGTATGGATTCGTGGAATGGTAGACCTTTTTATCATTCTCGAAGCTGTTCAGTTTGAATTCTAGTACGCACTAACCAGGTGTACATTTATGATTAAGAACGGGCGCGCCTGAAATCTGAGAAGCCAGGAGTGGTAGCCGCTGAGATAGCTTCCCAAGCTATGTCTTTGTTGTAGTTTTGCTTTTCAACGTTCGAGGCGAATTTTACTACCCATCAAGTGCATTCATACATGAATTTAGACTTGATGACAACGCGGATTACTCGATGGTGTTAGCGAAATATCTTTGCGGTTCAGGGCAGCAAGTACTTGTCGCAGGACAACCAATCGGTAAGATCAAATTATGTGAAATCCTTCTTCGTACATGTGACATATAATATATACCGAATAGAAAAATGAAGGGAAGCGCTGCGCCACCATCACGGGGAGAGGCAGGCGACGCCGGACCCCGATTTCCGACCTGACTTACTCCACTTTAGGATTAGCGCAAGATGGGGGATAAGCCTCACTATCAGGAAAGGGTCCAATCACCCCTGACCACATGCATGCCAATCGACCTTCCTTATCGTCCACGCGCGTGTCGTCACATGTCGTTGCACCGCCGACCGCCATGAAACGCCCCTCTGACTGGCGGCCGCCCCCTCAAAGCAAGCATGCACGTAGATCTTGACTTGCTAACACCAGCACTGACCCCGTCCAGTTCAGCGTGACCTTGTTGCTCAGCGTGATGCCTAAATCCCGCGCCTTGACTGGCCGTACCTCATAACCCTTTCATCTCTCTCTCTCTCTCTCTCTCTCTCCAGCATAGCTAAACACCGGTTTCCTTCTTGTCCCAACCTCCCCCTTCATTCATATACAGTAGCCTTTTATTGCTACACTCCTTGTAACGAGCCAGTCGGGTCGCACGAGAATTGTCTGTCGGTCACTCCGTTGAATCCGCATCACGCATTCGACGCGTACTATTCCCGAGCTACGCGCTATACATATATCCTGCGTAGACTAAACGGCCGACCTTCCGTATCGAGGCACAATCGTTATTTGCCGTCTATCGAATCAGCGACTGTAACGTCAAGTCGTGCAAGCACAAGGCCCTGTCTAACGGCAAGGGCTCGCTCCACCAGAAAGAAGAAAGCTTGTCGTAGCTTGGTTGCATAGCCGGTAGTCTTAATATCTACCTTCCAACCTTGGAGACTATCCTTGCCAGTAGTAGAAGGTCGCAATTTCAACATACAAAGAGGGACAGGAAGAATTAAAAGTGGGAATCATGATCGACACTTTGGTAGATGCAGCGAGGGACGCAGTACATAATGCGGCTGCGTCTGCAAATCTGGCGGCAGAATCGCCAACCATGCCTTCGCTCAGGACTCTAGGCAAGCTCGCCGTGGGCGGCGCGCAGATTATCCTCGGTGGAGGCCAGCGCGTCATGGGTGATTTCACCCAGGCGTGCCCCAATGCACAGCTGAGCTGCCACAACACGACTGTCGTGGAGAATCTATGCTGTTTCAACGCTCCCGGCGGACAGCTACTCCAGACACAGTTTTGGGATGCATCGCCTGCTACAGGACCAGATGATAGCTGGACGATTCACGGGCTATGGTGCGTTTTTCCCCATTTCCCCCCCAAACCCGCATACTAACGAGCATATCCAAGGCCCGACCGCTGCGACGGCAGCTACGACGCAAGCTGCGACTCGACACGCTCCTACTCTAACATCAGCGCAATCCTCACCTCCTTCGGCGCCACCGACCTCCTCGACTACATGTCGACGTACTGGAAAGACTACAAGGGCCAGGACGAATCCTTCTGGTACCACGAGTGGGCCAAGCACGGCACCTGCATCTCGACGCTCGAGCCCGAATGCTACACGGAGCACAAGCCCACCGAGGAAGTCGTCGATTTCTTCCAGAAAACCGTCGACCTGTTCAAAACGCTGCCGAGCTACGAGTGGCTCAAGGACGCGGGCATCACCCCCAGCACCACGCAGACGTACACCTTTGATGCCATTCAAAAAGCCATCCAGGCCAAACGCCCAAATGTCCAAGTCACGCTGGGATGTCGCTCCGGCGCCCTGAACGAAATCTGGTACCACTTCGACGTGCGCGGCAGCGTGCAGACAGGCGAATTCGTGCCGTCGAACCCCGATGGAACGAAATCTACGTGCCCCCAATCGGGAATTAGGTACTTGCCTAAACACGGTAGTGGGTCGCAGCCCTCTCCCCCTATCATCACAACCACCGTGGCTGGTGGCAATCCGGCGCCGACGGCTGCGCCGGGAACCCCGTTTAGCGGGCGGGGCCAGTTGAATGTGCTTGTCGATGGGGCGAACACGGGCTGCATTATTAGCAAGGGGACGTGGTATTCGACTGGTACTTGTGCGACCTTCTCGGCTACACAGGTCGGCGAGGATGGATTTACCCTCTCGAGCTCAAAGGGCAAGTGCGGCATTGTTGGTGGCGCCCTGGCGTGCGGTAACAATGTACGCACTGCCACGGGCTTTACTAGTGCAGATGGCCTGCTTGCTGCGGGTGGCAATGCCAACTGGAGCGCCGACAAGGTTGCGCGTGGAAGCACCCAGCAAACGGTGTATGCGGGTGGAGATCACTCTGCTACATTTAGCATTTCCTGGCAATCTGTTTAGATGATTGCTTGATTTCTCTCTCTTTTTTTCTTCTTCTTCTTCTTCTTCTTTACCCTTGTGATAGAATCGCATAAGCGAACACAATGCATAGGCACGTATGAATGAATCACACAAACAAACTGATTGATCAAATAATCTCTTCTTCATTTTGGTAACGACCGCTGGTTAAGCAGCAATCTGGTCAATGGACCAGCCAGGCCACTTACACGAAAAGTAGTACTGCTTTTGTCGCCCAAGAGGCTTTCTTTTTTTCTTTTTGCATGGCACTACTGGTATCTTCCCTTCATTCCCATCTCATGACATCATCAATCCCAAATATCGTACGAGCTGTTGAACACTCCGGTCCGGATTCTTTTTTTGTTGAAACACCGTTGCCCATGACCAAAAACGCCGTCTTACGCCCTTTAATACCATTTAATTTCACCCTGCCTTTAGACGGGCAGAGGGAAGGTGACAGCCCAGGCGGCAATCTCCTTCTTCAGGTCGTTGATCTCCTGAACCTCACCAGAAGCAACCTTGCTCTTGAAGTCCTTGAGCTTGTTGTTCTCTGTGGGAAGCTCGCTCTGGATCTTCTTGCATAGCTTGATGCAGGTGTCAATGTAGTTGGCAATCTTCTTGAAGTCCTCCTCGCCGAGACCACGAGAAGTCATGGCGGGGGCTCCGATACGGATACCCATGGGGGTAAGAGCGGACTTGTCACCAGGTGTGGTGTTCTTGTTGCAAGCAATGTTTACTTGCTCGAGAACAGCCTCGACACGTGCACCGTCGAGAGAGAAGGGTTTCAGGTCAAGGAGCACCATGTGGTTGTCAGTGCCGTCAGTAACGAGCTTGTAGCCCATTGACTTGAAAGCAACCTCGAGAGCCTTGGCGTTCTTGATGACCTGCTGTTGGTACTGCTTGAAGTCGTCTGATTGGGCCTGCTTGAGGGCAACAGCCAGAGCAGTGATGGTGTGGTTGTGGGGGCCACCCTGGTGACCAGGGAAGACGGAGAAGTTGATGGGTCCCTCAAGGTCGTACAGGGTCTCCTTGCCGGTCTTGGGGTCAGTCTTACGTACACCCTTGCGGAAGAAGATCATGGCACCACGGGGACCACGGAGAGACTTGTGGGTAGTGGTTGTGACAATGTCGCAGTACTCAAAGGGCGACTTGTTGACACCGGCAGCAATGAGACCAGAGATGTGAGCCATGTCCATGAGGAGGTAGCAACCGACCTTGTCGGCAATCTCGCGCATGCGCTTGTAGTCAATCTCACGGCAGTAGGCAGAAGTACCTGCGACAAGGACCTTGGGGCGGTACATGAGGGCGTTTTGCTCGAGCTGATCATAGTCGATGAGGCCAGTCTCGAGATTGACACGGTAGGGGAAGGTCTCAAAGTATGTAGAAACGGCCGAGATCCTATGTGCTGTTAGCTTTGATTCAATACACATGCGCCTGGTTGTGAATACGCACTTCCTCTGGGGTGTTTGGTAGCCGTGGCTCAAATGTCCACCGTGAGGCAGGTCGAGACCCATCAGCCTGTCGTGCGGCCTCATAATGGCCTGGTAAGCCTGCAGGTTTGCTGGGCTACCGCTCAAGCATTGCACGTTGACACCCCACTTCTCGGGGTCCAAGCGGAAGGTCTCAAGAGCACGCTTTTGGCAGAGTAGCTCGATCGAGTCGATGTGCTCGTTACCACCGTAGTAGCGGGCGCCGGGGTAGCCCTCGGAGTATTTGTTGGACATGGGTGAGCCGAGCGCATCAAAGACGGCGCGGGAGGTAACGTTCTCCGAGGCGATCAGCAGAATGGATTCACGTTGACGCTGGATTTCCCTCTCCTGTAACAGTAGTTAGCAGACTGTTTGGAAGGCAGACTGCTGCTGGACTTGCCATGATCTGAGCGACCTCCTGGTCGGTGTCCACCAGGGACTTCTCCATGAGCTGTGGCGAGTTAGCGTCGTGTGCATTGTCTTTGAAGCGAGAGACGACATACGTCCTGGTGAGACTTTGGAAGTGCGTAGTTAGACATGATGTGCGGTAGGGTGTGAGAGAATGAAGGTGAGGGGTTGGAGAAAAGAGGGGGAGGAGAAAAGATGAGTAGACGCAGCGCGAGATTTTAAACTTTTCGACAGTCGGAGTACCTGTAGTTCCATTCATCTAACCCCCACCAATTTTTTGGACGCCGATAGTATGCTCTAGTCTAGTTTAGGCATAGCGCCGACACAAGAGCACCTGTGCAGCCGGTTGTCGGAGCGAATCGGACATTTTTTGTGACGAGAAAAGCTGCAAATAAGTGTTGCCAATACTGCTTTGTTAATGGGAGGTTGACTTGATGATGAGAAATGTTCCGTTTTTGGGTCGTAAAAGCCACACTGGACAAGGTTGTGTAGCCCTGCCCGTTCCCCGCGTTTTGCCCCTCACACCATGGGAAAACACCCCGGATGCGCATCCACAAAGGCAGTTCTCATGTTGCAGCTGAATTGCGCCAACATAGAGTTTCAACCACCCGAGCGTTTATTGCGATCTGACATGCAGCCCTGTATTGCTATCCTTTTACAGATATATCACCCATGATGTGGCTCAAGTTTCTTGATTTGACGTGTTCGATTCTCATTCTCTCATTTACTACATAGATACAGTCCATTCCAGCGTCCATTTTTGATTTCAATCATTCCTCCTATTCGTTTAACATTTCTCGCTGAGCCTCTCAACTCGCCTTCGTGGATCAAATCGATCTGATGCAAAAACAAAACAAAACATAACCACTCCAATCTCAACGCCGGGTATGCCACAAAATATCGTTCTACGCAGCGAACTGCTTTCGCGTCGCAGGAAAAAAAAGGGTATGTAATAACTGAGCAGAAGAAGGAAAAGCCGAATCAGGTCGGCGTCGAATTACATAATCGCACCAACAAAATGCTCATCTTTCCGAAATCATGCTGCGAAGTACATTCGCAGTCCGGTCAATACGCTTAGTCATTGTCGGTGAGGCGGTCGAGGACAATGATGCTGAGAATCATGACAAGCAACCCAATGGTTACTATGATGAGCAGCACAAAACCGAACCAACCAAGGACCATGGCAGATGTGCCGACACCAGACTTGACGCTACCGTTGCCGAGATCTTGCACGATTGTTGCAGCTGCGACTGAGGCGGTATGTTGCCATAAGACGGAGACGAGGACGAAGATGGACGAGATGAAGATGAGAGCGAGAGCGACCTGGGAGACGGGCCTGGAGGGGAATGGCTTGACGTCGACGTCGGATCCAGTGCGCTCGTCTCTCTCCTCATGCCATCCGGGGAAAGTGGCGAGGAGGATGAAGGTGAAGAAGGCAAGAATGATGGCGACGATGAGCAGATAGGGGAAGACGACGGCATCCTTGAAGGTAGCGGCTACCCAGACAAGGTTGAGGGGGTCCTGGTCGACAGACACGTTGTCGACAAGAGCAGTGGCGTTGTTGGAGCAAATGAAACCACCGCCATCACGGTTGATGCAGATGCCAAAGTAGCCGACACGAACACCGAGCTGGGCGTTGCCGACAATGTTTGCAATGGCAGCCGTGACACCAGGGTCGACCTGGTCGGGTGAATAGGTGGGAGTGAATTGTTCGTACCACATGGAGATGAGGAAGATGCCGGGAATGAGGGGAGATGTGGATGAGCATCCTGCCAGTAGCAGTGCTGCGGATTGTTAGTTTTGGTCGCATGCAATATTTCGGTGCCGACGTACAGAGCAATATTATCGCAATGGCGATGAGAATCATGAGAACATGGTGAAAGCCAAGAAACGGTATTAACCCTACGAGTTGTTAGTTTTGATCCCTTTTTTTTTCTTCTTTCCAATTCTGTCTCGAGCGAGGAGAGAGAAGCGTACGTTGCATGCTAACGGCGAACCTCAAGTTTGCCATTGTGAAGATGTGTGTTCTTCAATTGCCTCTAGCGGGCCTTGTGGTGGTGGTGGTTGGTCTCCCTGCGCCCCCAGAGGGCCGGGTGATGCGAGCGGCGGGATGCACTCAGACGATTGCTGAAGACTGTTGCGCTTTCATAAGCGGGTGGTCGAGTGCAAGCGGCGGTGGAGTTGTGTCAAGAGTATAAAAGTTGAATGGAGTTCGGCGGTACTCTTGGCCTAGCCGCTCTTGCAGCGTCGGTCTGGATATGCACTGTGACAACAACGGTCAGATGTCTCCTGTGTAGACAGAAAAAAAGGGTGTGCGAGTGGGTGGAGGAGGTGGGTAGCGTGGAGGGTGACTTCTCTGGACGACTGCAGCAAAAGGTAGTTTTGCTGCTGGGGAAATGGTGAGGTTGGGCGTGTGGCTGGGAGGTGGTTGGAGGCTGCATCAACACGGCGGAAACTGTAGCAACCGCCTGGAACGCCAACGTCATGCCCCGGGCCCGGCCCACAACCAATCAAGCCGCGCGCTATCGTAGATGGGGATACTGGCTTTCTGCATACGGGCCAGCCGCCGGCGTGTTCCTGCATTAGACCGTCGTGCTTCATGTCGATACCCAGCCTCTGCATTTCCCCCGGCGACGTGGCGGCTTGCGTACGGCATCCGCCTCGGCCCACCCAGCAAGCCAGCGACCGCTCTTTCGCACGCCCGGCCCCTAGAGTACAAACCCCCTTGGGCGCACCGCAGTAGACAGAGTGCTGCACGCGACGCGCGCCTCAACAGCGCATACCGCCATTGCTTGGAATCCATTTGTTGAAGTCCGGCCGCAGACCAGTGTGTGGCGCTACGCGGTAGCAAGGCGTGCAAAGGCGTATGTACATTGTCCTTTTCTTTTGCGCCCACCGCCTAATGCATTCCACACGTGGTGCCTCCTCCTCACAGAGTCCCCCAGACGCGTCCGGCTGCCGGCTGCCGGGCGGCCCTGCAGCGCCCATCTCATCTAGAATCGCGTTGCCGACATGGCAGACGCTGCAAATAAGTAAGCAAGCAAGCAATGCATGCTGTTGGTTTAAAAATTGGCAGCGGCTTGCATGCGCACCTTGCACGCGGGAACGTGACGGGTGACGTCATCAGAGTACTCGAACGCAGGGACCTGTAATCCTACACGCCCAAGCCTATCGCAACGCAGCAGGCATTGCCATTTGTAGTATACTATGCTCGTGCTACTTGCTACCGCACACTCGCATTCTCCACGTCCAGTACTCGAGCATATCGACATATCACCACCACCCTGACACCTGAGCAGCTTGCAGCCAACCCGTCCCCCCTGTGTCCCCATAACTTGCTTTCACTTCTCGCCACCCGTCTTCACCCCCCATCCCTGCTTCTCAGCCCGTCTCGCCATGCAACCCAAGCAACTAAACACACTCTGTCAAGCAACCATCTCGAATCTTGCTTCATCTTGCTCAAGTCACGAGCTGAATATGACGTTGGCGACATATCGCACCTGTAGCCACGCCGTCACCACCCGCGCACCTTCTCAGTGTACATCCAATCTTATTGCTGTCACCATAGACGGCAACCACGAAACATGACGTAAATGATCAAGTGCAGAAGGTGTAGAAAAGTGCATATAAACACTCTTTTGCTCCACAGTAAATTCTCCATCACAACTACAACTACAAGTCCAAACAACCCTCTTCACAAACCTAACACCCCAACCCAAAACCACCAACCAACAAACCCTTCAAAATGACCGACGCATTCCGCAAAGACACCCACACCAAGCTCGGCGAGGCCATGGTACTCTTCCCCCCCCCCCCCCCCCGCTCCCCTCCCACCCAAAAAACCACACACTAACACCGCCCCCCTACTACAGCAACCCCAATCCACCAAATCCACCGGCACAAAGATCAAGGAGTCCCTCACGGGCACCGCCGACAAAGTCGCCCGCGAAGTCCAACCCGACTCGTCCAAGACGCACACGCAGTCGACCATGGACAAGCTCGGTCGCTCCAAGGACAACAACGTGCACGGCTCTACCGGCGGCAGCATCGTGGATAAGACGAAGAATGCGCTAGGATTGGGACACCATGGTACTACGCACAGCCATGGTGGTTTGTAAAAAAAAAAAAATCCTTACTCTAATGTGGATTGGGGGCAAGTGGAGACGCGGCGGGTGTTGTTATCCAGATATACCTTTCTGTTTCTCCGTTTTTCCCACAGTAATGTTCGTAATGAATACTATTAACTATTCTTGAAAGTATCAAATGTTCCTTGTATGCATGTGTAGATAAATGGATACATTGCATACTCCCGCTAACAATGTATGCATGGCTATGACTAGAATGAGTAAAGGGATGTGGGTATTGAGTTGTCCAAACAAGAAGAAAAAACACACACAGGCCAGTGGGAACCCCAAAAATCCATCGCCCTTGCAAGACTTACTACTACATGGCGAAATAAAACATGGTCGCTACCATATTTCTTCTATTTCTCATCAAACCCCCCCACCCTCAGGTAGGCATGGCCATGATGGATCCCCATCCACCACCACCACCTGCCGGCCCCCCGCCTCCGCCTCCACCTCCGCCAGCACCTCCACCCCTGGGCCTATTACTGGCCCCTGCAGAAGTCCTACTGCTAGACCCCCTAGCCGCACGCTTCTTGACCCCACCAAAGTTCTTGTTACCAAAGCTTCCCGATGTCCTCTTCTTGAATGTCCCCTTCTTCTTGTACCCCGATCTTGACGCCGGCGCTTTAGCTGCAGCCTTGGATGCGGGGGCTGCTCCCCCGCCTAGCTGCGTGTACCGGTTGTTGAAGTCTGCAACATCTGCGTTTGGAGCGTGGCTGAAGTGATGACTTGTATGTACTTCGCCATCGTCATCGTCGTCTTCGAAATCGACATCACCGTAGGATGAGTCGTCTCCGAACTCTTCGCCATTGGGGACTGGACCATCTACTTCTTCTACATCGTCGTCATCGTCATCGTCGTCGCCACAAAGGTCTACAACAAGCCGGTGGTTCTGGTCATCCACTTCCTCGTCATCGTCGTTATCATCATTGTCATCATTGTCAAGCTCATAGACAGTCCGAGAGCTTTGAGCTTGCTTATTGCGAAGCTGTGGATTGCGAGGGACAGGCGTGTCGTCTCCGTAAAAGTTCCTCGTGTTGTTGATCAACTTCAAGAACGACTTGCCGTAACGATCCACCATCTCGGGCCGGATACCCGCTATGGTCTTCATTTCGTCTAGAGTTCGTGGCAGATCAAGGCCCATTTCACGAAGTATTGTGTCTGTGAAGATGGCCTCGCGGTGGCCCTTTCTTTCTTGTATACTTGTTCTCATGCTCTTGGCCCCAGTCATGAAATCTCTCAAGACATCGCTTTGCAGCTCAGTGAGCTCGGCAGTCCGCTGGTCTGTAGTGATGGGAGTTCCGAGTTTCTTCGCTTTCTTCGTTTTCAATGGTTTGGCCACACGTACTGGTGCAAAGCCATCATCATCATCATCACCAACCGTGAAACCGTCGGCTTGGTAACTACGATTGGCCGGTTTGCGGGTAGGATGGCGTGGCGCATCAAAGACATCGTCGTCGTCATCGTCGTCGTCATCCTGGTTATAAGCAAATGACCTTATCTTTTGCTTATTCCCGCGCACAGGAGAATCGACGTTGGTTGATGGGAACTGTGTTTGCTGTTTCTTCGTCTTCTTTGCAGCAGGCGCTTTCGAAGATGCCTTCGCAGATGCTTTGTCAGGTGAGGAGCGTACTTGCAACTTCAGCTGCTTCCGCTTAGTTTCGTAATCGTTGCGTGTCGAAGCAGGCTAAGAATGTCAGTAGGCAAAATATGCAGCAAACATAGAATACATACGTGTAGGTAGCTTGTCGCAAAGCCAACCTTGTTCACTTTGCTCTTCTCTTTAAGATCACCAGCGTCCAGCAGTTGTTGAAAGATGCGCTCATTGTCACCCCTGTCTAGGTCTTTGCCATAGCCCCATCCGTATTCTTCCAATCCAGCACTCTTGATTTTGGCACCACCGGCACCACGGAAGGCATCTACGCATTGGTGCATTGTGACATTGTCCTCATGAATCCGGTTGACAAGCTTAATGGCCATGGCAGCGTATTCTGTAAGATCCTTTGTAACAAATGTGGCATCCGATCGGCAATTGTCGCATGTCGAGTTGCACTTCGCGGGATCGAATGCTTCACTAAAGTATCCGAGCACTTGAGCGCGTCGACAGTCGGCTTTGTTCTCACAGTATTGAATCACAGTTCGTAGCATGTCGCTTAGTCGTTGCTTCTGCTCTCTGCTGCCCTCGCCCTCATCAATCATCTTGCGCAAGATCCTCGAGTCCGCATATAGGTAGTACAGGTAGCACTCCGATCGCTTACCATCACGACCAGCACGTCCAGTCTCTTGATAATAGCCTTCCAAACTCTTTGGTAGTGAGTGGTGAATGACATATCGTACATCGGCTTTGTCAATACCCATACCGAAGGCGATTGTGGCCACGATGACATGATACTCGTTCTTTTGCCATTTGCGTTGAACTTCAGACCGATCGGCCGAGTCCATACCAGCGTGGTAATGGTAGGCACGGATACCCATGTCAGACAACTTTTGGGCTACTTGCTCGCAGCTCTTCCGTGATAGGCAGTAGATAATACCAGACTTTCCGACATATCGCTCCTTGATCAGCTCCGCGATACTGTTGATGATGCCTTTTCCTTTCGGTAACACTTCATAGGACAAATTAGGGCGATTGAAGCTCTGGGAGAATTCCTGGCAGCCTTGGATACCAAGATTGGATACCACATCAGAACGGACAAGTTTGGTAGCAGTTGCAGTCAGCGCAAGTACCGGAACGCCAGGAAACTGTCGAACAACGTCTCCAAGTGCTTTGTAGTCTGGTCGGAAATCATGACCCCATTGGCTGACGCAATGTGCCTCGTCGATGACAATTCTGGCAAGGTTGCCTCCAGAATGTAATTGCTGAAAAGCGCTGATCATCCTCTGGTTCTTACTAAGCATCTCGGGTGTCACGTAGAGTATCTGGATGAACTGCTGAGGATCCCTTTCGCGCAAGCCGTCCATGATCATTTTCTTCTGAGCTGCGGTTGACTCTCCGTTGATGAGGAATGCCTGCATGCCGAAACGCTGTCTGCAAGCCTCGACTTGGTCTTCCATCAAACTCAATAGCGGAGAAACAACTAGGGTAACCCCATGTGTCTTGCCTGAAGCGATAACCGAGGGAAGCTGATAACAGAGTGACTTTCCTCCTCCAGTAGGCATCAGCACAAAGCAGTGATTGCCAGCTAGTGTAGTGTTAATAGTCTCCAATTGCCCAGGCCGGAAACCTCTCAGACCGAACCGACGAATGAGTGCCGTCCTCAAATCTTGGGACCAAGGATAGTTCATTCCGGGGTGATTCTTGGCCGGCATGTTCAGCTGCGGTTTCTTCGGTGTTGCTTGTTGATTTTGTTTTGGCGCGGCTTTGTTCGGGGAAGTTTCACGGAATACCTCGCGAGTGTTTGTTGACGGGTTGGCTCCGGTTCGTTCGCCTTTCCAGTTGAAGTTGCCTGGTACCTGGTTCTCGATATTGTTGATTTCATGGAGGAATTCATCGTCGTCCGCGCCAAACTCGTCATCATCACTTAGCTCGATGGGCTGATGAAGCTCGCCCATATGGTGAGTAAACAGGCTCTCATCTTCCTCAAATTCCATGTCTTCGAAATCATCAGGCGTATCATGATGGGCTACTGGCTTTGATTTCTTCTGAGAACGCCCGTGTTCTGGCGTCTCAGGTATGCGGTGAGATCGATCTTTTGGTATGTGGTTGTGCATTCCTGTCGCACCATTTTCTGTGCGGGAACGAACACCCAGGTTTGGAGGAGGTAGTGGAGAGGCAGCCACCTGTTCCTCGGCGAATCGTATACGGCGAGTTGGTGTAAACACTTCTTCAACAACAGTGTCGCTCTGCTTAGGATACTGTGTTTGAGGGATCCGATTTGGCCCTGACTCCTTTGAATCATCAAGAAATGATCGCACTGGGCTTGTTTGAGTTGATTGGATAACCACGTTGCGGCTGCTCTTCGACTCTGCCTTTACGACAGATTTGGGTTGCTGCTTGATGGCTGCCAGATCCAGCAGGTAGTACATCTGGATTTGGATGTCCTCGATCATCTTGAAAAGCCTGCTGAGAGTTTCACCATCTGCTGCGTCGAAATGACCCATGTCCAAATCGTCTTCAAGTTTTTGCTTTACCCTTTGCCGCTCATCTACAAGATCACTATGCTTAGTCTCCAAGACCATCAACTGCTCTACCGCATCCTTTCGCGAGCGAGCGCGTCCCATCCTTTCCTGTTCGCTAGGGTCAGGTATACCATGCTCGGAGACATGGGCAACAAAGGCAGCGCGGGCATCTTCCCATGCCCGACTCGCTGTGTTGAGATGGCTTTGCAGCCTTTGACCCTCAGTTTTCAAGAATGCATCAATGGTGTTTTTGATTTCACTCTTTTTTTCCTTTGATAATTCTGCTGAACTTGGGATGGGCTTGCTGGGCGCTGATACTGACAAGGGCACAGATTTGGTATTCTTCCTGGGGGACTGTGACTTTGCTGGGGTAGGAATAGAGTCTTGCTCAGGTTGATGTGGACTGGGACTTCGCAAGACCTTCACTGGAGAGCGTATGGGTAGCTGTGTCTGGCTCGCAGGCCCATCTGTATTTGACACTGGCGTCTTGTCACGTAGCCTTTTTCTCGGAGGCGTAGGTGATTTTGTCCGAGCTTGAGTGTCAATGTCCATCTCATCTATCACACCAAAGTCATCGTCTTCAGAGTCCATCACCGCATGCTCAACTCTCTTAGTAGTAGGCGCGCGCGTACTACCCGATTTAGGTAGCGTGTCTTCGACTGCGCAAGGCCTAGTCTTGCTAGGGGCAGGGCTACGAGTCTGCTTCCCCATCTTGCGAGCTGGAGCATTTTCTGAAGGCACACGGCTCAATGGTTTGCGCTTGCGCGGTTGTGTAGGCACCGCCTGTTCTGCCTCTGCTATCCGTCGCTCCTCCTCTTCTATTTGTAACATTGCCTCCATGTCATCGTCCTCAGCATCCGCAGCTGGATCTGGTGGAGGCTTTGCACCCCCTGCGACAATCGAATATGGTGGAGGCGGACTATCCGGAGCCATGACCATGTCATCGATATCGGGAAACTCGTCATCATCGTCGTCGGGTTCTGGGGCGAGGGTAGGAGCCGCTCGAATCGGCCTGGGAGACTTGGCGTGCCGAAGGTCTGCCTCGAACTCATCGCTTTTACGTTTTCGTCCTTTGGGGGTGCGCATTGGAACCGGCGAAGAGGGAATCGCATCATCTCCAGTAAGGTCAATGGAGTCAACATCAATCGGCTCCATGCGACTCATTCCAGCAGTGCCATACTGCGAAGCGGGCACTTCCGTGTGTCCGTTGATCTTCCTCGATGTTGTCAGTCGATCTCGAGTGCTTTCCAAACTGGCCCTTCCCGGCTCTGCTGTGGTGTTCTTCTCATGCCTTGCCTTGCTTGGGGACGCCGAGTACGATACATGTTCCGGCAACCCCGCTACCATGAGTCTAGGTTTCCCGCTTGCCGGCGTAGCCCTCAGTCTTGCCATATCCGAGCTCGTGCCTTCAGCCTCTGGAGGGTTGTGTATATCGATTGGCCTCGTTGGAGCGAGACTGCGGGGTAGGACGGGTCTAGCGGGTTGAGGTGCTGATGGGGGCGCTGACAGAGAGGCAAGTTGGGGTTCATTGTATGTCGTTTGCGCGTCCGGGTGCGAAGAATGTTGCGGTGAGATTGTCGCCGAACTCGTAGGCTCAGCGCTGGCTTCGTATGCCACGAGCGATGATGCAGGAGGAATAAATGGCTTCTCGTTGACCAACCACTGGAGGTGTTTACTAAGATTGTTCCGAGGCATGAGAGCGTCGCATCGTCGGTATGGGAATCCGCATCGATGTTTTACACGTGCATTCACAGCAGCGTCACGTTTTAACGGGTGTGGTGTGGCGACATCACTATCCGCATCTTGACCGTGTTGTGCTAAGTCCGCAACACGCGCCGCGCTAGCGCCAAATCACGTGCAGACATCACCCCAGATTAGGATCTAGCAGTCCCTATGACATATTGCCATGGACAACAATGGCACCATCACGGTTTCGGTCTCGGCAACCTTTGACGCTCGTCCGCATCCTTAGAGTTTATGGATGTATGCCGTTAGAGTGTCACTTGCAAAGCCATGAATTGCTTCTCGTAGGCTTGTAAGCTGGCCTTATTCGGAATTAGGCATCCTTCGGCTTGAAAGAACCGTCGTAGTAAGAGTCATGTGTTCATGTACCACTCACGTCCTCACCCCACGGTAGGCAGCATAGTTCGTTTCTTAGGCACGCCGCAATCACACCGCCATCCCAGACATTGTTTGCAAGCAACCCCAGCCCTGCACCATGGAAGTCCAAAGCCAGGAAATATTCAGCCAACTCGCTGTGGAGATTGCAAAAATACACATGCAGCCATCACCTGAGGACGTCCTTCCATCTGGCGATACATTAAGCAATGCTCGTTCCAAGCTTCAAACCCGTCTTCCCACCAAAGGAGTAGGTCTCGAAGAAAGCATACGGCACCTACGCCAAGACCTAGTTCCAGCATTCAACGCCTCTTCTCGCTCCCCTAATTACTACGGCTTTGTAACTGGTGGAGTCAACCAGGCAGCGGCCCTTGCCGACAACTTGGTCACAGCATTCGATCAGAACGTGCAAGTGCACTTACCCAATGAGACCATTGCCACAGATGTGGAGGACCGGGCACTGTCTTTGCTTTGCGAGCTGCTGAACTTTGAGCCCTCGCAATGGCCCCATCGGATCTTTACTACAGGTGCTACAGCAGCCAATGTTTTAGGCCTCGCTTGTGGACGGGAATATGTGATTGCTGAAGCTTCTGCACACCGTACCGATGCCGAGAATAGCGTTGGCGAAGTTGGTATCGTAGAAGCTATGCGCAGAGCTGGCATCGACGATATCCAAATCTTGACCACTGTACCACACTCATCATTAAGCAAAGCTGCAAGCATTCTAGGTCTTGGGCGAGCAAGTGTCAAGTGCGTAGGTCGCTCAGACGCACCGCACAAATTCGACATGCAGCTACTCAAAAAGTCATTGGAACTACCGGGTGCCGCATCAATCGTCGTGGTATCAGCTTCGGAAGTCAACACAGGTGTCTTTGCTACATCAGGACTAGAGGAGATGCAAGAACTTCGCAAGCTGTGCGATATGCATGGGGCATGGATACATGCTGACGGCGCATTCGGTCTTTTCGGTCGGATCCTTTCGTCCCCCGCCCACTCTTCCATCATAGAAGCATGTGCCGGCCTCGAACTGGCAGATTCGATAACCGGCGATGGACACAAACTCCTCAACGTGCCCTATGACTGTGGCTTCTTTCTTTCCAGACATCGCGCCATGGCTGAACGTGTATTCCAAAATCCCAATGCTGCCTATCTCGCCTCTGGCAACGGTCCCGATACCATCATGTCACCACTGAACATTGGCCTGGAGAACTCTAGGCGTTTCAGAGCTCTGCCAGTGTATGCGAGCTTGGTGGCATATGGAAGGGACGGATACCGAGATATGCTTGAGCGCCAAATCCAATTGGCACGTGGAATCGCCCAATGGATTCTGGAAAGCAGCCAGTACGAGCTGCTTCTCCAGAAAGAAACCTCTCCTGAAGATATTTTGAGCGGAATTTTTATCATCGTGCTGTTCCGTGCAAAGGATGAGGAAGTTAACAAGCAACTCGTCGACAAAATCAAAGCAACAAGAAAGATTTACGTTTCGGGCACTTCGTGGGAAGGAAGACCGGCATGTCGTTTCGCAATATCAAACTGGATGACGGATGTTGACAGAGATTTGCCAGTCATTGAACAGGTGTTACAGGAGATTGCTTAGGAAAAGAACTCGTTGTTACCCTACATCAATCCAGTTTTGCTATATGCAATAGACTGGTGCTGTGCAAAAACATCAACCTTCTCAAATGTCCTCAATTTTATAAACCTCGTATGCAGGCTCTTCATATGGATGTGCTCTGTCTCAGTCAACATTTGGTACTTTACTGCATGAGTGAACTCACTTCTTCAATGCTTCGACAGCCTTGACGGCTGCATCGCGCCCCAGACACAGTGTCTCTACCCTATATTCATCAACCTCTTCCAGCTCGCCAACTTTCCCGATCTGCCCAGACATTATCAGCCTCCTGCTTTGGTTCTACACAGGAATGTAGAAAGTCCCACACAACTCACATTTGGATTGGCAGCATCACCAGGCCTGAACTGTCCGGTACCCCTGGTACAGAAGCATACCTCAGTATATCCACCCGGGCCTGGGTAGCGTCCTGCACCAGCGCTGAAAACAGCAGTCTTACAAGCGTCCAAGGCCGAGGAAGGGACGAAGAAGACAAGCTTGAACTTTTGCAGGGCAGATGCCATGGGGTAGGTATAGCAGGATGATGTCAGAGAGTAGGGCAATGTTTTTGATGATACGGAGATGAAAATACTTGAGGAGAAAACAGCTGAGGCTGATCAGGCCATGATAAATACATCTTCCGACCGCGAGTGACACTGTAGTGGGGGGGCCGACATTGTCACTGTGTCACCTACGGCGCCCTACACAAAGTTGACATGTTGACATCGGGGTCATAATGCCTATTCCGTCCAACTAACAAGCAAAGATTGCTTACCATCCTCGATGATCTATGAAAACGTGACAGTGGGCCACCAATGGCCAAAAAATCCCTTCTTGGTGGAGGGGCGGACTATGTAGTTCAGGTCCCTGAGGCCAAATGGACGCGTGGGGCGGCCGCGGGGTTGACCCGTGCTTAGCGTGGTTTCCTCGAAAACAAACAATGGAAGGCGCAGGGCAGCAATCAGCCAGAAGACCTAAGAGACACACGGCCTCTATATCACGACTAACATACACGCACAGCGACAGCGACAATGTCTTATGAGACGCCCAGGAAGTCGACACGCGCCGCTGCGACACGCCGAAAGGCCCCAGTAATTGAGGAATCAGATGGCGAAGAGAACGGGACACCGACCCCGGAAGTGAAGGAAGAGGAAGAGGAGGAATTCACACCAGCACCTGCACCACTCAAGACGGGAAGAGGGCGAGGGAGGCCAAAAAAGGTTGTGGCCCAGGGCGAAGATGCAACACCCAAGCCAGCTGCAAGGCGGCGGCCTCGCATTACCGAGTCTGCGGAGCCTACACAAGCATCGAGTCGTGCAGTGGAGAGCACCAGGGCCTCTTCGCCTCCCAAGGCAATGCCCAAGAAGCGCGGGCGGAAGCCTCGTGCTTCAGTTGCCCCGGTGGAGCCAGTCGAGGAATCGTCTCAGTTACTCACACCTGACCCCTCTGTATCCCCTGAGCCTGAGCAGGCCTCCGAGACCACAATCGCACCTGGCTCACCTCAAGCGGACGTTGACGGCGATACGATTATGACCGATGCAGCGCCTGTTTCTGAACCACAGCCAGAGATTGAGCCAGAGACAGAGCTGGAAGCAAAGCCCGAGCCCGTTGCTGAAGTTACACAAATAGAGGCGAAGGAGGAGGCCCCCATACCAGAGCCCGAAGGGGAGACTCAACAACTAGAAGAACCACAAGCTCCGGCCAAGGCATTGGAAGATGCCAACACGCAGCAAACTATGCTCGAACCCATTGATATTGTGGTCAAAAGGCGAGCGGCTGCCATACCCTCTTTACATGAGCCTGCCCCACCAAAGCAGCGCACAGTGATTACCTGGCTTGTTCTAAACAACTTCAAGAGTTATGCTGGTCGGCAAGAAGTAGGACCTTTCCACGCTTCATTCTCCTCGGTCGTTGGGCCCAATGGTTCAGGCAAGTCCAACGTTATTGACTCGCTACTTTTCGTCTTTGGTTTCCGCGCAAACAAGATGAGACAGAGCAAGCTCTCAGCCCTGATCCACAACTCAGCTGCGTTTCCAAACCTGGACTTTTGTGAGGTCGAGGTCCACTTCCAGGAAGTCAAAGATCTCCCTGACGGCGGCCATGAGGTTATCCCGGATTCACAGCTCGTGATTTCCCGAAGGGCTTTCAAGAACAACTCAAGCAAATACTATATCAACAGGAAGGAGTCGACGTTCACCATTGTCACAAATCTGCTCAAGGACCGAGGAGTTGATCTGGATCACAAGCGCTTTCTCATTCTCCAGGGTGAGGTCGAGTCTATTGCACAGATGAAACCAAAAGCCCAAGGCGAGCACGATGATGGTCTTCTAGAGTACCTGGAAGACATCATTGGCACGTCCAAGTACAAAACACCAATTGCAGAATCTGAAGTGGAAGTCGAAACCCTGAACGAAGTCTGCCGGGAGAAGAGCAACCGTGTCCAACACGTGGAAAAAGAAAAGGGTGCTCTAGAGGAGAAGAAAGACAAGGCTCTAGCGTATATTCGGGATGAGAATGAGCTCGCTGCGAAACAGTCGACCCTCTACCAGATTTACGTTTCCGAGTTTGATGATCACATCCAGGTCACCCAGGAATCCGTCACTCAGCTGCAGGCTCAGCTAGACGAGGAACTCCAAAGACATCAGGGCAGTGAAGAAGAGATCAAGGAACTCGAGCGTCGGTACAAGAAGGGTGCAAAGGAATGCGAGCAGCTCGAAAAGAAGAATCAGGAATTCCAAAAGGAAGTAGCTCGCATCGACAAGGAGACCGTCAAGTTCGAAGAGAAGAAAAAGTTCCTAGCGGGCAAGCAAAAGAAACTCGAAAAGACCAAGGAAACGAGCTACTACGGCCGCTCAGAGGCGGCGAGTCTCGCGAAGCAGTACTCTGATGATCTCGAGCGTTATGCTGAAGAGATCGCTGAACTCGAGGAAAGTATGAAGGTCGAAGAGAAGGAGCTTGAGGCTATTCGAAAGAGCCTGGCAGGCAAGACGCAGGGTCTTTCGGACGAGATTGCAGCAAAGCAGAAGTCCTTGGAGCCTTGGAAAGCCAAGATCAATGAGAAGCAATCAGCCATTGCTGTCGCGCAAAGTGAGCTCGACATTATGCGTGAGCGCGAGAATGCGGGTGCCAAGGGCATCGCTGATGTCGAGGCCAGAATTGAAGGCTTGGAGGAAGCCAAACAGGCCAAGGCTGTAGAACTTGACGAGTGCAAGGCTGAAAGGAAACGAGTGGAGAAAGACATTCAGAAAACGCAAGCTAAGCTCGAAGAGGTTACTCAGAAAGAACCTCTATTGAGGTCGAAGCTTTCTGGAGCACGAGCAAAGGCTGATGAGGCTCGTGCCAGTCTTTCCTCTGCTCAGACTCAAGGCAATGTCTTGACAGGTCTCATGCGCTTGAAGGAGTCTGGACGTATTGACGGCTTCCACGGTCGTCTCGGTAATCTGGGTACCATCGATCAGAAATATGACGTTGCCATATCGACGGCCTGTCCACAGTTGGACAACATGGTTGTTGATACTGTGGAATCCGGTCAGCAGTGCATTGAATACCTACGAAAGAACAACCTTGGTCGCGCCAACTTCATCCTACTGGACCGTCTTGCCAAGCGCGACATGTCACCTGTTCAAACTCCAGAGAACGTACCTCGTCTCTTCGACCTTGTCAAACCCAAGCACGAAAAACTCAGGCCCGCCTTCTTCCAGGTCATGACGAATACACTTGTAGCTGAGGACCTGGACCAGGCTGAGCGTATTGCGTATGGTGCCAAGCGATGGCGAGTTGTCACCCTGGATGGCAAGCTCATCGACACGGCAGGCACCATGAGTGGTGGTGGAAGTCGCGTGGTAAAGGGCAAGATGTCATCTAAGCTTGCGTCAGATGTCTCGAGGGACCAAGTTGCCAAGCTTGAACAGGATCGAGATACACTGGAGCAGACCTTCACAGAGTTCCAGCAAGAGCTGCGCGAGCTAGAGACAAGACTGCGAGATCTCAACCAGCAAATTCCCGAGCTGGACACCAAGGCACAGAAGCTTGCACTCGAGTTAGAGAGTTTCGACCGCAACATCCTCGATTGCCAGCGCCGCATCAAGGAGCTGGGCAACGAGCAAGCATCCACTAAGACGGATAAGGGTCGCATCTCATCATTAGAGAAGAGCATTGCTTCGATGGAAAAGGAGGTTTCCAAGCTCGGCGCCGAGACAGAAGACATTGAGGCAGAGATCAAGGCTCTGCAAGACAAGATTATGGAGATTGGAGGTGTCAAGCTGCGAGGTCAAAAGGCCAAGGTTGATGGTCTGAAGGGCCAGATCGATACGCTTACCGAGCAGGCTTCAAATGCTGAGGTTTCCAAGTCGAAAGAGGAGAAGCAACGCGCCAAGCATGAGAAGGCACATAACGACGCCATCAAGGAACTAGAGAAGCTTGCGGCCGAAGCTGAGAAGGTTGAGGGAGATATGGCCTCCCAACAACGGGATGTCTCTGGGATACGACAACAAGCTGAAGAAGCACAAGAGGAGCTTGAGACCAGAAAGGAAGAGTTACAGGTTGTCAAGAATGAGCTTGATGAGAAGATGACCGAACTCAACAAGACACGTGCTGTCGAGATTGAGATGCGCAACAAGCTCGAAGAAGGACAGAAGACTCTTCATGAGTTCCAGAAGAAACAGGCCTACTTCCAAGACAAGTTGAGCAAGCTTGCGTACAACAGTGTAACAGACCTAGGCGAAGAGCAAGAAGGCGGCACTGGCGGCGAGGGTTTACCCTCATACAGCAAAGACGAACTCCAGGATATGGACAAGGCTACTCTCAAGGAGCAAATTGCGCACCTGGAGAAGAAGAACGAGTCTACACAAGTCGATCTGTCTGTTCTCGCTGAATACCGCAAGCGTGTGGAAGAGCACGCTGCACGCTCAGCAGACCTGGCGACTGCTGTCAGTGCACGTGATGCTGCAAAGCACAAATGCGAAGAGCTTCGACGCCTACGCAAAGAAGGCTTCAAGGAAGGCTTCGATATCATCACAGCACGCCTCAAGGAAATGTACCAAATGATTACCATGGGTGGCAACGCCGAACTTGAGTACGAAGATACGCTCGATGCCTTTTCTGAAGGCATTCGTTTCTCCGTTATGCCTCCTAAAAAGTCCTGGAAAAACATTAGCAACTTGTCTGGTGGAGAGAAGACACTGTCATCCCTTGCCTTGGTATTCGCACTGCACCATTATAAGCCCACGCCGTTATACGTTATGGACGAGATTGACGCTGCGCTGGATTTCCGAAATGTGAGCATTGTCGCCAGCTACATCAAAGAGAGGACCAAGAACGCGCAGTTCATAGTCATTTCGCTCCGAAACAACATGTTTGAACTTGCAAGTCGGTTGGTTGGTGTTTACAAGGTCAATCACATGGTAAGTTACACGATGATAAAGTTTTGGTGGCCTGAATCCTGGCTAACAACGCGACAGACAAAGAGTGTTACGATTGAGAACAAGGATTATATCAACGCCCAGGCATGACGTGAATGACTAGCAGAGCCATGTCTTCTCGATATGGGCGTTCTGGTGTTTGGGAAATGGTATCACGAGGGATGCGTTTGGCATAGAGCAAGTTGGGGTTACGATACCACAGGGAGATGTCCACGGCTTGGTACTTGATGACTGATGCTATTCGATATTGTCTTTCTTGGATGGTTGTACTTATTATATGTTTGTTGACTATGACAATAACGTTCAAGTTATCGTCGTGATTGCTTGTTGATTGTATTATATGATTGTATTATATGATGCGGAGCGGAAGCTGAGGTCCACGAACCTTCGCGCTAATCGGACCGCTCCTTGAACGACGCACGGACCCACTCGCCGCGGCCTTCGAACTTGTGAATCGCGACTCCTCCATCAGTTGCACACGACAACAAGCCCGTTGGCCACACCGACTGCGGCGGATCGAAATAACCAGGAGACACATCGGATTCACGGTCGCGACGAGTGCACCAACCAGGCCGATTGCCTTTACCACGTGTCACTGGATTCCGAGCGCGGTGGCAGCGTGAATGACGGTACGCGCACCCCTCGGTCCTTCACCCGCCCCGCGGTGCATACTTCGCTTTTGCCCATAATCTGCGCGGCTTCAATTAAATCTGAATCGATAGCGAATTTCATACAGTCTTACTTCATCCTTTGAAGACGCCCGCATCGCACGCGACCATGGACGACGAGCACAACCCAACGGCGAGCAGCCACAGCGACGCAGCGGAAGATGAAGACTTTGCAAGAATCATGCGCCAGGCGCAAATGGGGGCGGCGGAAGGCGAAGAAGACTTGCTAAGTGGCATCGCTTCGCGTCCACTTGAGGCTGGCGAGAAGGCGGATGATGCCGTGGATTACGAGGATATTGGCGATGATGATCTGCCTGAAGAAGAGTTTGAGTCGGGCGGAGGCGACGACGCTGGTATCAACTTTAGTGGAACCACAATACAGGACTCCGGTGGCACACTCGATAACGGCGATGTGGATATGGATGATTTGTTCGGCGATGGCGATGCACAGGACGACCTTTTCGGCGACGACCCAGATCATTCAGATCCTACACGGGAAATCACACAGCACAAGGACGACCCACTCACATCCATCGAAGATCTAGTCCAAGAAGGCTTCAACATGACTGGCCAGGACAAGTCACAACAGAGCAGCCGCACCAATGTACAAACGGCGACTCAGGAGGAAGAGGAAGAAGAAGAGGACCCAGAAGTGCGTGAACAGCTGGCCCTCTTCGCCCAGTCTCTTCGCAAGAAGGATGAGTTGGCGGATGCACCTAAGAAGACATCAAGAGAAGTATTTGAGAAGATTTGGCCCAACTTCGAGGCAGACAAACCGCCACGTTTCTTTAGCCTCGTACCGCGAAAACGCGCCTTTTACATTCCAAAGGTTCCACCAAAGGCACCAAGGCCTTTCCAAATGAACAAACTTACTCTGGATATTGCACCAGATCAGGAGAAAAGTTTTCGATTACACCCCACAACCACAACGAAATCCGGTCGGCAACAAGAGGAGGAGCAAGGCGGAATCATACAGATCACGAGCACTACAGAAGATGACGGCGATGGGAACGAGCAGATGGATTTCGATCACTTCGATACGATTGACGATCATGAAATGATTGGCAATGTATCGTGGAGTGACCTCAGAATTGCCTGTGAGGACTGGGAAGTTCCAGATGACTCAAACGCTGCAATCCTTTCCGAGAATGACCAGGCACCAACTCCACCTGATAGTGTCAATGCTGGGCAGTCACCGAACAAGAAACGCAGACTCGGAGACCACGACCAGCCCATTCAATTTTCTGTGTACGATCACATGGATTTGCCCACTTGGGACGATCCTGAGCTGGAGACGGCGAAGCTGTCAAAGAAGATTCTCTTGGACATGAATGACCCTCATCTTCTGCTAGACGTACAGCAGCCGAGCGCAGAGCCTCCAAAGCCTCGAACATTGGGTCTAGGACTTAAGCGTGATAGTCGCGGTAGTCTCGCAAACCCCATGTTCAAACGCTACAACATTTCCAATGATGAGGCATATGACGCGCTCAAGGAGAGCAGCCAACAGAAGGTCCGTAGTACCATTGGACACATGAATGTTGAGCACAGTCTGCCCGCACTCAAGTTGCAGTATCCTTTCTACAAGGTTGCACTTTCCGATCGCGAGCTTCGATCTTTCCATCGGCCCACCATCACATTCAAGCCTGGTGAGCGAGCCAGTATCTCGTCACTCAAGTCTGTCAAGAGGAAGCACAAGAAAAACCTCAAGCCATCCGAGGCCTTCGCCACCGCAGAAGATCTCAACATTGGTGACAATTCAGATCTCCTCCTCGCTGAATACTCCGAGGAATACCCTACCACTTTGTCAAACTTTGGCATGGGTATCAAGATCCTCAATTACTACCGACGCAAAGACATGGAGGACACGGCACGTCCGAAGCCGGAAGATGGAATTGGAGAAACTTCAATTCTGTTACCACAGGATAAGAGTCCTTTCTCTCTGTTTGGCCAAGTTGAGCCAGGCCAGCAGGTATTGACGCTCCACAACGCCATGTATAGAGCGCCAGTGTTCAAGCACAAGCCTGAAGAGACCGATTTCCTTGTCAGCAGAAGCTGGACTGGAGTTAATGGACCCAGATACTACATGCGAACTATTCCCAACCTTATGGTGGTTGGTCAGCAGTTCCCATCCGTCGAAGTACCTGGTACACATGCCCGAAAGGTGACTGAAGCATCCAAGAAGCGACTCAAGATGCTGGCGTTCAGATTATACCGAAAGGGACAACAGAGAGGAGCGCGACAACCTTGGGTTAGTAACGAAATGATCAAGCAGCATCTTCCTGGTACTGAAATTGCGCAAAATCGCTCTCGAATGCGCGAAATCATGAAGTATCAAAAGGACATTGGTACTTGGGAGCCTGTGCCTGGCGAGACTGTGCCTGAAGAGCCAATTCTGCGCACTTGGATAAAGCCGGAAGATGTTTGTCTTATCGACTCCATGCACGCTGGTGACAAGCAGCTTCAGGATGCCGGTATCAAGTCGAATGAGATCCGTGATGACGACGATGAAGCGGACAACGAAAACGCTGATGTCAAGTTGGCACCATGGAACACCACAAAAAACTTCTTGAATGCATGTGCCGGTAAGGCTATGCTGGAGCTTCATGGAGAAGGTGACCCTACTGGACAAGGCTTGGGTTTCAGTTTCATCAAAGTCTCGATGAAGGGTGGCTTTAGGGATGTTGGTGAGAGTGCCGCTGATCGACTTGATAGCAAGAAGATGAAGGAACTCGGCGGTCACAGCTACAACGTACAACGCCAGCAGGTTATGTATGAGAACGCTATTAAGCGTATTTGGAACAAGCAGAAGGAGAGTTTGTCTGCCCAGAATCCGCCTTCCGATACCGAGGACGATGTCGATACAGCCGTGCCTCGCAACAACCTCCCACGTCAACGCTCTGAGATGGGAACGCCAGCTACAATGCGTCATGATGATGAGACAATGTCGCAAATGTCTCGCAATAGCAATGCAGACAACCGCGGCAAGAAGCTCAAGATCACGCGTACCATCAAGAACAAGTACGATGAGTATGAGGACGTCACAGAAATTATCACAGATCCAGCTGTCATTCAACTTTACATCAAGCATAAGCGCCAAGAGCGTCTGCTGAACATGCGTATCGAAGACATCAAGCCCACCGGCGACCCTGAAGTAGACAAGGCCCAACAGATCAAGCTCAAGGCCGAACTCGCCCGTCTCGCCCGCAACATAGAGCGTCGCGAGGGCCGCGAAAAGGCAAAGGGTCTACACAAATCGCAGACAGGCGAAGGAGGCGTAACCGGTGGTCCAGGAAAGGGCGGAGCAACACCTCGCAAGTGCGCAAACTGCGGCGAGGTGGGCCACATCAAGACGAACAAAAAGTGTGTAAACAAGTTCTTTGAAATTCCTTCTCGTCTTTTATCAGTTGAATCGTTTTTCACTAACAGTATTTTAGGCTCTGTCCTCTCCTCAATGGCCAGAGGAAACAAAACGACACTTTCAAGGATGCGAATGCTGCATCGCCGGCTACTGCGACTGTTCCTGCCACTCCTTCTTTCGCCGGTTCGCCGTCTTGAAAATCGGGAGCGGTCTTGAGGATCGTGTTGATAGGCCTATCTCTTATAGTAATGATGTAATGGCCGTCCCGTGGCACTACTACTCGTCAGCTTTGCATTCGCATTGGTTTGAGATGCAGATGTGGCACAAGTATCACTTTTCCAATAAGCGCATTTGCGCTATGATGTGCGGAACAGTCATGAGGACGGCTTCTTCGTGTACATGCAAGTATTGAAAGGAACACCATGCTTGCCATCTGCCTAGCTCAGGGCTGGGTTATAAGGGTTCTACGGAAGGTGTGGTGAAGCGCTGAGAAAGCGTGGTACATGTTATTCTTTCTTTCTTCCTCTCTTGAGACGAGAGTTTTCTTTCAAATGCATAGCGAAGGTGTTTTGGGACGCTGCATTTAATCTTCAGCACGCACAAAGGGACACATTTTTATAGCTGTCAGTCCATAGGAACATTGCAGGCAGAAAACTTAACCCAAGTTAGATCGGGAAGTCATCAATCATTAAAGAGTTGTAGGATCGAATAGGAGGTTATGAGACACTTTGTCTGGTATACAATCTATTCATTTTCATGCTCCATCTCGAAATCAAATTCTCCAAAATACACACATAGAGCCTACCTCGATTAGTTTCTCTATTAAGATGATTATCCATTTTCACTTACCTTACTAGCACCCATCATAGCATAATGTGCCACCTCAAGCTTCTTACCATCCTGACCATACCTTGCAATTTGATTGAGATCCGACGTCCTTGGCAGATACAATACCACTTCGTTGCTTACTTTTGTAAAGGCTTTGTAGAGCTTATCAAGATTGTACGGCTCCATCTTTGTCAGATCAAAGACATTCTCTGCGCCGTACTCGGTCCCTGTAAACTATCAGCATGCATATCAAACCAAAGAAAGGGCGTCACCACTACAAACCTCCCCACGGCGGACTCGCAAAAACAACCACATTCTTCTGGCCCGAAAACCTATTGATGGCATCGAAGCAATCCGCATTCAGCCAGAAGATCTTGTTGCTCACGCCGTAAATCTCGGCATTGTGCTTTGCGCACTTTAGCGTCCTCGCATCCTTCTCAATCGCAAACACGCGTTCCCACCGACCAGACCGCGCAAGCGCAATGGCGTTGCCGCCTACGCCTGCAAACGCGTCGACAATGACGGTCTTTTCCTTGGGTGCAGACTCGGCAATGTGCGCGGCTATCTTGTTGGCTATGGGTTCTGGAGTTACGCCGAACCAGGCGTCTTCGGTCATCCAGATGCCTTGGTCGTAGTTTTCCCAGATTTTGAAGCGTTGGAACCAGTATCTGTGCAACCATCAGAACCTTTTTTCTTTTCTTTTTGTACAGATAATGTCATAGGTTATTATGAGGGAAGGGGGGGGGGAAGTAAACAATACTTTTTGAGGTGTTCGGGGAATTGCTCGACGCGGGACCACTGGTCTACGTCGTTCTCGTTTGCGTTGTCGCTCATTTTGGAGCAAAGTGTTTTCTGTTATTACTGTCAAATACAGTAAGTAATCACCGAGATAGAGTACTAGAAAATTGCAAAAGAAAAAATAAAGAAAAAAGTCAAGCTCCGCAAGTCAAAGACAACCAGCAAAGGTAGAAACCGACCACAATAGTGAGAAAGCAACAATCCTGAACCCACCTTACCGCATCCAGCCTAGCCCCAACCCCAGCACGATTCCCCTTGCTTTGCGTCAAAGCCACATGTTATATCGAGCCATCCAACACTTCTTCCCCCCCCTTACATCCCACTCCACGGCACATCACATCAAAAAATAGCAATTATAGCATCACACACACATACACACCAAGACTCCTCTGGCCATGTCCGTCTTCGGCGCCCTAAACCGCTTCATATCACGGCTCGACGCAGCACCCCTCCCCGACGACGCCAGCCAGCACCACCAATCGTCGACGAATGGCGCGTACGGCTTCCAGGTGCTTCGCAACGCTAATCTGGAGATTCCGCTCGAACCGTGGTTTGATTTTGTGATTGGGATTAATGGGAGGACCATTGTGAGTGGTTGATTCTTTTTTTTTTAAAAAAAAAAATTCTTCTTCTCAATGCACCGCTGTTTTTATTGTTGTGAGAGGAAGATGGGGTAAAGAGAGAAAGAGAGAGAGAGAGAGAGAAAGAGCACGTGCAAGGGAGAGCAAAAGCGGGGAAGGAAAGGGGATGGGCAGGCCAGTAAGCTTGGAGGGAAGGAGGGGGGAAAGGGAGGAATGCTGGACGAGAAATGGATGCTGTCTAAGAGAGTTGTGCTTGAGCATGTTGTATATTTGCTAATCTGTCATTTTCTTTGCACAGGATAATCCGGATCCTAATCTCTTTGCGACGGAGGTGCGGAACTGCGCCGGGTCAACCATTAGCCTAGGCATTTTCAGTGCAAAGGTACGTCACATGGTGTTTCATTAACGGTAGCTGTAGCTCTTTGGGTCTGTGTGCTTCGTTGTGGTCGACTAAGTGCTTAGAGCCGCATTGAGTGCGTCATCATCTATTTGTGTATCTCACGGGAGATTTTGCTTTTATGCAACGGACATTATTCCAAAAGCATATTTTAGCCGAAAACAAAAAACCGTCCCGAACACGTCAAGCGGCTGTCATAGATAAGCTTTTTTTTTTGGTTTAATTCCTTTTTTTCAACTTGTTTATTTATTTTGATTTCCAGAATTACGGGAATCTAACTAAGTCGTTTGTAGGGCCAGAAGATTCGCGAAGTCTATCTTCAGATCCCAGCAGATCAACCCACGCTAGGAATCGCCCTGCAATGGTCACCGCTCGCCGTTGCAGAAGATGTCTGGCATATCCTTGATGTAGCCCCGAACTCGCCCGCAGACGCCGCAGGACTACTTCCCTACGGTGACTACGTCATTGGCAGCCCCGAAGGTCTCGTGCGCGGTGAGTCTGGACTCGGCGAGCTTGTTGAAGACTTTTTAAACAGGCCGTTGAGACTCTATGTTTACAACCATGAGTACAATGTGACCCGACCCGTTACTATTACGCCGACGCGAAACTGGGGCGGTGAGGGAGCACTGGGCTGTGTCCTCGGTTTCGGTGCGCTGCATCGTATTCCCGCTGGTCTAGATGAGCCTCCGCCAGCTCCTGGGGAAACCTTCTTCTCGGCAGGCGATGCTAGCGGGACTACGTCGTTTGACGAAAAACGTCCCTTGGTGTCTTCTATGGGCATTCCTGCTCAGTCGGGTGCACCAGCTGAGCTCTTCGTCCCAGCCAATATGGCGCTACCGGCCAAGTCGCCTCCTCCCCAAGGCACCGCACCGCCGCCTAAAAAGAAGGGCAGAGCGCACCATGTGGCCAGTCCGGCGACTGGTGGCGGTGGACTGGATGATTACTTCAAGGAAGGTGAGCAGAAGAGTCTGGAGCAAGACTATGCACCGACGAAAGGCAGCGGCGTGCCTCCTCCGCCCAAGGCTGGCGGGCCACCCAGAGGTCCTCCAAAAAGTGGTGGAGCAAGTAGAACAGGTACACCGCTGCAGGGTGGTGGTGGTGTTGGTGGTGATGCCGAGAGTGCAACTGGCGCTGGGACAGAAGAGACAACATGATTAGACTATATTGCATGTTAGTAAACGGTCAACACTTGAATTGTTTCCAACCGTAGAGTTACTACAATTGCAAAAAAAAAAAAAAAAAATACAAACAAGAATAAATAAAAAAACAACAACACACATACCTTTCAACATGACCATTCCTTGTCTTTTTCTCCAAATCCTTGATTCAATCCTTCACTCCTCAGCCTCAAAATCCAACTCCTCCCTAAACCGACTGGTCCGCTTCGTCATGGTCGCCATCTTCTTCTCCATTACACTCTCGTTGCTGCCCTGGCCCCCGTGATGCGTCATGAACGAGTCTGTCCGCTTTTGCGGCTGCGGTCGCTCCCCCGCCGTAGCATCGACGGCTGTCGTGCTGGCTGAGGCTTGCTTGCGGCCGGCCAGGCGCTCAAATGACGATGGCGGGGAAGAGGCCTGGGGCGAGATGGGGGATTGGACTGGTGTTGTGTCTGGGGAGGAGGAGGCCGAGAGTGAGGTCTTGAGTTTGGTGGTTAGGGTGCGGAAGATGGGCATTTTGTCGATATGTATGTATGTATGTATGTGTGTTTGTGTGTAGGGTTCAAGTTGTTGTTGTTGTTGCTGTTGTTGTCGTGGTAGTAGTAAGGATAGATCCCAGTGTGGTGAAATGTGTGCATGTATTGAATGGTGCGCGTGTGTACTACGTGTGTATGCGCGTAAAAAAGGGGGGGAAGGGTGGGGGGAAAGTTTATATGTATCAGATATAGATATTGACCGAAGGTATAACAGGAAAAAAAAAGGTTCTAGACTTCTCGACTTGTTTTTTTTTAATTCCCCGTCCCAGGTACAGACGGCAAGGTTAATCGTCAAAATGGAGACGGATCTGTATACCGGGATGGGGCGGCGGGGACACGGTAAGAAGGGGGGGGGGGGGGCCAACGGGAGGGATACGAAAGGTTAATGCAGAAAACATGCGAGGGCACAACCTCGTACCTAAATACTAAGCCTTTTTATTTTTTTGTTCCTTTGGCTTGCCCGCCACCACCATATGCAGCGTAGGATAGAGAACCCACCCCCTCCCTAATTTAGAGGGCACGCGAGCGAGCGAGGGGCGGCGGCGAACATCTGTCAGGGGTGTGCGTGTGTGACTTTCAAGCCGCTACCCGCACTTGCCCACCCCGCCGCCGCCCTCCTTCTCTAATTTCCTTAACTGAACTAGTAACTAATTACTCCACAGGACCAAGCATACTTACATACCACATGGTCAACCGCTCCGCTGTCCGCCTCTGTGTTCCCTGTAATGGAGGGGGGCCCTGGCCAAACACCAATCAGGTATGCAGAAAGGGTAAGACGGCGGCGGTGGTGGATCTCTCTTAGCCCAGGGAACCTGCCGTTTGAAACTACTGCGCGTGTTTATTGACCAAAGCAACTCGAGTGTACAAGTACGTTAGGCGCTACTTTTTTGGCGTTTTGGCCTGGTGGGCTCCAGTATAAAGCTAGCGGCGTTGGGGTTGGGTTGGTCCTGCCCAGCCTGGTTTGGTATCGGTGGGGTTGGGCCTTTTCTATTCTTTCTTTGGCGGTTGGTTGCCGCAGAGAGCAAGGAGGAGGAGGGACCCACAGCGGCTACAGTAGTCAGGAAGTAAGCACATGTTTGTGAGTGTGTCGTGCGTTTGCCTGGTGTGCCCCAAGGATTATTGAATGTGTGTGTGTGTGTCGCGGTGTGTGGGGTTGGGGGCATCTGCAAAGGCCAGACCCTGCGCTAGAAGCGCCGATCGGTCAACTGGGGGCGTTTTTATGTATGTGTTTCGTTTCCTTTGCGTGAAGGTTCCGAAAAAAAGAGATGTAGGTTCCGCGGCGGGGAACGAGGAACGGAGACAGGGGAAGGAAAGGAAATTGCCAACGGTTGCCCAGGATGGGGATTTTTTTTTGGTTTCTACATTAACTGTGGAGATTTTTTTTTAATGGAGAGAGGGGGGGAGTGTGTGCATCGTGGGCAAATGGAAGGAGCATGACAATGACATGGCATTTGCATGAGCTTTGCACAAACCAAAACAAATTGGTCGACACATGACTTGTGAGATTGGCGATGATCTGCAGTTGCATGGCGGTATCATCAAGAAGCAGAAGGGCTTCTCTCGTCAAAAACCCGTCAGCTGGTCGTGGTCCGATATCATTAGTCTCATCTACACCCAGCCATATCCGGACGACGGCTTGTTGACACTATGTGCTTTGGGCCAAGTGTAGCGATTGGCCTGCACACACAAGACTATACGTATTTAACAAGTATCAGGAGACGGGCTTGGCTCTTTCATGCTCCAGGCGAAGAAGCTTCCCTCCTCCGGCCCACTTCACCGCCATATGTACTTTGCCGGCCTCTGCGTCCCTTCTGCCATTATTTGCTTGTTTCGTGATTGGTCCAATCAGGAAATAAAGTGTGATTTGTCTGACAACAGGAAACAGTGACGAGAGCAAAGAGGTCATGCGCACCCTTGACACAGGCATCAAAAACAACAACCCCTCCTTTTAACGGCCACGAATCGCAAAACTTGCCAGCCAGGCGATTTGGTCTTTGTCGACGCCCGTCCAGCGTACGGCCTAGGGAGCGGCGTCGCGTACTCGAATCGTTACTTCCGAATTCGGCATGGCTTCTTTATCCGGATGACTGACTACCATAACCGCCAATCGATACGAATCAATCAACGCTTTGTTTGTCCGTGCAGCAAACAGTGGTGGTGATGGCGGCGGCGGCGGCGGCGGCGGCGGCAGCTGGCCCCCTTTCCTTTGTTCGCCATGACTGTTCAGCAGCCGACTGTAAGTACGTATTCTAACGTTGATTTTCCGGGACCCAAGACGCCCGTTCAGCCCAAGCCCCCCCCCCACATCGCTTCGTTCCCTGCAGTAGGCAACGGCCAAAATAGATATCTTGCTGCCGGCTGTTTGCGACCAGCCGAAATCCTACCGGCTAAGTGTTCCTCTCTTGCTCGGGATGCGCAATCTCCCTTCTCGTGTTCTTCACTCCCAACAGAGTCTGGCCAGTCTAGACCCATCCTACGCCTTCATCGCCTCAAGAGCAGGCGTTTCGTTACCATAGCGGTTTGGCCTTGGTATCGACGCCCACTTCTCAACACCCGTGAACCGACATGTGACGTATTCTTAGCTTCTGCCACTCACGGACTCCCGCCCGCATCAAACCACGGCTCAGTCACCGCATCTTTTTTCCTTTGCCGAATCGGCGCCGCCCCAGCCTCACCACCACCCTGTCACGAGGGCTGGTGCCGAGCTTTTGGCTGCTGACGTAGCCCAGGATGACAACGTGGAAGAAAGAAGCCCGAGTCCATTGCATAGTGCATGCTCGACGGCTTGATTATCGGAACTGTGTGCTGTGCAGGCTCGAGAGACCAAACCATCATAGCAATGTGCATGTCCGCACTTGACTTGTATTCAGCAGACGTAATCTATCTCTGCATCTCTTCATTCATCATCAGTGCAAGCACCCGAGGATTTTCCTTCCTTGGATGCAATGTGTCAACCTGCTTTTGAGTAGTGCCTACTTGCACTGCTCTTAAAAAGTAAATATAGTAAAACGCCGTCCAATCCGTTGTGCTAACAATGCTGGGGGGAAATGCCGGGACTAGCCAAAGACCCAGGAAACGAGTGGGGGTTGGGGACCGTGACAGAACGCCAATAAGCAATACCAAGATCAAAATCGCAAAAAAATCCAAACCGTTTCATCTAATGTCCAGCTGGAAGGGCTTAAACTTGGCTCCAATGGTGCTGCACCGTGGGCACGTCGGAGCGCGACCGCGATTGTGCTCACTGACCAGAACGTCGACGCACTCCTGGCACAGACCGCAGATGCATTCAGAGCATGCATAGCTGTCGCGCAATATGGACAGCTTCCGACAGGCAGCGCAGTATATTTGAACAGGAAATAGGGAGTTGGGAGACGAGTCAGAAAGGCCCTGTGAGGGCATATGAAAATTGTGGCCAGACATTGCTGATTCAATCGATGACTCGACAGAGGGGAAAGGCTGCAGATCCGACATGTCCGGCGGTGGAGGCGTCAAAGCATTGTTCAAGGGGGATGCGGTGTATGACTGGAGTTGTGAAGCAAAGTTGAAGGGTGGCATAGATGTTCGGCTGTTCATCATGTGGGGTGAGTGATTGGGTGATTGCGGCACCTGTCTACGTCAGCTTTGATCATAAACAAGACTGCGAAACCTACAGGGGTCAAGTCACGACTATCCTCCTCAGTTGCTGAGGCAGCAGCGTCAATGAGGTCCTCCCACCGTTTGCCCATAATAGCAGCTGCTGTTGCAGGCTCGGCCGAAAATGCTTTTCGGTCATAGCTCATTCTCCGACTGTGTTCTTTTGATTTCTGGCGTTCGTGTTTTCCTCGACGAGCATTCTGCCCTATGGACGGCTTGCGAGGCCGGTTCGGCTTGAGAGAATGAGCTCCCGGAGGCAGAGTCGAAGAGCGGCCGAGAGGTGAGCGCGCGAGCGAGGATGGCAAGAGTTCTTGCTGGATGGAGCCAGAAGTATAGTATGGTTCTTCGGTATTGCTAGGTGGGCCTACGGGGGTTGGGGCAAAGCGCGCGCGGGGCCTGAACTTCTTCGAGTCTGGGTCGGATGCTGCGTCCTGTTCACAGCATGCGTTAGCCTCATGGTATGCAGGGAACGCTGCAGTGCGGCTTCTTACCGGATCTGAATCCCAGTCATACTCTGCACGGTGATTGTGTAACGAGGCCAGGGCAGCCGCAGCAGTCGCGGTAGGCAGTAGTGATGGCCGACGCGTTTCGCCAGGCCCTCGAAGAGAATTGGCACCGAATTCGGACTCGAAGAAGGAATTGTGTTCATTGTTGCTGTAATCATACGTTTGTGGCGCTGCCACTGCCGTCGTTGTAGTAGTAGTAGTAGTAGTAGTAGTAGTAGTAGTAGTAGGAGGTGGTGGTGGTGCTCGTTCTTGTGGTGGTGTATTGACCATTAACAGAAAACTTTCCTACCAGCGGGCAGATGATATCAGCATGTGGTGCGGCTAAAATTCTTGATATTGTGGAAGCTCATACCTCTGTTGCTGGGAGCTTGGATATGTAGTGCTCGGGATGGGCACGTCGAATATGCTCTTGCATAGAGCGAAAGCGCTTCTCCTACACATGGTGGATTAGTCGGCAGCTGGGGCAAGGGAGCTTCGAGGCGTGGGATGACGTGGGGTAGCTAGCTCTCGTGGAGACTTACGCCTGTGCAGCGCTTCCGGCAAGCTGAGCTGTCATGGTTGCGCAGCGGGCAGACGACGACGTTGTTCTCGTCACTGACGGAGAAGGAGCTCGTAAGCGGTGCTGCGCGCGAAGGAGGCATGGCTGCAAGCATCAACGGCAGAAGCTTCTCGGCGAAGCAAAAATTGCGCGGGAAGCTCTAGGGCGGGCGAGAGAAGCTGTGTACGGAGGGCGCGCAGCTTCCAGCCTGTCGCGGCGACTACGGGCAAGGAGCGTCGAGGAGCTCTCGGGGCTCGCACTCAGTGGAGGAAGCTCTGAGCTGAAGTTGCTGCCACTGCAGACAGACGGGCAAGCGGATGCGGGGCAGCTACGCAAGGGCGCGGGGCTTGGGGAAGACCAAGTGAAAGCTTTCTTGGAGAATGACGGTGTCGCCATGCACAGCGGGCGCGGAGGAGGCGTCAATGGGCGTGCGCTGGTGCAGCTGTTGCTGTTGCTGTTTCTGCTGCGGCTGCGGCTGCGGCTGCTCGTGCTGCTGCAAAAGGCAGAGCTGTGTCGCCACGGCAAGCTTCCAGCAAGTGAGCAATCAGACGACAGGCCGGGATTGTGCCTGGGACGAAGGAGCCGGGCAGCCTGGAGAAAGAGCTTGGTGCTGCCCAATGACCTGCCGTTCCCATAGATTGCTGTGCGCTCCAATCAGACGGCGTCGAGCTGGAGAGCGACTCATCATCGGCACGAGGCTTCGCAGAAGCTCGAGTCCCGTGCACTGCCATAGCTTCAAGCCCGTGGATGCCACTGGACCAGCCCGCCCCCGGCGCCTGGTCGTCTGCACTACAAGACCGGCTACGGCGCAACAAACGTGAAGAGATTTTTGCTCCCGCTGCTGCACCCTCGAGCTAGCTGCACCCTCCGCCGCCAAGGCTGTCGCTTTTGCACATGGCCGCATGTCCTAAGGCGAAATCCGGCGCGGCTTGGTCGGGCGCCGGGAAGAGAACGAGAGAAAAACAGCAGGGAAGACAGGGGACGAAAAAAAAAGTACCGTCCTGCCAGCCATGGTTTTTTTATGGCCTGAACAGCCGGTGGGGTTTCGCTGACAGAGACGGGCGAGAAGCGACTGTTGCCTGCGACTGCCTTTGTAGTCGCGTGGTATGATTGGCAGTAGTAGGAGTAGTAGTAGGAGTAGCAGTAGCAGTAGGAGTAGTAGTAGGAGTAGGAGTAGGAGTAGTAGTAGCAGTAGGAGTAGTAGTAGCAGTAGCAGTAGCAGTAGTAGTAGCAGTAGCAGTAGGAGTAGCATGTCTTCAATTTGATTCCAGATGTGGTTACCCATGCCCTCGTGTGCACTTGCTCCTTCCTACCAGGAGCTCGTCTACGACTACCATTTCCGCGTCCACCTTCCAAGCGCAATCTCGCTCCATGACAGCTTGACGGCGCATTGCCGTGCCCTGCTTTCTTGGGCGGGCCCCTTCACGTCTCCCACTGTACCGCAGCTGCCTCGTGGTGTGCTTTGCCTAAACCACCGCCTCTGCCAACCATGTCGCTTTCAGTGCAGTCCTTAAATGGAGACACTTCCTTCCTTCTTACCTTCGACCCACCTGCAGCCCCACCGTCGTCGCCGGGCCTGTTTCCCGGTTCTTTTACGATTCTAGTTGACCGTAAGTTAGTCCAAGGTTTAGGCGTTGCGAGTCGCCCACACTGGTTCCTCGCAGCATGTCATGCCCCTGGACGCATGGCGGCCATGTGCTAACGCTTTGTTTTGTCGGCAGCCTGGCTGACTGGGCCATCGATTATCCTCAACTCGGTCTTCTCACACTCGGAGCAAAGGGCAAAGCCGTCCATCTCGAGCCTCCGCGACCTGGATCGCGAGCCCGACCTGGTGCTGATATCCCAAGACAAGCCCGACCATTGCCATGAAGCGACGCTGCGCCAACTGCCACCAGACGGCGAGTCGACCATTCTAGCCATTCCCTCTGCAGCCAAGAAGATTCGATCGTGGAAACACTTTCGTCCCGAGGCCGTACATGCTCTTCCACGATTTGCACAGGGAGATGACCGATCTATTCATCGCATTGTGCTACCGCCCCCTTCGGCTCGAGGAACGTGTGGTGAAGTGACGGTGACCTGGATACCTGCGAAACGCGACATCTCCAAGGTCCACCATGCTATTGGTATAACATACCGGCCTCCATGCACGGTGCTCTCTTTGCTCAGCCCAATGCACTACATTGACCTTCCCATGAGCCCACCTCCGTCGCCAGGATCCCCGATGACGATTGCGTCGTCGCCTCGCACCATTGTGCCCTCGCCGTACAACAATCGTGAAAAGACGCTGTCGGTCATCTACTCGCCCCATGGAGTTTCATACGATATGATACGGCCATACGCCAGCTCGTATCTTGTTTCTGAATCAGCCTTGCCTCTAACGGCGCTTCTTCATTCTTTTGACTGTGTCGAAAACCCATGGTGGCTTGGTGGCAACATATCAGCCGGGTCTCCGGGTGGGACTGAGATCGCCAAAAGCTTGTACGCAAAAGCCTGGATCTCTGCCCACGATGCAGACAAAGACAATCGTGGATGGGCAGTCAAGCTGACGCAGATTGCACAGCATGCCGCTGGAGAAGTGAGGAAGATGCTCGACGAGGGCGTTGTGAGGAAAAAATTGCCAAATACAGAAGTCATTACGTTAAGTTCTGGGGAATGCCATCGGATTACTGCAGGCTGAAGCGCTGCATGTCGCAGGACAAGTACAGCTGTTGTGGTATTCGCATGTGGCCTCGCCAGCATGTGGGTGGCCCAGACAGAGAATTGCTCATTAGCCACGTCGACGGAGAGGGTGGCGCACAGAGGCCGAGACAGGGCAGGAGTGCTGCATGGTCTTGGCCCCCATGGAGATGAGGTATGTTTGAGTTTGGCGTGGTGAGAGAGGGCGGACAAAGTTGGTAGCAGAAGGCTAGAGCATGGCTTGAAACGGGTCGCACTTTGTCGAGCTCTGCGGTCGTTTCTTGTTGGTAGCTAGTTCTATTTTGGGTGACAGGTCAAAGGCAGCGGTAGCGTATGGAGATGGCAAGCGGTTAGAGATGGCGAGGATGCGGCTATAGTTGCAGTAGACAAGGCTGACGCAGGCCCATGACGACGTCGAGAATGGACCCTGGCACATGAGATGGCAGTTGGGGTGCTGTGGTTTCACGTGCGCGTGCACGTGATGTTGGCTGCCCACCTGCGGTGCCCCTTTCTCTTACACCGCTCGCCTACCGAGGGCTGCTTGGTAGTATCACGCTTTTCGCAACAGCAACAACCGCCAGCAAGGGCGGCAGGGAAGGGCGAGAGCGCAGTGTTTCGGAACAAAACACGCGCATGGCAGACGTAGTAGTCGTCAGTAGGGTACGCACTGCAGAAGCAACGTTACCCTGGAGATGGGGGCGTAGGGCTAGCGGCGGACCTGGAGCTAGTCGTTGCCGGCCAGACGCCAGAAAGTGCGGCGCAGGCAGACAGGCAGGGCAAGGCCCGGCTCGCATGCTCAAAAGCCCGCTGCTTGGCACCACAGCAATGCCGGAATAGACGGATGCACATGGACGGGCCCAGCATTGACAGGCCACACGCTCAAACAAAAAAAGAAAAGCCTCTCGCCCTGTGTCGCCTGGCCGTGTGCATGTTTTAGCCATGCAAGGCGAGGAGAGGGCGTTCACAAACGGGGCGTGTGCGAGTGCCACAGCATGACGCCGCACCCGGGCTGCTGGGACTATTGGTGTGGCTGAGGGACGCCGGCTGTTCTTAATCCAGACGCGCAATCTCCCCGTACGACAGCGGTGGTGCAGAGCCTTTGCGCTGACACGGCGCTCCATGCTGCCAGGGAAAAGGCGACAGCTCTAACGGACAGCGAGGGGAGACATGCACCGCACCAGCGCAGCGATCCGCAGCGCCTGGCAGGGGCGGGCTGGAGATGCTCGCTGCTCGCTGTCGGCCGGTGTATGGATGGAATGGCTGTGGATGTGGATGCGGATGCGGATGCAATCAGGCACTGTCCAAGCGCCAAGCCTAGCGCAAGACGGAAGTCGGGTCACGGCGAGCGAGGGCTGACGGCCGCAGAGCTGCCAACTATTCGAGCTTCACACCCGCCGGCTTCTGCTACTCCTCGAGCTCGACTACACTCCATCCACACACACACACATACACGCCCATTCTTGCCGACCCCCGTTGCTTCTGCCCTCGACACCCACTCGCCCGCCCGCGCACAGAGCCACAGCGAGTGAGCGAGAAAGAGACATAGTCGTCGCCCTCTCGTCCCCCTTTGGACCGTCGTGCGCCGCTACGGTGCTGCTCCTCGCATCGTCTGCACCACCCGACCCACTCCCCATCTCCCTCCCACACCGCACACACTGGCTTCTCACGCCTCGTCGACCCCGACGACGCAGCGCTCGGCGAAGGCTGCCTCTTTGATGAGCGTCACCATCCATGAGTCGCAGATGATGCCCGCCTATGCCACCGACTCAAACGGTCGTTCTTCCCTTGCACATGGACAAACCGCCGCGTCGACTACACCGCCACCCAGGGACTCCTTCACCAATGGCAACTCGCAGCCCATGAACGCGAGGCTCACCAATGGCATGAGCACGACGCACGCACATCCCCACGCACGTTCAACCAGGCCCGAGAGCATCGATAAGCGCTTGTCGCAGGAAGAAAGCCGCTCCAGCTGGCACCGAGGCGACTCACACGACGCCGACACCATGCCCAAGTCGTCCGACACGCAGCGCTGGTCGACTGAGCGACCGGCCAGAGACGATGGCTACTTCGCGTCGGTGCACAGCACAAAGACCAAGGACAGACTGTGTGGCAGCACAACCCACGTCGAAATGGGCCAAATAGACGTAGGCGATGCCGCAAGAGAAGCGAGCAAAGACTTTCACGTCCCCTACGCGGGTTCAGTCCCTAACGCTCCCACTTCGTCATCGCCCCAGCCTCAGGCCGAAACTGGCACCCCCAGCCTGCAGGTCCCAACCAACCAAGCTCAGCGTGCCTCCTCCCCACCCACCTTCACCAACGCCAGCAACAACAGCAACAACAACAATCCCGGGCCATCACAACATCCCTACCGTCTGCAACAACGCCACACGCTCGAGGTGCCCAAGGTGCAATCCTCGCGCGCTCGCGAATCCCAGAACAGTACCGACGACGTCATCAGCGCAAGCGGTAGATTCTCGCCCAACCACCCCCATAGGCGCCGAGGATCCATGTCGCTCGTGCGCAGGAACACGCGATCCATCAACTCTGACATGCCTCCCGAGGAGGTGCCGCAGGATGACGAAGCTGCACGTTGGGCTGAGCACATCCGTCAGAAGCGGGCCAGCAAGAGGAAGCGCAAAGAAGACGAGGATGAAGATCGCGTCGTGGTAGGAACAAAGGTGGATCAAAACCACGTGAATTGGGTCACGGCCTACAACATGTTGACCGGTATCCGCTTCACTGTCTCGAGAACAAACGCCAAGATGGACCGAGAACTTACCGACGCCGACTTCGACGCAAAGCACAAGTTCTCGTTTGACATGTACGTGCCGACCGGCTTTCCTGCCGAGACGAAGCTGTTGCTCGAGTTCAGTTTCACTTCGTCTGCCAGGCCTGCTTCTCTTTGACCCCTGACACGATACTAACAACCTTGCAGAACCGGCAACGAACTCACGCCTTCCGCAAAGTACGACTTCAAATTCAAGGACTACGCGCCATGGGTGTTTCGCCACCTGCGTACTATCTTCAAGCTCGACCCTGCCGACTACCTTGTATCGCTAACCAGCAAGTACATCCTTTCCGAGCTCGGCTCGCCCGGAAAGAGCGGTAGCTTCTTTTATTTCTCCAGAGACTACAAGTACATTATCAAGACTATTCACCACGCCGAACACAAGTTCCTTCGTAAGATACTCAAGGACTACTACAACCACGTACAAGAAAACCCTAATACCCTTCTTTCCCAATTTTACGGCCTGCACCGCGTTAAGATACCCTATGGACGCAAGATCCATTTCGTCGTCATGAACAACCTGTTTCCCCCACATAGAGATATTCACCGCACATTTGATTTGAAAGGCTCGACCATTGGACGAGACTTCAAGGAAGAAAACTTGGCCGCCAACCCTCGGGCAACACTCAAGGACCTGAACTGGTTACGCAGAGATCAGCACCTCGAGCTGGGGCCGGTGAAGAAGAAGATGTTCATTGAGCAGATGCAAAAAGACGTAAAGCTCTTGCAGCGTCTGCACATCATGGACTACTCACTGCTAATTGGTATCCATGATCTGGAGAAGGGCAACGAAGAAAACCTGCGGGACAAGACCCTCAAGGTCTTTTCCCCTGGCGGCGAGGAGTCACCGGATCAACCACCCAATCAGCTCATGCGCACACCATCCAAGTTGGAGAACGCGCGCAAGGCACGAGAACTAAGGCAGATGGTCAAGACACAAAAGCCTGTACCCATGGGTCAAACATCAAGCAAGATGCCGGATGAGCTGGATGATGCTAACCGCGACTTCTACTTTTACTCGGACGATGGTGGCTTCCGAGCCACCCACGAGGATAACGCGCCTGGAGAGGAGATTTATTACCTTGGTATTATTGACTGCCTGACACATGTAAGTTTTGCTAGGATCTTATCGAGTGAAGACTGGTTGGTGACTAACAACTCTCTAGTACTCGTTCATCAAGCGCATGGAGCACTTTTTCAAGGGCATTGCAAATACCGAGTCTCAAATATCTGCCATTCCTCCAGAGCGATACGGAGATCGCTTCATCAAATTCATCAGCGCCGTCACCAAGACCAAGGAGGCAGCCGAGCGTGAGAAGCAAGAACAAGTGACAAACGAACTCAACGATCTCTCGTTGGATGGCGTTAATGCAACTCCTAACCAACGGTTGTCAACTGAGCGTGTCATTGAGAAGGCTGAGCATCAAGCCGACCGTTCAAGAAGACACGGTCAGAATGAAGAGGATGTACCCAATTTCCACATGAGGGCAGTTCGCAGCCCGTCGGCAGAGAGAGGGGAGATGGGCACTACGCTTCCTGTAGTTGAGGAAGTCGGAGAATCATCCAGTGTCGGTGGACACAGCAGCCGCAGCGCAACAGACAACGCAGCTGGTGTGAGCGAGCACAACGAGCGATCGTCATCATTGCCATCGCAGTCTGCAGGCACACCCTACCTTGGCCCACCACAACTCCAGACAAGAGCCAGGTCACACTCAAGAGAGAGGGACCAGTCACTCGGGAGGGCGCCACCAACGCCACCAAAAGATGCTGGACGTCCTCCCACACCGCCAAAGGATGACTACATGTCTAACAGGCACTCTGGCCCCCCAACACCCCCCAAGGAGGACAAGAGCAGCAGAGGCATCCCCCGCTCATCGATAGACAAGGACCTTCCACGAACACCTCTTGAAACCACGATCCGTGTCAACTAAAGCAAGAATAACACTCCAGGGGGATCGATCGAACCAGGAAAGATTCGTCTTTCTTTTATTCAATGTAAACACGTCTCTTTTCTGTTTCTTCCTCTTTTTTTATGTGTGCGTCTTTGTCCATTCTACTCTTGTTAATTCCACCAACCAATCAATCACAACCACCCCATTCGAATCAATATCAAAAACTCTTGTGTCCTTTTTTTGGTCCATTTTCCTCTCTGTATGTCTAGGAGTTTTGTTTTTCTTCTTGCATAAACACTCCCCCAGCTAAAATCCCCAACCTTTCTGTCTCTCTCTGTCTTTGTCGAGGGGGGTTCACTTTTTTTTTTTTTTTGGGGGGGGGGGGGGGGGGGGGGGGGACAGTAAAGCACTGTGGAGTTTTTTTTTTCTTCTTTTCTTTTGACCCTACTTTCTCTCTCTTTCCTATGTCCCTTTTTTTGTTTTGTTTTTTTGTGCGTTCGCGAATGCATGATACCATGAGTTTGCTCAACCGTCCCTGCGGCCCGCCCCTCCCCCCCTCCCTCCCATCATGATTATTAGATCTGATTGGAAATTAGTGGCAGCGTGGGCGTGGCGATATATTTTTCGCACCGCGGGATATCGGATCTGCTTTGTCTTGTTTATCCTCTGTTTTATTTTCCTTTGTTCGTTTTGCATGCTACTGCTGCTGCTACTGTTTATTTGGGAAGGGGGGTTTGGAAACCGGTTTGTATAGCGTTGGTTTGGCTGTGCATGAGCGTGCAAGGGAGAAAGGGAAAGTGGAAAGAGAGAGAATTGGGGAAAAACTTTATATTGTTTTTTTTTCCTTCCCTTTCTTTGTGTTGGACTTTGTTTTTTTTTTCTGAATGCGGGTTCTGGAAGTCAGTCGGCTTTGGCAAGATTGAATGGGAGGGTTGGGGTGTGGGAATAATAGTCGTTTGTGGATTGGAGAGAGACAGAGAAAGAGAGGACATATTAGCGGTGCTGCAAGAAAAGGCACACAGACAGACAGACAGACAGGCAGACAGGCAGCAAGGGACATGGGCTGTGGCAGTAGCGGCGCATTAACTGGTAGATAGATGGCAAACAAATTCAAATGCAAACATTTCACATTCATCTCCCAGTTTCAAACAAGTGTGTACACGGTGCAGAAACATTCGACACACTTCAAAGTTGATAGCATAATAACGCTCGATAGTTACGTCGTCGTGCTTGTTGCATTATTCAGAAGATTCAAGACCGCAATGGCCTCAGTCTATCCATCCATCATAGTCTACAATGCTACTACTACTACTACTACCACTACTACTGTTCTTCTTCCCCTTGAAGCAGTTCGCTTACTTGTAAAAGTCAAACTTATCCGCTTCTGTTGCTCCCTTGACCTGGCTCGTGTATGCCTCCTCCAAATCGCTCTGGATGATGTTGTACCGGTTCTTACGTACGGCTCGCAGACCCGCCTCTTGCATAATGGCTGCGATAATGGCACCAGAAAGTGGGTCGTTGCGCACAATCAAGCTGTCGAGATCTACCTCGGGTGATAGACTCATCTTGCCGGCAATTGTGGAGAAGATGAGTCGGCGCTCACGGCGGTCTCGCAGTGAGGGAAATTCAATCTTCCTGTCAAGACGGCCAGGTCGAAGAAGCGCGGGATCCAGAGTGTCGGCACGGTTGGTGGCCATGATGACCTTGACATTGGACGTCTGATCGAAACCGTCCATCTGATTGAGCAGTTCCAGGAGAATACGCTGCACTTCTCGGTCGGCACCCGTCTGCGCGTCGAAACGCTTGGTAGCGATGGCGTCAATCTCGTCGATAAAGATAATGGATGGCGAATTCTCTCGCGCCATTCGGAACACATCGCGGACCATGCGTGGACCCTCACCAAGGTACTTTTGCACAAACTCAGACCCTACGACACGGATGAACGAGGCAGTTGTGCTATTCGCCACAGCCTTGACCAACATCGTCTTCCCGGTACCTGGAGGGCCGTAGAGCAGCACACCACGCGGTGGGTCAATACCAATTTGCTTGTACAGGTCAAAGTGTGTGAGAGGCAGTTCGACGGCTTCCCGGATTTCCTGCTTCTGCATATCCAGACCTCCCACGTCGGCGTATGTGACGTCGGGCTTTTCATCCTGACCAAGCATGGCAATCGAGGAGTCGGCTTCGGGGGGCAGAATGTCAACAAGAGCATTCGAGTGGCGATGGAGGGCAACGGATGAGGATGGCTTTAGTAATTCACGATCGAGGGTGGAGAGGATGCGAACGACATAGTTGGAGCCAGTCGATGATTGCACGATGCCGGTGCTGTTCATGTCAGTCTCGTGACGCAACCGGTGCATTGTGTGTACGACTTACTTCTGATCAATTGCCTCCATGAACTGTCCGATAACCAGTGGCACGCTCTGGATGCGTTTGATCTCCTCCTGTGCCCTCACTAGCTCGCGCTTTAGACTCCGCTGCTCATCCTTGATGTACTCTTCCTGAAGGTGAATGTATCTGCGGCTGTTAGCCACTTGTTGTCCAGATATGAGACGCGCACTACGCACTCTAATTGCCGTTGTAGCTTCTTGAAGGTGGAGTAGTCGTCGTTTCCCTCGGTCGAGAAGCCCTCCAAGGCGTCGAAGTTTGGTATCGATGACGGGAGCTGCTTCTTGTGCGGCGGGACTGTGTTGGCCGGGTTCTCGACGGCGGCGTCAGCCATGGTGATGGAATTTCAATAGTCTCGGTAAAGATGCGGGTTTGGGTTCTAACGGGTCGACGGTGAGAAGACTGTAGCAACTGGTGATTCGACGTGTTGAGGTATGGGTGAGGCGGTGCTTGTCAGTCGCAATGGTGCTGAAGCTCATGGAAGGCGCGAGCCATCGGGGGTTGGGGGCGCTACCACCGACGTCACGTGAGGGGAATGATCTCACAGCACCCAGTTGCTTCAGACAACACATGTGGCAGGGGGAGGCAAAAGCAACTTTGCGATGTATCAGACTACATATGGGCTGCATGAGGCATACACAGCATGCATACGGTAGGATCACGATACATGGACCTGACAGGCTGGGATTGGCTCGCCCGTCGACTGGGTCGGGTTAGGTATGGCAGGTGAATGGTCATGGACCCTTGTCGACTACCACCCAAAACAGCGAACGACACCATGGAACGGCGTGGCGGGGAGCGACGAGGGAATTGCGGTGTGGGCATCTCTTCTCGAAGAAGCTCACGGTATTCAAGCACGTATCATGCTGGGGCGGCGCGGGCTTCCGAGATTCGAGGCGGCCAGGCCCCAGAGGGAGGTTGGCTCGCCGGAGATCAACCGGCGTACTAGGCGGGCGGAGGCCATGGGAATTGGTAGCAGTGGCAGTGGGACAGTGGGAATTGCAGAGTCGGCCTGTCAGCGGGGCCAAACAACATGGGCCCGGACATGTAGAGCAGAGGGCGCCGGGACAGCCAAAGGGACTCGGTGTGGCGCGCTGCTGGGGGGGTCAGACGGTCGGGCTGGGCGATAGTAGTCAAGCGGTCTGGCGGGTGCCCACTCTCGACGCCCAGCGCAAGCGACGACTGCAGGCACAAGGTGATGTAATAAGTGGAGAGAACGAGCAGATTCCGTGTCACGACGGCGAGAGACGCGGAGAATTCCAATTGAGTTAGGCCTAGGCTTGTGAGCTGCCGGAACGCAGGCACTCGACTGGCCTGTCGCTGTCGCGACGCGCGAACGCGTCTTCCTGCTGCTCGGATGCGACTGGATATGGCCTGGAAATCTGACGTGCGAGGCTCTGCGGCCGTCGTGTCTGCTCGTGCTGGTCCTCTCGCCGTCCTGGAGTCGCAGTCGTCGCCAGTCGAAGCCTCTGGCCGGCCTGCCATGCTGGATGAGGCTAGAGGGCTTTGCTTGGCAACAGCGCCCTTCTCGCTCCACGTCCGCTCCTCAGCACCGCATAGTCCGCAAAGCGCGTCTGCGCTACGTGAACATCTCGACTGCCCCCGGAGCCACGCCATTCCGCCTTGCCCTGATGACAAGAGCATTCTAGCGCTACTCTCCTCTTGCCGCACTGTGTGTTGACTGCTCCCGCTCGCCGCTCTCTGCTGCTGCTGCGTGCTTGTCCGGGGCTGGGCTTTCGTCCATACCCGCTGCTGCTACGGCCAGCAGAGGCGCGTCGTCCATCTCACCATCAACTTGCTTGCTGACGCCGTGCTCGCCAGGTGTTTTCCAAGCCCCCTCACGTGCCTGAACACATACACGCTCCCTCGCCGCTCTCCTCGGCGGACACGCGCCTTTTCACTCGTTCCCGCCGCGACCATCGCCCGTCGGCCCTAGTCGCGCTCCACCATGGACTTCCAGTCTCCCCAGAACACCATGTACGACACCTCAAGCTTCATCGATCCCAGCGCCATCGCCAACCCCCAGATGAATGGCGCGCGCCCCTACAACCCAATGCCCCAAGTCCCTCAGAAGCGAGACTCCACCGGCGCCGCCCTCTCTTTATCCCGCTCACAAACGCCCTCCCAGCAGCCCCAATTCGGCTTCCAGCACCAACAGCCATTCGCCAACACGCCCTCGCCCACCATGTCGAGCCAGCACTTTGCGCCTGGCCAGATGGGCGGCCAGCGGATGCAGACTGCCTCGCCCGCGCAAAACCCTCATGCGCCCCAGATGTCGCCCATGGGCTTCCAACCCTCGCCCATGAACCAAGCATTCAACGCAAACTCCGGTAACCAATTCCCAGTTCAATCCGTCCAGCTGTCACAAAATCTGCAGAGTCGCCAGCAGGAGGCACAGAGGCAGTACGCAATGCGCCTACAACAGCAGCAGCAGCTGGGCAACCTCGCCGCGAGCAACATGGCAGCCCGACAAGGACAGCAGCCAGGCGCACAGATGCCCGGCGGAATGCAAAACCCCATGCAGCATCCTGGTATGCAGCCAAACATGATGCAAGGCCAAGCACAACAACCAAACCCCCAGGTCCAATATCAGCAGTTCCTCAAAAACGTCGCAGCGCTATATGCTCAGCAAAACCGGCCGTTTAACCCGCAGCCTCAATGCGCTGGCCGTGTAATTAACTTGCAGAACCTCTACGCCGCCGTCTTGCGCTTCAAGGGCTCTCGATTCGCTACCCAGCAAAATGGCTGGCCGCGGATCGCACAGATGATGAACATACACCCACAGCAGTTCCCTAATGCCCCTAATGAGTTGCGCCAGATCTACGAAGCAAACTTGCTCCTCTACGAAACTGCCTACATCCAGCGACAGCAGCAACAGCAGCAGCAGATGCAAATGCAACAACAAAAGGGCATGCCTCCACAAGGGCAAATGGGTCAGATGGCACAAATGGGGCAAATGGGGCAGATGGGTCAAATGAATCAAATGGCTACTATGGGTCAGCAGATGTCCCCAACAAGACCTACAATGCCAGGACAGCAAAACAATATTGCGGGACACCAGGAGTACCTTCAACAGCTGCAAAGATCGCAGGAGTCGCTGAAGCAACAACAACAACAACAGCAGCAGCAGCAGCAGCAGCAGCAACAACAAGCCCAGCAACAGCAACAGCAACAGCAGCAACAACAACAACAACAACAACAGCAAGCCCAGCAACAACAACAGCAGCAGCAACAGCAGCAACAAGCCCAGCAACAAGCCCAGCAACAGCAACAACAGCAGCAGCAGCAGCGCCAATCGGTCCCACCTACCCAGCAGTCCCATCAACAAATCGACCCAACCACGCACCTGCCACAATCGACGCCGTTACAAAGTAATGCAGCACCTCCAAGAGTCAACGGTAACACACCACAGCCAGATATCAATACGCGAAAGAGCCTCAGCAGACAGTTAGAGGGAACCCCTGTTCCAGGCAAAGAACCTAACCAGGCACAACCTTTGTCAATGAAGCAGGAAGAGAATGCCACAGTCGCCGATCCGGCTTTGAATGCTATGGAAGGACCTGAGAGGCGGAAACCTGTGATAGAGCAAGATGATGGCACAAGAGTCTACCAACCCGCATGGCGAACTCAAGATACCTGGGGGGGTCTCGACTTTGACTCTGACAACTTCAAAAACATGATCGACACCATCACAAACTACAAGCCAAACGTGCCGATGCTGCCAGAGATGGGTGTAATTGACATCCGAGCGATTACCATGAGCATCAGGTCGGGTTTGCCTGGCGAGGCGCGCTTGGGACTCGACACCCTCACACACTTGACGTATGACAACACTATACAGTTCAATCTGGCCCACTGCGAAGATTTGACAGAAGTGTTGGTGGAGTATGCAGAAGACCTCTTGGAAACATTGGGCAACGACAATCCCGAAGTCACCGACATTATCGATCTCATGTCCTACGAGGATGTCATGCACCACTGCCGCGAAGAAGCTGCCTCACTACTGGAGATCCCACAGGTCGGGACAACCGCACACCATCTCAATCGTACCGCTGACCGGCTGCTTGCAATCACCACGATTTTCCGCAACCTATCCTTCCTCGAGGTTAATCATGACTCCCTAGTCAGCCCATCAGTTCTGAAGTTCCTCGCAAACTTCATACGCCTTGTGGGCACACGGGTTTTACTTCTCCGCTCACATATGAACACCTTTGAGTTCATGAAAGACATTGTTACTTTCTTTTCCAATACTAGTGCTAAAGTTGTTCTGCCTAGCCGTGAAGATGCATACGCTGTACTGCACTTCCTATGCGCCTTTGCTCCAATGCCACGACCTGCCGAACCTGTCAAGTTTACGCCCTTTGATCCTCAAATCCACCGCTATCTTCCGTCCGCAGTCGACAGTCTCGCAAAGCTTCTCGCTCGTGACGATCCCAACCGGACGTATTACAAGCAGATATTCATCAACGAGGCGACCGCGACACCAGCGTATGACCTCCTGACACGATCTTTTGCCCTCGCCATCTCAGTCGTGCCTGACCGCAACTACATTGAGAACAAGATGTACCAATTGAAGGACCCGCGTCCTAAGGAGGTGCGCATGTTTGAGGCGCGTATCGCAGAATCGCGAAAGGCCTACCTCATGCAAGGCATGCTGGCTGCAGACATCCTCGCCAGTCTGGCCCCAGGACCGGAAACTGGCATCTGCCGTGCATGGCTTGAATCAGAGGACGGCTGGGCACATACGCTCCTCAAATTTGCAATGTCTCTCTCAGCCACTGATACTGCCATCCCTCACCCTCCCTTGCCACCAAACCATCGCGGCCCACGACCCATGGACCACGACCGAGAAGGTTTCCAACTTATTGTGCACCGTGCGCTATCGACTCTCAAGCGCCTAGGCGACAAGTCAAAGGGCGGCGAGCTCCTTGTCAAGGGCGTGCAGCAAATGAACGGACACATGGACCACGACAGTATGGATGAGGACGAGGATGATGATGATATGGAGATTTTCAGTTTCAACGGCAGCTCATGGAGGGTGAAAGCCGATATTTTACCCCGCAAGGAGACGCTACTTGGTGCACTGTTGACAGCGCAACTCGATGTTCGCAGTCTAAATCAATTCTGTAAGATTGGGTATCTGGACGAGTAAAGGAAAACGAGGGATAAACTTTTTTTGGGAAATTTGGGTTGACTTGGAGGTTTGGGGCGGGGGCTGGAATAGAGATGCCTTTTGTTTCTAGGAGTATTTTCAAAAGGGACCGATTCTTTTGGGGGGTTTCTGCTTTGCATAGTGTGTATGTGTATGTACGTGTATCAGAGTGTTTTGCGTGCGTCTCTATGTCTGTGTGTGTATAAGCTTTGGGGGAAGGTGGATGATGTGCGGATACATACAGATTTGCACTGGCTGGCATTTTTGATACTTTTTTTCTTTTTATGTACTATTCAGTCGTACTATCACAAAATGTACCTATCGATCTGCTTGCTAGCTGCATTCGTGGAAGGGGCGATGGAGGGACTACTTCTTACTCATCATTGTAATGTCTTTTCCAGCCACGCACACAAGTCTCTTAGCTCGGCGCCGCTCATGATATGGCCCATGTTTTCATACTCTTTGATCGTCGTCTTTTCTTCTTTAATCCCGAGTCCGAACAGTCTCTCATAGCATAATCAATGATGCCGTTTAGGAATCAATTTATCACTTGTTCCTCTTGCTAGAAAGACCTCTACTTCATCGTTCACATCCTTCAGTAATCCGGCTTTTTCTCGCAGCGTCGGTATGCGATCAGCCAGTGGAAGATAGCCAGATAGTTCGAATAGTCCCCCAAGTCTCCCCGAATACTTTGATACAAGCCCAGTCAACAAAGCCATAGCATGGCCCTGGGAGAAGCAGACCACAACAATCCTCTTCGCAGGCACGCCTTGCACGACAAGATCATCAAACAAACTCGGTATATAATCTACTGAAGCCATCCTCCCTTCCTGATCTTCATCATCCTCGAGTTCCGGGCGTGAAGGCGGATACGGAGGCAGGCGCGTGGGTAAATACCACGCTGTGGTTGTAAGATCATGGTTCTCAAGGGCATTGGGAATGACCCAGGTCATGTGCGGTAGTTTTTGAGCAGATTGGGATTGGCGTGGGATACCTTCTACGCCTGTGGTATATCAACCAGGCCATGGATGAAGATGATGGCGGAGGATTTGGAGGGGTCGCTTGGTGGGATTGCGGGAGGGATGATTATGGGCGGGGTTCTTTTGGGTGGCATGGCCTGCTGTTTGGAGAATGGTTATGGATGCCATGAGGTGATAGCATATAGCGTGGAATAATGCGAGCAGAATCTAGTTTAGTCCGAATGGTGTATGTACCCCACATGGTTGTATATGCAGGTACGGACACGATGTGGGCTCCGGCGCATTGGCATGTGATGAACTCCCACCCAGTAACCTGTCCCAACTCGCTGCAACGTCACTTTGCCCACCCCACCGTCCACGATGCCGTACGTCGAAGTACTCCCAAACTCGGCCACCACCGTCGCGCCCGGATGGACGTACGTCGTGGATACCGGCTACGACCCCTCCAAAGTCGCCATCAACCCAAAGAACAAGAAGCGCGCCGCAGCAGCAACACCCGGCGGTCAACGTGGCGAAAATGAACTCTCAGCACGCCAGCAGACCGCCATAGCACGACGCATAGCAGAGCTAGAACGCGACAACGATCCCAAGCAAACCATTGCTATTCCTGGCAAACCAGGCGTGCCTAAGACACAGAATGCTCGCAGAATCATACAGTACCAGCGCCAGATCAAGCATTGGCTCGACGACGAAGAAGCGCAACTAGGCCTCGTGACAACCGCATCGCGAGCTCAGCCCTCAAGGAAACAAAGTACATACGCCTCCATACCTGCGACACCCATCGAGCCAGTGCCCGCGACCCCGGCTATAGCGCAGACGCCGTCTCGCCTCGATGACACAAATGCAGACGATGACGACGCGCTGCTTTCTATCGATCGCGCGATGCCGCTGCCGCTTAATCCTGAAGAGATGGAGGCTTTGCTGGCTGCGCCGCCGCTTTCATATGCTGCAAGCCATGTTGCGGCACCTCCTGCTGAGGCACCGCCGCAGAGGCAGTTTTGCGATAATTGTGGCTATTGGGGGCAGATCAAGTGTCGGAAATGTGGTGCGAGGGTTTGTGGGTTGGAGTGCAAGGATGCGCATGAGGCTACGAGGTGTTTGAAGTGGGCTTGAAGATGGTTGCTACAGATTCATCTTTGCCTTGAGGATCTTGGTGGATAGGACCGCCCGGCTTCCAGAGCTGCTTCGGATTTTCTAGCTTCTTTGCCGTCGGTTATGCTTATGGTATTACATTCCCATCATGGAGAAACGCGCTGTTGTATTTGTCCAGCCTCGGACTGGATGCGAATACAGCACGTGTAGCAGCGCATTTGTCGAGCGGTTTGAAGCCGAACCCACACATGAAGTTAACTGTCTGGTCTTTGGGATCTGCTCATATGTAAGCAGACCATACATGCCTTTCGGGAATGTAACTCATGTTCAAACTATCTCGGATTGTCAACACGAATTACCACGGAAACCCCGGTCGTAGTTCGATGTACCGGATATGCTGGAGACTTCGAAAACAGCAACTTCGACATAGCCAGACCAGTGAAGAAGAAATGGACAACATGACCAGAGTTCACAGACATGATTTGACTGGCTGTAGCTTACGTCTTCGATGTGCCACACATTTTTTACTGCAGTTATTGAGTCAAATATGTTTTGGCCAGCTGTAGGCGAAGGACGAGACTATTGTCCATGTAGTAGTAAGAGGGGACAGCACTTTAGATCTTCAGCCTGAAATCTTCAGTTCGATTCTTAGCAGCAACAAATGGTGTACTTCTTAGTGTTTATCTATATATGCGTACAATATGCAAGTCATGTCGTTCAGTCTTGATCTCGACTATCATCCTTGCTGCCATATTTACGTTTCACTGTTCAGTTGGATAATGCATTATGAGCAAAGCAAACGTCAAACCAGCTATCGAGACTGCAAGAGCTGTCGGATGCACACCTGATGTGTCTTGCGCGCAAAAACTTGACCAAGAAGGACTGCATGCGTCTCTCTTGTGCAGAGGTGCGTTGGAGGTGCGCAGTTCATCGAGTGTCAGGTGTGCACCTACACTGCGCAACTATGCACTCAAGATTATTGTCTAAGACTTTATCTTCTACCCTCACAGAATAATTCTACACATATATGATATCGCAACAATACGTCTACGAAGAACCTTTATTCGTGGCGCTTATGCTTTACATTGGTGAACCCGAGTCCACGAGTGTAACCCGTTACTTTACAACTCCATCTCTACCATCCTCTCCTCTCAACCCAAGCAAAAAAAAACACATTGCTCAATCCGCTTAAACCCATCCATAATCTCTTCCGTCTTTGTCAACTCTTATTGCTGTAAAAGAAGAATGCACAAGCCCCAACCCTCGTACCACTTTTCCCCAAGCACCCCCACATCCCTCCAACCAACTCCCCGAAAATCCAAAAGTCCATACCGCCTTGCCAATATACCCCTACTAAACCATAAATACAAGCATTCCCAGAAGCCTAAAAAATAACCCATTACGTAGAGTTGCCGCACGCCCCCCTTCCACCCTTGTTCCGCTCTCGCCCTGCCCTGTTTTACCTTAACTTACCCCTCTATGTCACCCCCCTCCCCAAACAAAAAAACCCACACACCCCGCCATGTCCGTTTTGCTGCTGCCCCTCAATTTCCTTCTGCCCCTCTGATAGTGCTGCAATCTACAGCCCCCAGTGCAAAGTTTCCCCTTTGAGTAGTTCACATCTGCGGGGTTCAACATGGTCGATGTTGCCAACTTGCACACCTCCCGAAAGTTGCAGTTTTGGAAAATGGTGACATAGTGAGAATATTCTTTAAAAAAAACATGCGTTAGAAATTTGAAGGAAAATATTTGCACTGCACCAACTCATATTTTTCCACACTGGCAAAAATGTAGAATCATGTCACCATGTTTACCCTACAGCAAGCCGCGAAGCAAGTTTGAGTGGATGACAGGTAGTGAGTGTAACCTGGCAACAAAAAAACAATCACTGTTGTCCCGTGCCAGACTCGAACTGGCGGCCTTGGGATATCTACTAGAGACTAGTAGTCATATTGTGAAGGATATGAGACCCACGTGATAACCAACTACACCAACGAGACGATTCAAGCTATGCTTGAGTTGGGGAGGATAGATGAGCATATTTTCAAAGTAAATAATTATAAATGTAGTCAAAATGACAATAAACGACGAATCACCTGGACAGCTGTACGGCGGTTGTGTAGGTGGGGCAAAAAAGAAAGAGCTTGCAAGAAGAGGGGTTGCTTGGAGCTAGCATTATGATCTGCAGATTTCAAGTCAAGCGGCAAGAATTCATGGAGAGAAAAATTAAAGTTGCGTTTAGAGGTATTACAAATTATACCATAACACATTGACTACATAAGTGTATGCAAAAGAGAAGAAGGCTGGATCACACACAGTAACATGCTGCGTTTACGAGAAAAGACCTTTTTTGCGCCACTCTGAGTTGTATAAATAAAAACTCCATACTTGATGCAACTGAGAAAAAAGAAAACGCCAATAAGCTGGTCTAGTTCCAGGTCCAGACCCAGAATGTATACTTTGACCCATAGTTAGAACTATGGACCGAGACGTTGTCCCACGTCTGGACTCCTGGGACCCAAGGGGATGCCTGTTGTAGGGAGGACACCGTACCGGCCATACGTCTTTTGATCCACACTGACGTAATGCGGGAGTCGTCCTAATAAGTTGAGTTTTGTTTCGATCCACCGGAGGATTTTCTCGTGCGGGACGAGGAACTTAATGTAGCCCGTTGCCCATAGGTAACCGAGACCTGCGCCACAGAGGTGGCCAACCAGGCTGACGTAGGGGACGAGGATGCTGGTTATGACGATGAGGATGAGGGGTGTTGTCCAGGTGGGGATCTTGTAAGGTCCGACACTGCCATGGTTTAGCGGGTGAGAGGTGGGAGACTGGAGGGGAAGGCACCTGAAGAAGGGATTTGTCTTTTGTGTCTTCATTACTTCGGCGGAGAGTAGGAGGAATACCCATACACTGTATTATGTCAGTACCATACTCTGGCCTCGGGACAAACTGGTTTACATACCTCGCACCCATGACGGCGGTGTTGCTCCTTAGAACGAACTTCTCTAACAGTGTGTATACGCCTCCGGGTATGGTTCCAAAAGCTGCCACATGGTCAGCGTCAATGCCCGATTGTACCATGACTAGTCTTCTTACGCCCAGTGAACAGTGCCAATGTAACGAGTGTTCCGTATTCCGACTCGAAGCGCTCAATTAGTGGCGTGACTGCGAAGAGGTTGAAGATCATATGGATGAAGTTCCAGTGTAAGACGGGAAACAGGTTAAGTCGGTGCACTATACACATACTCTATTAGCATTACATCCAAAATAATCTTCAGATGGACTGCGCCAGATTACAACTCTTGTATATTCGGATGAATAGTCGCACATGGACAATACGAGTTCCTAGTTCTCCAACGCAACGGACGGGCTTCCGGAAGCGCCGCAACCCGTCGCCAAAGTGCAAGCGACCAAGCCCTACATATCCTCTGCCCGGAAATCGAGAAAAGCACATACTCTGCGTAAAGTCCATCTTGGCAGGTTCCAAGCGCCCAACGTCCCGAATCCAGGGAAATGGAATGGTAGCGATCCATAATCCGACAATGGCGGCGACGACGACCTTTGTGCAGAAGGGCAGGCGCAGGATATAGGACCGTATGCGCGCGGGGTTGAACTGAGGCAGCGAAGGTGCAGGCATGATCGGAGCGCGTTGTTGCTGCTGCTAATGCTACTGCTGCTTACTGCGCGGGAAGACGAGCGGACACAAGATAAGTACGAGACTAGGGTCCAGGCCCGCGTTGCACTAGTGTGATCCTCCCGCCGCGCTCGACTGGACCACCTTCCCAGACGGATTGCCTTGGAATGCTGGGCCGACAGGAGGACACGACTCCTATCCTTTCTCCTGCTTTCTCACACGAGGTGCAGATCAAGGCGCCACCATGGCATTGCTTTGTAAGCGCGGCGATTCGTATCAGACAAGAGGGGTCATTGCTAACAAGTCAAGCATCACTACTGGCGCTCCGGCAAGACAAACGCCTGCTAAAGATACCACCCTATCTTTCTGCTCTCCTCGTCATTATCGGCATAGGATGGCTGCTGGTACTTCCGCTGAACGAGTACTCGCGAAGGACATACATATCGGAGAATGCGCTGCTTCCGGGACAGGTACATACGTACTTTACTGGCAGTGAGCACAACGTCTTCCGCGCCTATCGCCATGAGGTCCACGCCTTGAAAGACAGCCCGGCGGCAGAGTAGGTCAATTAGTCCCCAAAAACAGGCCAAAGAAGCTGACTGTATCACAGACGATCCCAGAAGCTCGAGGCTATCTTCCGCGAACAAAACCTCAAGGTTGCGACCCAGCACTACAACTATACTGTCTCGAACCGCACTATCGCAAACGAAAATGTCTATGCCATACTCCAAGGTCCCCGCGCCGACGCTACCGAAGCCATTGTATTGATCGGAGCCTGGACAAATATGGAAGGCGAGATGAACAACTCGGGCGTCGCATTGGTTCTCACACTGGCACGTTACTTCAAGCGCTGGAGCCTATGGAGCAAGGACATTATCTTCCTTGTTACTGGAGATAGCACGATTGGATCTCAGGCCTGGGTCGATGCGTACCACGAAGGGCACGACAAGCGATACGTAGAGAGTTTGAAGATCAAGAGCGGGGCATTGCAGGGTGCTGTTGCGGTTGACTATCCCGCCGGTCCATGGGGTCACCGCTATGATAAGCTGCATGTCGTGTACGATGGGATCAACGGCCAGCTTCCGAATCTCGATTTGATCAACACTGCGGTTCAGATTGCGTCTGGTCAACTGGGCATTGGTTGTGTTATTCAACGCATGTGGAACCACGGCGATTCCTACAAGGAGCGTCTGCAGACTATGCTTCGAGGCATGCTTTCACAGGGTCTCGGCCACGCAACGGGACCTCACTCCTCATTCATTCCGTACCATGTCGATGCCATTACACTGGTGACAGTCGGAAACGGCTGGCATGACGAGATGTCGCTTGGAAAGACGATTGAATCGCTGTTCCGAAGCTTGAACAACCTCCTTGAGCATTTCCACCAGAGTTTCTTCTTCTACCTCCTGTTGCAGGATAAGCGGTTCGTTAGCATCGGCACATACCTGCCATCTGCCATGATGATTGCTATCAATTTTAGCATTGCCGCAATGGCACTCTGGGTCAAGAGTGGGCGGATTTCAGAGACTCTTGAAAACCCCGCAGCTACGAAGCCCAAAGCTACGAAGCCTGGACCAGCTGGTTCCAAGTCGGGATCGGCTGAAAAAGACGCCTCTGGAACGGAAGAACCTAAGAAGGAAGAACCCAAGTCAGAAAGTTCCAAGAAGGAAGACTCTAAGAGTAAAGAATCCCAGAAGGAAGATTCTAAGAAAGAAGAGCCCGCCACAAAACTCATCGAAAAAGACGACTCAGTCGCTGTCGTCCCCGTCGCTGCAACAAAAGTAACGGAACGCCATCTCCTCCTCCCTCTCATCCTCGTCCTCATCGCCCACGCAGTCGGCCTCGTTCCCCTCTACCTCTTCAGCAACTGGGATGCAGACCACCTCCCCGGCCTCTTCATCACAGCCTGCAACATCACCACTCTGCTCCCCATAGGCGCCACTTTCCTTGTCTCCTGGTCCGCTCCCGATATCCTAAACACCCAGGCCCTGTGTCTTCTGCAATGCTTTTCACTCTTGCTGCTAGGAATGTTCCTCGCTGCGCTTGCGACGCTGAATTTCTCGCTCAGCGTTATTGTCGGTGTGGCGTGTGTGCCGCTTAGTTTTGTGCGCAAGAGCGCGCATAATGGGGCTACAGGTGCACAGCTGCTGGTTCTTGCGCTGTTGAACCCTTGTTTGATTGTCCAGACGGGGACCAGGGTCCTCGGTGCGGATTTGATGGAGGTCCTAGTGCAGAGTGCGATTGGGTGGCATGTTTGGGGCATGTGGACGCAGGTTGTGTTTTGGTTGGTTTGGTTCCCCGCGTGGTTGGTGGGTGCAGTTGTTGTGGGAACGGGTATGTGGGATTATTAGAACTGTGTATGTTGGGAGGCTTAAAAGGTAGAAGAGGTATTTGTATAGTACGCTGTGACCGAGAAGGTCTAGAGATATCATCACAAATATGGTCAAGCCAACAAAAGATACAGTATTCGTGTCATGATGAGTCCTTTCATTCGTCAATCGTGTCAGACTATGACGCCGATTATCTATGATTACATAGTGTGAGTCTCCTTTGCAGTTATGAGGTGTCATGCCTCAGCGGACTGGAGACTGTCCCCTTCTTTTCCAGTAAGATCTAAGATGGATGTGGCCAGCTATGGTCAAGCCCCACTCAAGCAGCCCAGACGTCTTTGCCCACACCCTCGATCCAGTTGCCTAGCTGGTTGACGCTGGCATCCCACTCCTTAAGCCGTGTCCTCATACCCTCAATCTGCTTCATGTCTAGCACCTTTGGTTGTACCCAGTTGATGCGCGCAATCTCCGCTACCTGGTCAATCTGACCCTTCAACAAGCCCAAGCTCAGTGCCTTCATGATCAAATGCTCAATCTCGTTAGGCTGTACCTTGGTCTCTTGAGAGATCTCGGAGAAGGTCATAGCGCGGTCGTGTGGTGGGCGGCGGAAGACCGTCTCCGTAAGGGCGGAGAGAGAGATCTTCTGGTAGAGGAAGGTCTGGTGCTCCTTGAGAAGCGGAACCTTTGTAATGTTGTTCGAGAGGACATCGTAGGCCATTAGGTCGCCCCGGTTGAAGGCGAACAAAAGATCGCGCAGCCATGCATGTGGGGTGTTGACCAGTGAGTCGAGGATAGGATGCAGCAGCAACTCTCCAAAGTTGTAGATGGAGTCGGAGACAAGCGCGGCAATGCTGAGATCGTATGCGCGGGACTGGCGCTCGCGGAGTTCGAGATCGTTGAGGTCGACACAGGCAAGGAAAAGTAATGCGTTCTTGTAGTATGCGGCGAACTCATGCTTCGACTTGTAGTACTCAGCGCTTGCACGGTAGAACGAGGCATGGACAACAGTCTCCACTGAGTCGAACTGGTCGATTATCTGCTCGCACTCATCGAGCTTCTTCTTCGCACCCTCCTCGTCCCGTAACCGTAGCTGTATGCTGGCAGCAGCGACTGTGGCGTATACGTAGGCGTCTTGTGAGGCTGGCTTGTTGACGCTCTTTGCCAGTTCGTTGACAAATGCGAGGCGCTCCTTGTCATCTGCTCAAGTCAGCACTGGCAATTCATTGGTCCTGGACTGTTTCTGCCTACCCTGGTATTGTGATGCAGCATTCAAACCCAAGGTGACGAGCTTGAGCTGGTTGATCTTGTTGGCGAATGTCTTGATGAAGTTCTCAAAGAAGGGTATCCGCTGTTTTGCACTCCCGGGATGATCGAAGAACTCAATAAGCTTATCTGTCAGTTCGTGCCATAGCTTCCGCTCCCAAAAGTCCTCAAAGGCGATGAAGTACTCCTGTAGCTCCTCTGGTGCCTCGTCCCGCGCGTCGCCCAGAAGGTTCGGGATGGCATCTGTATCCATAGCCATGATTATGAACAGTCTACAATAATGTGGTAGGGAGAGGCTGTGGCTGACTGATCAAAAGGCAGTGGCGGTGTTGGTGTTGAGGTGGAGCACAAGAGCGGCGTGTATGTTTGAGTGCGGGATGCCGATGCTCTGATGGCGTTGCGGCGGAAGCTATGATTAGCGCATAGCGCCAAGCCCCATCACCACCGACGTCCCTTCATCCCAGCTACTTCGTAAGCCGTTCTATTCGACATCTTAGCAGCCATTGAACGCCGCAACCATGCTGCCACTCCGCTGCGCTCGGTCGCCAGTGGCGCTGTCGGCTCAATTGCCCTCCAAGCGCGTAGCCAGCTTCTCCACCTCAGTTTGCCGGCAACAACTCAACTCGGATGTCAGGATCACTAGGTGCGATATGCCCCTCTGTTCTACGCGCATACGAAACGCTAATACATGTGTAGGACTGGCAAGCCTATTCTGACTGTTTCCGGTGGACGGTCCTCGCTCGGAGGTGCGCTGCGGTCCTGAAGACGCAATTCTAGACGACTCGCTCACACACATTCAGGATACACCGCGACTGTCTTTGGAGCCACTGGCTTCCTTGGACGATACATTGTGAACAGACTGGGTATGCCATGATGCCTGAAGACGGAAATCGAGGAGCCATGTCGCGCTAACTAGAAGGAACAGCTCGTTCAGGATGCACGGTGATAGTGCCTTTCCGAGAGGAAATGGCAAAGCGCCATCTGAAGGTTGCTGGAGATCTGGGCAGGGTCATCTTCCTGGAAATGGACCTCCGAAACACTGCGTCGATTGAAGAGAGCGTGCGACACTCTGACATTGTCTACAACCTTATTGGCCGTGACTACCCCACCAAGAACTTCGAGCTCGAGGATGTGCATGTTCACGGAACAGAACGTATCGCGGATGCCGTCGCCAAATACGACATTGACCGATTTGTTCATGTCTCTTCGCACAGTGCCCGCCTCGACTCGCCATCGGAGTTCTACCGCACCAAGGCCAGGGGTGAGCAGGTAGCCCGGTCCATCTACCCAGAGACGACCATTGTCCGACCCGCACCCATGTTTGGTTTCGAGGATCGTCTTCTTCACCGTCTTGCTTCTCCCACCAACATCATCACCTCAAACAACCTACAGGAGCGTCTCCGTCCGGTTCACGTCATCGATGTTGGCATGGCTCTTGAGCGCATGCTTCACGACGACACAACCGCTGCCGAGACGTACGAACTGTACGGCCCTACCGAGTACTCGATGGCCGAGATGAACGAGCTCGTAGAGAAGGAGGCGATGAAGCCGCGCCGCCACATCAACGTGCCCAAGCAGATTCTCAAGCCCATTGCGCATTATGCAAACAAGTTGCTCTGGTGGCCCATCCACTCTGCAGACGAGGTTGAGCGCGAGTTTATCGACCAGGAGATTGACAAGAGTGCCAAGACGTTCAAGGACCTGGAAATTGAGCCGGTGGAGCTCAAGAGCATGACGTTCGAGTACCTCAAGGGCTACCGAAGCTCGAGTTACTACGATCTGCCGCCGATGAGCGAGAAGGAGAAGCGGGAGGAGAAGAAGTATCTGCACGTCATTGACGACCAATAGTGGGGCAAGCTTTGCTTTGTAAATATTTGAGCCTATGCATTGCTCTGTGGTCGGTCGGTTCGGTAGAAGCCAAAGACGTCTTTTTTCTCTCTCTCTCATGTTGTGTGCAATGGAAATTTGTCAAAAAGCCAAAATGAAATGGATAATCAGTGTTGATTTGAGTGGGGTATCTTATGCTTTGTTTGTTTATCTGTTCATTTATTTCTTTGGCAAAATCACTACTACGCTTGTTCCCGCTGCGGCGTAGACTCTGTCCTCTCATCTTTTGCCAAGTTTTCGAGGTACTTTCTCAGCAACGCTTCGGTGCTATCGGGATCATCTCTCTCTGTGCTTTCCTTCCAATGGCGATAAAACTCTAGCGCAACTTCTACAGCGATGAGAGCGATAATAGCCCATTCGAGTCGCAAACCGTGTTTTTCGCTCAGTTGCTCGCGCAGGACACTGGCGATTTCCTGGGCAAACCCGATTTTCTCGTTGAGCACTTTGATGCGGACGCCGACGTCGAGGGCGCGGCCGACTTGGTCGTAGTACTCGCCTAGACCCAGCTCGTGCCGCGAGTCCCAGAAAATGTCAGGCATGGAGTCGGTTAGTTCAGAGTAGAGATTTAGCTGGGCGCGCAGAGAGAGGAGCTCGCCTGTCTTGCGCAGAATGAAGGAGCGGGTGAAGGGGGCACTGCGACGAGGGGAGAAGGTCTTGGATGAGGCGAGCATGGTGGGGATGTCGCGGGTTGAGTGCTGGTATGCTGACAAGAGGGTTTCGAGGACGGCGAGCTTGGTGCTGCGGGCGAGGCCAGAGGAAAAGGCGATTTTGGCGAGGATGGTGTCGACTTCGTGGCGCTGTTGGTCGAGCTCGTCTGCTCCTGATGGAGAGGCGTTGTCAGAGGGGAGTTCCGCTTTTGTGCCCAAGACAATGGTGTCGCCCACGACTTCACTGGTTTCTTTGCTGGGGTCTTCGAGGTATTCGAGGTCTTCTGTTTCAAGCATGTCAAGATGCGATCCTTCAGCTGCGGCGGGGAGCACTTGGTTGACGAGTCTCAAAGCCTCTCGTTCGCGGACGTTCCATGTTACGACTGTGCCGGATGGGAAGATGAAGATGTCGCCTTGCTGGAAGTCCTTAACCTCAGAAGGGCGGTCGGAAGTCTGTACGTGGATGACCTGGGGATACAGGCCCGTCTGGAAGGGGTCGATGTCGTAACCTTGAGCCTTGACGAGACGGGCGGCGGCAGAGATGTCGTATGTCTCTGCAGCACAGTAAGCAGTCACAGTCTTGGTCTGGGCATCTGGATCGATGAAGCGCGTCCTTCCTCTGGATTTTACAAAAGCCCGTGACCGCTGTGCTTCGACTGCCACACTGCGCAGCGACGAAGTTTTTCCGGCATTTTTTCGACTGGTCTTCCGGTCTGGTTTGTCCTGGTATTCTTTGGGTAATTCCTCTTTGCTTGATGCGTCCTCGCTCTTTTGTGCAGCATCTATCCTTTTGCTACATGGTATTGTCGAAGCGAACGGCCTTTTTGCGGAAATGGGCAAGAATTGCAGCATGGGCCGGTATTTACGTGGCAGACGGGCAGTGGGAGCAAGACATCGTGTCAGGCTCTGGAAGTGGCAGGGTCGGATGCTCGTCATGGCCAGCGCAAGAGCGTGTCGGACATGGCTTGCAGCAGGTCAGCGCCCAGACAAGACTCAGCATCCCACGTCGACATAAATGTACCCGGCAGAAAGGTGGGTGGAGCAGTGCGGAGGAGAAGCATAGACCCTTGCAAGTCCGCGGGAATCGGCTTGGCCAGCATCATAGGCTCAGATCGACAGGGCCATTGTCAACCTCGCATCTCTCCACACTCGGCGCGCCCGGAGCGTCCTCTACGCCTCTTGTCCGCCTGTCGCAGCTCATGTCGCCAGCATGGCGGCGGAAAACATCGACGACGCTCCGCTGCCCAAGGCGCGCGACGACTCTCGCCTGCAGAAGCCCCAGCAGACCATCGAGCCGGACTCGGACGACGATGAAGACGACGATGACACGGCCGACGACGATGTTGACGAGGAACCCAAGCTCAAGTACAGTCGCCTCACCAGAGACTTGGGCCCCATATACCGCAATGGCGACGCGACAGCCACCTTTATGGTCGCTGGAGACAAGATGGTACGGTCATAGCTCCAGCTTTCCCCAGTGCATGCACCGAACATGTGTGGATTGCATTGCATCTTGCGGGCCATGTGCTAACACTGTATGTCTACGTAGATTATAGGCACCCACAATGGAAACATTGTAAGTCTCTGTCCTCGCCCGGCCCTTGTTGCGCCGTCATGCTGACCCAAATAGCACGCGTTGAACTTACCTACCTTCAACATCCTGCGCACCTACAATGCCCACCCTGCCGCCTCGGTCACCGCTCTCTCTGTATCGCCGCTACTTGCTTCCCAGCCCTTTGTGCCCTCCGCCTCGGACCTGAGGTCTGCCGACCAGGCAAATGCTTCCTCTCGACGAACCGACTCACCAGCCGGTAACACGTCGTCTCCTCGCGCACCCCGCCAAGCCCAAGTCCCGCCCACGCCCTCAAACCAGATATACATTGCTTCCTCGTCCATAGACGGACATGTCTGTGTGTCTTCGCTCGTTGACCCAAAGGATGTTACGTTGCGCAATTTCGGCCGTCCAGTGCAAGCCGTAGCCCTCTCGCCCGACTACAAAAATGATCGCTCGTATTTGTCTGGTGGACTGGCTGGTGAGTTGATCCACACCGTTGGTGGACCCATAGGTGTGCGATCCAACGCCAACACCAGCGCGGCATCGCAGGCTGCACATGGGTGGCTCGGCGCAATAGGCCTCGGTGGACATGGAGGCAGGGACACCATTTTGCATTCGGGTGAAGGTACCATCACTGCCATTAAGTGGTCTCTGTCCGGCAAGTTTTTGGCCTGGGCAAACGAACATGGCGTGCGCCTCATGCGAACGGACTTGCACCTGGACAGCGCAGATTCAGACGATGCCTGGAAGAGAATCGGCATCATCGAAAAACCAAACCGCCGCGTATGGCAAGACATGGCCAGCGTATGGAAACCGCGAATCGAATGGATTGACGACCAGTCGCTCGAGTCCGATGACGATGCTATCATGAGTATGAATGGACACCACCTTGTAGATAAGGCCGATGCTACACTGCCGCACAACCGATCTTCCCAACCTGCCAAGGAAGGGAACAAGAAGAACATGGAGAAACTCATCATAGGATGGGGAGATACCGCTTGGATCGTTCACGTGCGCCCTGGAGGAGCTGGTGTTGGCCGCAATGTGGGTGAGAGATCGGTTGGAACCGCCGATGTCATCCGCTGGTATGCTGCCCTTACACATTGACATCCATACATTCCTAACGCCCTTTTAGCATTCATTTCGACGACTGTATTGTTTCTGGCATTTCGCTTTATACCCCTTCTTTACTTCTTGTTCTTGCATACCGAACGCGCGATGACGACGATAACCCCGTATCTGGCCCGGATACCACTCCCCGTGGAGGAAGACAGCGTCGCACAAACGGTCTCTCTCCAGAACTCAAACTCATAGATGCTGCGACCTCTGATGAGGTTGAAGTCGACTCTTTAACCGTCAGCAGATATGAAAGCCTTTCAGCGGCTGATTACCACTTGGGCACTCTATACGTCCCACATCCGAAGACGATGACTCCTGCGCAAAGAAGCGCACTGGAGGCTATCGGCGGAGGGATATGGGATGTTGGCGCGAGCGCAGCACGTATATTTAGTTCTGGAGCCAGTGTCATGAATCTTCAAATCGGCTCCGACAAACCACCATCGAGAGCGCCATCCATGTCTTCGGCCAGTGTTGGGAATATTTCTGGTTCAACACCTACCAAGCGCCAGCAACCGGTACATCCAAATGCTGCCAGCGCGGGTCTAAAGGTTTTCATACAAAGTCCATATGACTGTGTATTGGCAGTTAAGCGAGAGCTTTCGGATCATTTCCAATGGGAGTTGGAACATGAAAACTACAAAGATGCATGGGAGCTGCTAGAGGATCACCCTGAGATTATCTCGTCAATCGTACAGATCCCATCAGACGCCTCTGATACTGGTACACCAGTAAACAAACAAGGAAGCTTACACGAGTTCTTCGCTGATGACGATTCTCAAACAACATTATCTGCCACCAGGGCCAATCAGAACTCGGCGGTAGAGAAAGAGAAGCGCAAAATTGGAGATTTATGGGTACAGCAACTCGTCAGTGCGGGCGACTGGAAACAAGCAGGCAAGGTGGCGGGACGTGTACTTGGGACTTCCGCGCGATGGGAACACTGGGTGTGGAAATTTGCCCAAACGAACCATTTCAACGAGATTTCGCCGTACGTCCCTAAGAAACCGATACAACCGCCACTACCTTCCATGGTATACGAAGTAATTCTTGGGCACTACATCATTCATGACCGCGTACGCTTCAAGCATCTGCTTGAAGATTGGGATCCTGATCTATTTGACATTAATAGTGTCATCGAGGCTATCAAGAGCAAACTCTCTGCTGGCGATGTTACTGAGGAGTCTATCGAAGGAGATGTGCAAGGAAGAGATTGGCGAATATTGCAAGATGGCTTGGCGAAGTTGTTCCTGGCAAGTGGTCGGCAGAGAGAGGCACTGCGCTGCTATATCCGCCTGCAGAATTCAGAAGCGGCCATGACTCTGATTCGCGACTTCCATCTTGTGGAAGCTGTCCGTGATGATATCCCTGGATTCATCATGATGGGTGTCTCCAAAGAGTTGATGAAGTCAGCGTCAACAAAGCTGGAGGAGTTGGAAGAGGCATCGGCGGAAGCCATTAATGTCCTTGTCGAGGAGGGTTGCCGAGGCAGCATTCCAGCAAGTGATGTCGAGAGTCAACTGCAGGCCAAGGGACCGTCGTTCAGACCCTTTTTACACTTCTATTTGCGGAAGCTTTGGAAGCCGGAGATGCATGAACGCACTGCTAAGACAGCTAAAGAACGAGTAGCTGAAGATCGTTTGGTAGCCGATGGCAAGCTTGTTGCTGAGGAGTTTGCAGACCTTATGGTCGAGCTATTTGCAGAGTATGACCGACCGCTGCTGATGGAGTACCTCCGCAAATCCCAGAGCTACGATCTGAGCAAGGCTACTGCAGAATGCGAGAGGAGAGAGTATATTCCAGAACTTGTGTAAGTATTCGCGGTTATCACTGACATGATCGGCTGCTAACCCCAACCAGACATATCCTCTCCAAAACGGGTCAAACGAAGCGTGCTCTGTACCTCATCATTGAGAAGCTCTCCGATGTTAGCTTTGCCATCTCTTTCGCCAAGGAACAGGACGACCCCGACCTCTGGAACGATCTGCTGGAATACTCCATGGACAAGCCGCATTTTATCCGCGGTCTTCTCGAAGAAGTCGGCACGGCAATTGACCCAATCAAACTCGTACGCCGCATTCCTGAAGGTCTCGAGATAGAAGGCCTGCGAGACGGTATCGGCCGTATGGTTCGCGAGTATGAGATTCAATATTCCATCTCCGAAGGCGTTGCAAGAGTGTTACGTGGAGAAGTAGCAGCCGGTATGGATACATTACGCTCTGGCCAGAAACGCGGTGTTAAATTTGAAGTTATACCCTGTGACGGTGGATTCTCCGGAAAACAGGCAAGGCATCACCACGTCAAGGGGCAAATCGATATCGAAACCAAAGGAATGGATCCCGCGACTGCCGCCAAGCTCACTGCCAAAGCAGACAAATCAACAAAAGCCGTAAACACAGCCAATGCACCAGCCATTGATCCTACTCCACCTGGCCCACCAGAAGGCGACGCTCCGCCAGGCCACTGCGTCGGTTGCCACTGTCCATTTACTCTCCCCACAGTTGAAGAAGAATCCGCCATCACTGACGGAACCACCCCATTACCACCCTCCCGCGACACACTCGTCGGCTTCGCATGCGGTCACGTCTTCCACCTCGCATGTCTCCTGCCAAAGACAAATGCAAGCGCAAGCGTTGCGGCGGGACTACAGCAGCAGCTTGCAAACGATGCCCAAGAGAGCGGCGGTAGATGGACACGCAGTGTGGGTGCAAAGGTGGCACATGCGCATGTTATCAAGAAGGCGGTGGGTAGGGGGTGTGTCGTTTGCAGGGAAAGGGAGGTTGTGGGTACAGAGTAATAAGAGTGTGAAATGTGTTGGATGGGAGAAGGGAAGGAAGAGGTAGGTGTATATACGAGGTAGTAGTTTTATGCAGATTATGGACCTGAGTTTAGGATAAGTTGTCTGATATACCCAGTGGTGTGTATGTGTATGCAAAGAATGAGGGAATGACGCGGTGTGGTAATAAATGTTTTTGTAATATCAGCTATGCCAAATTGCTGTATCTGCCTCTGTTTTGACTTCCTCTTCTGCAACTAGGAATGTGCTTGGTCTATTAAAATGTTTTTCTCCCTATGAGCAATACTTCCAAGTACATTTGTCGCCATTGCACATACGGAATATCGAGCTTCGCATTTCACGTATGATTTGAATCAATAAAGGAAAAGGGTGCGAAATATTTGACATGTTGATAAATGTACAGAGAGATTTTAGTCTATTTACTTGTATAGTGTGAGATGAGTGATAGAGAAATGGAAATATCGTGCCACCGACAGAATGAGGGTGGAATCACCCACTATTGTTAGTAACACCACCCAATCAGTCTGCGTTCGAAAAACTCCTATTGTCAAAGAGTTACAACCACACCATCTATACCCCCCAACTCCTCGACAAACCTCTCCTCCACAACCACTGCATCAAGCGCAAAACACGTGGAATACGGCCTCTCAAGCTCCAGTATCACACCAGGCCGTTTCTCCACAAACTCCTGACAAATCTCCAACCACGTGAGCCCTTCCATATGCTCCGCATCCGCATAATCCTCGTCTGACCCATCCATAAGCCGAATCTCACTCAGCACTATTCGCTCCAGACTCGGCCACGGCCCCGTAAGTGAATTTGCCAAATCGTGTTTCTGCAGCGCAAAGCCACGCAGCCCTAGCACTTTGAGCTGGTTGAGCTCGAGATACGGGAGGAGCAAGGGCAGAATCGACGCAGTGTGATTTGTATATTCTAGACCCGAGAAGCACGTGTCAGGTGATGTGTCATAGTCGTCGACCAACTCCAAGTGTTGGAGCTGCAACATTTTGCTGATTATGAGCTTCCAGAACCAGCCTGCGTGGAATTTGGCGGCGATGCGCACGTGTGAGGGGTGGCCGTGGGTACCGGGTATGCCGCGGACGCTGAGAGTGAGGCGTGTGAGGTTGGCTAGGTTGGGAAAATTGCTCTCGGGGTAGCCGTAGCCTTTTCTGAGGGTCGAATTGACGGTGTTGGTTTTGTAGTAGCTGTCTATATTCGCTAGGGAGAGTCGAAGGGTGTGGACGTGTGGTGGAGCTTTTCGAACGATGATGGCACTGGCCCAGGCGAGATTTACTGTTCGGTCTTCTACGAAGCGGTGATTTTCTTGCTCGATGGCGGATTTGCCGGTTTGCTGGATGAAGGTGCCGGTGCAGGTTGGCTGAAGGTGGTCTACTCGCTCGCAGCATGCGACAGAGATAGATGTGAGGTTTTTGAAGTAACCGAATATTCGGGCGAAACTGCTTTCAGCGCAGTTTACGAGCGCAGGCCAGCGCCAGCCTTGGATGAATGGTTCTACCATTGCTTCATGGTATCTTAGGCAGTACTCTCTTTTCTCGTCCGTGAACTCGAAAGTAGGTGAATTAACACACTCTGGATATAGACGTTGTATAGTCGGCGTTGCAGGACCATAAAATTCTGGAATATTGAAATCATCCCTTCGTATAGCTGGCGGAACCTGTGTTAGTCAGTGGACTTCTTTTCTGATCCGGTCAGGTTGCTTGTACCTGGACAACAATATGCGTTACAAAATCAAGTAGGTGGGCATTTTGCTTTGTGATTGCAAAGATCTCTAGACTGCACGATGCTCCTGGCAAGACATGTGTCAGTGTCATATCCCTGAATAGGTGTTCTGTCGCCCATTCTCTCAGACATGAATGCGCCAGGTTGGCATTTTGGAGGTCTAGTTTACATCCTGGCTTCATGTCTTCAACACATGTTGGAGCGAGATACGAAACTATTTGTTTCATTAGCTCCGAAGGCAGCGAGTCAATAGTACGCCATTGTTTCGATTGAGCTCTTTTTAACAGCATCATTCCCATTACAGTGGCTTCTGGTATCCCACAGTTCCAGTAGTAGCAAATGTGACCTTTTTATACACTCCCCGTAACCTGCAAGTGAAGTCAAAATAATTTGACAGAAGAAAAACCCAGCCAACTGGAAGACAGCGTTTTATGAGAATTTGCCAATTGGTTGCCTAAATTGTGTTGCTATAGTAAAGAAGCAACCATCCCTGTCGTTATCCACAGCAAGAAACCGCCTCGGCTAACCGCGGTCCATGACAATGAAGTCACCAAACCGCAACCCAGCTGATGCCGTAGCCGTAACTTTGGACTAGATCGCTATAGCTTTAATGTAACCCATTACCACACCCAAGATAACCCACAAACCTTCCTGTTACCGCTCAAAATGTCATTCCTCCGCCCCGCGCCCCGCATCTTATACCGCGCCATTCAAACCCGCACGTTCGCAACTGCACAAACCCCAGCCATCAATGTCAAAAACATCCCCGCGCCCCATTGCGGAAGCATACGAATTCTCTCCTTGAATCGACCCGCAGCGCGCAATGCAATTTCCAGGCAGTTGCTCGCGGAACTGAGCCATCAGGTCAATAGCATCCACGACGAGGGAGACAATGGGCCAACGCGGGCATTGATCCTGGCCAGCGATGTCGACTCGAGTTTCTGCGCAGGCGCAGATTTGAAAGAACGAGCTACATTTACTCAGGAAGAGTATGTCAGATCTTAGCTAAAAGTATGCGAATAGCTGCTAACAAGTAGCTGCAGGACAGCAAACTTCCTCGCATCGCTACGAGGAACATTCACATCGATTTCGCAATTGCCTATTCCTACCATCTCTGCTCTTGCAGCACCGGCGTTTGGCGGCGGTCTCGAATTGGCACTTACGACACATATGCGCGTCTTTGGTTCGACGACTACAGTCGCCCTGCCTGAAACCCGCCTTGCGATCCTACCGGGCGCAGGAGGCACTTATCGTCTCCCTGCAGTCATTGGCCTCTCGCGCGCCCGCGACATGATATTGACTGGGCGACGAGTCGCAGCACCTGAAGCCTACTTCCTGGGGTTATGCGACCGGTTGGTAGAAGTTACCCCAGAGGTTGCGAAAGAGGAAGGAGCTGCAAGGAAGAAGGTTTTGGAAGAGGCAATCAATTTGGCAATGAACATTTGCGAGGGCGGGCCAATTGCCATCAGGGCTGCGCTGGCGGCGGTCGAGGGCTGTGCGTTGGGCGAGAAGGCTGAGAATGCTGCGTATGACCGTGTGGTCAGGACTAAGGATCGCGACGAAGCTCTTCTTGCTTTCAGAGAGAAGCGGAAACCTGTGTTCAAGGGCGAGTAAAAAAGCTTCTACAAAGTTTCCAAAATGCACTTGTTCAAATTGGCCATGTTTTTCATTTCTAATGAATTGTTCTCGTCGTTATATCGAATACTCTCTACATCTTGCTCTTGATCTCATCCAGTAACTTGGCCAATTCAGTCTTGTCCGCTGGCTTCGTCGGCCATCCAACTGTCAATCCCTCCTCCTGATTCGGCTTGGGAATCAAATGGAAATGCACGTGATCTACCTCCTGATGAGCAATGCGGCCATTGTTTTGTAGAATATTGTAGTCTTTGAGATCTTGTGCAATAGCAATGCGCTTAGTGACGGCTAGGACTTCAGACAGCTGGTCGTCGGGTATATCGTGCAGCTTTGCGCCGTGGTGCTTGGGAATGATGAGCTAAGGTGAAGCCGTGTGTTAGTTGTGTTTATTCCTTCTTAATAGCATGGGAGATCAAGTTTAGAAAGAGACGTACACTGTGTCCCCTGCTCAATGGGCCAATGTCGAGGAATGCAAGTGTCTTGTCGCTCTCGAAGATCTTCATCGAAGGGATCTCGCCTATGGGAGCTTGTTAGTATGTCACAATGCACTAGTGACAAGTTAGACCTACCCTTGATGATCTTGCAAAATATGCATGCAGCAGAAGACATTGTGGTACTCGTGAATTGCGATGTTGGTTGGTTAGTGCGTGGGTTGGTTCGGGAGTTCTGGATGTCGGCGCAGGGCTGAGCTTCAGGGCGAAGTGGGGTTGACCGAGGGGTACGTGGTGGGGTAGCTCTTTGGCCTGCCAATTTCGCCTTGCTTGTGCAATGTATCGCCAGGTTTTGACGAAAGCTTACTTGGTAATAGTAGATTGGGTGTTGGTATAGTCGTCTGATATTCTAGCTAAGATTTGGAATTACGGCAACCCTGCATGTCATGATGATTTCCATTTCCATGTTTCGCACTCAAAGTTGGAATAGCACCTGAACTCGTTGCTCAAACCTTTTGCGTGCACAATCTCATAGTCTGTAGTCTTCAATCCTACTTTTCCATAGAGTTTCTCGGTGACCAAACTCTCCATGCGCTCTCCAGTACAGACAATGAGACGAAGCGAATCTTGTGACCATGACTTGGCCAGCCATCGTACAGTGAGAGCAGCTATGTCCTGTTAACTGGGTTGTGTGCTGAATTTTTGGGAAATGTGAGGATTTACCTTTAGTCTGGCAGTCTTGACTCAGAAATGGCGGGTCGCAAATGATTGCATCGAACGAGCCTTTGAGTTCAGGCGGTAGCTGGATCGCTTTCTCAAAGTCGTATCGGATAAACTCTTTGAAGACCGCGAAGCGTTCATCAAATTCGAGGAGTTTGATCTGCGGCCGACATTGGACTTCGCCTGAGTTCTGTGCGATCGTCAACACAGCTCGTGGGTTTTTTTTAGTTTGTTCGTTAAAAAACTTACTATCAGGTTCTTCAGCTGTATGAAAGCGCTGGGTGCTGATACAACTGCGATTCTCGTCTCATCGGTAGCGCCATCGAGAAGTTGCTTCGCAAGAATTGTGGCAGTCCCGTCACTGTACCAGAACTGACTTGCGTTCCAATCTTCTGTGAATACGTCCATTGACAGCTTTCCATCAAAGTCATCTTCAGCCTTGGCTTTCAGATCTTCAAACTGCTTTGCGCGTTCATCCCGCTCGCCGTAAAATTGTTGAAGCGCTGCTAGGGCGTCGCCCGAAAGCTGTCTTGTTTGATTAGTATGTACGTCATCATCTGCGACAAGAATACTCACGGAATATCGTCGTCGTCTTCAATCATCGGTACCATACTAATCCCTTGTGGTCAAAACTGCAGCGGCAAATAATTGCATGTGGATCTGGATACTTAGTCGCAAACACCTGAACCCACCCCCACCCCCGATAAGCGAGCCTCGGTAAGTGTGCTTGACCCGACACCTGAGGTATGGAGTGACCATGTTACGCCAGCGACTTACACATTTCAGTTCACTTAGACTATATTCAAAGATGGTTGATGCACTAGTACCTCTGCCTGAGATCGAGAAGTTGAGTGATCGGGTGATTAGAGTGCTTGGTGGTAACCCGGGCAAGGTAAGCAGTGTCGCATCGCAAGGCAACAACATACACTGACAGACTCCAAGTTCACTTTACAAGGTTTGCGCATCAAGTTTCATTGCGAGATTCATGTTGATTAGTATAGGTACGAATACTTATGTCGTCGGTCGAGGTGCATCACGATTCCTCATCGACACGGGCGAAGGCAAACCCGAGTGGATCGCGTCCATCAAGTCGCTGCTCTCAAAGGAGAACATTGCAATCGAAAAGGTACTCTTGACACATTGGCATCCTGATCATATCCAAGGAGTCCCTGATCTCCTCGAGCACGCTCCTAACACCAAGGTTTTCAAAAAAGATCCGCACAACGACTGGCTCCCCATAACCGATGGACAAAAGTTTGAGACCGAGGGCGCGACGTTGCGTGCATTCTTCTGTCCTGGACACACCATCGACCACATGGCTTTTGTGCTGGAGGAAGAAGATGCCATGTTCACAGCCGACAATGTGTTGGGACAGGGCACAGCAGTATTCGAGGATCTAGCGACATACATAAACAGTCTCGACGGAATGTCAAAGCAGTTTGGCGGTCGCGCATACCCAGGTCACGGCCCTGTTATCGATGATGGTCCAGCAAAAATCAAAGAGTACATTGGCCATCGCAAGCAGCGTGAGCAGCAGGTCCTGGATGTGTTGGCAGCAGATGAGAGTGGGTTGGGGTTATCGTCGATGGACATTGTCAAGGTGATATACAAGGATTATCCTAAAAGTCTCTGGGAACCGGCAGAGAGGGGCATATTGCAGATCTTGAACAAGTTGAAGCAGGAAGGGAAGGTTACTGGCGACAAGACCTGGTCGTTGAATGGAAAGTCTAGCCTCTAAGCAATCAATACAATGTTTGTGGATTGAAAGCTTATGTTAGGCGCCCTGCGAAGTGGGGTTGAGTGTGCCCCGCCAAAAGTGCCACGCTTGTACAGCTACCCCTGGACTTTGAACGCAATTATATTTGATTGGATTTCTCAAACTTCCATCGAATCATCTGACATTGTGCCAGAGTGGTTAATGGGTTAGACTTGAATTACTCATTCATGTCATCTAATGGCTTCGGCCTCGCAAGTTCGAATCTTGTCAATGTCGCATAACCACATCGTACAATGCCCCCAATGGGGGCGTCTTTCTTTTTGCCTTTTTTTGCTCCTGTGATGCTTTCTTGGTTGTACTGACGGGCAGCGAGTAGATGGTACTTGGGTTATTTTTTGCCTCCTGACTAACGAGAAATAATCATAAGTTGTATAGCGAACGGCTTTGTGCCAATAAATTCAACAAAGCAGTGACCTCTCCCAAAATAGCTTTTACTTGAGCTCTTTTAAAAAATTGCAAAAGCTATATCCGCGGGTTTTAGATATCGTATCGACGCCGACCATGTCCATAAGAAGACTGGCATATAATCGTTGTAGAGCTAGGCGAAGGTGGTCAATTCTGTACCCTAAGAAACTGGTTCTCCAAATTTCTCCATGGGAAGCTATTTTAGTCGTCTGAGCGTTGGTATTATTAGACAGAATACGACTCAACGGCATCAAATAATGTACAACCACAGTTGGCAATTGTCTATCACAACTTGAGTGGATATTATCAGTGGACTGGCACATCCAAAGCTGCGTGATTGAGTTACGAGTCAAAGTGCCTTGAGCTTTCTGAGACATACTACCTTGGAAAGCAGACCCAAAAACTGTAGTTACAAGTGTGCATTTGACTGTTACACTATTTCTTCCATAGATAAGCCCTCTTCACACTACGACTCCGCTTTTATCGGCTAATCGCATTGAGACTATAGTAATTGATCCGACGTAGTTGCACGTTTTCCCAATATCTTCTCTACATTGCGAAGCCAAGTGTTCCTGGATCGCGATCTCCTTGGAGGCCACGTAGCCTAGCATAGCAAAAGTCACGGACAGACCGCTATGAGATCAAACCTGGAGTCACATGGCTTTGCAGAATCCCATAGATGTGGAGAAAACCCATGATGGTTCCACTTTGTGACTTCCTTGGCAATAGGCGGTTTACTTTGAATGGAGTGGTGTGATGTATAATGAGACGCCTACTTAGGTTATGGACTATTCAGACTAGAACGCACTTTGTAAATTACAACCTAGACTTAGAAATAGGTCTTGTTTTTGAATGCACTGGGTGATTCTTTTGGTGATATTCTATTACAGTTGACTTGCACATGCTTTAATCAGCTTTACTCACTCGGTACACGACAGCGGTTCAAGTTACTATTTCGCGACGATAGTGTCCCACTTCGCGGCCCACTGATCGGGGGGACTTGCCATCTCCACTGTATATGGCTTAGCGCAGCGCTCGATGTGCACCCATCCAGACCCCAGCGAGCAATTTTCGCCGTAACCTCCACTCCAGCCGGCAATATTTCCCCCAAGATGAATAAATTAGAAAAGAATCCTGTCCTACTGGACACACGCACAGCGCGGCACGAGGCGAACCTTATTCTGGGGTTGTGGGGTAACGGCTGAGGCGTCATGTTCGTCATCTGGGGTTTCTGGGTACTTCTACTGGTCTCAGGGGTATCTGTAGACGTGGAAACAAGCACACCAAGGTGACAGAAGCACCAATGAGGCGCTACAGACACGAGCGAAATCTACCAATAGCAGAATTTAGCGGTAAATATCACGCGAGTTCCAAGCGAGTCAAGAACATCAGGGCATTCGTTGTGTCTTTGCTATCGATTCTCACGATCCATAGCAAAGTAGATCGGCCAGTCTCGGACTGGGGGTCCACAGAAACTTCGAGCAAGCCTCTGAACGCACGCCCGATGTTTGCGTCAACAAAAGTGACCCCTGCGTACGCACACCTGGAAACCGACGATCAGAGCAGGTAATAGGACCAAAGAATGTGGCTCCCAACCACCTAAACCGCACGTGAACACCGAACTTTCTAGTGGCCGTCTTGACCTCGACACCGCTGCAATCAGAACGTTATCGGATGCCTGTTGCAACAAAAGCGATAATAGGCCTGCCACTAGCGTTGGCAGACAGGTGTTGTGGATCCACCTTGAAAGATCTAACGCGAGATCTAGCGAATTACTCAGTGTGTACATAAAGGCTGACCGACATTCTCTCCTTCTACTCTCCTCACTCGAGATTTTGTTCAATTCTATCTGACGAGATCCACACAAGTAGCAGGAACTCCATCGAAACCAACATGGGTAGAGAGGACTCGGTCAAAAGCGTCCCACAAGAGCAACAAGAGACCATGGTCTCTTGTGCCAGTAGAGATGGACCGATAGCTAGAGAACCGTATGGACCGGCAGGTATGCATCTCCACCAAACCACTCACAGCAAATTCCCGTGATGGTATCTGATCCCATTCAGGATTCAGTGGTCTCTTTACCAATCCATATGTCGCCATGTGCGCAGCATTCGCCACCATTGGAGGCCTTCTCTTCGGATACGACCAGGGTGTCATCTCCGTAACGCTTGTCATGGACCAATTTCTCGGTCGTTTCCCTCGCGTTTCGGACGATGCTTCAGGCGCGGGATTCTGGAAGGGATTGATGACTGCTATGCTGGAACTTGGTGCTCTTATCGGTGCGCTGTTTGCCGGATGGATTGCCGACAAGCTATCCAGGAAATACTCCATTGTCGTCGCGGTCATTGTTTTTACGATTGGAAGTATTTTGCAGACTGCAGCTATGGGTTATGCTATGTTGACGGTGGGACGATTGGTTGGAGGAATGGGTATTGGAGCGTAAGTTGAAACCACGTTAATATGCTGTTATCTCTAGGGCGAAATCTAACTGGGTACAGACTTGCGACCATCGCTCCACTCTACATCTCAGAAATCGCTCCTCCAGAGATCCGAGGCGCCCTTCTCGTTTTGCAGGAGTTCAGCATCGTTCTCGGTATCGTAGTCGCCTTCTGGACAACATATGGTACCCGTTACATGGCCGGAGAATGGGCATGGCGCCTTCCTTTCCTCATTCAAATGATTCCAGGTCTGATCCTAGGCGCTGGCATCGTTTTCCTTCCCTTTTCACCTCGTTGGTTAGCCAGCAAAGGCCGCGATGATGAAGCCCTTCAAGTCCTTGGGAAACTCCGCAAACTCCCTACCAACGACACCCGTGTATTCCAAGAATGGTGCGAGATCCGTGCCGAAGTTGCTTTCAACCGCGAGGTGAATGTGGAAAGACATCCCGACTTACAAGGAAATACACGCATGGACGAATTCAAACTTGAGATTCAATCGTGGCTCGACTGCTTCAGGCACGGGTGCTGGAGGCGAACTGTTGTTGGTGTTGGCATCATGTTTTTCCAACAGTTCGTCGGTATGTATAGCCCCACATTACACAAAGAACGTCACTGACGGAATATCAGGTATCAACGCACTCATCTACTACTCGCCCTCTCTTTTCAAGACTCTTGGCCAAGACTACGAAATGCAGCTCCTTCTCTCCGGCATCATCAACTGCACACAGCTCGTGGGTGTTGCGACAAGTCTATGGACCATGGATCGCTTTGGACGCCGACCTCTGCTCCTAAGTGGTGCCGCGCTCATGTTCATCTGTCATCTCATAATAGCGGTCATGGTAGGAAAGTTTGGTGGCCGATGGGCTGATTACTCGACCGAAGGCTGGGTCGCCGTCGCCTTCCTCTTTTTCTACATGTTCAGCTTTGGTGCCACCTGGGGTCCCGTACCATGGGCTATGCCGTCTGAAATCTTCCCTTCTTCACTTCGCGCAAAGGGCGTCGCCTTGTCGACATGCTCCAACTGGTTCAACAACTTTGTCATTGTAAGTAGCAACTTGCTCAGCGATACAAGGATAAGCCACTAACGCGCGATTCAGGGTCTCATTACTCCGCCTCTCGTCCAGAACACCGGTTACGGCGCCTACACTTTCTTCGCTGTCTTCTGTCTCCTCGCATTCCTATTCACATTCTTTGTTATCCCGGAGACGTCTGGTAAGACGCTAGAGGAGATGGACCAAGTGTTCCACGATGTCAGCAGTGAGGCGGAGGAGCAGCGAAAAGCACGTATCATGCGTGAGATAGTCGAAGGCAAGAATCGGCATACACCTGCTGCAAATCCCTAGGCAGCAGATGACCATTTTCTAGATACAGTCAGCTATTACGAAGATAATGTTAATGATTTTTGTGGATTTTTAAGACACATGACGTATGTTTCATCCACATATGATGCTGATGCCTGTCGCCGCGATCTCATATCAAAGTTCCCGTCAGTCGGGATAGCACTCGGCCCATTTCACCGAAAGTCTTGTGCCGCTTTTCCATGCCCAAGAGATCCCGCACGTCTATAAAGAACCAATAATCATACGATTCCGATGCTTGGGTCACATCAAGACGGAAGGTCTGTGTGGGACCTGACAAGTGGCATACAAAAGGTTACTTCACTAGCTATGTTTGCACGTGATTCTCTTGTGAGAGAGGGTCATCTACTATCTGATTGGTGGGTGTTTGCGGGGATGAATGCCCGGCGATACGTGGCGCATTGCGAGGGACTTTTGGAAAACATGCTCATCGGTTACGGCTAATGACATCAGAGGTCAGCGGTGGTATGTTCTGCCTTGGGTGTAGCAAGGGTGAGTGGGGGGTAGCGCTAGCCATCGGAATTGTTGGGGACAGACATGCTATACCAGTCATACGGTAAGATCATGGACATCGGGTTTGAGGTATTGTACTGCATCACCTGAGTATTTGCCTTTTACATCAACGAGTGTCTGCACTTGGTACGTCAAGTTATTTTTCTCAAAGATTAGTAGGAGCAGCTATTGTTTAGTGGTCAATGGCAAGGCATGAGCTAAGCGCGGCCACACCTATCACAAGAAACCGTCCAGCATATATCGGAAACGACGGAGTGAGGCCTTTGATAAAAAGTATTTTTTCTATTGTTCCATTGGAGAAATGGCAGTCGAAGCACCGGACATGTCCCACTGGCTTTTCAGTGCATTGATCAACCAGGTCGTTGGCCAGACGTGGTCTCTTTCAAAGTCGGCCAAAATCTCAATTATTTCCTCCCTCTGTTTCTCGCTTGACACAAGCGGGCCCCAAATAAAAACAGTGTGGCGAACTGCAATTGCCAGTGGCACTGCTTCTTTTGAGCTTTTAGTCGCTCCGCAGATGGCTTGAGCATGCGACAGGATTTGGTGCTATAGAAGTCAGCAGTCAGTCTTGTACATGAAAGACGGAAAGATTTACGTCTGTTTCAGATAGTTGATGGCCATCATGAGCTACCGAATCTGAGTGTGGCCTGAACCGGAGTAACATGATGCAAGCAAAATGGTAGTAACAGAATGAAACCGCTGATGGATTAGTACGCGAAACGATAAGAGAGGGAGTTTGAATAATCTTACCATGCCAATCCGCTGTAAACCAGGTGTTGGGGAACGAGCCGCTGTCATCAGTAGGGCCTTGATAGATGGGATTGAAGCCGGCTGGCCTGTCCCGCATCCATGTGTGAACAAGCTCCCACAGCTCTCCCCAGTATTGTATCCTAGAACGCATATCGCCATATACCTCGTTTCCATCAAAGCAGAAGTTGACGACACGCGCAAGGTTCCATGCCATTTGGTTGGACCAAGCCGTTTCCAACCTTAGCCGTGCCAGTGGATGTGCATCTCGCATTGAGCTGGGTGTTGGATGTAACTGCAATGAGAAATCGATATCGAGCGGTTGTTGATTGATAGTGGCTTTATGTATGCACTGTCTTACGTACACCCAGAAGGCAGCTTCGCGCAGAGTGGGTGCTGAAGGGTCTACGAAATGGTGTCCTTGTGAGGAGCGGATGATGGCCGAACAACCGGCCAGATGTTGTTCGTCTTCTAACCCTATACTCGAGGGAACTAAGTAAAAAAGTTAGAAGATAGACGGCATACGTAAAGAGCATCGTGCAAGCTTACCGCTGAGCTGCTCATAGAAGTGCAGTATGACAATGGCACATAGAAGGGTCTCATCATGGCTTGCAGCCTCCTCGTTCAGCCGCAAGATCAATAGCGAGATGCAGCGCTGATAGGCCGCGTCTGCAATAGAGTCGTTTCGAGAGTGACGAGCAGCGAGTGCAATGACGGCATGACGAAGGACGGAACAAAGAGTGATTTTTCCGGGCACTCCAAGAGTGAATTGGTTGGTTGCGTCTGTACAATCGAGCCAGCGGCCAATGTGTTCGGTATAATGATGGACCAAGAGAGCCTCTTCGTGGGTCAGAGGAATGTGTTCTGCTGCATGGCCTGCGGTGCCTACGGGGTGTTGGTCCATTTGGCTCTCCTGCCCCAGGAAGGTCTCCATCGACACATGGCCCCTCGTATTCTCCGCCTTGTTGACATAGTATGGCGGAACTGGAAATCCCTGGGCTGATGTGGAAGGCGCGCTGGAGTATGGGCTGTCTAGTACCCCGTCGGTCTGACTGTTTTTCCGGATGTTTCTCTGCGAGATGGACTGGCTGCGACTTCTTTCACCAATACTGTGGGCACCATCCATCTCTTCATCTTCGTCTTCTCCATCCTCGCCGTCCCCCCCGTCCATATTGTCTCTGACCTCATTTTCATCGTCCGTGCCGCCCGTAGCAAACTTGCTTGATGAAGCTCCACCAGGCCGATAGTCCTTGAACTTGGTGTGCGGTTCCTCCCATTGACAGGGCCGGTTTTTCTTGCTACAGGCCTTGCATGTTGGATGAGTTTCGTCGCCTGAGGTTCGTGTAAGCGCAGATGAACAGTTTGTGTCGTGTACTTACACTTGACACGGCGTGCTCGACATGTAAGACTTTGTCCCGGTCAGCATTCTTTGTGACCACCAGATTGGGATTATTACTAACCAGCCACTCCTAGAGCGGTATTTACTGCACCAAGTCAGCATGCATCGAATGTAAAAGCTCCAACAAGACTTTACCCCATACGTGGATACTGGGAGCTACTAATCGAATCTTGGTGTACCTGTCGCAGTGTCAGCGGGGTCCATGGTGCCACTCAAATCAAATTGCAGTTCCAAAATAACAATCTCCAAAATTCCAGATGGTGGCTGATTGCGGGGATCCGTACCGTGGTTGTGTGATATGTGTGTATTGGGGTTGCCTATGTACTTCACCGACTTTGCTCGAAAGATCACCAAGGGACTGACATTGGAAGCCGCCTGGGGGGGCAAATGGGAGCGACGAAAAAGGGCGCTTAGATGTGGCTTGTCAGTTCCAAAAAGGTATATCCTAGAGCCCAATAGCAGTATCGAGACGAGATCGTTACCTATCGAGTGTGGCTTCGATTATATTAGTCATTTGTCGAATAAGATTCCTTACCCACTGACGTGTTGCAAAGGAAGCCGCGGAGGCACTCGTTTGATACACGGCACATTAATCCTGCAGATTACGCTCAAGTCGCAACGTCCTTTATTCGCGTCGGGGCCTCGAGAGTGTGTAGTCATCGAGCCGCGCTCACGCAATGATTGTTTATAACTTCAGATTTACTGGAAGTTGCGGCACATCCGATATTCACGCGCTTGTGCTGTTAATCCTTGCTGGATGAAGCTTGCTACGGGCCAAATTCCCGAAGCCAGTCACAGCTGCCAGAGCTCTACAAGCTCGGCCGCCACTCACTCCCACTGCCAGCCTATATAATCCTCAAGCTTCATCATTACGTGTAGCAACCCAACTCCGTACTTTAAAGGAAGAGCCCGCACTCGATGTTCCAGGGTCCCAGTGTTGGCACCCTGTGGGCCGAAATCGCTGACGTAGCCAGAATGCTCCTAGTCCCAATAGACTGATTCGTATCGAGAAATATTTTTTATAGAATTTGGACGCGCGGATGATCTAATCATACGAAGAGTCTTTAATATCATTCACCATGCTTTTTCAGCAGCTATACTGGGCAAATCGGCAAAATGTGGAGCATAATAGCATGGCTTTTGTGAGGGTGATATCGGTCTCTCGTGTCTTTGTGGTTTCGCTAAACGTGGCTCAGATAGTGCCAAACTTCGTGACCAGTGCAGGAGCCAGTAACTCGGCGCCTTGGCCACCGAATTGCTGTTGTGTCGCATCTTATACCTACTAATCAATTCACTGCGCTCATCCATGCAGTCCTTCATGCCCTCGTGTATTCAACTTTGTTTGAGCCTCTAGAACTTCAGTCTTTCTATATGAAATCGCCTAGAGCCGTAAACCCCACACCTCAACCTGACAAGATGCGAGACTGGCTAGAGACCGAGACAAAAGGGCCATGCTCCTGAGGCCAGAGAAGTTCGTTGAGCCCGCTGTGAGAGCACCTATGTTTATTCTGCTACTTCAAGCCACAACAAGCGCATTCAGAAGCAGCGTTCCGTCTACAACGAAAACAACCCCATGGTGGAATTATTCTGGATGGTTGGCTGTTCCAGCTGACATATTCTGGTTCAGGTCAGCAATCAGTGGCATGCTAGGTGACGGTAAAGCGTCCAATTCCGGTGAAGCCCTTGTTGGAAAGATACGTTCTCTCGACGCGGCAATGTTTGTTTAAGAAAAAAACCGAAATTTCGTCTCTGGGATATCAAAGGATGAAAAGATTCGAAATGTCTTCTTTGGGAGATTTTGATGTTACTAGCGCCACATACGCACCTATCGGCAAGGACACCGGTCTATTCTGAGTGGACGAGAGCTCTTTGGTATCACCGTACTCATTGTCGACTCACATACCCTCGGTCGCTGGGGAATCCTCCCATCATGTCCTCATCTCAATCCGCCCTTGTATGCGCTTCGTATTGAGCTCTCCCTCAGCAGTGTATGTACGACCTCGACCAGAATGATATGAAGGCAGGGTGATGTTTGTCCTCACCTAAAGATGTCGAACGTCTGAAAGGTCTTGAAAACTTTTGTTAGTTAAAAGTTTCAAGGTCTCTCTATCCTGTGGGAGCAAAGCAGGCCATGTCCGCGAAGCGCCGTTGAAAACCAATAGCCGAGCAGGGACGCGTCCTCGATATTGCTGCTATATATGGGTACGTATGTGTTGTCAAAGACTGGCTTGTTTTGTCCCGCAAAAGCCGGCGAATAAGCAGCACATTGTTGAGACTCGACTACAACTGACGTCGAATGCTACAAGGATTCTACTTACAAACACATCTTACCGTATCCGGCATGGATACGAGCGCTGCACCCCGATGCCGCCAGGGCCTCGACGTGCTAAACTTTTTTCCGACGGTAAAGAAAGACTAAAGCGGCATGGTGGAGATATCCAAGGACGACGATACAAGAGTGGATATCAGAGAAATTATTGCGCTACGCGTATCTGGGACATGATAAGCCAATGACTCATGATGCAAGAGTACGTAAAGCATGTACGCAAAGTGTAAAGCAGATTGGATACAAAGTGGCTCATGGGCGGGGGATAGTAGTCACGCGTTTGCTACCGACTCTGGTGGCTTCGGCATTGCTCCAGTGGGCATGGACGATGGCAGATCTTAAATGTAGAGTTGGCATGCAAGCCAAACACAGGCCATCATGATGTAAGCACTGTGGTAGAAGTACTATACAAAGTTTGAATGGTTTGGGGAAAGCGTAGTTGCAAATGCATGTGCTTAATTTACCAGATGAAGATGATTTGGTGTATACCTTGTAAACGTCCTAGCGTCCAAATCTCCATGTCTCCGTGAAATTTGAAAAAAAAAAATAGACGTTTGTCAAACAAGGTCAGTTTGCTGACAAAACATATTCTTCACCACTCATAGTCCACCGAATACATAGAAATGCGTGATGCCAGTTCCCAGTGGTCGTAGTAGTTTTATACACATGATACAAAGTAAATACATAAGAAAACCCTGACATTGTTTCCTATTCATTTTTTTCCAATCGTCCCTCTCCGCATCCAACACATGGGCCCTTTATACTTGGTTCAGCCGTCCAGTCTAGAACCCCCTAGCCTTTAGGAACTCAGCAATCTGACTAGTATGATGACCCTTGACAATAACGTGGCTCGTCAGACTGTTAATCTTGACATCCTCATTCTTCTTGTTGAGGAAGACCCTCAGTTCGTCTCTCAGAGCGGACAAATCGCCCGTGATCTTGCGTATGGTAGTCAGATGCAGATTGCCGCCGCGCTTGTAGTCGGTGTATATGGGCAGATTCTTGTTTATTGATCGAGAAACGTGGTACTTGGGGGATGGCAGAGAGATCTTTTGGGTGGGCGATGTCTTTTGTTTCTTGGGGGACTTGGGCTGTTGTAGTGAGGGCGCGGTGGCGGCGTCTTTGGGCTTGATGTCGGCGCGGGGATGTTTGGAGGGTAGGACAGGCTTGGGCTCTGGTGGTTGCGCACTGTCACCTTCTGTAAGGGATTCTGCTGCTGCGAGGTCGGCGGCGCGCTGGGCTTGTTGGGGTGTTGATGGGTGTTGAGATGAGGCGTTTGGCGGGAGGGAGGGATTGGTTATTGGCTTAGCATTTGGCGGAGGCTCTGCTAATGGTCAGTGGATATGCGCATAGTCTAGCGTGAAAGTGAACAACTGACGCTCAGCTTGCCATGAACTTGCAGTGGAGAAGCGCAGGCATTGTCGGGATGCGATTACTCGTGGAACAGCCAATGGCCTCAGCAGAGGAACAAGATACTGTATACGAGGCATTGTGATATAATATAATCGAACAGTCTCCTGTAAGGAAAAGAACAGCCAGGCATGGGAATATGCGGCGGGGAGAATGACGATGCGGGCTTGAGGCGTGAATTGCGGCTCAACACCACAAGTTTAGCGTACAGGGGTCCTCGCTTGCGCACAGTCGTTTTTCATTATCCCAACCCCCACCACCGCCACCCGCCGACAAGACGAATTTCGCGCCCACCACCGCCCCTCCCTTCACCCTCTCCCACTCCCCCGCCGCCGACCACGACGACAACAATCGCCCACCATGGCGGACTCAGCGGCAGCCGGCGCCAGCATCGCCGAACAATACTCGCTCCTCCCCAAGCTTATGCCCAACCTCGACCGCCACCTCATCTACCCGCTCCTCAACTTCTCGAGCGATGAAGAGGCCGAACAGACAGTCGAGCAGAAGAAGCTGCTCCTCGAACTTCTCAAGCCCACAAACATGACCGATTTCGTCGGCCAACTGCACCAGGACGTCCACGGCCTCTCCGACATGTCTGACGAGTACAAGAAAAAGCGCGAGGAGGTTCTGCAGAAGCGCGACCAGCTCGAGGAGGCCACCAGCAAGATCAGCGGTCTTTTGGATGACGAGAACGTCGTTACCAACCTGAGGAGTGACAAGCAGCAAAACTTGGCCTACCTCAAGGAAAGCCACGGCGTCGACATGGAAATGGTCAATCAGCTGCTCGAGTTTGGTCAGTTCCAGTACTCGTGCGGTGTCTACCCACATGCCGCAGAGCTGCTCTACCGATTCAGAGTTCTGGTATATCTCCGCCTACAAACGTACTCGCTCTGTATCACGCCTTGCTAACATGCCTCTTCCAGACCACCGACGGTGACAAGGAGCGTGAAGCCACGTGGGGTAAGCTCGCCTGTGAGATTCTGTCCGTCAACTGGGACTCGGCCATGGAGGAGATCAACAAGCTCAAGGAGATTATCGACACACGCCTCTTCAACAACCCCCTCGCACAATTGCAGCACCGCACCTGGTTGATCCACTGGTCGCTCTTCCCCCTCTTCAACCACGAAACCTCGCGCGAAACCCTCACCGACATGTTCTTCTCTCCCGCATACATCAACACCATTCAGACAAACTGCCCCTGGATCCTGCGCTACCTCGCTGCTGCCGTCATCACCGGCCGCAACCGCGGCAGGAACTCGAACCAGTACCAGAAGCAGCTCAAGGATCTGATTAGGATCGTACGTCAAGAAGGCTACGAGTACAGCGACCCTGTCACGGACTTCATCAAGGCCTTGTACATTGACTTTGACTTTGAGGAGGCCCAAAAGAAACTCAGTGAGACCGAGGAGATTCTCAAGAACGACTTTTTCCTATTGGGTGCGGCAGACCAATTTGTAGATGCGGCCAGGCATTTGATTTCTGAGAGCTATTGCAAGATTCATCAGAGAATTGATATCAAGTAAGTTTATGGAAGTTCCTTTGGACGCTAGAACTTTTGCTAATAGTTTGTTTTTTTTCTTTTGCAGGGACCTCTCAACACGTCTCGGCCTCTCCCAGGACGAGGGTGAGAAGTGGATCGTCAACCTCATCCGCGATACGCGCGTAGATGCAAAGATCGACTACCAGGCCGGCACAGTCGTTATGAACCACCCCCCACAATCAGTCTACCAACAAGTCATCGAGCGAACAAAGGGCGGTTTCTTCAGGACCCAGGTCCTCAGCGCTGCCGTTGCCAAATGAGCTCCAATCTTCCTTTGCAAAAGAAAAAAAAATCCTTGTGGATTCTCTTGTTCATGGCAAGTTAAATGGAGGAGTGTGTGTGTGTGTTTGTGTATATGAACAGCTTGTGGGGAGGCAGATGACACGGTGAGGTGAGGTGAGGTGGGGGGACGGGGAGATTGACGACGATGAACAAGCACGAGGATGAATTGCCCATGATTCTATGATTGTGTTTTGGGCGGAAAGGAAGGAAAGGAAAGGAAAGGAAAGAAGAAAATCATGGGATCCCGGTTTATTTAAGGCTTTTTGCGAACAGGGAGCGCGTGAGAAGGGGAGGGGAGGGGCAACGTTTTTATGTATGTGACTCACGTACTTGATTGCATCAGGGAACTGGCGTCTTATTGTTTCCCCCCCCCCCCCTCAAAAAAAGAAAGGGTATTTTTTTCGATGGCTCCCCCCCCTCCCTTTCTTTCTTTTCACTTGTATCTTTTTTCTCGTTTTTCTTGTGGCTGTGGTGGTGGGACACAATGGAGGAGGCACTTAGAGCGCTGTATAGTATGAAATACAGACAAGGGCGAGTACAGTTGGATATACAACTTTTTTCAAAAGAGTAAGATTGAAAAGTGGACGATGAGGAGAAACGAGAGAATTTGATGCTGTGACTGATGATTTTTTTTGTCTTCTTCTTCTTCTTCTTCACATCCGATTCCCCAATACATAAGAAAAACTTTACTACTTATACACAAGTCTATACAGTACCAGACTTGACCTCCAACAACCCCCACTACCACACCCCCGGCTTACACTCTTCTTAACCGACGCACTTTTTTTCCCCTCATCAACCTCTTTTCCCTTTCCTTTCTTCGTCCGACTCATCAAGCAAAGTACCTCGGCTCATTGAAAACATGATACCTATGGCCCCTAACACCCTCTCCCTTGAACAAATCCGGGAACCTCAATCCAGCCGGGACCTGCGACTCATGCACAAGCTCATTGCTGGGATTCTCGGGTTCACCAACTACGAATTTACCAACCTGTGTGAACACACCATGTATTAGCAACTAATTTTCAAAGAGAGAGAGAGAGAGAAAGGGAAAGAGGGAAAAAGAAAAAAAACATACCTGCAACTCGGTATCCGTAATCGTATGTCTAGAGACACGGGCATACCCCGTCCTCTTGAGCCCCTTGTAGAGAATGTACTCGCACCAGCGATCCCAATCGCTCGGGTCAATATCCTTCATGCCGCTCTTCTCGCCAACGTAGGTATTGTAGTTACCCTCTCCAGGCTTGATGACGAGGTACGAAAGCAAGATGGCCGGGCGCGGCGTGGCCTTCATGCGCTCGGCCAGGTACTCGGATTGCAAGCGGCGGTCCTCTGGGTCTTCTTCCTGGCCGGAGTGGAAGACGAAAATGTCAATCATTTCGCCATAGGCGTCGATTGTGGCTTCAATGGCGGGCGCGAGTTCGCCTACGGGCGAGGGGAGGAGGTGGTGTGTGCTGTTTACAATGGGGAACTTGGAGAGGAGAGCGGAGCCCCATGTGTGCTTGTTGGGGCCGGGGCCAAAGTCGACGTACATGCCTAGGTCCTCGGCGAGGAATTGCGTCGAGTCACGGTTGCCCATGATGATGCGCTGCAGGTCGCTCTCGAGTAGACCGATGACGTCGAGCTCGAGCTCTTTAATTAGATCGCGCATGCGGTGCTCGGATGACCACATGTCGTTGTCTAGAGAGAAATGGATCGTCCAGATACCGGCTGTGATGGACTTAGTCTCTGGGTGGTACGGCTTGTAGTCGTAAGACGGGAAACGTAGGTATGCAACTGCAACAGCGATAATCTCCAGAACACCGAGGATGTACATGTAGTATGAACGCTGTCGGCTGGCGGCTGCAGTGATGACAGCCTTGCCTTTGTAGCTCTTGAGCACTGGTGGCTGCGCAGAGACGCTGAAGACACCTGCGCCAATCTGAAGCATCATGCATGTCATAACCCAGTCAGTGTGTTCGCGGACAAGAGGGCCGCCAGGAACAAAGGCATATGCGACGACCCAGACGTGGAAAAGTACCATAAAGTTGTATACCAAAAAGGCAAGGCCAAAGGTGCGACCTGGTGCGTGACGAGCGGCGTGTGAAATGAGGATGGGTGCTGCTGCCATGGTGTATGTAGCCAGGACAAGAGCACCATAGAATCCCGTCCAGTGGCTAGTAGTGGTCAAGAAGGCAGCACCAATCGAGCCGACACCATAAAAGGCCCATGACCGCGAAAGGTTTGGCGCGAACAATCCAATCATAAGTCCAACACCCATAGCAAACAGGGTCAGTGTACCGTGAGGGACGGCCAGGGGTCCGCGAACAGGGTATCCTTCCCATACCCAGGAGATCATGGTACTTGAATCGGACAGTAAAGAGTGCATGGCGAAGAGTACTCCACCAAGACCGAAACTGGCAAAGACCGAGGATCCTTTGGTGGGACCCTGAGCTGGTATATCAGCGCCAGCGCTTGCGGTCGATCGTGTTGATATAAGAATAGCGATAAAGGCGACTACAAGACCAGTCTTGTTCCAGCCCCCGTTTTCCTCATGCATGATTGGCCAGATGGGGTTGTTTGTCCAGAAAGCAAACTTGGCAACGCTCGAGGCTATAAGGCCAATGGAGAACGCAGTGATACGCCCTTCGAGACGGTGCGGTTGTGACCTTTCTGCAAAGAAGGTGGCCGACCATGCCAGACATGACATGGACAGGCCAAAGCCAACGGCGAAAAGTCGGTTCACAGGCGTCGTGGTCAGGAAGGCGAGGAGCCCGGAAAGCGAAAGCAGGTGGAAGAACCACACGTAACGCGTGACAAGGTAGCGGATGGGCTTGATGCCGAGGAAGAAGGGTGTAACAGTGCACATGACCAAGGCCTCATAGCCGGAAATGCCCATGTGCCAGAGAGGGAAGTCTGTTCATTAGCGAATTGTCGCTATTGAGGGATGGGGAACATACACCACACACACACGCCGAGCGAAGTCAACATGGACCAGAAGACAAACTGAATAATGATCAGTCATGTATGCATCAATCTCTCGATTCAACGTACTCCATTGTAGACATCTGCAGCTGCGTAAATGAGTCCTGACCAGGAGAAGGCGCCGGAGAATATTGCACCAATCTCTTGGTTTTTCCTATTAAAAAGTCAGAGAAGTTAATGCATTTCTTGCATACAAAAAACTTACTCTTGGACAGCATCGGAGAGGGACTTGGAGCCGGCACTACAAAAAGAGTGGATCAGAGAGTGGTCAAATAAAAATAGATTTGAGAGTCTATCTATTTCGGGAGACGTGGGACATACACGCGAGATAGACCTCGTACGTCTTTTATTACAATCTCAAAGTGCTGGAACTCAATCATTGTGACAGCATCAAAGGCTACATCGAGCAAGACTAGGGACCATTCGAAGAAAGCATAGATGGTGTACGCTGTAAATAGGTAAGTATGGGGTGTATGAGATGAACAAAAAATACGTACCTCCAGCAACGTGGTGAACTTTGTGCTGGATGAAGAAGTAAATCAGCGGCACAAGTGTCGCGAAGAAACTACCGGCAAAAATCTTTCTGTACTTGATAGCAGTAGCATTCTGGGGACTAAGCGCGAGACAGCCTATGGTCCATGGCAGGGTTGCGACAAGATACGAGATCATGAAGATGTCGTGCCAGTCATGATCATCGGTAGAGGTCACATATGTCCATCCTCCGCAGGTCAATGTTCGGAAGATACCGACCCCAGCAATGAACTTGGGGAGGGACGAGTTCGGACGACGAGTCAAGACATACCAGAGACCGACGAGTGCGAATCGAGGACCTATTTTTTTTTGGTTAACCTGGCTCCGTAGCAGCTATCCCAGGTGATATACCGGATGTAAGAGCAATGAAGAGCATGAAGACGGAGCGTTCTGGGTAGCGGTCGCCGATGGTCGCAGACACGGAGGGAAACCACTCATCTGGGTAGCCCTAGGAAGATTGTCAATATGGCTCTGGAAACAACATAGCACAATGACTGACGTAGAATTCATTCTGTACAATCTTGTGGTAGTGTAGCCCTCTATGATTGTTTAGCCCGGTCGCGTGGGGTGTGAGTGGTGGTGGTGGAGCAATTCGCGTACATTCCGACTACGAGGGCTCCGACAAAGGCGCCTAGAATTCATTTGAGCACAAGCGTATATGGAGAGATGTGATGGACGAACTGTAGGCCATGGCGGTATGCGAATAGGATATCCATTTTCCATTGAACTGTATGGAATGAGCATGCGGAGGTTCCGGGAGTGCCAGATATGCCATTGCGTACCGTTGCGACGGTGTCGCCGTCCTTGTCCTTGACCATGATGCAGCGGTTGGATGGCCCGTCAATAACCCTCCAGCATTGAAAACAAGGAAAAGAAGCAAAAGAGCGTGGAGAATGGCGTGATGAACTGTCCAAGATGGCAGTCTCCTGAAGTTGGTACGTAGTAAGGCCAGGGTCCGCGCTCCACAGGCCAAGGCGCTATATGCGGGAGCAACTCTAGCCTAGTAGTTTTCTGGCCCGGCCAACTTTTTTATACTCGACTTTTGCCAGCAACACGACGCGACGCAAACATGGCTGGACCGAGTGACAAGGCGCGCTTCTACCTGGAGCAGTCGGCGACGGAGCTGAATGAGCTTGAGCGCAAAAAAATCTTCAGCAGGGTAAGCCAGGATCGAGGCTTGCGCAATGGCAGTTTTGCTAATAGTGAGAACAGGAAGAAATCAGCTCTATAGCGAAGAAGCGCTCGGATTTCGAGCACATTATCAATGCCCGCGGCTCGCACCCCGAAGACTACATGCGCTACATTGAATTCGAAAAGAACGTTGACGCACTGCGCCGAAAGCGAATAAAGCGATTAGGCGTCCGGTACAAAGGCTCTGGACAACGGACAATCTACCTTCTCTACAACCGGGCGACTAGGAAATTTTCGGGGGACCTGGCGCTATGGATGCAGTACATTGATTTTGCGCGCAGAGACAAGGCATACAAGAGATTGAATGACATCTTCACCTCGGTCGCTCGGCTGCACCCTACCAAGCCAGATGTATGGATTCTAGCAGCAAACTATTTCATGGACAGCCAGGCGGATATTACGAATGCGCGAAGCTACATGCAGCGAGGACTGCGCTTTTGCAAGAATTCCGAGGTCATGTGGCTCGAGTATGCCAAACTGGAGACCATATACGTGGGCAAGATTGCGGGTAGAAGGAGGATCTTGGGGCTTGACGTTGATCGCACAAGGAAAGACGAGGACGGCGATGAGAACATGATTGCGCTTCCAGAGGTGACGGCTGAAGACGTGAATCCCAGCCTGAAGCAGGACGATGGTGTGGACGAAGTGGCTCTACAGAACCTTGCGGCTGCGCCAGTACTTACTGGGGCTATTCCCTTGGCAATCTTTGACTCTGCTATGAAACAGTTTGCGGGTAGCGCCAGACTGGCCGAGAGATTTTTCGGCGTGTTCGCCGAATTCGAGCAGGTAGCGTGCATACCGCGCATGCTGCAGCACGTGCTCGGTTATCTGCAAGAGCAGTCACCACAGGCGGTTGAGACAGCCATGTGCAAGTTCCATATGCAGTTGTACGGAAGCGACCCCGCCGATCCCGAGACTGCCATTAGGCTGAGCAAGGCATTGGACGTGATAAGCTCTACCGTTCAGCAACACCCTAGAGAAGGTAGCAGGGTTGCCGAAGCTGTCGTTCGGCGGCTCTTATCTTTGCACCGGTTATCTGCGGATGTCGATTCGTCGCTGCAGAAGGCATTGCGTGCTGCGCTGCGCAAATACGTTCGCGCAATGGAAGAAGGGCAAGATAGGGGGGACAGGGTGGTTGGCTTGGCCCAGTTGCTGCAGCAGGAGGGGAAGAAAGCTGATGCAGATCTCTTGATGCAGATGGGCGTCAAGTACTGGGGGGAGAACGGTGAGGTGCAAAAGTATATTTCAGCAATGGAAGGGTAAAGGAGAGAGAAAGGGTGTGTGGGTGGGTGGGCATAAAGTCAGCGGATGAGTTGTAACAAGCATAGCCTGCATTCCCGTCGTCTGGTCTCGTCAAGCCGCCGAGCGGAGCGGACGCCATGTTGCTACACCGCTACGGCTCTACTTGGTCTATCGTGAGATGGTGCCATGGCGGAGTGAGTGCAACCACGTCAGCTGCATGTGCACCTGAGCAGCGGGGATTGTGGCAAGAGGGCTCCCCCGCAGAGGCGCATTGTAGTACATGCTTCAGTCATCGGTGCGGGCGCGTCTGGAAGACTTCTTAGCGCCATGGAGTTTCTTTGTCTTGAGGCGGCGCTCGTTGTTGGATTTTTGGCTAGAGTTCTTATCAGCTTTCGGGCCGTCGGTTGGTCGGTTGGTCGGTTGGTTGCTTGGACCGTCGTCGGACACGGTGCAAGGCAAAAACGTACAGGCGATTGACGCGCCGAGCCTGCTCTGGCGAAGCCTCGGTGGGCACAGCATTACGGCCGGCGAGGGCAATGGCGTCGTACAGGCGACGGTAGCAGCTGCGGGCGTTGTCCGACTGCTTGCGACTGTCGTCGGCATGGACGACAATGGTATTTGAGCGTGGGGCCAGGTAGCGCAGGCGCTTGATCTCGCTATGCAGCGCTGCAGGGACGTGGGGCAGCAGGGCGTCGAGGGGCACTTTTAGAGTGGCCTTGGAACTGACTCTGGCAGACGGGCAGATGTGGTTAGGCGGGCGGGCGGCGACGAGAGTTGAGTCGAGTAATATTAAGTGTTGGTCATACATACTTGTTCACGTTCTGGCCGCCAGGGCCGGATGATCTGCTAAAGGTCAGTTCGCCAATAGTCTCGAGAGGGATTGTCTGTGCATGCAGGGCCGCGAGCCACGTCCGGGCAGCATCAAGGCCGTCGTCGGGGCCGTGGCCAGGCGAGCCTGAGGAAGACGAAGAGCAGCGGCGGGTGCAGGCAATGCGCCGCGGGAGGCGGGAGGCGGCCGGGGAGCAGCAGCGGACAGGGCGAAGAGCGAGGCGCCGTTGGAGCGGCAGCCGTGGCAGCCGTGGCAGCAGTGGCATGGCGGTGGTTTGTCAAGATGAGCTCATGCAGCGCCTACACAAAGCAATGTAGTAAGTAAGTACACTACACAGGGCCTGCGCCTGCGCCTGTAGCCACACAGAGCCACTCGACTGCTGCTCCGCCCTCCCCCTGCAAGCGGGCCCGGCCGCTAAAAAACAGCCGTCACGTGTCGAAGCTTGGCCATGGCAGTGCGCGGTTCCAGGCTGGTCTCGGAGGGCTCGACGCCGAGTCCCAACATCTGCTCGTCCGGCGCACGCTCTCGTCGACGACTCCTCTCCTCCCTCCCCGACGCCCGCCTGCCCTCACCATCCGCGCAGCCTCCTGCTTGCCTTGCCACTCCCACACGGGCGCGCACCTTGCTCCCCGTGCCTGACGCACACGGCCTGCCTGCCCGCCTGTCCTCAGCCACTGTCCTCAGCCACTGTCCTCAGCCACTGCCCTCCTCTGCCTGCCCCAGCCGACGTCTGCTGCGTCTGCGCGTCGTGCCAATCCTGTACCCATTCTCCGACCGTCACACATAGCACACAGTAGCCAAGCCCCGCCACCAGCTCCTTCACCCACGCCTAGTGTGCCACATCCTGCAGCCTCCTTCTCACCCTCTCTTCACATCCGTCTGCACCTCTCCCTCCAGCCCTTGTTGCGACGGTGCGTTTCCGTAGATGCTTTGAGTTGACCTAGACCCTCGTCATCCCGCGCCGCCTGCTCTCTGCCAGCCCATGCGCTCTGGCCCAACAGTCTACATGAGACCCACCTCCAGCCCGCCGCAGGAAGCTGAGCACATCCGCCATCAGTCGCTGACGCCAGAGAGCCCGCGTCCGCAGAACGTCCCCTCGCCCGCCAACATCCCCATTCTCGTAGAGCACATGGATGCGGCCTATAATGATCTCTCTCACACCAACGGCTCCCCCGACCACTTTGCACAGCATGCGCACCACCAACCCCCCAACGCCATCACCTCCGCCCCCTACTTTGCCGACCACTCGCAGCAGCAGCAGCAGCAGCAGTCATCGTCGACCGCCGCCTACCAACACTTAGCAGGGCCTGCAGCACCAGGGGGAAGGGACAATGCGCCGGCGGGATACGCCCCGTCGACGGGCTATGGCGTCAGCAGCATGGGTACGCAGCCGCTCGCTACCTCCTCAATGCAGAATTTCTCTTCGCAGCATCCGTCGCATCCTGCCTCGGCCGCTGATGCGCCCCAGGCGCAAGCTCAAGACCTCCACTCTGCGTACCCATACTCCCATGACAGTGCCTATGCCGCTCAGCACGCGCCGACTCAGTCAGCCCAAGGCGCTCACTACCAGACTGAAGCGCACACTGGGCCCAATGTTGACGTTCAAGCCCTGTTGGATTCTCTGACGCCCGCTGCGACCACGGCCAACCCGGGCCAATATGCTGCTGCTTCCCACATGCCCACGCAGCCACAGCAGCCACAGCAGCACAATGCCTCGTCGTTGCCCTCGGCTGCTACCAATCTGCCTGCTCGGCCGCCCACCCAAGAACAGCCCGCTACGCACCCCAACTATGACCCCAACGATGACATCAGATCCCATCATCCACACAGCCAGAGACCATCCAATGTCCAGCAGAGAGGCAGTGCATCTCTCCAGCCCTTGAATGCGCAGAACCGCGACTTTGCCGGCTCCAATCTCTCTGGCCAGGCTCAACAGCAAACCCAGCGCAGTACAACACCTGATGATGAGGATCAGCGATGGCCGCCCGAAGTGAACAGGAGATATGAAGAGTTTTTGGAGCAGGAACGAAAATTTGTCACTGAAGGCCAGTGGGATCAGTTCCCCGTGGGTTCTCGACTTTTTATTGGTGAGCCAAGGTGGATTCTCCTATGCCAAAGCTATCGACTAACAGGTCCAAAAAAAAGGCAATCTTCCCACAGAAAAAGTTACCAAGCGCGACATTTTTCATCGTTTCTACCGTCATGGCAGACTTGCACAGATATCAATCAAGCAGGCATATGGTTTTGTCCAGTTTCTAGACGCCGAGTCGTGTCGCAGAGCACTAGATACTGAGCAAGGACAGGCAGTTCGTGGAAGGAAAATGCGTATGTCAACATTTCCATGGACATGTAGTGTGCGGCCAAACTAACCATCCCAGACCTCGAGATTTCCAAACCTCAGCGAAACACCAAAAAGACTGACCCACCAATCGCCGCTTCGCGCCGGCGTTCACGGTCGCCAGACTATACAAGGGGTGGCACCGGGCCCTCGCCCAGGGATAATCGCTATGGACAACACCCAAACTCCATGTCCCCTCGGGATAGAGATCGACGTTTCCGCGACCGGGATGATTACCGACCCATGCGATCGCCCTCACCTCGGGGCCCCGCACGGGGCCTGAGATCGCGGGACAGGAGTCGTGACAGGTTCGACACGCGGTACCGCAGCAGATCAAGGACACCGCCCCGGCGGCACCGGAGCCCATCTCCGCGTCGCGATTACACAGAGGACGGGCTGGACCTTCGTCGCCGACTGCCTCACGAAGTACCTGATATTCAGATCCTTGTTCTTAACGAAGGTCTCCCTCGGTATGTCAATCCTTGAGAACTTTGATTTAAAGAGGAAAAAAAACAGTACTGACATTCCAACAGAGATTTCATCCGCTACGTCGAGGATACTTTCCGCTCACAGAGTCTACGAAGTAACGTGCTCATACTAAGTGGTCGTTTCCCCGAGCCAGCCGTGGTCCGAAGACAGATTCTAGAGGGCGTTCTGGCTATTGTAAGACTCGACACTACAGGCTTAGCAAAGGGCAAAGTCAGCGTTCAGATATTTGATCGGCGTGCAGGTGCTAACAATGTCCAATTCAACGGTGAGTACTTTGTTTCAGTTTCCACGAATGCCACTAATACCTTCTCAGAGTATGCCGATCTGGATCCAACAACAGCCGGTCTTTTGGTCAACAACGCCAAACAAACTCAGTCTCGCTCCAACATGGCGCCCTCTGCTTCGTACTTTCCTCCCAACATGCCACCGCATTACTCCCAGCCCAACACTGCCTTCCCGCCTCTTCCCGCCAGTCAACCTAACATTTCCAATTTGATCGCCTCGCTTGATGGGGCTAGCCTGTCGCAATTGCTCGGTGCAATGTCTGGTAGTAACATGGCCCAGAACACGCAACCAACGGCCAACCAGGGGCTGAATGCAGATCTGGCGCGACTCCTTGCACAAGTACCAAGCCCTGCCCAAACCCCGGGCTTTGGACCAGCGCCTCCACCCCATCTCGCGCAGTTGAATAGCCAGTTCCCCGCACTTGCTTCGCTCCTTGCCAACCAGAACCAGAACCAGACGGTTGCCCCACCCGTCCAGGCTCCCGCACAGCCTGGGCCTGCCCCAGACATGAACGAGATCATGGCCCAGCTTGCTCAGTATCAACGCTGACATGGACCGTTCTCGGATACACCAAAAAGCATTTTAGATACGCAGGACGACTGTCCCCAACGTCCACCCTCTCCAAAAATCTCCGCCATTACTACCAATTACCCTGTCTTGTGTATCACTCCCGTTCGCGTTTGCAGTCGACATATTTGTAGACCCCAATTCCTTCAACTGCGCCACCCAAATCCCCCCGCGAAGTTTAAGGCCAAGCCCTTGTCGAACCAGCTCACGAAGCCCATTGTAGCACTATCCGGGCCCATTCTGCCAGTGTTTTCGCCCTCGCCCCCTCGCCCTCGCTACATCCCAAGGCCCTCGCAACAAGACCCGATCCAACAACGTACCGAAACCATGCAACACGCCCTGACAGCGCCAAAAATCTCCAGCTACACCATTGGCTCTAGCGACTGTCCAATCCCGACCAAGCGGGTTCTAAAAGCTCCAGATACGGCCCTCTTCACAATGACTAGATCCATGCCTGCAACTGTGGCTTACTTCTTGTACTTTTTTCGCAACAGCGAGATTATCTGTATTTATTCCTGTCTTGTTTCATTCTCATGTACGGTAGTTTCCTTCATCATTTTATGGATTTCCTAAAATTCCACTTGGAAGATCACATGGGGCGCTCAACACTAACGATTTCATCATGTATGGACCGAACCTTTTCTCTGGTTTTTTTTTGATCCCTGGTCGGAGTTATCTGCAGCGTTTACAGGCGGGTTTATTTTCAGGGGGATTAATTGGCGCAACCGGTAAAAATGCGATCGAGATATGGCTGTAGCGCAAGATGTAGAATTAGCAATGAATCATAGCTTGAAATTTCTTGCCCAAATTGAGAAGCTCGCATCAAGTACAAGATGATATTATTCAAGATGACGTCCATGTAGAAGATTAATTGGTTTACCTAGTCGGGTTAGCGTTGACGCGAAGTGTGATGACATCGCGAGAAAACGGTGCATTGACAGATTTTTGAAATCGCGTATTGGCGACGTCGCAACTAGAAAAAGCCAACCATCGACGATTGCTTGAGTTCTCTACAGGTCGCTGTAGCCACACGACTCAGGCTTTGCGATGAAATCCCGGCCGATGTTTTCCACCTTTGTAAAACCTCTGCAGTTGAATGGCGCATTTGCGAGATTACCACGTCATCGACATTTATACACGCGGGCTACCACAACAGGGTTGAGCTGCCAGATATGGCATGGGAGGTCACAGTACACGACACCACAAGCGGGATATGAAAAGATAGTTGGAGTGCAGGGCAGGCGGCATGCCTCGTCGTCAGCAGCACCTGCGAAAAGGACAGGTCACAATATCGCAACAGCACCTCCGCCATTAAGCAAGACCAACAACACAAGAGCACCTGCAAAGACAAGCCCCCCGCGACCTCTACAATCGGCGCGGAATTCTCCTTCCACTCTTCCTCCAGCGCCGCTACAACCGTCAAAAAGCACCACCGCCCCAACCCTCGGAGCGATAGAGAAAGTCAACCCCCCACCCTTTGCCTACGCCCCCGAAATCTCCGTTCCCGCGCGCAAGCCCGACCAGAACCTGATCAAGTGGCTCTGGAGCGCCGGCCGCGCATACCTGGCTTTTTACAAAAAAGGCATCTCGCACGTGCGCCAGACGGCCAAACTGGCAAAGTCGCTGCGCAAAAAAGCGTCTGCCCACAGGCCCAAAAAGGCAGCGACTGATGTCTTGACCAGAGCAGAATGGCAAGTCGTACGGCGCAGCAGGCGCGACGTCCTGCGCCTCCCCGTCTTTGGCGTCTTGATGCTCCTGCTGGGCGAGTGGCTGCCCGTGGTGGTGGTGTACCTCACGCCCGTTATACCAGAGGTGTGTCGTATACCGCAGCAAGTCGAGCGGACGCTGCGGAAGCGCGAGGATAAGCGCCAGGATCGCCTTCGTAGGATTAGTCTGGCATCTATGCGCTTGTTGGCCAAGGATCGGCCTGCTACTATTCCCACTACTACTACTACTACTACATTGTCTGAAGCAATTCCCAAGGGAAACAAGTGGAGCGATATGAGCCTTTTTGAACTCTGTGTCTTGGCTGCCAAGCTGGATGTGTATCCGCTGGTCTTTGATTGGGTTCCGCTTGCGCCGCCGAAATGGTGGGTGCAGCGCAGTGTGAGGCGCAAATTGGACTACCTGGACACGGATTATAGGCTCATTGAGAGAGATGGTGGGCTTGGCGCGTTGAATGCTGCCGAGGTGAAGCGCGCGTGTGTCGAGAGGGGGATTGCCGTCTTGGGCAAGAAGGACGACGAGCTTAGGAGGGCGTTGGCCCGGGTTTGGGCGGCAGAGGCTACGAGGTAGGTAGGTAGGTAGGTTAAAGCCTGAGAGATGGGTATGAGAATACATGGTGTATATATGATGGGTAGGGGGGGGAATGAAATATCCTTTACCCCAGATTTAATACTTTTAAGACTTATGAAGACGAATTTTGTTATCTCTTTTTTTTGTTTTTAATTTTTCGTTATTCGACCTTTACTGGCTAAATCACTGGAGTTTTACTGTTTCGCTTTTCCTCCAACTTCTAAGCGGGGGGGGGGGGGGGGGGGGGGGGGGGGAGGGGGAATGTTGGACATGATGTAGACCGATTTGCATCAAGTGTTTTTTTTTCGTCACGCTTTCGTGTCTAACACAAGTAAATTTTTTTTTAAAAAAAATTGCAGATTTACAGTATGGTGAGCCTTCTCTACGTGTTTCATTATAACTCTTTGACCCTGATATATCATGGAATACGTTGTCTAGAAGCTAAAGAGAGAGAGTGTGTGTGTGTGGTCCAATAGTGTAAAATACCTTGATGTTTTGGTTCTCTCTCTGTCTGCAATCGTCTTCTTGCAGGATAGGCGGGGGGGGGGGGGGGTTCTTTGATACTAATTTACGTTGAATCGAAGAATAGAGTTTTTTTTTTCCAGTAAGTATAGCTTAGGCCTCGTAACCTTTTTTTTCCTCTCTCACTTTTTTCACTTTATACCCAGCGTTAGTTACATGTATGCCCCTGGTCTGCTGCAAAAGACTATGTGGTTTGGCTTGGAGCTTTGTTGGTTGGGTTAATAAGATAAGGCCAGATTTTTATTTTTATTTTCAATACTATATCAGGAGTAAAGGCGTCTGGGTTGAGAGAGAGAGAGAGAGAGAGGCTGGTTGCGGGATTAATGGGTTGTATTGGTTAGTTGGCTTAACTCGTATACGAAGAGCCTAGATTAGGAAGAAAGAAACATCCTAAGCCCAAAACAAGTCACTGGTTTGTTCGTTCTTATGATGGATTGGGAGATATGGCGTAAATGGAAGGGGGGGAAAGGCAAGCTTTTTATACACAAGTGCACAAGAATTGTGGTGTGATTGGCATGCATAGGGCGTGGGGGGCCCAAGAGAGATTTTTATGCATGTATCCTTTTTGTGGGGAGAGGAGATTACATGATATGTTTCCTATTGTAGGAATCGAAGGCTTGGGTGTTGGATGCTGTGTTAGTCAAAGGGCGTGGGTAGGCAATGTGACGTGGTGGGGGGTGTGATGCAAATGGAGCAACATCCATTTCCCAAGGACCCCACTACCTTTTCCTCCTTGTCTCTTTGGTGTCCTTTTTATCTTTTTTAGGGTGTTTTTTTGTCGCATTGTAACGTATATGTGCTTAGATTCATCAATCTTCTTGCTATTCGTTCATATTCTCGCACTGAAGCTGTGTTTACATCAAAAATAACAATTGAGGTTGCTACGCAGCGTAGAAACCAGCACCAATGGAATCTTGCCACTGTCGAGATAAGAGGGAGCTGGTCTAAGCTCATTGGCGATACCTAAGCGCTCTATGACTTGACATGGAAAAATCAAGACCAATAGGGATACAAGCGATGGATCTGTGTTGCCGTTGTTACCGTGGATTGGGGAATTGTGTAACGACAAGGGCTACAATAGGCCACAGCTCAAAAGGGCCCATCATGATGCGATTGCAAAATCCAGAGGTGCCAACACACTCTGCATCACGGTCAACAGGTTTGGATTCCAAGTATAGACACTTGGCCGGATGTTCGTTGGTGTTGCAGCAGCACGCGCACGGCAGACTATGCCCAAAGCGGACTCGGTGACGCACTAAGCCAGGGCCGGTGAATCCCCGGCGACACGTCGGACTTGATGCAAGCAACTGACCATCAACGATCAGTTTGCGCCTCTCTGCACACAGCCCTTGGTAGCCTGCGTCGCCGGGGAGGATGATTCTGGCAAGAGACCCGCGACTACGACATGGCATTTGAGGTGTCGTATGATCTCGAGAATGAGCAACAGTTCTGGGACGGTGAGTGTGAAAGTGTGCGAAAGAGACAGAAGAGAGAGAGACTGCGGAGAGCCACACTCACAGTCTCGCAACCCCGCCAACCAGCCACTCCAACTAACTCGCGCGGCACACACATACAGAACTCGACGACATCGTTTCCACGCGCTGCCACCAGCATGAGATAATCGACAACTCACTACGGTCTTTTCTCAATGTCACGACTAGTTACAAATGTACGCTGCTGCTGCTGTTTCTGCTGCGCTCCCCCGCCCGGGTTCCCCTGCCGTGATTCAAGTCGTTGACCGCAAGCAGCCGAGTATCTCCAAACCGACTATAGCATTGCAAAATGCATCTTTCGCATGCTCGAGGGCGAGCTCTTTGCCAAGAATAAACAATACGTACGGCGGCAGATAATATATTGCCTGTTGCAAGTATGTGGGATAGAGGTGCTGGACAACGTTGGCTTCCGGAGGGGGCTGACCAAGGATACAGGAAGATGACAATCCCACACTTCACATGGTCGCCGCGTTTCTCCTGTACGATGGTCGAAATAGCAGAGATGACGAGGTATTCGAGATGATGCATTCCGAGGGCACGTTTGCAAGGCTGGTTGAGTTGGTGCAAAAGGAGAGTGTTCAGGAGGAAACATCATTGCATCAGCTGCTGCTGCAATTGCTGTACGAGTCTTCGCGTATCCAGCGACTGACCTATGATGATCTCAGTGCGTCTATCATTTTTGTCTTACAACCTGCTGCCAGCGGCTAGTGCTAACATTGGCGTGTAGTGGCTGTGAATGATGCTTTCATTCTTTACCTTTTGGGGATTATAGAAGGTGCCTCTGACGATGCAGACGACCCTTATCACTACCCGGTGATTCGTGTACTTGTGGGTTTACTCCAGAAACTTTGAGGTGCTAAACTGACTGTCGGGTAGCTGGTTTTGAACGAGCAGTATCTGGTGGCATCTACCACACGTTACAGCGACGGACGGGCTGGCATGACAAATCGCGTCATCAAAGCTATATCCACCCACGGCATGACTTACAAGACCTTTGGATGTAATCTGATTCTTCTTCTGAACCGGGAGTCGGAGACGTCCCTTCAGCTTCTTATTCTCAAAGTGCTTTACCTTCTCTTCGGCAACCCCTCGACCGCTGAATATTTTTACACAAACGATCTCCACGTGTTGGTCGACGTCATTCTCCGGAACCTCATTGATCTCCCCCACGACTCGGCCGCTGCAAACGCATTACGACACACATATCTTCGCGTCCTCCATCCGATACTGTTGCACAGCCAAATCAGCAGACCGCCACATTACAAACGCGACGAACTGCTGCGTCTCCTCCGCCTCCTCGTGTCAAGCGGGAACCATTTCGCGCCCGTAGACGAGACCACCGTTCGACTTGTGAATCGATGTACCAGCGTAGAGTGGCTCCAGCCTGCTGCTGCAGAATCACCCACAAACAGCAATGGTAATAGACAATCTCCTGTCGAACAAGCAGCAATGGGCCAGAAAGAGTACGCACGAAGAGCCCTGGGTATGACTGTGCAGGGCGGAAATGAAAGTTCAACCAGTGTCTTGGAAATCGCAGGTCACACTGCTCAACCTGGGGTCCAGACGCCGAGTATGACGAAGCAAGCGCAGTGATTTTGGGGGCAGGAAAATTGTAGGGTGCGTGTGTGTGTGTGTCTATGTGTGTTGCTTCTGACAACTTTTTGTTCGTGTCGGGTGTGTTTTAATTTTTCAATGTTGTGATTTTGGCTTTCGTGCGGGTTGGTTTTGAGCAAAATGCTTCTTCTGTGAGCGAGTTGAGATATCCACTTGCATTATTCCTTTATGAGTATTGTGGTGGGAAAAGGGTGTGTGTGTGTATGGGCTTTTTTAATACAACAGGTCGAATTCTTTCATCAATCGCTTGTCGTTTTTTTTTCAAGTTAAAATACCACTTATCCCCCCCACCCCTTTCTCTTTTTCCCTCGCAAATGTTTGAAATGGAGAAGAGGGCTTAGTACTGGCAAGTTGCGCAACTGATGTCATTCATTCATCCATCTTTACCCTCTCTCGTCATATGACCTCGCCCGCAGCTCCGATCCAGGCGGAACAAGGAAACAGCAAATCCGCCCCCCCCACCAAGCCCCGCTAAAAGGATCGACATGGCGGAAATGTCACGCGCCAAGACTTTTGAGGCGCGCGGCGGGTGGCTGTGCATGTGGGATACATATCACGGTTCTGCTTTATATATTGCTTTCATCATACGGTATGCGGGTTTCTCTGCTGTTTGAAAGAGGATGTGGAGGCGGAGAGTAGTGGGGGGGAGTGATATTCACGAGGTGAGGTTTCCATGTATGCATATGCTGGTGGATGATGTGCATGTGCATAGAATGTATGTATGGAATCGTATATTTACAAGTGCCGAGATGGAGGTGGTCTCAATTTATCAGTGACATGCTGTGTTACCGGAGGCTGCCAGATGAGCGAGTTCTTTTTGTAAGGACTTGGGCTTGGCTAAGTTGGCATGGTATGTAGGTGTAGATTGTGATGACGAGATGCATTGTTTCCTTCCCGAGGGGGTTTTTTTTTCAAGGAGAGAGGTAAGATGGGAGAATCATGATAAGCATCGTGTATCTCTTCTCCCGTATTTTATCGGATACATCTAGTCGTATGGACTGGTGTGCAAGTCTTAGCTCGAGCAGAGGCATTTAGACTTCCTTGGTATGCGATCATCTAGTTATTTCATTCCGGGTGATTGTGCAGTGTGTAAGCATGTGAGTTTAAGGCTGCACCATGTACGGTACTCCAAAACAATCAAAGCTAGCGTAAGCCTTTTGCCAATGTTGCGCTACAAAAATCGCCAAGGAGTTTGTAGAAACACCGGCGGAAAACGGTATACAAGTGATCTACATAACGCCTTTTCCAGCCCCAGAAAAGTCTTATGCGTGACCAAATGATTCTTGGTCATTCTTTTGCTTTGGGTCCCGTCGTAGTGGTTAGTTTGTTAGCCGCAGAGTTACTTTTGAGCCCACCCTTGCCAGCCATAGTAGGCGTGGCGCTAACTTTGAGTTGCCCTTTCTAAGTATGTATGTTCCCCTTCCCCCCCCCCCCCCCCCCCCCCCCTCTGCCTTACGTTTTGCAGCCATGACCGCGATTGCCGAGACGATTGAACCGTTAAGCCATCGCGTGCGTTACTTTATGGTTTGGCCTATGGCACGGTTCTGGACTTTCGGGAGACTGGTTTGTACCGGATACAGCGTCCCGACTGTTATTACACGTGCAGTCATAGATGCAGTAGTCCGTGGACAGGATATATACGGCAAGTCAAACGGTGTCGAAGGTTACATCGATGCAAGTGGTGCAACATCAGTGGTGGGCTTTGGTAACTGCCAAAAATCTCTGGTCATGTCATTATACTCATGGCGTTTCTTGAGATGTATTCGCAGATTTTGTGGCTTTTGATGATGAAAAATATGCCGAGAAAATGCTGTACACTGTACTAGTGCTAGCCTGTATGCATAGTTTGTTTCATTGAGCGATGGCGGGCCTGTGGCACATTGGTAAATAAGGTAGCAAATGTATCCGGGAAAATAAGTAGATAGTGTGTAGACACAAGCGTATCACAGAATTTAAATTAGAAATTGGGCACTCAATAATGCCGAAGTTTGTGATACCACAGCCTGTCCTGCATCTCCAAGAGCACCTGCATTGGCATCGTCGATTGAATCGGTGGTTGAGAATTCACTTTCGAAACGGTCGGTACCGTAAATTTAATAGATAATTCTGCATCGCGGTTCACAACCTACCTTTTCCCCAGACTATGTCAAATACCAATGGTCAAGGGTACCAGTGGTGCCTCGTCTATGCACTACAACGAGGGACCTGCTATCAGTCCGCTCTTTCGGACCAACAAGCGCGTGTATTCTATCGTGGCTGGAGAGCAACACCAAATCACTCTACAAACCATGTGGAAATCTTGGTAGCAAGATCCAAGATTCCAAGATCCAACATGACCAACCATTCTCTCCCCTTCCCTCACACCGGTACACCGGCACCAAACAGCAAAAACAAACTCCTCGCCGTCCGCTCACCAACCCACAGCGACACACGTTCCCATTTCTCGACACTTGTTTTTCCCCTTCCTCACCGGCTGATTGCCACCCCCACATCAGCCAAGGCACTCAACAAAGGCCAGCACAAAACGTAATCACCAGACACAGGCACGCCGTTCACCCATGCCGAAACAAACGTGTACGCACAAGCTCACACAAAAAAACTAAACAAGCAGCCCTAACCACCCCTACCAAACTTTACCCCTACAATACATGTCCCACCCTTTCCAACGGCCACATCATCCACCCCGTGCCCCCCTCCCCCGGCAATGATGCCATACCCACGTGCCCAAAACCACCGTATTCAACTTCCCTTCTGCGAAAAGAAACAAAAATGAAAAGGCAGGAAAACGAAAGTACATGCGCGCACTGATACATTGAATACGTAAATAAGTACACATCCAAACACACATGCCCATCGTTCACCCCTCCCCATCCCTCCTTCGCTTACAGCACTTCGGATTCGCAAAGGGGGAGCAGGAGGGAACTCAGTGCTTTGCCTTTGCTTTGTTTTTTTTTTACCGTATAAAAGACCGTACTACATGCTCTATTATGTGACTAACCACCTTTTTTTTACTTTTTGCGTTTGGAACGGAGGCAGACAAGACAAAAAAAAGCACGGGTGGGTATTTTGGTTTGGCTTCCGGATTTGCCCGGTGAATTCTTACCGTGGCATGTGAAGTGCGGATGGGGAGGGGGGGGGGAAGGAAAAAAGTGCCGTTGTTGGGGAGGGTTTTCGGCGCATGCAGGGTGGAGCGGTGATGGTAGTGGGTGTAATATGGGGGGATTGTTTGGAAGCGAGGGATTTCGCGCAATTGCGCGGCGGGTGCGTGGTTTGTTTGCTGGACCGCTGAAGCAGGGAAAGAAAGCGCTTGGTGTTGCGGCCCAAGCTTGGCGGAGGAAGGGTGGACGGGGCGAGAAGGTGGGAGGAAGAGGTGTGAGTGTGAAGCAAATGCGAAGAAGGTCGGAGCGAAAGATGGTGTACGTAGTTGCTTCAAGTGGTGAGCACAGATACAGAGTAGGGAAGGCCATCACGATCGCAAACACAACGATGTCCAGAATCAAAAGCCTTTTATTTCTAAATTCGTGCAATCCGTAAACTGATGCTCAACCCATGTATCGAGGAGCTCCCTGCGCCTACGTTGTCTCGAAAAAAAGGAGCGTGCTTCTCTCGTGGACAAGACATGTTCGTAAGTGAAGGGGAAAGCCCTCGATGTGTCCTCCTGAGAAAACGAAAAAGAAACTGCCAAAGAACAAGGAAAAAAAACAGAGCAACAGAGTCGTGACAAATCAAACAATCCAGTAAACCCTACGTGTGTCTATATGAAAAGTCATGTCTCGTGTCGAACAACGCTTCACAAACCGCGGAGGAGAGTACAGATATAATAGCAAAGAGAAATCGGGGAATCATGTGCAAAAAAAAAAGAACAAAAGACTCTAGGCCATGCGGCCTTGGTGATCACAAATGCTCTCGGAAGATGCGGTTCGTGAGACGTCGTTGCTGGGGACGCGAGTTGGAGCCTGTGACAATGGGTCAGGCGATGACTCTGCACCATCACTACTTTTCCGCTTCTCAGACATGTCGGATTTGCCGCATTTGAGCTTGAGGACTTGCCCAATGCGCTGACCATTGCTGCATGGAAGATACCAGCGTGACACGGCCATGCAAGCACATGAGAGCAACAGATTAGTGCCGGACCACAATTGAACTGTGAGGTAGGTCTGGTAACGGGTGATGAGGTGCCCAGCAATAATGGGTCCTGTGAGGGCTGGGATTGCAGCAAAGGTGTACATCATGCCAGTCCAGTGGCCGAGTTTCTTCTTTGCAAAGTGTCTTGTATCTGGCGCAGTATAGGAGCAATTGAGAATGTTGCCGATAGACGCCGGGGGCAGGCCAATAACCATGCCAGAAAAGACACCAAATACGACACAGAATGCGAGAGCAGCCATCTCCGACCCTGCGAATGTCCAGAGAAACAGCGTCAGTAAGGAAGCAGTCAACTGAGAGCCGATGTGCATGTTGATGGCGCCGATTTTGTCTGAGAAATGAGCCAAAAGCATACGTCCGACGGTTGAGGCACCATTGACAATGACCAGAAGCCAGAATGTCTGCAAAGGTTGATCGGTTGGGTTTGTGGGAGTGATTGGTGACCTGACCCGTTCACGAGTGCCAAATCCGCGTACTGATGCCCACTGAGCGACGTTAGCTGATGAAACGGTTACGGAGAGGGGAAAGGACTTACTTCCTCAAGATTGAAGAAGACGGGATAGAAGCCAAAGAACATGAAAGCAACACCAGCGGTGAACCAGCACCAGGATTTGTTGCGGAAAGCCTCCATGTCAACCCATGTTCTGATATTGCCCCATGTCTTCGGTGTATGATGCTCGTGGGCTGGGTCTGGAGTGCAGAAGATGAACGAGAAGATGCATGTCACCGAAGTGAGGGTTGCAACATAACGGACAGCGTCGTTGAAACCAACAGCGTCGATGAGGTAACGAAGCATGGTGGGGTAGATTACACCAGCTACGCTAGCACCACAGGCAACGTAGCCTACGGCGAGTCCTCTGCGCTTGGGGAACCATGTGGAAGCAACTTGGGTCAAATTAGCGTTGATTCCGACATGACCTGATGGATTTTGCTTACCTTGAGAACTGGATACAAAGAAAGTTGCCATGCCGAGGCCAACAACGAAGCCCTGAGTGACCCAGATAGCACCAAAGTTTGCCATGGCTTCGATGTCGCTGGGGTGTACGACACTAAGCATGAAGAGACCAAACGGCACGAGAAACGTGCCGCAGCCAATCACCTTGCGGAAATGCCCGGCATCTAGTAGTCGCCCAACGACGTTGGAGAACAGCAGTACAAGGGCAGACTCAGTCGATCCCACCAAGTTCAGTTCGAGCTGGTCAACTCCTCGTAGTGAGTGACCGACATAGTACGAAGACCAAGTACCGTAAGCGTTTACAAGACCCCAAGAGTTGAACATGAGAAAGAAGCAACCTAGCAGGCATGCATAGGCACGCCATGAGCGTGGCCACTCGGCCTCATGCAGTGCGTCGAGGGAGGTTATGGGGGATTCGTCTCGCATAGAGCCGTTGGCAGTTGGAGCTTCCGAGAGTGGCAGGGTTCTCTCGCTGGGCTTGTAGCCCTGCTGGTAAGGGAGTTGTGATTTTTTCATTGCGAGGGTAGTTCCTGTTGCTCCAGAAACGTGAGGGGAAAGCGGAAAGAATGAACTGAAGTCGGGGAAAGTGTAGACGTGCTATGTAACAAGGTGCTCAACACAGATAGTATGTGTTGGAGGGGATGCGCTCGAGTGCGCGCACTAAAAGTGGGATGTTACAGTTTGACCAAGAATCAAAACGGTGGGGGAAAGATATAAGTACAATACGTAGGCCCAAGCCAGTCATGGGGGTGGGACGTGGGCCTAAGGCACCGATTGATAAAGGGTTCTTTTACGGCTCCACTTCTGCTAAACACACCCGCAGCTCCCGCGTAAAGTGTGGCTGACTTTGCCATAGTGACGTGGTAGTCAAACCGGCCGTGTGATGGAGGGATTGAGTGCCGTCACGCACAAGCACCGCAGGGGTGCGAGTCCAAGAGAAGCCAAGGAAAATACGGGCTTTGGGAGTCGGCCAGCGACAGGGTATATTACATTACCTTCGTAGAGACTCTCGGTTCGTGCGGCCCAAAGCTCAGAGCTAGTCTAAGTGCTGATTTGGTGGTAATGATCTGCGGACGAGGACGTTCCGGTGCTGGCTGCGTTTGGGCTCCCACGCAGTCGACTGTTGTTGCGAGGCGGCGCCACTTGCAACAGCCGATAAGGGTGTTCTCTCTGTGCCATTTGCGACCTGACTCGTCACCTCATGGATGCTGTGCGCTACACTCAGCGGCACTGCGCGGAACTGGGGTGCAGCTAACCACGGTACGTAGTTTGTGTAGCGATGCCATGATTCCCTTTACAATTGTCGACATTGCTCGCAGGCTGTGCATCCTTGGCTTGTTCCACAAAAACAAAGGTACCAATGGGTCGTGGACGTTGTGTAGAGCGTGATAGGGGGTTGAGGCGGCAAACAAAGTTGCGTTGGACGGCGGAGCGGGTTGTCGTCGCTTGGCAGCGTGTCAGCGGGAGGCTCGAGGATGCGGCTCGATTGGATCGGTAGGGTGCACAAGAGCCAAGAAGTGCCCAAGCAATGATGTACAATTCCGCCTTGGCCTGGTCCACATAACTTGCCAGGGTTGAAATTGAGTCTCCTGCAGGTATCACCGCTGCGACTGCTCGAGCTCTGGGCAGCATCAGCAATGAGCACACTCGACGTTGGCCATACACAGGCAAGGTGACGGCGCCCGCCAACATAACCGCCTCCCCTGTGAGACGCCCAGAAACGCCTTTGAGCAAGACGGCGGGAGTTTGTCCGTGGCTCTTCCAGCCCAAAAAGCGCACTAAATCTGGCGGCGTAACAAGATCGGCGGCCCGGCGCAGCCTGTTGCTTCGTTATCTTTAGTAGTACGTAGTTACAGCACAGCCACAACCGCATCCTAGGCCCAGGGATCGACGTCTAGGGGTGTTTCGCCAAATATCAACCCCCAAGTGGCCTGCGCCCCACGCTACACTGCGATAATTTGTTTTTCCTGTCGCAACAACACGAAATAGTCATCGCCTAGAGAGGGGCATTCCAAAGCCATGAACAAACGTTGTACGTGTCTCACTAACCCAGGCCCGGACGACTGCAAGCTGCAGACGGCTCTTCACCGCACACCGCAATGACTAGCTGAGCGATGTACAATTTCCCTCGATTAGCCGGCAGCACCAGACCCACATGATGTTGCTAGAGGGCGTGTGGAGAAGGGACTTGGGCATTCTGAAAGAGTGGGGGGTGCCATGGGGAAGATGATGGACGACACGGCAAGTCTGGAGATCAGCGCCGCTATGCTACGAGAGTCTGGTTGCCAAGTCATGAGGATATCCTCGCCGGACAATTGCGCCTTCACAAGACTTTGGCCTAGAAACTATCCCGATCAACCCGGATATCCTGTTTCGAGAAGAGCGCATGGCACGGTTTCCAGTGTGACGCGGCAACTGCTACTAGCCCGAGATGTTCCTAGGTTTTTGCAGATCTTCTGCTTCAAGAATCACTCACGACCCAATTGCCGGAACAAGCAAATTCTTCTCCCGCGGCCGGCCAGCCGTCCTCCACGTTTTACGAAAGCAACTTTATCTTAGCACATTTAGCCGTTGTGCTGTTTCGTAATGGCCGGACTTGAGCATTGCCGTGATAGCGGTCAGTTGGCCGTGTCACCCTCCACGCAACCAAACTAGCTTCTTGGGATGTTGGCGAAGCACATGCGTTTGCCCTCTCTAGATCCGTTCGCTACGTCACTGGTGTTCCACAGTAGGTCTCGTGGGCAAGGGACTTCTGGGCATTGAGGGTCTTGACGCCTTTTTCGCGAAGTGCCCCCAGACCCAGAAGTTGCATCCTGGATGATATCATGTCCCTTGGGTGGCGGTGAGTAGATGGCGAGGCTAATCCTCATGTCTGAGGTCTTCAATGCGCGGCCCGCTCACTTCGGCGGATGGGGCGCCATTGACATTGATAGATATGTCCGGTCCCTCTGACAGTTCGCACCAGACCGTTGGTGGTGTAAGTGTCATGTAACAGTCGCCGGGCAGTTCTTCGCTTCAAAGTGCTTGGCTCATTCGAGTATTTTCAACTGCTGATTCAGATTCGTCCAGTTTCTTGGCATAAGGCAGTATCAGAGACCTGGCTTTGATGGATCCTCAGCTAGACAGCCTATGCTTTTGAACTTCTTGTAAAGTATGCAACTGTAGCCTTGGTCGAAGAATCTCTCAGACGACGGCTGATGTGCGCCTGTCTGCGCAAGAGAGTCTATCTAGAACAAAGCTCAAGATAAAAAAAATTAAGCTCAGGTCAAAGTTCTCGTGTCTGCCATGGACACAACACGAGGCAAATCAAGGCCGGGCAATCTCCCGTCTAAGTTTGCTGATCAGGAGATCGGCAATAGCTCTTACTGCTGCACGTGATCCTGCCAAGACTTTGTCAAAAAAACAAAACACCACTCTCAGAATTATCTCTAGACCTTATCCTGTGAATGCATTTCGAAAAGGCTGTCTAAAACCTAATCCGCAACCCCACCAATTGCGCAGTGGTAAAAACAGGCAAATACGAGCGGAACGCCACACGGAACCGCCAGGGGTAAGTCTTGGGGCTACATGCAGATTCCGTGTGTCAAGATCAGCCCACCTGGAGACGCATCCTCTGGGCGTCATCCCGCACCCATGGAATCGCAGATTCAAACCGAAGGTGCCAGGGGCGGAGCGGAATCTCGGAAACAATCAGTTCCACTTGGGCGTAAATGCTTCTCCCCAAGCTCACGACAAGAAATAACAAGGCCGAATCAATCCGCCGCGCTTCATCCCAGGACCTCTGTCGACCCAAGACAGCGCACGCATCCCTGATCAATGTCAGCGCAACCGCCGGGGGCGGTGGCGATGATAGCGCGGCGAATCGGGTCTCTATAGCTCAACACGCTCTGACTGGAGGCGGAGCGGAAAGCACAGCATTTGCCCATGGCGCTTCCACCCGAGTCGTATTCAACACCATGCGATGCAGGGATGCGCACAAGCATAAGCATCGGGTGTATACCCGCACGTTGGGCACCGGAGCCGCTTCACTGGGCTTCTGACGTCGTCTCAGGCTGTCAACAAGATCAAATAGGCTCGCCGACATGCGTAACCAAGTAGCCGCCCGGCGCCTTACAGGGTAAGGGAGATGAAAAGGCTTGAGAAAAGGAAATTGAGGGCTTGCACAGCCAGGGCTAGGCAGGCTTCTGGGGCCAACTTCCATCGCAAGGATTCTCGCTTGTAAAAGGATGTGTCCAAACACGCACCCACCCACGCTCGTGGATAAACAAACACCACTTGGACTTTTCGGATTACTTTTTGTCCGGGGTATTTTTTTGCCCCTACAGCTGCCGTCCTTTGCGTCGGGTTTCGACTTGGTGTTTTTCTTATCGTGCATGCGCATAGGACCGGAACAAGCAAGTTCAGAACCAAACACCGTCACGACTGTCGTCACACCTGCAAAAAGAACCCCATCTCAATGTCGTTCTGTTACGTGTTCTATTTTTTCCTCTGCTTAGTCTAGAAGACGGCCGCCCACAAACGTGTGCAAACAACAACAGTACGCGCGTCACGGACATGATTTTGCCCAAATGGCTGCAGCAGGTATGCTTGGCCGGATAACGATGCGTTCTACGAAGGCGGCATTCATGTCTGTTGGATGATGTAATGAGGATGACGATGCGTCGTGCCGTGGGGGAGGCAACATTGATGTGCTCCTCTCGATAAGCGTAAAAAAAAGAGGCTGTTCTGCTAACTGTAGTTTTACGTAGCCCACCTTACGTACACACGATCTATCATTCTTGCTCTGTAAGTTCCGTTACTATGTGTAGCTCGTTTTACTCAGATGCATCTTGTCATGTCTGGTGTACCAGAACTAGTCCCATCATCTTAAAGTATCCTACTATATTCTTCCTCGTGTTTTCGGATCATCTCTTCTGCAAGTCAAATATAGCAAACCCACATTTTCCCAACATATCCTAGGTATTCAGAAAACACCACCTTGTGTAACCAACATAGCCCAGCTTGTTCATTGGCACGCTACTCGTTGAGGAACTTTTATTAGCGGATACGTTGTGTATCCTGACCGACATGCCTAGCGGCATGAATCTATTTCCATTTTCTTGAGGCATTTCATGCAGCCATGACTCTTACAGTCTACAGGACAGCCAAGGCCAAGTATGCATTACACAAGTTCGGCAGTATTGTGTGAAAAACCACGCCCCTGAGACAACGCATCTAGGGTCCTAAGCCGCTTGAGTAACTGGAAATAGACTGACTCAAACTCTGGAATGCCTGCAGCGCGGCTGCGATATTGTAGTTGGCTCAATCCAGACACTTGCATGGGTATGTACAAATATGGCACCGGCCCCTTCTCTATACAACGATAAATCTCGCTTCTACAAACAATAGATTCCGTGCCTGTAGAGAGATAGCATGGGCTGCACCACCTCGTCGCTCTCAAAGTATACTGGAACAACCTTTGTAAGCCAACTACAAAATCTGCCCCTTCTGCTCCTTGCAGGTAAGAATTAAACCCCCAAGCGAGATTCCTGCAGATGTCGATTTCGGAGGCATGCCTGAGTCGGCAGTGGGACCTGGTGGCGCTTTTTAACTTTGGAGACCAATGGGAATAAAACAGCATCGCTAGATAAGTACTTTGCGCTCACCTTCTCATGCAAAAAGATGCAGCTGTTAAGATACTATGGGTATTCGAGTTTGCAATCCAAAGTTTGTCAACTCAATTCTCACACACACCACCCCACGTGCACACAGGTCACTCAAAGCAACATCCAAAGCAACCAACAACGACTACTATGCATTCCACCGCTTGCCGCCCACCCTTGCACTAGCCGCAACTGTTCCTAACGCGTAAAGAAATTCCGCAGCAAACGAGACTGTGGCGTCAGGCGTCCAGCGAATGATCTTGCACACCACCCCCCACAGACTCGGTTCAAATCGCCCTGGACTTGGTTCCTTTTCATGAACGCGATTACACCTCCGTTCATACGCATCCAGCAGTGTATTTCCTTGCCCTCGCACCTACAAAACATGGCATTAAAAAGACGATGGCGACGCACACGTATCCGAGCTTGGTGTACTGAGGGTAATGGAAAAAGGAGAAGAAGAAGAAGAAAGGGAAAGAATAGAAAGACAAGGGCGAGATGGACACGACACGATGCTCGAGTCTCTTCGTGCTGCAGACTGGTGGATATGGGAGATTTGCCAGTCTAGTTGGTTTCCGGCGGAGCAACTCATGGCAACGCTTCTTCGTTTGGCTTCGCTCAACGATAAACCGCTGCCGTCGTGGGCATTCGGAGACAAGCAAATTGCAATGGCTTCGTCTGAGTCGACTAGCAGCAAGTTGATGTGTCGGCTAGTAGGCATCTCGGTCAACGCCCGTGGTTTCCTGCCTGGGAACAACTGACGCGATTTGTGCCTTTTGGTGCTGCTGTCAAATGGCCTGCCGCAGATGAAGTGGTCATGGCTGCCGAGACCTAGAGCATCTAGATCGCTTCGGCTTATCGAGACTTTGGATTCTGCATCGAGAGGCGCACTGGGAAGTGTGCGGTTTCTTTGGAAGATTGAAGAATCCAGGCTTTGTAAGTTCTCCACTCCTTTTCTTTGGGTCGTTCAGTGAAGCCCCCCCCCCCTTTTTTTTTGGAGGGACTTGAGTAACTTGAATATTTTTTTTGGTTTGTATTCAGATTCAGGTTGACTTAGCAGATATTCCTTTGGATTCTCGGATTTCTAGCAATCCTGGGTGCAATCGGTTATTATCTTGAGTATTGGTGTCGACCCTTTTATCCAGAATCTCGTAAGCTACTATACGAAACCCGTTCCAGATGCGTCACAAACGGCTTTTGTATCGAACAACACTTGCTACCAAGGTTCTACCATTATACATTCAAGATGTAATCCATTCCATCCTTGGTCGCGTTAACTGGTTGTGTATCGCTGACAGGACATGGTGCGTTGGGCGTCTCCTGCTATGATGCAAAATGCATACGCAGCGCTATACAGCTCCGACTCGAACCAAGACTGGTCCCAGCCACGCTACGAATGCAGCTCAGGCGACTGTACATGGCCCGCGGTGGCAAGCATAGGGATGTGTGCCTCGTACGAAGATGCATCAACCACAGCCCAAGGCCTGGCCAAGACGCTCGCCCGCGACTTGTGAAGGCTACGCCGAGCAACTCAGCGCACACTTTGTTGTACCCATTCCGCCGCGTTTTCGAGCAGCACCTCCCGCGATACCCTCTCTCAAATCTGGACGGGCAATCTATCCGGCTGCGCATATCCTGACAACCGCGTCTCGTGCGCTGTGCATCTCGTGGCCAAGGCGCTGTCCAAGACGATGCGCGACGAGCCTTTTTATCTAACTGGGGATAGGGGGGTGAGGGGTGTGGCGACGAAAGAAGTCATTCATGTCCATGTGACGTGGTACTGGGTCGTGCTGCCCGTGTTTGTGTGGGTGCTTGCGTTGTGTGTGTTTTTGGGGGTGACGGAATAGTGTGTTGCCGGTTGTTTATATGAGGATTGAGGCGGAGGAGAATATGGGTGGGAAGAAGGGGGTTAGGAGTGGGGAGCTTGAGCGGAGGGCGAGGGGGTTCAAGGGGAGGGTGCATGTGAGGGGGTAGATGGATTGGAGGGATATGTAGAGTATGCGAAATTGTATCTTGTATATGAGTTTTAACAGAGTCAAAGGTCCTCTGTCTTTGTTCTTCTTTTACGCAACCTCTGCTAAGAACATGTGCTTGGTCTTTGTCTTCTTCTTCTTCTTCTTCTTCTTCTTCTTCAAAAGGCGTGTATAAACACAAGAGCTTAAACAGAAGATTTACACGAGAACTAAAAGAGAAAGACAGACATCAAGATGTAAAGAGAGAAAAAAACGAGGTTGACACCCAATTGCACCAAGGTGTGGCATAGGTATGCCATGCACTATTTTTTTCGAGGAAAGTTTATCATCTGATACTCTATGCGCCAAACCGAACCACCAAGAATTAAAAGTCACAAAGAAGAAAGTGGGTACGCGAATTTCAAGAGAGAGATGCTGAAGGTACTTAATGCGGTGACTTTGATTTGTAGAGAGGTAATGTTAGCAGATTCGAAGGATATGTAGAGTGGGTATAGTATTCAAATAGTATGTCATGTACATATTCAACAGAGAATAAAAGTGGATATCATTGGCGGGGCGGGGTGGATAGTAGAGAGCAAAGGGTAGGTAAAGCGAGGGTGGATGACGCGTGATGGGGTGACTTGCACATCCGTAGACCGACCCAAGTCGGAAAAGACCCAAGCAAACTTGACAAAACATGACCCCCAACACATGACGCAAACCAATATTGAATTTGAACACGAAGGTTTTGTGACTGTGGTTTATCATTATCAAACTCTAGCTGAAAATCTTTAGCACATGCAAACAAGGCTTCTTAAAAAAACAAAAAGTTGACACCTTCGCTCGCTAGAATAGGGACTCGCGAGAGAGACAGAGAGAAACCCTCCTTCCATGATATATATAAAAAGGGTGGTTATCAAAAAACGCCTCCCCCCTTCCATGGCTCCGAGAAAAAGGTTAACAAAGAAAACATGACTAATCGCATTTCCTCCGATATCGCAAGTGAGAAAGGGGAGAGATTTCTCTCCAAGAGACCAAAAAAGGGCAAGATTTGTAGAGAGTTGGAAAACAGAACAAAACACACACAGACAGCAGAGCTGCAGATGATGAGTGGGCAAAGGACGCATCAAATCGCTCGAGAAAAGAAAGTGACATGTCGACATGGTATACACGCTTCCTGGCTTGATTCGCAATGGGGGGGCTTCAGAGAGAAGGTGGTGGTGGTGGTGGTGATTTAGACACCCTTAATGGCAACGGTACGCTCGCTGTTGAGCTTATCGGCATTACGGGAATGGCTCTCCTTCTTGCAGTCCTCGAGGCCCTCGCACTTGTGGTCCTCGAGCATGCGGTGCTTGCTGCAGTGGTGACCGGTGCAGAAGCCACAGTCACCGACAATGGGCTGGGCGCGATCCTTGCAGTCCTTGAAGGAGCAGCGGATCTTCTTGGGAGGCATGCCGCCGCGCAGGGGGAGGGCGAGGTGCAGGGTGGAGTTTGGGCCGATGGCGTAGTCGGAGAGGGTGGTTTCTGGTGACGAGAGGTGCTTGCCGGCGTGGACTATGCGCAGATCCGAGGGGCTGTGCAGGTTGGTGCGCAGGGCCAGGAGGGAGCGGAGGGTGCGTATTGAGGTATTTGAAGGAATGGTGAGTGGGATTGCTGCGAGGCGACAATGTCAGTTCTTTGTTCGGGCATTGTTTGGTAGTAGCGTGTGTCGTTGATGAATGGATGGGTGGGTGTTGTGCATGCTGCATGTGCTGTTCCGAGGCTATCGGAACGACTGGGGGGGGGGGGGGGGGAGGCTGGAAACTTACTGTTGTTGCCGGACACGGTCTTGACGAAGATCTGCATCGTCTCCTCGGCGTCGGAGCTGGAGGAGCTCATGCTGCTGATGCTGGAGGAGCGGGCCATGGTTGTGGTGGTGAGTGTGTAGTAGCGGAGAGCGCTGTGTGGCGGGATACAGAGAGAGAGAGGTGTGGAGCTGGAGGCAGCGAGATGAGGAGGCGGCGAGACGGGGAGGGTCAGCAGCAAGTAGAAAAGAGGACGGGGTGGATGATGTAGGCGACGAGAGGGGATGACGTGGGCGCGGCGAATCTACGGAGAGCGGGTGTCGAGGATGAGGAGGATGATGTGGTCGGCAAGGAGGAGGCGGAGGAAGAGCGTGTGTCGTCTGGAGCAAGGTGACGCAGGCGGGCCTCTTTAAAGAAAGACTGGCGAGAGGGCCATGCATGCTGTCACCGGGCTACTCTGCCTGCCTGCACCAAGCACGACTCGAGCCGACAAGCGTTCGCAGCGCCTCTTTCGCCTCTTTCGCCTCCCTCGCCGCCGAATGCAGGGCGGGTGCCACTAGCCGCCCACGGCCCATGTTCGATAGTCTTCCCCATCCATACCAGCGCGAGTGAGGCGATGCGGCCATGATTATGCCTGGCCGGCTCCTTGGTTGCTGCCATGTACTGCCATCCGACCCTACCAGCACGCCATTGTCCATGCTCCTCGTCCATGGCATGGGCGAGGCCGGGTGCTGAGCAGCACAGTATGTGTCAGCATGCCCTGTCCCGATGCATCCATGTGGAATCCCATCTCCTGCGCGTCCACACAACACGATGCACATGTCGGCATCCTCACAACCAAGCCGAGACGACGGCCATGCCACCAGCCATGTACAACTCATCGTGCTCGCCCGACCTGCCTGCCCTCTGCTCTGCATGTGACACGTTTCGCCGCCCTGCCTCAACTCACTCGCCGCCCCTGGTACCTGTGACAACAACACCCACACCAGCAACACCACGTCGACGACGACGCCCGCTTCACGTCGAATGAGGCGCCTGAAGCCGCCTGCGCCAGTGTTTGCGATCGGTGGACGGTGCAGTCCAGCCTTGGCCTCTCGACACCGTGTGTGCCACTATCTGCGTAGCCTCGTCGTCCAGCACCGGATCCACCCAAGGCCCCTGATTGGCCATCGCCCGGCATGTCATTGCTCCTCTCTTGTCCCCCCCCCCCCCGTCTCATCTCGTCTGAGATTGTGGAATGGCCATTTCCTTGTACCTATGCCCATGTTACTATTGTACATAGTAGTACACTCCTTGGTCACATATCTACCTGTCTATGTACCTGCACATACCCACATATCTATGTACATGCTACATACATACAGACTACATACCCGCCATGCACGCCGCCGCCTTATGCTTTCGGAGTACCCTCGGCCTCCACACCACCCCCCAGCACCAATGCTGTCATCGGCCAGGCACATACTTTACTTACATACACACACACACACACACATGTCGTTCCCCATTGCCTGTGCACACCCACCCGCTCGGACCTGGCCTGCATCACTCCATCCCTGGTACCCGAACACACTACCCCCCAACAAGGTCTCCCCCAGCCACTTGATGCATCGCCCTCGACCTGCAATGTTACCAATTTGCTTCTAGAATCCTTCCAAACGCCACTCTCTTCCGCCCCCCTCCCCATCTTAAGGTTTGCAACCAAAGAAAGAAAAAAAAGAGGATTGCCCTTGCGCATGTCACTGCTGACAGCTGCCATTCAACCAACCGCCTTGCATTTTTTGGTTTGGCTGGTACCCTAAAATATATACATTACACCGCCTCACACGCTCTTCGTTCGCCGGTTACGCCACCCAACAAGAACCCGACCATGTAGTTTAACACACGTCCATGCCTTGGCTAGAACCACGGGGGAGGTTTATTTTCCCCCAAAACTCTACTTACTACAACATGCTCTTTGGAAAGTTCTTCATGGCCTGTCGGACGCCTAGATCGCCTAGAATCTCCTCGGTGCCGCCCAAGATGGCATCAAACTTGTACGTCCGGTGGAACTGCTCAATCACGCGCCCCATGCCGCTCTGCGTGAGGCCTCTGCCGCCGAAAATGTTGACGGCCTCATCGGCAATCTCGTGCGCCGACCGTGTCGCATACGACTTGAGCAGACCAATCGGCCCGCCCAGCAGCTTGGATTGCTGCGCGTACGACATGTGCGTCATCTGATACGCAATCGACTCGAGCCAAGCCTGGTTGGCCTCGACGTGCGAAATCATCTTTGCAAGTCTGGTTCTGCTGTCAGCTACTGTGCTCCCGTCCGCCCTGGCCAGTGCCACTGCCATGTTGCCGGGCCGTCTAGTAGTTGGGTGGTTTGGTGGAGAGAGAGAGATGCCATGTGTACTTACTTTTGCCGGATAGCGGGCTGCTCAATGAGCTTTTTGCCAAAAACGATGCGTTGGTTGCACCACTTGAGACATTCCTCGACCACGGTCCGCGACTGCCGGATCACGGCACAAGCCATCATGAAGCGCTCGTGGTTGAAATTGCTCATAATCACAATGAAGCCCTTGTGCTCCTCGCCCAGCAAATGCTCCACGGGCACCTTTGCATCGTTGAACTCGACAAATGCAGTCCCCGCCGTCGTCGAGTAGCTCGTCTTGATCAGCTTCGTCTCCACCGCCGCATCCCGCTCAATGAGCAACACGGAGAAGCCCTTGTCCGTCCGGCACCCGACCACAAAGTAGTCGCTGAACATGCCGTTGGTGATCCACTTCTTGGTGCCCCGCACAATGTAGTGCTTGCCGTCTGCCGTCTTGGTCGCCGTCGTCCGGATGCCAGCCACATCTGAACCAGCAAACGCCTCGGTGATGGCCAGACACATCTTCTTCTTGCCGCTCAGCACCTCGTTTACCACGCGCGTCTTGAGCTCCGACTCGGGCATCCACTGCAGCACAGCCGTCAGACTGATTGTCATGCCTGCCATGTTTCCGTCCTGGAATCCACGCGCATTCGCACGCACGCCCTCCTGCGCCTGCACAAGATCGTGGAGATAGTCAAACTCCTCGCCCTTGACTACCCCCAGCAGATTCTTGCCGTGCAGATGCTTTCCCGGCCCCAGACGCATAGCCAACATGTCGTTTGCCGCCATCTTGTCAATCAGCTCCTGGCTAATATATGTCCCATCCTTCTCCTTTTGCTGTGCCTCGGGCGTAATGTGCGTGTCGACAAACTTGCGAATCTCGCGCTGCAACGCCCGGTGGCTCTCGTTGAAGTAGGGGCTCTTGAACTGCGGTCGTAGCCACAATGGCTCTGCGTACGGCACTGGGCTCAGCTCGCCAGGCTGCGGGATGAGGACCTCTGACTTTTCGCCCTCAATGGTGCCAATGCAGAGCTCGCTGTATTTCTCAAGCACCTCCTGCCTGTGCAGATTGTAAAAGGCAGTTGTGGCATCTTGTCCGGCTACTTGCTCGAGCACAACCGAACCCCCGGGATGCGCATCGACAAATTCGCTCAGGTCGTACACCTTGTGGTCAATGATGCACCACAGGTCGTCGGGTTTGTTATGCGAAGCGACGGATTCGCGGGTAAGCGCTGCGTGAGGCATGGTGGGCGGAGCGAACTTGGAATAATACCGAAGATGGGATGGAAACAAAGTCAGGGGGAATCAAAGAACACGAGGACAAACGCCAACACTTTAGAGTAAAAAAAAAAGAGAGAGAGAGATCCTCTGGAATCCGCCTTTCCCCTCCCCTTTTGCTTAATACATTTCCTCCAGAACCTCGGCTCGGTCCTGTGCTTCCAACGCGAGCTAGTACTCCGATTCTCCACGTCGTTCTGCCTTGCAACTTGCGCCAAAAGGTGGAGCTGCACCACACTCTGGGGAAAATGCCGAGGTCCGCCGAACGTAAGGGGGTATGTGGCACCCACCCGCTCATTGGCTCCGTGTATGCCACCACTAGCCGACCTAGCGCCTTCTCAACTGCCTTCAAGCATCAATTTGCGACTCCAAGGAATTCTTTTCATAATTCTAATCAAAAACGAGCTTGCTTGTGCATGTTTGCACGTCCAGCTTTGCTCCATCCAGTCTTTCCGAGTGCCTTTTTTTTTAAAAAAAAAATATTGGGATGGACTGAGGTCTTGCGGGGCCGCGACTCCTGTGTGACTAAACGGCATGTTGCATCTCACCCGACGTGTTACTACAGCATTCCTCGGACTATACCCAAGACTTCAAACCCAAGGGAAACCAGACAGACAAAGTTATTTGCTTAGGCACGTCGCTACATCAAGCTTACAATCGATACAAAGATGACGTCTCCGCGAACAGAAAACGTATGGTTTCGCGCTTTTTCTTTTTCTTTTTCAACAACCAAAGGACTCTTTTGTACTATATAATTCCAAACTTTACCCACAGTCACCCCGATACAAACTCACTTAACATTTTTGACCTTCAAACAAAGTCAATCACCATACTTCATCGTTAACCACAATACCCCCCCCCCCCCATTCTTACCCCCTTACACAACTCACCCCCCACACCCAAAGAAACTTTAACCACATCATCACACCGACCCACTCAATCTTCCCCTTTTCCTCATCCACTCCAGTGAGACACTCTACCTCTGCTGCTTCCAAAAAAAAAATACATAAATACTATACAACTATCTGCGTTTTACCCAAATGGCAAACAAGCGAGAGGGGGGTGTGAATGGCATGGCAATGGCAATGGCAATATAATTTCTACTTACCAAACCTATACATTTGTTATTTTTTTTTCTCTCTACATAGTCTGGAATACGAAATACGTTTTATTTGGTCCAAGGATTGGAAAAGGCTTGGTAGTAAGTAAGTACGTAGTCACGTCAATTTTGGAATCCATGCACACCCACACCCCCTTGCGGTTTTTTTAAGGGGGGGGGGGGGGGGGAAGGGAATTATTACAAATAAAACGTGACACGTATGTTGGTCATATATATAGCAAGTTGTATCCAAGCCATAGAGAAGACTATGCATGTCAAAAGTAAAATAATTACTTTAAACATGTATTTATACCTCCAAAGTAAGCGACTAGCACCACTGATTTCTTGATTTTGCCATGTCACCTAGATATCACACATCACATAACTAGCCATATACTTAACAACTCGCAACATACAACCCTCACTGCAACACACACACACACACACACAAAACCACCCATGATTTGAAATTTGCTTTTATATTTTCCACTACAGCCAGCCCAACCCAGTCTATCCATAAACGCACACGGTGTGAAGAGTGGTAAGGGGGATAATGGCGGGGCGAAAGGGGATGGGGAATGCAAATGCAAATGTGTGTGTGCATGTGGTGGGAAGGGGGAATCTGCGCATAAACCTAACGTGTCACTTACCCTAAAGCCAAAACCGGCATCCTGTTCCTTTCCCATGATAGAGAAAAAAAAAGTGATATCTATATCATCATCCTTCCCCTACGGCCAGCGGGGCAACAAGCCACCAAGATGCTTGCGTTTTCATCCTTTGTGCAACACCCCCAATCAAACGCCGTTCATGCAACATGTCACATGTGCTTCATTTTCGTCATGTGGTCGAGTCGAAACTGACCTTTGTGTCATGCCTTTTTTTTCTCTCTTTAGCTAAAGTACGCCTGGGCTGTGCGCTGTTGGTCTGGGGTCAAAGATGCGGCGGCTTGAGCCAGGTCGGTACTTGTGGCTTGAACCAGAGCCTTGACAGAGGCGACTATGCGGTTGGCAGTCTGTCCCTGTAGAGTCTCGGCCTCAAGGGCGTGCACCACATAGTTGAAGATCTTGGCGGGTTGAGAGAAAACAGCCTGGTTTTGCCTAAGAAGTCGTCAGTACACATGCGCTCCCCTTGGATTGGTTACACTTACTGCTCAATCAACTGCACCAAGAAAGCGTATGCGTATGGTGCAGCCTCCTCGTCGTTGGTAATTGGTAGCGTATCTATCCAGGCCGCAGCAACGTTGTCCCAGTTCTGGACCTTGCTTGCGTTGTAGTGCAAGATCTTTGCTATCGCAGCCGAAGCATTCTCGGTTGCGAAAATATCGTCGTCAGTACGGGCATTTGGTCGCTGGGTGACGTTGAACAGTGTCGGCAGCGAGGCAGCAACAAACTCCGACCAGTTCTCACCACCCTTGTGAGCGGCAACACCCACGCCATATACTGCTGCTTGACGGTTGGCGGGCACGTCGTCCTGCATGCCATCAATGAGTGGCTGCATGATCTGATCTTTGTATTGCCAGGACTCTGGACCGCAGAATTCGAGCACATCGTCGTATATGCAAATGGCCCACTGACGCTGAGTAGGATCCTGGTTGACAGCTGCCATACTATAGTACTCAGTCAACACAGCCCAATGCGGGAGGAAAGCGGTTCCCATGGTCTTGAAGATGCTGTGGAATGCCTTGTTCATGTCAGAAAGCAAGTTCTGGTCGTCCTCAATAGCAAAGAGAATGTCTTCAGACGCTTCCTCGCCATCCTCGTTCTCGGCTTGCTCTTCAAGACGTTCCTTCACGCGCACGTTGTAGTCTTCAAGCACACTCCTAGCAGACTCGATGAATGTTGTCATATGTGCGTCAGTCAGGCAGTTTCGGCCGATGCACTCGAGGCATTCGTAGAAGCACTGGTACATCTCGGCCAGAGTATCAATGGCGGGCTCAGTACTCAAGACTTCGAGCACGCGCTCTACTGTACGTTTCCAGAGGTCGCCCAGCTGTGGAGACTCAGGGCCGTGTGCCTTCTTGTATGCATTCAGCAGAGTGGGCACACACTTGGCCGAGGCGACTCGGACAGGGTCGTGGAAGAAAAAGGCCAAACCTGGCAGGGCAATCTTCTCCATGATGTCGTTAACATATGGCTCGAAAGCGTCTTCCAGAACCTGGGCATAGATGACGATTAGCTCAATAGCCATGTGCTTGTCATCAAGAATGCTCGTCTTGATACCAATGACCTTGCCCTTGAGCGGTACCAGTTCCCAGCCTTCCTCGTCTTGGATCTGGGCAACCTGGTCTTCGTCATCGAGCAACTGGATATCGGCCTTGGCACCGGCAAGCTCAGTGAGCGGTGGAATGACGCCGGCGAGGAACGGTACGAATTCGCGACCAAGTACACGGCACATGCGTCCCCAGCAGTGGAGCAGATATGATGCTTGCGGGTCATCAGGCTCGGACACGCTGTTCTGGATACGTCCAAGGAGCTGAACGAGGTTGAGCGCATCTTGACCCATACGATCCTTGCCAACAGCAAGAGCAATGAGCGTGGCACACTCCATAGCCTTTGCGCGGAGAAGACGGTACTCCTTTGATTGCTCTTCTTGCAATACGTTAAACAATAGCGGCATCAGAGTATCGTAGTACTTGGAGAAGGCAGCCTCAGCAGAATCGGCAACGGTGGCAATGGTAGACAAAGCCTGCTCCTGGACGAAGCGCTTGGGGCTTTGCAGAAGCATCAGCAGATGGTTCAGTAGCTGATCCAGATATGGCTCAAGAATGTTCTTCTCAGCCTCCTCGCAAAAGTTGACCAGAGCAGCAGCTGCATGCGCCTGTACTCGAGGTTCCGCGGATTCCAGGACGGGGATGATGTTTGGCAAGACAACCTGGTGGTACTTCTCCTGCATAGTTCCGGCAAAGTCGGTTGACATTTGGCCAACAGCATTACAGGCAGCCCATCGAACACGGGGGTGGGGGTCCCGAAGCGCAGGAAGTACGAGATCAAGGACCTTGTCGAGCTCTCCAACCATCAACTCACGGCAGCCCTCAGAAATAGCGGAAATGGCCATGAGAGCAGCATGCCTGTCGCGCCAAGCTGACGAAGTCATCATACGGGGGAGCCAGTTGAAGGTTGGGGGCAAGATAGCCTGTCCACCAAGCTTGTTGGCCAAACGATCCATGCATTGCTCACCAGCAACATGGTTCGAGTCGCTCTCTTCATCCAACTGATTCATGTTAGCAAGGCGCGATTTTTCCAAGTGAACAGACTCACATCTTCAGAAACATTCCATTCCTCCGCATCGTCATCGTCAGCTCCGACATCGGTCATCAGAGACAGACATTGAGTGACCATGTCGTTTGTGAAGTTGGCGTCCTTTTTGCACATGACTGGCGCATTGTCGGCGAATGTAGCCATGAGCTCCAGTGCATTCTGGCGAGCGGTCTCTCCGAGGTCCTTGTCCTGAATTACCGAGATGCTAAACTGCACAAGGCTGTTGAACAGCGGCTTGAACATTTTTGGCGCAACCTCGGCCAGATCGATAAGAGAGATGAGAGCCTTTGTGAGTAGGTCTGCATCGCCGGAATCTTTGATCGGTGGTAGAATGTTGAGGATCTCGCCAATGAGCGAGTAGTACTTGGACTGCGCTTTCTTGGTGATGGAGCGGAAGAAGGAGGCGAACGCCTCAACAGAAGCAATGCGAACCTATGCACGTAAGTCGGTGAGCGCACAACACACGTAGGGGTACTGACCGAGGACTCGCTGTCGGCAAATCCACCCTTGAAGGCAGTCATGACCACATCTTCATGCTGCTTCTCAATGATCTGCGGGGTGGTTGAGAATATCCTAAAGGCGTTCTCGCGCTGTGCGGGGTCTTGCGACTGGCTGGCCTGGAACAAGGCGCCTAGCAGTTCCGGCCATGCGACACCTGGATATTTTTTTTAGACAAGCCGACACAATGTGCATTGGGGTCTCCTACCTTCGTCGGTGTGTTGGCGGGCGAGCTCTGCTACGGCATCGCCCACCTTTGTCCGTACCGAGGTGTCGGTTTCGTTGGCCAGGCATTGGAGCAGCTTGGCGCGTATGGCCTCTCGCTCAGCGGGATTGAGGGTCAGGAACAGGTCAGCGGTCTGGCCTGAAGGTGCCTTTCGAGGCTTGGATGACTGTCGCCTGAAGATGACGGCGGCAAAGGTTCGCGTCTACAGCATCTCCGTCAGCCCACAATGCCGGCCCCCCCCGCCAAAGACGTAATCTTACCGATGTGTCCTGGGCCAGCTCAATCTGCTCAGAGAGGCCCATCAAGAGCACTTCGGGCCTCTGGGCGACCCATTCTTCATTCAGCTGCTGCTCTGCTGCGGTGCGCTGGACGTTGTCGGGCGACTGGAGGCCCTGCAGCAGGGTGGCCAGCGCCGTGTGGACCTCTGCGGGTAGAACAGACATGTTGCGAGCGTGCGTGTGCGTGTACGTGAGCGTGAGGTATCTTTGTGGGCAAGCGGCCCTATTGCATGTAGTCTTGCTCGCAAGCAAGGGCCTACCAAGAATGGAGCGGTGGTGGGTTGGCCGGTAAGTGGTTGCGGAGCGCGCGTGACGTGGTTACCGTCGCGCCCCTACTGTAGATAGATGCAAAGCGCCCAAGTGCAGTGCTGCGGGCAAGTAGATAGGCAACACAGCTAGGGGGTCTGTGAGAGGGAGAGTGAGTGTGAGTATGTGTGCCGTAGCTTCAGGGTTGCCGTGGAAATTTCACAGCAATGTTTTGGCGGGGCTGCGTGCAAGCCCGCGCCCTTGTCCAAAAAATGTTATCCAACCACGGGCAAGGATGCTCGTAGAAGGCTTGCCTGCCCCGCCTCGTCATTGGCTAGCAGCACTGACTGGGGCTGCCTCAACACCGGCTTCACTTCACCCGCGCTCGCCACGTACATGTACATATACATGCCGCTGTGCCTGACGTATTTTTGTGGCTGCATGCTTGGGTAGGCCATGTATATAAATTCGGCTACCCACGTTGCTATAATTACCCAGGGATCTATGGGATATCAAACTCTAACAAAGGAAATAATACACTCCCGTTGACGCTACAATCTCTGCCCTACTGCTACTACCCACGCCTCACCACCCATGTCTTTACCGGCTCGAGGCACGGCCAAGCACAAACACACCAACAATAACGACGGCTAGCACACCAATGGCTCCGGGCAACAAAAGATCGTTCGGAACACCGGCAATAATCTCGGGCTGCTGCGACAGTGGGATGGACTGGTGCCGGCCCCTCGATCTAGGCTTCTCCTCGGCGTCGTCGTCAAAGAACTGCTTGCGCTCACGAAGTGTAGACTCGGGTGGCGTTATGGGCTTGGAGAGCCCTGGCTGAGGATTGACCTCGGCAGACATTGGCGGCTTGTCAGGGTGGTGAACGAAGAGGTCGACCTTTTCGCGGTGCGCCATGCGCGACAAGCTGACGGCCTCTACAAGATCGTCGTTGGTCGTAATGGAAATGGTGTCGCCTTCATTGTCAAGGTAGCTTAGAGCAAAGCCTTCCCTGGAGAGCCTGCCGCCCTCGAAGCTCGGCGCACCTCCTAGGCTTTCAACCTCGCTACCCAGCTTGTTGGCCACACTGTTGATGAGCTCTTCGAGACCAGCAGAAATGACGACCTGCAGGCGGTGGACACGCCCACTTGGAGCCTTGAACTTGAATGGGAATGGCATGTCTTCCATATGGACAGGGTGGTTGCTAGCGACGGCAGATGGGGGCGGTGAGTCGTCTCCGTTGTGGGATGCAGACTCGTTTGGCATCACGCTGTCGCCGCGATCCATAAGACCTGGACGGTCGTGGTGCGAGATGTACGAGCGGTGGTCAGGATGCCGGCTTCCTTCGCCAGACATGACCGACTCAGTCTCATTGTCAAGAGAGAGCCAGAACTTGTTCCATGCAGGGCCCTCACTATCCGTGGTGCTGATGTTGTTGATCTTTGCCTAGTTAGTGTTGTGGACGTCTTCACCCAAGAATCCGACATACCTGATCAAGCGTAGCATAAGTCAGCTTGAGAACGTCCACCATGCCGACAATTTCGCCAGCATCACTCATAACTGGCAAGTTGAGGTAGTGTCCATCTGTATATTGTTAGTGCATGCTTTAGACAAGGGTTCCCTGTAATCTACGCACCATGCATCTTGCGCAGAGCAGATTGAATACTCATGTCCACTGGTGCAAAGTCGGGATGCGGAGTCATTACTCGCACAACGCTGCAAGTCATTGGGTCAAGACCCGCGGCGATAACACGCAGGACTACGTCCTTGCTAGTGAAGATACCAGTGATGGAGCCATTGTCCTGCACAAGAACAGCAGTTGTGTGGTTCTCCTTCATGAGTGCCGCAGCCTCCTTGACCGAAGTACGCACAGATACGGTTGTTGGAGGGAGACCCGTCAAGACAGATTCTAGAGTAGGACCGGACATCTTCTGGCGAATTGCCTCGACATACTGAATAATCTGCTGCGGCTGGCTCGAGCCCATCTCTGCCTGCACGCCCTCAAGAGCATCATACAATTTGCGAGAGGAGGCATACGCCCGCTCCAATTTCTCCATGGCATCGTAAAAGCACTTTGTGATGTCCAGAATACCTGAAATGTCGTGATTCTCGTCCATGACGGGAAGGTGGCGGAAGCCCTTCCTGACCATGAGGTCGAGCGCATCCGTCGCACTTGTATCAGTCTTTGCGCATAGGGGGTTCTTGGTCATGATCTCCTCAATGGTGACGTCGCGAGCCTTGATGCCGTTGCCAACCACACGGAAAGCAAGATCCTTGGCTGTGAAGATACCCGCAATACGGTCATCATCATCAGTTACCAGGACGCAGTCCTCCCGCTTGGCCGCCATCAACTGTGCCGCCTCGGCGACCGTAGTGGACGGCTTTATTTGGAGTGCTGGTGACGGCTTCAGGGCGAGGACGGTGCCGGGCGGGGCTTTCTTGGAGGGCCGAACTCGTCCGCTAATATTCTTCTTCTTATTGAGGTCCGTCTCAATCTTTCGTCGAATAGCCTGTCGCAAAATCAGTATGCAGTCGCACACATGCAGCGGGGCCACTCACGTCGTCCCTCTTGGACATTTTGGCCCGGCTGGCGCTGAGCGAAGAGCCGCCCGCATCGCTCTGGGTGACATGCGAATGGTTCTCCAAACCAGAGGGGCGCGGGATGGCAGAAGGGCTGTGGCCGAGATGCTGGGGCTGGTTACGGTTCGAGTTTTTGGGCGTCCCCCGCATGGCACCAGTATGCGACATGGCGACGTCGTGTGCGTTGTTAACTGCAGAGCTGGTTCTGCCTGGTTGGCGAAGGAGGGGCCAGTAAGAAGGATTCCAGCGGCCTATACGGAGGTCGATGTGGTTGCCAGGGTATAGCTGCTAGACGAAAACAATCCCTAGGGATCAAGCGCTTTGCCCAGACCGCCACTCACCACATTCCCAGTTTCCGCGGCACCTGACGTGTCCACGTCTCGTGCAGCAACAGGAATCGCCATCATACAAGCAAGATCGCATCTCCAATCTCTTCCAAGTCATGTGTTTTGGTTCCCTGATCGGCCTTCTTGTGAGCCTGTGGACGCAGCAGAAGCAGATGCACCCCCTTACACATGGAAAATTCACGCATTGACTCACATCTGCAAGCGTGTCTCCGTGAAGCCACAACGCTTCTATCTTTTCGATTGCATGTCGGAATATACCCAGTCTTCCTTTTCCGATTTAACCCGCCGAGTGTTCTTATACGGAATAGCCATGGGCCCGAGACAGCCAGTCCTCTCATCTTAACAATTGTTTTGTACAGTCTTGTTCAAGAAGTGAAGTTGTCGTTCGCTGAATACAAGTACATGGGATACCATGAAGGAAACTCACAATCACATGTCAGCGATAGTAAGCTCCGACGTTACGCTCTGACAAAAAAAATAGGGGCTACCATCGAATGACAGCTTGCACCTGCAGAATTATGCACAGCATTTCGTCCACGCTCTAAAGTGATTCGGCGGCCCTCAATTCACAGTCGAGGGGAGGCAGTGCAGCCACATGCGGCTAGCACCATCAGTGCCAAGAGATAAGATTAGATCCGCACCTCTCTAAGCGAATTTCGACACTCGTGCATCCCGACTTCACGAATCCGACGTCAGGAACGACTCTCACGACAACACCCCACTGCTGACTTTTAGATTCCACATCTTCAGTACGCACTCCGTGCCTCGCTCACCTAGACATCCGCTTACATCGTTCGACAGAATCAGCCCAACATGGTCAAGAAGCGAGCGTCCAACGGCCGTAACAAGAAGGGTCGCGGCCACGTCAAGCCCATCCGTTGCTCCAACTGCTCGCGATGCACTCCCAAGGACAAGGCGATCAAGAGATTCACCATCCGCAACATGGTTGAGTCTGCCGCCATCCGTACGTCTCACAAACGACCCCCCCGTACCGCACCAAACGGCCATGGACAGCGAGGTGGCGAGCGAATTTTGGATATCCAAGACTGACAAGACCAGGTGATATCTCCGATGCCTCCGTCTTCCCCGAGTACACTGTCCCCAAGATGTACCTGAAGCTCCAGTACTGCGTCTCATGCGCTATCCACGGCAAGATTGTTCGGTACGTCACGCCTCCACAAGGAATTGGTGCGCCCGTATTCTAACATGCCCAGTGTCCGCTCGCGCGAAGGACGCCGCAACCGTGCTCCTCCCCCACGTGTTAGGTACAACAAGGACGGAAAGAAGATCAACCCCAACCAGGCTGCTGCTAAGACCACCACTGCTTAAGCGGGGCGAGGGTATGGAAAGGAATTGATCACGGCGCTTGGTGTGGGTCTTATGGTTCTTTCGGAGTGTCATACTGGAAAATGCGTGAATCCACGGAAGATAGGGCAGGCCAAATGACGAATCATGGTTGAGGCTCGCTCGGAATTGCCTACTTGAGCACCGAGAGCTAGCTATGAACTTGTAAACGAATATCCAAGTCGACTTGCATCATCTTTTCATTTACTATGGTGATATACATGCGTTCGCTCGGCAGGAGTGGACACTTGCACTTGGCAGCAGATCTTTTAATCGGGGCTCCAAAGCTTTTCGCGGTTATAGAGAAAGGTACTCTTGTCTGGTACATGGCGCGAAACAAAGTGACGTCAAGGATGCAACATACGTGGCATACAGGAGGAATATCAATTGCTGCAATATCAAGAGCATCTATCCTCCCACCCCACCAGCGACGGTAGGATCCCCGTGTATCATATCAGTTTCGGTCTCAGTCACTCCGTTTCTTTCCGTCGTCGTCTAGGCTCTTCCTCCCATTGGTGGCTTCAGGCTCCGTCGTCTCCCAATCTTCAGCGTTCTCGTCCCATCGGTCGAGTTCTTCGTCTACCGTGGGTCTGACAACGCCCGACTCTTGTCCTTCGACATTCTCTCCCAACTCAATGTCTCTCTCCTCGTCCCCAGCAACTGCAGTGTATCCTCGTGCAGCTCGTTTGCGCTCGAGCATGCGCTTATGGTACCAATTGCAAAGGCCTAGTGCGAGGAGAGAGCCGAGGACATTGGCTACGATGTCGTAGTAGTCGAAGTCGCGATGTATCTGGACGCGAGTTAGCTTTGTTCGTCATCTTCCTCGCTTGAAATCGTCCTGCAGTGCATGTATGCGTACTGCGCTCTCAGGAACTCCGGCAGGCTTGTAAAAGTCCATGGTAAACTTACAGGCAACAATCCCTGGATGACCTCACTGGCAAATCCCAGACCGAGCGTACAGACGGTAAAGGTTAGCTGCACCACCTTTCGCCTGTTTGTCTCGAGAATCCAGTAGAAGCATAGGGTAAGCAAGAAGAAGGCTGTGAAGTGGAGCGCCTTATCCGACTGCTTGTACGTGGGGATTTTGTAGTCTGGTGGGGAAAAGCCCGCGGCTGCGCTGATGAAGATGAGGCCGACAAAGGCACCTTTTGGGATGTTAGCATGGCCCTATGCAGCTGTCGAGAGAGGAAATTCAAGCGAACAGCATGGACAGTGGGAAGGTTAGAACATGGCCATCTACTGCTCACGCATATGCGCTGTGCGCGGAGAGGTGTTCAAAGCTCGCTGGCTCTGTGGCGTTGGAAGCTACGTACCAGCAAATGGTTTTCGTATCCGCATCATGGGCTGTTGAAGTGGATTAGGAGGTCCGGACAGGTAAATTCATGCTTATGGTACGGGAAAACAACTGTCAGATTCGGGCGCAGCGCGGAACTGCAACGTTCATGTCACAAGCTGGCATCTGGCGAACCTGCCCGTGGCCGGATGAGCTAAGCCCGGTCAGGCAACGTTACTGTCGATCACGTGTGGAACCTGTGAAAATCAACAAACCTGGGGTACTCTGTGCTGGGCTCGTCTCAATTCGAGGATACATGCATGGACCTAACTGAATGGCCTCAAGTAGTCCTGCAGTTGCAGGGGCGCTGCTATGTACGTATGACAAGGCGGCGCTCCACAGGGCCTGAACGTGTTCGCATTACCACGCCCCGTCCGCACAGCCACTTGAGCAGTTCTTTGGGCATGGCGTGTAGCACGACCAGCAGTTGCATGCCTGGCTTTTGGTAGAAATACGAGGCGTTTGGCGTAGCAGACACCGAATTACCATGGTTGCGCCCTGAATGCTAGTGCCGACCAGCTCGCTCAATGGCTTTTTGCCGACCGCATGAAAATAAGTAGCAGCCAGGCAAAGCCGTTGCATGTGCCCTCGAAAGCATCTGCGCGCCAGCAAGTGTCGTTGTGGGGGAAATGTGGTGGCAGAGGCCGTTTGATATTGGGGCGTGGGTGAAGCATGGGGCTCGCTGCGGGAGCATCGCTAACGGAGCTAAGGCGTGCCTACCTAGCCAGACTGGACAGTTGGACCACCTGCTTAAGACAACGACGCCAAACTCACGAGCCGCATCTTCGGCCATCAATAGGCGCGCCCACACCACGTCTTTCATCTCGCAGCCATCAGAAATCCACTCGCTCGACGTAGACCTTCCTTCCATGCTTGATTTTATCGCGTCGCGACACCTGCACCAGGTTGGACGTCGCCCTGAAGGCGGGCCATCCCCGTGAGGCCGCGAACTGCCAAGACCCCCCCACAACCGACGACGACGACTATGTCCCTCGCTGCATCATCATCATCATGTCCGCCATCCTCGCGAGACCGCCCAAGCCATGCCCGCTTCCCGCATCAGCCTCCCAACGCGACCCACTTGCGCACTCCCAATGCGCCGCTGAACGATGAGGCCATGTCAAACGCCTCCAACGCGAACCATCTAGGGGACGGGGGAGACATCACGACCGAGGAGGACCCCCGAGCCACGCGCTGGCGAGACCACTATCGGCGCACCGAAGCGCGTCTGGCAGCAGTACTCAGAGGAACATTCCAGGGCGATGCTGTTGATGCTCTAGATAATGCGCCGGGGCCGTCATCCGATGATGTCCCGGCGGCGCATGACGCGCGCCCGGCTATCACACCCAGGAAGCCCACCCGCGCAATTGACGAAGACGACTACGGCGACGACGACGAGGATGACGACGACGACAGCCAGACCTCACCACTGCAATCGAAAAGCGCGACCAATGGTGCCGCTGCCGCTGCTGCTGCTGCCGCCACCACTCCCAGCACGCCAAGCCTCCTCCGCGTCCCATCCACATCGAACAAATCCGGCCACGACCGGACAGGTACACCTTCTTCAGACCATGCAAAGTCATCAGACGATGTGCGAAAGAAACTACAACAAGACAAGAAGGCCGCCGAAGATGCCGCCAAGCGCAGCTTCCACACCCTTTTTTACTCTCTCGAGAGCGACAGGGACGCGATGCTGGAGCAACAAAAGCTTGACGAACTCGACCGACAGGTAGAAGCAGAGACTTCTGGCGCGTCTGCTAATGCTCCAGCTGCCGCTGCCGCTGCTGCCCCCCAGCAAGGGACCTTGAGCACCACCAATCTTGGCGCGTCCAGCCTGACCCTCAAGCACCTCATATCGCGTATTGATGCCCAAAGAGACCGCGTCCATGCCACGGACGCGCAGCTGCGCAGCCTCATCAGCGAAGTCCGTAAGAACAGGAGCAAATGGGCTAACGAGGACCGTGTTGGCCAGGAGGAGCTATACGAGAGCACAGAGAAGGTTCTCATGGAGCTCAAAGCCAATGAGCATGCCCACCCATTCCTCCAGCGTGTCAACAAACGGGAAGCCCCCGACTACTACAACGTCATCAAGCATCCGATGGATATCGGCACCATGATGAAAAAGCTCAAACAACTGCAATACAAGTCCAAGAAGGAGTTTGTTGATGATCTCATGCTCATCTGGTCAAATTGTCTAAAGTACAATGCCGACCCAAGCCATTTTCTGCGCAAGAAGGCTCTACACATGAAGAAAGAGACCGAGAAGCTTGTGCCCCTCATTCCAGACATCACTGTCCGTGATCGTGCAGAGGTTGAGGCGGAAGAGAGAAGAATGCGCAATGGCGACGCTGATGCAGATGGCGCAGACGACAGTGAAGACGAAGAGCCTATTATGGCTTCTCGGGGCAGAAAAGCCCCAAGCAAAGGAGGCAAAGGCTCAAGCACGACAAGGAAAGCCCATCCAGCAGGCCTGGAGGACACACCAGGACCCGAAACAAAACCACCAGTTCCATCCTTGAACAACGCAGTCTCCAACCTGAAGAATGAGTTCTTGCGGGCAGACTCGGAAATGGAAGGCAGCGTGAATGGTTTCTCAACACCCCCTCCCGGCTCAGGAACCCCATTGGGACCCAACAGTATTTCAAAAAACGGCATCAATGGCAGTCAAGCAGACATCTCGGAGGCTGATGGCACTGGTGTCTCAGTCAATGATGCTTTGGACGAGGATGCAGACTTGGATGACTTGGAGTACAAAACATGGAAACAAGTAACGAAGAAAGACCGAGCTATCATAGCATCAGAAAGACATCGGCTCTTCCGCGATGACCACCTCCAGCCCGATGAGCCAGCCATCCTGCGCACAAAAGCTGGTATGCGGAGATGGTTACGACACAAGAAGCAAGCCATCGAAGAGGAATCTGCAAACGGAGCAGCCACCGCACTTGACGGCAAAGATGGTGTTCAGACAATTGCTGGAGAGTCGCTTGCCGAAGGCATTGAGGGTGAGGAAGAGCGTCAGATCCCAGACTATTATGACCCCGTATGCGCTATGCCTGACCTCTCCGAGCGTTTGCAATGGGTTGAAGACGCTGAGGGTCAAGTGATTCCGCAAGTCGAAGAGTACATGCGCGTCTTCCCAAAAGGACAATTCGTCTCACCAGACAGTGCACTTGTGCATAAGTTTGACAGTAACAACCATACACTGCAAGAGACAAGGAAGATTTGCGCAAAGATTGGCATTGTTAAACAGATGCAACTTCAGTCGCAGGTAAGATATCCGTCAATGGATAAGATGATGTTGATCGCTGACTGTTCGTAGCTGTATCAAAATCAATTTCAAAGATATGAGCCGCAGCCATTCATGGAAGCAGACATCGAGCCAATGGTCACTTCAGAAGATGGTCCGATCATGGCTCCTTACATCTGTCGCGCTGCTCTTCAACGAAGTGTCGGCAAGATATTCTATCATGCTGGTTTCGAAGAGTTCCAGCCCTCAGCTCTGGATGCAGTAACAGACATTGCGGCAAAGTTTTTCCACAATGTTGTTGCAGGTCTTGGGGTCTACCGTGAAACGCCAAAGATGAAGTCCGATGTTCCAATCATGCTTCCAAATGGTCAAACTACCAACTGGACTCCGCGCTTTACACAAGAAGAAGCTGTACTCCACTCTTTGCATGCCAACGGTGTCGACCTGGAGTCTTTGGAGGCTTACGTCAAGGACGACGTCGAAAGACTCGGAACGAAGCTGGCCGGCATGCACGACAGAATGCGGTCGTACTATGCCGAGCTTTTGCGTCCAGCAATCGAGAATGCTGGCGCTGACGGTGCCGGAGCTTTCAATGATGGCAGCGAACAGTTTGTGGGAGGTGACTTTGCTGAGGACATTGGCGAGGACTTCTTCGGATTCAAGGAACTTGGCCTTGACGTTGAATTTGGACTTACTGCCAGTGTACCATTGCATCTGCTCCAGAACAGGGTACACAATGCCTACGCTAGACAGGACAACAGGTATGTACTACAATTTAGTTGTATCATGACTATGCTAACCTTCCCAGCAACGTTGCCACCACTGGTGTTATCATGCCTGAACCACCCAAATTTGAACCTATTACTCTTCAGACAGCGGAGCACCAGATCGGCCTTCTCCAGAGCTGGCTTTACAGCAAGCTCCACGACAACAACAGCCAGCCGCTTGTTGAAGACGACGATCTTCCGCCCAAGCAACGCTTTCCCAAGCCTCGTTTGCCACCTACTGGCAAGATTTCGAGTCCTCGCAAGCGTCCGCTTAGAGAGCAGCAACAGATGGCGCGTAAGAAGCGCAAGCTCGATGAAGAAAAGGACGAGAATGGCAATGATCAGAGTGGTTACATGAAAGGCATTGGGAAACCCATTGGTAAACTAAAACTTGAACCAGTGCAGAGAGACAACCACAACCTGCAAGAGCCAGAAAAGGAAGATGGCAGCGCACACGGGATGCCGAGTCCACCGGAGTCATTCTAGGAGCAATAAGTCTCTAACGAGCTTCGTCGACTTGATAGGAATTCCAGTCTCACCTGGCCAATCTCTCTCACAGGGTTTTATTCTTTCTAAAACAAAATGCTGCGATGACTCTGAGGGACAAGAGATCATGCGTTTTCTTTCGCAATCATTTTACTTTAATCAACCGAGAAAGTTTTTGTTCTTGCTGCTTCCTTCCGATGACGACGAAATTTGGGGACTCATTACGGGTTATGTCATTGTTTTTTTTCAATCTCGCGGTACTATCATCTTATTCTCGGCGTTTTTTTTTCTGCTTTCCCGGTCCTTGTGTGTGTCTATGTGTCTTTTTTTAACTTCCATATTTTCACAAAGCTGACGGGGGACCTGGCTTCGTTGTTGGTCCAGCTGGGCGCTTTTTTTGTCTTACTAGACTGGGAGAGAGAAACTTTGGGGAGACTTTGTGGACCCTGTATACCCATGTTTGCATTTCGCGCTGTGGTGCCCCCCTTTTTCCTGAGTGTGGTTGGTTTTCACGTCTAGGTCATTTTTGATTACCTCGGGGTGCGTTATGAAAATATTGGATTGAACATATTTGTTAGGCTCTTGAGAGTGAATGCCGTGATGAGTGACGTTCTTTATATGTGGTGTTTCAAGGCCGGTCTGGCCATGTATGCAGAGACTTCGGAGAAACAGGGTGACTGCACTTACGTTTGTGTTTGCAGGGTTCGATGTTTAGGTGCTGACGATCTACGGATATGTTGGAAATTGAGTGGTGTTTACGTGGACTGTGCCCTCGTGCGTTTGTTCAGTGTTCACGTGTATCGTTTGTCGATCAACTCAGCGGTCAAGGCAATATTAGGAGAAGTGGCGACTTGCAGAGCTGCTAGGATGCCAGCTGGGCCAAAGAGAACAAACGAAGACGACGGGGTATCATGGAAAGTTGGCAAACAAAAAATCTTGAAAAGTGTAATACCAAGTCCGACTATATTCAGCTGCGCGTTACCGTAGCTGAATCAATTTAATAGAGTTTGAGTAGCATGTAAATGAAGTGCAATGTTTGTGCGAGTGCATCGCCGAAGAATGATAGTTGTTGTGAAGACAACAGCCACCATGAATTGGGAAAAAAAGTTAGTATTTTATAGATGTGAGATAACAGGCAGAAGACACGCGGGATGTTGCAATAAGATGCAATTCTAGAATACGAGGGAGGACGCATGCTTGCTTATCAACAAGTCCGAATTATCCTTACCATAATGCAGCTGAAATGCGACTCAAGGAGTCAGTCCAAGAAAGCCACATTATCGGAAGATACAAACAGGGTGCCTGGCGTTTGCAGTGTCTCACCACAAGGAGTGGATCCGGAGGCGATGATATGCCTCGATTCGATAGGTGGCCGAGCTGAAATTGGAGGTTGTTATTAGCGCATTGCCTTTTCCCTTGTACGCGGACCCTTCTCTCCGTTACAATTCCACTCCCTCATCCAGCTCGGCATGCCTGCTGCGAATCAGCTCAACCTAAGTTTCCATTGACGTCATTTGCTTTCTTCTGAGTAGCTAAGTCCTGCTGCTTGTTTTCTCGCGCCCCCCGGCGACAAGTTGTTGGTTTTGAGCTAACGTGCCACGAGGCGTGGATCATCTCGGATGGGACTTGGGACCTGGACTTTCTTTCTTCACGACACCGACTTTCCACTCCACATTCATCAATTGCGCGCGCAAACCCACGCGCGCTCATTTCATACTTTCAGTCGCCCGGATTTCTTACTGCGCATTTTTTGCTCAGTGCCACTCATTCACGCCCACTTTCCTTAGTCTGTCCTTGCAGTTTTCTATTTATCGCCCAACCTCTACTATCTCTCCGACTTTTTTTTTCTCCGCATCATCATGGCGCCCAACGGTCATTTAGCTTCTGGCAAGAAGGGTACTCGTAAGTCTCGTGATGCCCAGTCCTCATCATGGATGGACAAGCATGGCTTCGAGGAGTACGAGGCCTGGAAAGAAGCAAATCCCGACACTCGCCTTCCCTACGACGACTGGAGGCGGTCGAATCAACATGCCAGCGGTCTCTCGCTTTACTATACGACTTTGCGCATTTTTGAAGAGTCGGATTCCAGTGTGCGTCAAATTTTATCATCAAGTTCATTTTTTGATGTTTGCTAACAACACCAGGACGAAAATGGTCAGCCAGTCAAAGCTAAACCTCAACCCACCAAACCACGTGGTCAGGTTGGTCGTCCTAGGAAATCAGCAGCCATGAATGGCAATGGACAACCGCGTTCGGCTGGAACCGCAACGCCGTCTAAGCCTGGGAACCTAGAAGACTCGAGTCCCTCTGCTAAGAAGAAGCGAAAGGCGCGAAAGAAGCCACTTGTACGTATTATCCACGCACAATGCTCAAAATTGCTAATTTTGTCAGTCGGAGGAGATTATCGCATCAGCGAGTGATAGTGATGACGCTGCCAAAGACCCTGAAACCTCAACACCGGGAGCTGAGACTGCAACACCCGCGGCTCCTACCATTACCATTACCATGAATAGCAAACGCAAGACTTCTACTCGTAAGGCTAGGAAGAAGCCTATTGTGAGTGTGAATGTGCATCTCACTTTCATTCACTAACACGCGTGCAGTCGGAAGAAACCATCTCGCCTGAAGATGAGCTCGACGATCCTATGGACATCACGATCGATGAGGTTACGAAATCCACGATTGCGTCTCCGTTGCCTGTTCGTTCTGGTACGTGTTGCACAAAACCATGTGTGAAACTTCGTACCCCACATTGTAATGCGATGCCGCCTGTTCACCTCGGGCCCTCAACCACCCTTTTTCTATGACTGCGGAATTCTAGATTCCGTTTGCTTTGGTTTTTTTTTATATTCTGAAAAAATGATTAACTAATTTACAGCTCCGAAGTTTCCGGTCACGGCACCAGTTGCAAATCCGCCCAAGAAGAGCCATATTCTCAAACTAAGTACCAGGAAGACACCGAAGAAGCAGGAACTTGTACGTTTTACTCTACCGCTATCAATTCTTTACTGAAAAGTCAAAGTCCGAAGAAACTGTGACAGAGGACGTTGGCGAGGCCAATGCTTCTTCGCAAGCTACACCCAGCACGTTTGGCAAGGGTACCCAGCCGAGAATTTCTATTCATACAGACGCCACACCCAAATCAAATGGCGATCCAGATTCGGCCACTGCTTCACCTGCTTCGACAAGCGCACCGGGATCAACCCGACGTGGCCTGCGCACTCGCAAGCCTGCTCAACAGAGGCCTTACTACCATGATTCACAACTGTTTGAGGATGTAGCGCCAGGTAATGTTGATGTCCATGACCAAGAAACTATGTCGTCTCCTGTCGTACAGAGCAGAAGAGTATCTATCGCTTCGCTTAGCAGGAATGTTGACGATGCGCTACTAGCCTCGCTGGACGAAGAAGCCATGGCGCTGCTACAAGAAGAGGCCGAATCAGAACCCACCAAGCCGAAACATTTCAAGGGCAAGGGACGCGCTTGGAAGAAAGAAGGTTCGGATGAAGATGAAGACTATTCGCTTGCTGCGAAGAAGAAGGCAGCAAAAGCAGCAAAGTTGAAGGCAAAGGGCCAGGTGCCCAAGAAGCGAGGTCGGCCAAGGAAGAGCGGACGGTCTGAGGAGCTTGTTGGCGAAGATACTGACGAGGACAAAGAGAATATAAAGCGGAAGAAGCCCCTTCCACGCAAGAGCGCATTGTCTGAGGAGATTATACAGGATAGTTCGGATGGCGGAGAGGAGGACAAGGAGGACAAGGAGGAGAAGTCTATTGTAGAAGAGGGTTCGGTACAAACAGAGAACACGGCTGAGCAAGAGCATAATGTTGAGGAACAAAAGAAAGTCGAGGAAGATAATGGAGAGAAAGTGGAAATCACAGAGAAAGAGGAAGTACCAGTGGAGAACATGACCATTGTCGAAGATGAGGCGAAGGTTGGGCAAGAAGAAGAGCAGAAAATAGAACAAGAAGAGCAGGACAAAGAAGTAGTGACGGTGGAAACGGATGCGAGGACTGAGGAGGATGAGAAGAAGGTGCCCGAAGAAAAGGTGGCAGAAGAGAAGAAAGCTGAAGAGGTGCAGAAGGAGGATGCAAAAGAGCAGAAAGAAGCCTCAGTGGCTCCAGCCAGCCCGCAAGACCGATCATGGACACCCGAAGGTCTACCAAACCCTATACTTCTACCTGACGACCACGCAAAAGACGAGCCAACTGCCAAGATAGATGATGAGCAGGAGATAGCTAGTCCCTTTCGAAAAAGCTGATTGAGCTGTACCTCAACAGCCTTCTTGTAAGTGATTAACCACTTTCAGCACGCATTGATCTCAGGTTGCTAAGACGACCAATTCAGAATATGTTTTCACAGTTGTCGAGTTCAGACACTTACTTTGTTTTCCTTTGTCAATTCCCCGGGGAATAGAATATTGTGTTTTCGAAGAATGGTTACGATGGTGTTGCTGAGTAGTCTAATAAAGTGGCGTTCCCTGGTTCTCTTTGTTGGGGGGATTACATGCAAAATGGGATTGAGGAAATGTTAGCACTTGGACGTGTGTATTATAGCACATTGGAGGCTGGTAATAGATTTTATGTTGTTTGCAGTTTTTTTTTTCGATCATGGACGTAGGTGTGGTACTTACTGCCTGGTAAAGAGATAGTATGGGAAATTGAAATTACACAAGATTTCGAATAGCTGAAGCTTTAATTTCACATTCAAAACCTCATCCCCCTCAGCTTTGCAAAATAGTACAAAAGCCCAAAAGCCAAACCCCCCAAATGACCCCCATGCGCAATCGTCGTATTCGCACTATTAACAAAATACCCGTCATACACCGCGTAACCCGCAACCAGTCCCCAAAGCGGCACAGGCACAATCCCATAGATATATACTTTGGCATGCGGCGCCAAACAAGCCGCCAAACTACTAACCCCCATGACGACGCCCGAAAACCCCATTCCCCTCACTGTATCGCGCGCGCGGGGGCCCTGGTCCCTCATCTTATATGACCTCGAAAGCAAGTACCCCAGGCTCCCAGACAAGCCCGATCCCAACGCGACGGTCAAAAACCTCGCTGGCGTAATGAGCGGCGCAGCCGATGCGAGGAACTGGCCGAGAAAATAAAACGTGAAGAGGTTGGAAAAGAGGTGGAAAGCATTGATGTGCGTAAAGTTCGCCGTGAGAATGGGAATGTAGTTTCCGTTTTTGAACTCTGAGTAATTGAGCGTCCAGGTTCGGAGGAAGCGGTGCCATGGCCCAGGGAAGCCTTGTGCGGCTTGCTGCTGGATGTACATGGCGTAGCCGAAGACGGCGATGTTGGTGCCCATGAGGGTGTAGAGGACTTTGGTGTTGGCGCTTACTTGGGATTCATAGGAGGGGAGAGGGTTGTGGTAGGAGTAGTGCCGGGAACGGGGGAGGTTGAGGGAGCGGGGTGGCGGCCGGGTTGGGGAGAAGAAGGCGGGGGGTTTGGTGGTGGGATGGGGGGTGCGGAGGGTGCGTAGAGCGGCTGAGAGGCGTAGGAGAGAGGACATGGTGGGTTTGGGGGGATTATTTAGGTGTTTGGTGTGTTTGGGACGTTTGGTGTAGTCCAGTTAGAGAAGCGGTTCAGATGGCAAAGTCCAGATACTTGGTGTTGATGCTCCCCTAGGTAGATGCAGTCTTTTTAGAAACTTCAAGGTTTCTATCGTACTTTCTATCGCAAACATTAGACTGTGCTTCATAGAAAAAATTCATAGACATCTTGCTCACGTGCGTTTTGGTATATCAGAGGAAATGCAATATTGGTCTAATCCAGATACGGCGTTGCGCAGGAAACCGGTGAGTCTGTCCAATGCTACTATCGTACACGAGGCCACACCCAGTGAAGCAGCCTAGACAGAAAGGCTGTAAGGAATGAATTGAAATGCAAGTGAAATAAGGATTTGATCTACAAAGCTTGTCACAGTCAAGGCAGCGACGTCAGAAAGCCCAATGACAAGCACGCACGGACCGTTGCCCTCCCCCATCTTCAAGTTCCTTCTTGCATAAAGCGGCCCGCTCAGCTACACCACCACCACACAAACCACCCCTCGCCCACCCAAAATTGCACTCCCGCTCTTGCGCTCAACCTCCAAAGGCTCTCATTGCCTCCGAATACTCGCAGCACTACTCGCGCGAACCTTTACCTGCACCTACACATCACCATTCGCACCACGTACAAGCGAAACACCAACACTGCGACTATCTCTCTCGGGGTTCATTCGGCTTCCTCGACGCAGCAAACGCACCACCAAACATCTGAATTCACGTCTCTATCAGTCACGAGGCCCGATCACTTCTCTAGCTTGCCGACCCCCACTCTCGTCGGCATACACGATACGAGCTTCCACTTGAAAGCCCCCCACTTCAGCCCGTGCTTCATTCGTAACTTGCGAACCTTGACGTCTTGATCAGCGACCCCACCCTCTGGTGGACTCTACACATACACAATGACTTCAGAAATCACGAACCAACTAGCGGCAACGCAGCTGAGGTGAGTCGGCCGAGAGTGAGTGAAAGGCTGCAAGCACGCGCGCTGACACGTCTAGCGATGCCACACCGTCAGGAGAGGCCAATTGGAAGGCTGGACTGAACGCGCCCGTAAAAGATGCGCGACCACAAACAGAGGTACGGCATGCTCGCACATGCAATGCTGGGGAAATCATATTAACACGCGCGTAGGATGTTACCGCTACCAAGGGACTTGAGTTCGAAGACTTCTTTATCAAGCGCGAGTTGATGATGGGCATCTTTGAGGCTGGCTTCGAGAAGCCATCGCCCATTCAAGAAGAGACCATCCCTGTAGCACTTACCGGCCGAGACATCCTTGCACGAGCGAAGAACGGCACCGGAAAGACTGCCGCCTTTGTCATCCCCACCCTCGAGCGCGTAAACCCCAAGAGCCCAAAGACACAAGCCCTCATCCTCGTACCCACCCGAGAACTCGCCCTACAAACCTCCCAGGTATGCAAGCAGCTGGGAAAACACCTTGGAATCAATGTCATGGTCTCGACCGGTGGTACGGGCCTTAAAGACGACATCATACGGCTAAACGATCCTGTCCATATCATTGTTGGAACACCAGGCAGGATTCTGGATTTGGCTGGCAAGGGCGTAGCAGACCTTTCAGCTTGCCAGACCTTTGTCATGGATGAGGCCGACAAGCTCCTTTCCCCTGAGTTCACCCCGGTCGTGGAGCAGTTGCTTGGCTTCCACCCCAAGGACAGACAGGTCATGCTTTTCAGTGCCACGTTCCCCATTGTTGTCAAGAGCTTCAAGGTACGTTTCATGATGCTCCAACTATCACGGTCCTACTGACACAGCCCAGGACAAGCACATGAACTCCCCGTACGAGATCAACCTAATGGACGAGCTTACACTTCGCGGTATCACACAGTACTACGCTTTTGTTGAAGAGAAGCAGAAGGTTCACTGCTTGAACACCCTCTTCAACAAGCTCCAGATCAACCAGTCCATCATCTTCTGTAACTCTACGAACCGAGTCGAGCTTCTCGCTAAGAAGATTACCGAACTCGGCTACTCGTGTTTCTACTCGCATGCTCGCATGCTCCAGCACAACCGTAACCGCGTTTTCCACGACTTCCGTAATGGTGTATGCCGAAACCTTGTATGCTCCGACTTGCTCACCCGTGGTATCGATATCCAGGCAGTCAACGTTGTCATCAACTTTGACTTTCCCAAGAACGCAGAGACGTATCTGCATCGTATTGGTCGTTCTGGTCGTTTCGGACATCTGGGTCTGGCTATTAACCTGATCAACTGGGAAGACCGTTTCAACCTGTATAGGATCGAACAAGAGCTTGGTACTGAGATTCAGCCCATTCCCCAGGTCATTGAGAAGAACCTTTACGTCTACGAGTCGCCCGAGTCGATCCCCCGTCCCATGTCCAACCAACCGCGTGCTCCTGCCCAGATTCAGCAACAAGAGCAAGAAGGCGCTGCACGCGGAAACCCCAACGCCCGTGGCGGCTTCCGCGGTGGACGTGGCGGTGGCGGTGGCTTCCAGGGACAACGCCGAGGACCTCCACAGAACCAGCAAAACCGTCAACAGAATGGCCAGAACACTCAGCGGAATCCTAGACCGCAGCCTGCAAACCCACCACAGGCCTCGTAAGGCCGGCTGCCGCTTCTAGCGGGACTTGGCCATCTGAGTAGTCTTTTGGTTTCAACAACTGGTATATTTTCCCGTGTCGCAACTTCTTCCTGCTCGGGGGCCGCAAAGCACTTGGCGATGTCATTTGCACATACATATTCTGGCGTTTTTCATTTGTATGCAATTATGCAAGCAGCCGCTGACGACACGATACGGGACACCTGGACTTTTCCTTACCAGGTACTGCGAATCGGATCATTGGCGCAATACGGTTTTAACGATCTGGACCATCTTCTATGTACTATATCAAGGGTTGCCTGGGTCGTAACTGTTTTCTGCTTATTGTCGGTCGGCTGGTCTTGCCGACTTACTTTCTTGAGACGCTTTGTCTCCGCCTTGCCGACGGTACATCTCAACGGTTTTCGCCTACTGCATCATCTAGTTTTTCCTTCATCCTCATTTTCGTTCTCTACTCATCACCATCGGCGGTTGGTATAGTCTTTCCAAAAGCTCGGATCCTTTCTTCATCCAGGATTACAGTTAGTACGATCGTCTTTTGTTCGACCCTGCCCTATTTTCGATGCCTACTGGATATCTGTAGCCCATCTCTTGCTACAGGCCTCTTCTCCCCACCACATCCTTTTAACATCATCGGCCCTGGACACATACTCTTTGTCCAAGGCTGAGCACACCTCTACACTCGATCCGACCCGATACGTTACATGTTGACTTACATGTCATTTGTTATGGAAATTCTGCAGTTCCTCTCCCTCCTCTAGGAATTGCATCTAACGAGCGCTACGAATTGGCTCATTTCAAAGTTGGTCATCTTCTTGTTGGCATTGCCAGCGGGAGAACCGGACTAGTCTGGGAGTTGTCTCCAAACTGCGTTGGAGTCGGTATGTCGTATTGTGGACATACTGTATGAATCAACGTATGTTTTCTGCGAACACAACTATAACGTGGATCTCGGAAGACTATGCCCCGTAGAAAGAAAAAACATCAAAACTCATATTTATAAGATACATAACAGTAAAATTAAGAAAAACCTTTTTGGGGGCCCGGCTGGAAAAGATGGGATTACGAGCATGGCGACTGGCGTCATGGTATGGCTGCTATTGAGAGCGACGAAGCAACAATGATTACCTGACATGGTATCTAGATGAGCTCAAAGCTAGTCTCTACAACTTTTCCAATGCAAATCTCTCTTCCCTCAATTCTACGTTGTTAGTTTCTTTTCTTTTTTTGACCTCCGTGACTTCTATAGCCTCTTCTTATTTAATCTGCCCAACGATACTACTCACCATGACAGCAGCCTCTCTCTCCCAAGTCACTGTCGTATTACTACTACTATTACCTCCTGTTGCATCCTTTGCCAAATTACTATTCCCAGGAAACTGACTCCCCCGATTCACACACTCCCGCACCAACTCCCTAACCTTGTCCTTGTTACTCTTCAGCGTCCGCGCAGACACTCCGCCTCTATTCATCAAATCCTGCACTCTCGGCGCCATATTGGACGCCAGTGTACGCCAGAAATAGCTAGGAAGGGAGGACGTATCCAGCGCTTGGAGTAAGGGTTGTAATAGGTTCGTCTGTTGTTGTTGTTGTTGTTGTTGTTGTTGTTGCTGTACTGACGACGACGAAGAAGAAGAAGAGGAGAGGAGAGGATGCACCGGCGTCTTTATCGACTCCAAAAGCGACTGCAGCGCAACTATATTCTGGCACCGTGCCGATATCTCGAGCAGTGCGCGGTCGAGGGACGGGAGTTGAGCTAGAGCGCGGGCGAGCGAGGCAAGCGAGGATTTGAGTTGGGTTTGGACGTGTTCTTGGAGTGCGGTGAGCATGAGGCTTGGCTCGAAGGGTTTTGTGGAAGATGGTGATGATGATGATGATGATGGTAAGGGGGAGAGCAAGTAGAGCGTCTGTAGAGCGGACGTCGTGCGGGCTTTTGTGTCTTCGTTCTGCGAAAAGGTGGATGCGGAGGAAGCGGTAGCAGAGGAGGAGAGTAACGAGGACATTGAGAATTCCTTGATTACTTGGTTGGCGCGCGAGGCGATGCTGCGTTCACCTGGGTTTACGAGTTCGGCTTTTAGAGTGTTGATTGCGTTGATGCGGTCGAGACCTTCGCCTTCTTCTCCTGGTTTCGAGGCAGAAAGGATTTGACGGAGGGAGAGAATGGTGTCGGTAGAGCGCACCATGGCTCGGTGGTCTTCCTTCTTTGCACTGCCTACGCCGCCCAGCTCTGCCATGCGGACTTCGAGTTGGCGGCCGAGCATCAGACAACGGGCTACTGCGCGCCCCAGCTTGACCGTCTCGCATAGTCGTTCGGCGGTGAGTTGGACCTGGGCAGCGACTTCGTACCGCTCAATGACTTCTTTTTCTAGCGTGCGGTACGACTCGGTCAGACTGGCAACCTGGCCTTCCACCTCGTGCAGGATGCGCGCACTCGAGTCTGCATGTTCGCGCGTGTGCTCCAGCAGCGGCAATGCCGACTTGGTCGTAAGCGTGTCAATGTGCGTGTCGACTTCCTGGACATCGAAAAGAACGCGCGACAACGGTGTCGACAGGTCTAGCGGGGTGTCGGAGGGGTTGTTGGTCGAGAGGACGAGTGTGTTGGCAAAGGACGTTGCCGAAAAGTCTGGGTCGAGAAAGGCTTCATAGTCAATGTACGAGGGTTCGGCGTCGTCTTTGGACATGGCGGCAGCTAAGGGCGAGTCCCGTGCCGGGCGCAATGGAATGAATTGGCTTGCTGGTGAGAGAGCTGCGACAGGGTGCTTATCTTAGCGTGCTGGTGCTCTCGGTATCACGTCCAAACTACCCAGCATCACCATGCGAACCAAGTAGCCAATCGCTTGACCTCAATACTCCGACCTCTCCCAAGCTCGGATCTCACCTGGAAATTGACTAATCTCAAATTCTTACAGCAAATGCTCAATCGGGACATGCTCATCTAAAGTTGTACAAGCGCTTTGACGTGGGTACCGTATCCATTGATTTGACACATTGAAATCGCTATGCTAAAAAGGGACATGAACACCAAAAGCGCCTCCAAGGTATACAGCACCGCCCTTCATTCCGTAAAAAAAAACGTTGCATTAAGCACCTTCACTTCCAAACTCCTTGGTCCACTCAGCACTGCGTTGCAGATCCTCACCACTAACCGTCGGTCTTGAAGCCTTGATGGCCTTGATAAAGTCCTTGACCTTGAGAGGTGGCTCGAGCAACTGGTCGCCATCGAGATCTGTCCATGATTTCTCATGCGCCTGTGGGTCGCCAGGAGAACAGGGCGTCCATTTCGTTTGTCCATCAACTTCGACGGGTTTGTAGTGGGTTGCCGTCTGAATCAGACGTACAGGCTGCATGAGCGCGTCCTGTACTGCAATAGAAATATCGGAACCAGAATATCCCTCACTGAGCTCTGCCAGCTTCCTGTAGTCTGCTTGATTCAGTTCGCAGGGTGTGTTTCCGACCGCAAGTTCAAACATCTTCATGCGCGCAGGAAGATCCGGTAAGCTAATGTGTACTCGTCGTTGGAATCGTCGTCGGATAGCCGAGTCGAGCTGCCATGGGATGTTTGTTGCTCCAAGAATGAGCACGCCTTTCGAGTCTTTGCCTACACCGTCCATTTGTACCAGCAACTCGGTTTTGATACGTCTTGATGCCTCTGACTCGCCTTCTCCACGGGGACCACAGAGAGCATCAATCTCGTCTATGAAGATAATTGAGGGCTTGTTCTCGCGTGCCATACCGAAGAGTTGCTTGACGAGGCTGAAGATATGTTAGTCATGCGCGCCCTGTATAATGAGAGCCATTGTGACTTGCCGTTCTGATTCACCCATCCACTTGCTTACAAGATCCGAACTGGACACACTGAAAAAGGTACTATTCGCTTCGGTCGCAACAGCCTTGGCCAGGTAACTCTTGCCGGTGCCAGGTGGTCCATACAGCAATATACCTTTCCATGGTTGTCTCTTTCCGGTAAAGAGATGTGGAAACTTGATGGGTAGAATGACAGCCTCCTTGAGTGCTTCTTTTGCTGCTTCGAGACCAGCGACATCCTCCCACCGAATGTTAGGTTTCTCGGAGAGAATAGCGCCCGCAAGCGCACCGCGGAGCTTCTTGGAATCAGCGTCCTGTTCGCCTTCGTCATCGTCACTGTCACATGTTAGCATGACGATACTTTAGTGTTGTATTTGCGGCGGTATATACCCTCCACCCTTGCCACTACCGCCTGCTGCCTTGCCATTCGAACCCATGGCTGCTGGTTTCTTGCGATTCGAGGCATCGTTTTGATTCAGGTGCTGCTTGAGCTTTTCGGCGCGCTCCATATATTCGGCGACCTTGCCACGGATCATTTCCTTGGACTTTTGATTCTTCTCCCATTTCAGAGCGAGCATAAAGAGCTCCACTGGTACTCATCAGTATGCGAAAGCCTCAGGCTGTGTTCTGTGTCACTAACACGCGCTGTAGTATAGCTGGTAGGCCTTCTCATATTCGCCCGCTGTATCAGTCTCAATGGCCTTTTTGACCGTTTCGATGGCCCGACCGAGGAAATCCGCATTGCTCATGGCTTGTACCGTGGGCGTGAACCGTGCTCAAATACGTTGTTGTGGGTGGGCGCGTTTGTGTACAGATGAGAGCAGGCAGGCGGGGCACACACGAGCCGTTGAAGACGGTGTGCTTGGGCGAACACGGCGGATGGTATGAGGTCCCGAGACTGTTTTGCGGCACTCTACAGAGTAACTTTGGCGAGGGATTGCTTATGGTAGGTTGTTGTCGCAGGCAGCGGGCGTCGAGGAGACCGTCAAGTTGCCATAGCCTATGGCCATAGCCAAGGCACCTAGCCCGCCCCGCGTTGCTTCTAACCGCTTTGGGAAAGTTTGTTCTCCCACCTGCGACCTGGGAGCATGCAACCAAACTCTCAGTCAAGCCTTACTCAGCATCACAAACACCATGGCAGAAGTACAAAGGAAGCTGCAGGAACTTTCCGAAAAGTATCAAAGCCTCCAAGCGGGTAAGCAATTGTTGCCAGCTATAGTAAAGTGACTGTTAACATCGGAATAGATCTCGGAATCAAAGTTGAGGCACGCCAAAAACTTGAGTCGCAACAACAGGAGAACAGCACCGTCAAGAAGGTAGTCGATCAAGATGCACACATTTCCGACATAGGCTGAGACGCTATACTACAGGAATTCGACATTCTCGACGACGATGCCAACATCTACAAGCAGATTGGCCCGGTGCTATTGAAGCAGGACAAGACAGAGGCAGTCATGGCAGTGAATGGACGTCTGGAATTCATTGACAAGCAGATGTGAGTCCGACTCGCTATTCGTGAGGAGCCGTGATATTGACAGGCAACAGCAAGGACATTGAGAAGCAGATCCAGGATATACAGGAAAACAGCGAGAAGATCAAGGGCGAGGTGCGTCGGTTCGATGCTGATATCCAGGGTAGGCAAGCTGACTTGCCGACTAGATTATCCAGATCCAGACGGGGGCGCAGCAATCACAAGCAGCAGCGTCATAAGAAGATTTGCTACAAAACGAGAGAAATCAATGAGATACCCAATTCATTTGACTTGCTTGGTTCCTGCCGCCTACGCTACATTGTCGTGAAGGACCAAAGCCAAGACTGATGCTGACGACTCGGGCTTCATATAAACTCCAAACTCTAAGCCCTGACCGCTGACGCGCACAAGCGCAACAGCATGTCCCTTGCGAATGGCCTGGGAAATGAATTGATGAGAAAGATGTCAGTGTCGAAGCGTGGCATAGGCACGACCGTCTGGCTACATGGACAGGAGCTTGATGGGGAATATCTAGTACACACAACTAGGAGTGCCAGCTATGAAGGCCAAGCCGTGGTTGCCCTGGGGATCTATGCGTACTGCAAAGCATCTGATGTCAATATATAAGGATTTATCGATTTTTGCACAAGTCGACGCTTCTTTTGGCACGACTCGAATCATGCACGTGGTCAGGCCGAATGCTGGGTGCAGGTGGGTGGCATTTGCCGGGACCCCCGGAGCAGGCAAGCAGCGGGTAGGATAAGCCGTGTCGGGTCTTTTGACCTAGGCGAGTGCTCCTGCAATAACAAAATACGACGTCGTCGGAAGGACCAAGTTGTGTAGTTGTTGGGGGCGCCGAAGGAAGTCGGCTCCTCGAGCCATGAGACTGGCCAGGCATTTATTGCAGGCGGCGCATGAACAGCCAGTCCGGAGCATTTCCTTTTGTTTGCCGGAGCGTTTGATGGGCCCCCCCGCGCAGGCGTTACCAATTGCAATGGGGGAGGGCGCGGCAGGGCCCAGCACCGTGTTACAGAAGGCTTGCGAATCGTGCCCTTTTTTTATTTTTATCTTATGCTTCGCAGGAGGACACAAACACGCGATGCCGAGGGGGAACTGACAGCAGAAGCAGCCGGGGCATCTCTGAGCAGGCACCCAGTACTTGCAACATGGCAACTGTGTTTGGCCGGCACCCGAAGTCGAGGCGGCGATGGCATGGTGCCGTGGCTGATGCTTGCTGGTTGGTTGGGCGGCGTGCCGGGGATGCGGAGGCGTGCTATGGACTTGGTTGCTAGGTACATACAACACACACACACCCACAGCCACAGCCACCATACGGGGATTCGCACGCACAGGCTCGCGCCCTCGCCTCAGGGCGCGCGGGCAGGCAAAGACAGGCGGACAAGCTTTTGCAGCATGGCCGTGGAGGCTCCCAAAGACCACCTGGCTCCACCAGGCATTCGCATCATCTGTAACAGCTGAGGACTAGCGCTGGGCCAGTCGTGCCGTTGCTTCAGTCTTGCGCAGGGTGCCGTGATTGGCTGCACGCTAACGAACCAACGCCTTTTGGAGTCCTGACAAGAGTTCACTGTCCCCTTCTTTACCTCTGGCAGTGACCTTCTTCCGCTGGTCTGCCTCCCTATCGCGGACCTTTTCCCTTCTTTGTTGCTGGATATATTACCCGCTCTCTTCTTATAGCGCTGCTTGCCCGTCCCCTCTTGCACAGCGCTCCCCTCGCCTTCGCCTGCGCCTATCAGCCCTTCCGCGATCCTGTCTCTCCCCTGACACTTCGCACCTCGAGCTCTCTCCTTTGAGGCACAGCTGGGACTGCAGGAGACACTCGTGTGCATCCATTACTTCTCCCTCGAGGCGGTGAATTGCATCCGTCGATACTGTACGTCTCATCTCGACGGCCCGCACCCTCTCGTATTCGCCCTGCTCACTGTCAGCCCAGAATTTCAACCCACCAACTGCCCGCCACGGTACACCACTACCGCCATCATGTCGGCCAGCCACATCGCCGCCAACAGGAACAGCACTCCCGAGGGCTCCTCTTCCCTCCGCCCGCCCCAGGCCCGCTCTTCGCTCGGTGCAAACCACCATCTCCGCGCCTCTGCCGATCTGGGCGGCTTCCCCTCGCCTTTGGCCAACCGCGGCATTCGCCCCGCCTCCGAGATCTACTTTGGCCGCAACAACACTCAGTCTGGCAATCCAGACGAGATGGAGCGTGCTGCCCAGCAGTGGCTTGCAGACATTGACCAGTATGAGACCACGCTTGAGGAGATGGCGACAGCCACCCTTGACCAGGACTTCAAGGACGAGTTGAGCGCCATCGAGCAGTGGTTCCGCGTTCTTAGCGAAGCGGAGAGGACCGCTGCTCTCTACGCTCTCCTGCAGCAGACAACCCAAGTTCAGATTAGGTTCTTTATCCAGGTTCTGCAGCAAATGTCCAAGAACGTGCCCATGTCTGGTGTACTTTCACCTGCTAGCTTTGGAGAAAAGGGTGAGAATTTCTAGTCCTTTTTTTTCGATGCTTTTCCATCCTGACATGTGCTAGATCCAATGACGCAGAAACTGAGCGATGCCATGAGCAAGCTCAACACGGGCGAGAACCGCCATTCTATGGGCCTCGGTCGCCCCCCGCCATCCCCGGGTGCTGGAAAACGCAACTCGGGTTTGGAAACCTCCACCATCAACCGCATGTTCCCGGATGCGGCTGCAGCTATTGCTAAGCAGAAAGCTGAATTCACCGATGTTGTAGGCGTTGCACCCGCGTCAAACCGCAACAGCACTGTCGGCGACCGCAGCTCAATGGCAGCTCCCACCATCTCTGCCCCTGAGGACAACAAGAGGGAAAACAATGCCCCGCCGGCATCTCCCTGGAACGAAGGCGCGAACCGTCCAAAGTCCTCTGGCCAGCAGCAGCAACAGCAACAACAGCCCATGGGCCAGTTCTCGCAGCCCCCTCCATCCGCCGGTCTTCGCTCCCCTCGTCTTCCCCTCCAGAATGATGGCAATAATGTGCAGACTACTACTCTGAATGCTCTCGAGGCAAACTCCAACATGCCACTTCTTTCGCCTTCTTACCAGCCAGGTGGCAGCTGGGCGTCGCAGCTGAGCACCCCCATGGTCGCCAACTTTAGCCAGTCCAACAACCAGGCTGATATGGTTGCCAATGCCACGGCCATGAAGCTTGCTGCACTCTCTACTGTTAACAACCGTATTCAGTTGGACGATGTGCGCAAGTTCCGTCGCGCTCGCTCATCAGACAACGGCCCTATGTCGCCTGGTATGCCTCAAATGGGCAATGGAAACATTCTCATGACAAACGAGATGGGCCAGGTCTTGACTCCCCAGCAAGCGGCTGCCCTTCAGGCCCAACAGTTGGCTGCCATGAACGGCCGCCGATCTCGACCTAGCTCTCCTGGTTTCGCAATGCAGGGCCAGGGTATGGGTATGGGCGCCATGGGTAGCTTCACGTCCCCCCAGGCCAATGGTTTCCTAGCTGCTGACTATGGAGGTGGAATGATGAACAACGGCATGGGTGCACTTAACCTTGCTCAGTTTGGATTGGGTAGCGGAGGCAACAACGACGGCCACGGCTTCCTCGGTGAGAACATTGACCGTGGTCGATCTCCCCGAGGTCGCCGCGGCAGCTCCAAGCCCCCGGAAGATCCTACGGACCCTGGTCTGCTCTCGGATATTCCCAACTGGCTCCGCAGTCTCCGGTTGCACAAGTACACGGATAACCTCAAGGACCTCAAATGGCAGGAGCTCATTGAGCTTGACGATGAAGGTCTGGAGAAGCGCGGAGTTAACGCTCTTGGTGCGCGTAGGAAGATGTTGAAGGTATGAAAGGCCCTATTCGTTCCATAAGCCCTTGGAGCTAACGCAAGATTACAGGTTTTCGAGCAGGTGAAGGAAGCTCAGGAACAGGGCAAATTGCGATAGATCCGCGACCTGTACCTCCGGACTCGCACACGCGAACGAGTTCATCTCAAAACATAGATATACGATGGAAAAGCGGCGACCTCCAGCTGGCACGGATGCAAAATCCGTCGGGTCTGGGAACGCATACGATGACATGCTTTATGCTCTGAGACCCCATTTGGATGTTGTGTTGGCCCATCGTATGTCGAAGGCTGGCTTCCACTGCAGTTTCTTTTTTGTACAAATGTATTAGTGTGTGGTTTTCAATTGTAAGGTTAGGGTAGAAGAGGCCGGGCAACGGCAAAAATTAATCACGCCATTACGCGCTTTCTGCAAGAAGATTCGTGTTCAGCATAAGCATCTAAACACTTGTTCAGCATATTGCACGTCTCTACTTTTGTATAAACACGAGATGAGATTGTTTGGAAAAATGCGGCCCCGACTTGTCATCCGACAGGTACCGACAAGGCAGCCATGACGGCATCTGACACTCAGGTCAGCCTTGCAACTACCTTTCACTTGGCAATAACAGCACTTGGTTAAAGCATATGAACACTCAAGAAACATCACCCCTGCACTGCATAAAACGTCAGCCTCAGCACCTCCAGCCAAGTGATTCTTCCATTTACTCCGTCACACCATTGACCTTTGATGGACCAACCAACAGCCGAAAAGCGTATTGAACGGGTTGTACTAGCATGTGTTCAATGCCGCAACAGACACGTCAAGTGCGATGCCGAGCAGCCGGTGTGCAAAAGATGCAAGCGTGATGGGAAAGAATGCGTTTACCAGAAGTCACGAAGAGGAGGTCTAGATAAAGCAGCCCTTGCAGCACGACGGCTACGATTGCAGCAAGAAGCTGAAAGCGCGCGGCGCAACACACCCGCTTCTCACAGCAGTGAAGGTTCCGACCAGCACCTACCAACAGACTCAACACGCGCTCAGTCGTCGCCGAATCTCTTTTCGAACAACATAACAGACGAGACGTTATCCCTCGCCGCATCACAGCTTCTTCAGCAAAATCATGTGACGTTCCAGATTGACAACAATCGCCTTCTCGAACTGTATTTCGAAAACTTCTGGGCTTCGTGTCCCATCGTTTTGCCATACTCTTATCTACGAACCAGGCGTCTGAAAGAAAATCATGGCACATCAGTCTTGTTGCTCGTCTTGCAATGGATCGGCTCGTTTTACGCACCCTGGGTGCCATCAGAGCCTTATCGTGAAGCAGCTCTCAAGGCACTTGCTTCGCCCACGCTTGAACGCACGCCATTCAACGTCCAATCATTGATGCTGTTTGCACTCGCAGAATTTTACCACAATCTCAAGAGTCAGGCTCGCAAGAGGCTAGAAACAGCTGTTGCCCTTGCCTTAGAACTTTCTATGAACGAAAGGGACTTTGCCCACACGTATGGTGAAGGCGACGCTGTGCTGGAGGAGTCATGGAGGAGAACCTATTACATGCTCTATATTGCGGACCAGCACTTTGCTGTAGTCACCAACACACCCTTCCACTCGTTACTGGCAGTGCCAAACAATGTGGACTTGCCTTGTGATGACGAGTACTACGAATCTGGGGTACGTTATATCGGCATGCTTGGAATTGTTGAAGTGGTAATATGTTTAGCAAATCCCTCCCGTGTCAACATGGGCCGAGTATCAGCTCCGCGAGTTCGCAGAGATTGAGGTAGTATATTCTTCAATGACCTACCTGTACGATGCTGCTATGGTTGTTGCATTCAGTAAGTTTGAGCCGAAAATGCAGGATTGGCATAGGACGTCATGTTGACCATATTAGTCATGAACACATTCATCCAAACCGCTGTGATAAACGAAGCTCTTGTTGAGAGTTGCGATGCCAAATTTGCTATCTGGACGTCTTTGCTACCATCCTGTAAGAAGGATCCACTTCGTCTCAACGGCGAGGTAGACGAGATCATGTATGTGGAGAACAGTTGTATTGAAAGAATGGAACTCTTGCTGATACTTCTCTTTCCACAGGTTCATGGCGCATATGGTTATCGCTATGTAAGTGTCCACCCTCCCCTTTCTAAGAGCATGCTGACATGACGACAGCGTAATGTCGACAATCCATCGGCCTTACTCGTCGCTAGGCTACTGTCCAGGTGAAATGTCTACACGAGGCTTCATAGCGCCCTCGCCCTTTACGCTCGTGCCGAAAGCTGGGCGAAACGCACACACTGCACGCGTGCTGAAAGCCACAGAGATTGCAACGAGGCTACTCGCAATTCCTTGTGCTCTTGAAAAACATAATCCATTCACCGCGTGCATGACCGCACAGATGGCTGCCGTACAGGTAGCTGCGTGCATATACCTGCTTGACGGCCATGCCCTTTCCATAGCGCGCGACCGCGTTAGCCTCAGCATTGGCTTTCTGAAAACCATGGGGTCCACTTGGCCTCTCGGAAAGATAATGGCAATAGAAGTTCGAACCATTGCGCGCTTGAGTTTCTCCGGTACGAGCGTCCAGCATGCTGGATCTATGGGGGTGGAACCTGTGGCTGCGGAAATCGAACTACCGCGCGATGAGTTGGTATCTCCTGTTGATCCTTCAGCTCAGATTGACATCTACGCCGGTCTCACGCTTCCTGTCGATTTGAGCACGACACCTTTTGGGTATCCAAGTTGTTGGGACTAAAGATGGAAAGTCGCAGATATTATTGATACTACTCAAACTGTGGTATTCATGCTGTATGAGGCGAAAGACGGGCATACAGGCGAAGAGCGAGCTAACGCTGTGTAACTCGACTAAATTCGGGATCAGCAGTGTCCAGCCGTGATCAGCGCAAGACGACCGATCAACTATGAGGTCAACCGTGGACGAGCAAGATCGATGTGACAATTCATGGTTTGACAGCATGATTGCAGCAGGACAATTAGGGACAAATCAAATTGGCTAAACAACATATTACTACTCCAAACTAATGCAATGTAGGGACCAGCCGATAAATGAGGTCATTACGTACAGTTGCGCAGGGTGGACACAATATAACCCAACGCATGCCAAACCCCATTTTTCATTCGAGTATTATCTGCAACCTCGGGAGTTGGTAAGCAAGCAAGTCCATCCACCCGCTGGCTCGTTATCAGTTGCCCAGCGGGCGTATCTATGCCATGAGCAAGGAAGCCGTTCACGTCATGCTCCAAGGGGCTAGCGCCTCAGACCATTCAAGTCGCAGCCCCACCGCGGATCTGCAATTCGCTCCAGAGTGGGTCCCTGCACAAGTCGTCTGTTCGTCCAATGTTCGAAATAATCCAACGGATTTAAAGCACGAGTGGCCTTCCGTCTTCTCCCCCTCGTGGCAATGCATTCAGGGTAACGACACGATGACGGGTCCCGTTTTTGGTTGATTTTGCGAAACCAGAAGCAACTTCTCTTTTTCTTCTCTTCTTTTTGCTGGTCCAGGACAACGCACGGCAATCCACGAAGAAAAAAAAGAAGAATCCAGCGCAACTGCGACTTTGCGACGAGTCATTCAGGTTCTTCCGAGGAAACAACACGACGGTTCTGACGACACGATGAGCGACGTTGAGAAACAGTACGATGTGGCGACGCCGGGTGGTGTGAAGAAGGGGGATGAAATTACTGACCAGAGGGATGGGATTGATCCTGTTTTCGAGGCCAAGCTTGTGCGCAAGCTGGATATCTACATTATCCCAGTGGTTATGCTGTTGTACCTGTTCAGTTTCCTTGACAGGTGAGTTAGAGGAGGTTTTCTTGCTTGCAAGAGACTAGACCTTTGAAGGAAAAAAAACCGTGGATTTGGCAGCACCGACGTACTAACTAAAACCCCAGAGTCAACATTGGAAATGCCCGTCTCTACGGTCTCCAGGAGGATCTTAACATGAGCGACTCGCAGTTCCAAACCGCAGTCTCGATTCTCTTCGTCACCTACATCTTATCGGAACTCCCTTCAAATCTGGTTCTGAAAAAGTTTACGCCCTCGCGGTGGATCGCATTCATCACCCTCGCCTGGGGCATCATCGCAACCCTCACTGGTATCGTACAGAGCTACGGCGGTCTCATTGCATGTCGTCTTCTCCTCGGAGCCGTTGAAGGTGGTCTATTCCCCGGCATGGCCGTCTACCTAACCTTCTTCTACACCAAGCGCGAACTCGCCCTCCGCATCGGCTACCTATTTGTCTCCGCCGCTCTCGCCGGTGCCTGCGGTGGCCTCCTCGCCTACGCAATCGGCCACATGGACGGCACCGCCGGCCAGCGCGGCTGGCGCTGGATCATGATTCTCGAAGGCATCCCCACCCTCATTCTCGGCATCGCCACCTGGTTCGTCCTCCCCAACTCCCCCGAAACCGCCTATTTCTTCTCCGCTGAGGAAAAAGCCTTTGCCGCCGCCCGTCTCAAGCGGCAAACGGGGTACACGAAGAAAGCTGCGGAATTCCACTGGGCCGACGTCAAGAAGGCGTTCAAAGACTGGAAAGTGTGGACCTTTTGCTTTGCGCAGTTTGGCTCCGATACCATGCTTTACGGCTACTCGACGTTCCTGCCTACCATTATCCGCTCGATTAATACGACGGCCAGCAGTGCCATGGTGCAGGTTCTGACCATCCCGTGTTACGCGCTAGGCGCGGTTACGTATCTGGTCGTTGCGCACTTTTCCGATCGCCAACAGAAACGCGGCTTGTACAGTGTTCTCCTGGGCCTCGTGAGTATCGTCGGGTACGCGATGCTGATTAGCGATTCAAACTCCAAAGTACACTACGCGGGATGCTTTCTGGTGGCTATGGGACTGTACGTTTGTGTGGGCTTGCCGCTTGCGTGGTTGCCGACGAATTTGCCAAGATATGGCAAGAGGACGACGGCGACCGGGTTGCAGCTTAGTATTGGGAATTGTGCGGGGATTATGAGTGCTTTTGTATGTTCTTTTCACCTTCTTTTCATGTGTGTTGTCTTTGGATTTCGAAGTGCTAATCTTGCTTTATCACAGATTTATCCAACTGCCGATCGACCCCGCTTCGTCAAGGGCCACGGCATCACGATGGCCATGGTGGGGTTCGCTTGTACGTGCTACTGTGTTTTGTGGTTTCATTTCTCGAGGGCAAATGCGAAGAGGGAGCGGGGCGATGAGGATGCTGCGGTGCAGAGTTTGAGTGATGAGGACATTGCAGAGTTGGGGGATGATAGTCCGAGGTTCAGGTATACGATTTAAGTGTGCGTGTTTTTTTTCGGTAGGAAGGGATATGTCGTGGGGGTTTGAGTTTTTAGGAAGACTGGGTCTGTAATGCTGTGTATAGTGGTGTGTATGTGTGTGATGTATGGGGAATAATTCTGTGAATGAATCTACGCTTAGGATACAGCAATTGGCTTGGTACATAAGAGAAAGTGTCCGAAGAATAGTAAGACTACATATGTATCTGTGTAGTTGTTCATTGACATCTCTTGATGAAAATTATTTTGAGAACTCTCTTTCTTTCCATAAAAAGGTGACAATTCTGATTGATGGTAGGCAGGCCGCAGTACGGTGCTTATGTTACCAATGTTTCTGACGTTCGAGTATGATACAAACGAATTCAATTGCCGTAGTAGCCGCTGTCGATAATGCCACATATGTAGGTGGCCTGAAATACCATTCATTGCAGCATGCGCTTATGGAACCCGGCTAATTGCGACGAATTTTCATGGAAAAGCGTGCGTACATGTTCATTTAGCGATGCCCCTCTATATTGTTGCGTCGATCCATGTTCAACCCTGAGCCGTTCGCTTTGCTACCCCAGTACGCTACTACAGGCTAGAATGCCGGGCGATTCTTTGTTTCTAGTCGCAGCACGTCATTGGACTTACGCTTCTTGTATTTCGGCAAGCCGATCAAGTTTCCCTTATAGTACTGATGGCGGAGTTCACGGATGCACCAGAACCGTCTACCCAGCTATATCACCCACTCCAGGATGCAGCGTCATCGGGTTCTGATGTTGATGAACATCTAAGCTGGGGAATCCGCCTCCTTCTTCTCTTACCAGGCGATCGGGATTCTACGATTCAATGCAGTCTATCGGTTTCGACCATGGGTAACAGTTTGGGGGCTTATGAAGCATTATCTTATGTCTGGGGTTCACCCGCTACTACAGACACCGTCATCCTTGATGGTCGACCTGTACTTGTTACTCCAAACCTTCAATACGCATTACGATGCCTCCGTTACAAGACATCATCTAGACTCTTGTGGGTCGATGCGCTCTGCATCGATCAAAAGAGTACGGAGGAGAAGAGCGTCCAAGTCCCGCGTATGTGGGCGGTCTTTACCTTTTGTCGGAGGGCTCTGATATTCCTGGGCGATGAATCAGATGACAGCGGCCGAGCGCTGCATCTCTTACACATGATCTCGCAACTTCAGCCAACGGATCTCGATACAATGGCGAAAATGGTGGGTGATCGTAGTCTGGCTTCATCTTGGAACGCCCTCTCGAAACTGGCGCAACGACCGTGGTGGGGCCGCGCATGGATTATCCAGGAGTATGCTGTTGCAACGAACATCCATTTCCTATGTGGCACACACATTTTACAAGGCGAGGAATTTTCCAAAGCAATCAGTCTTCTTAGAGAGTATCGATTCAAGAGCATAGTTCCACAAGAACAAGCCTACCTAATCCGACGTGTCGCGCCTACGTCGATTCTTCACCTTTGGTCCACGCGAGAAGAATACCAAAAAGGCTTGCAGCCATGCAAGCAAGCTGTAGATATACTCTACAAGTTCAGAGGTTCACAGTCGTCAGATCCACGGGATAAGATTTTCAGCCTTTACAAACTCATAGGCCGGACGCCCGAATTGGCTCCAAATTATGGACAGTCTGTCCAGGATCTTTACCAAGCCGTTGTCAAGACCACCGTCGAATACTCAGGAACCTTGGAGATTCTGTCACATCACAACCGGAATGTTCGCTCTCAGCTTATGTTGCCGAGCTGGTGTCCTGATTGGACAATACGACGAGGAAAGAGGATTTTGCTCTGGCCCAACGGATATAAAGCCTGTGGGTCATTAGAAAAAACTCACGCCCTAATCAAGGAAGACGTTTTAGCACTTGCTGGTGTGCCCCTTGCTCGCGTGCAAGTTCTAGAAAGGTTTCCGGCCAAGAAATTCTACAAGGGCACATCCGTGTATGACACGTTGCACTTGTTGCAAGAGAAGATACGTGGCTGGGTCCATATCGGCTTAGATGAAGCCACTAGGCTGGACATGTTTCGAAGAACAATCGTCGCTTCGAGGATTCGCTTCAATGGAGCCCGGGGTTTAGCTACTATCCTGGGTGAATATCAGGCTGATACACTCTGGGAGGCATGGTCCGCACAAGCAAGCAATTATATCGCGGGTATCGATAGTCTCGCCAAATCCTACAACGATGCGCTCTTCACTGCTCTTTGCGGACGAGCATTGGTTGTTACAGACAACAACTCGTTGGGTATAGTCGACCAACCTGTTCAAGACGGTGATCTGATCTGCGCTTTTCCTGGTGGACAAGTCCTTTTGTGTATTCGTGCTACGAATACGAAGATGAATAGCAAGACGTACCAGCTTGTTGGTGAATGGTAAGCCACATCTTCCCCTTTTCTGCACGTTGCAATCTGCTTACTTTTTCCTGTCTCTCAGTTACCTTCATGGCTACATGGAGGGAGAGGGACTTGACAAAAGCCATGGGGACGAAGCAGACCTGATGGAGTTCGCACTTGTGTGATCGAAGGCCTTTCCATATTGGCTCTATTCTTCTTCCCAATCACCCCATCTAGGTAAGGCCACGATACCGAGAAAAAATTGTCCCTTGAAGTTGCGATTGTCACGCGGGAACAGTTCGTTTAATTGTCTTCATTCCCTACGAAGCTATAAGGATGTGACTGCAACAGGTCAGTCGCCGACACTGATATGGCAGTACATTCTGCTAGAATTGCAAGACTCATTTTGGAGATAGTTTAAGATTCAAGACGAAAGGGCTGGAGCTCCGATATACATACAAAAACGTTTAATGAACTTTGTTAATATAATAATCTTGATATTTCGTAGCATGCAATCCTATATTTCACAGGATCGTAATGAAAAGAGATACCAGAACCCGGCTGCTCAACGACCAAGTGGTTTAAGCTGAGGGAACCTTTCCTCCAATTTAACCACGAATTTATACCTTGTCCTCAATCTCGAGTCATGCACCCATAGTCCAAATAATCCCACAGACTATCCAGCTGCGGAAAGACAGATACTAGTAATGGCTAGCGGCGGCACGATGGAGAGGCTACCTACTGCTACTCCTCGCCCTCCCAGGCACATTTTACCCGCTGTTCTATACCAGTTGATTTCCTTGTGGCAAGCCTGTTGAAGCAAATTCATTAGACTCTTGAGAGCCCTGATCACATCCATGGATGGCGGAACAATGATGTGAGCAAGATCTATTGGAAGATGGTGGCAGTTCCAGAAAATAGGCATGTAGTATGTCCCAGTCTCGGTAGAGTTTTGTATACACTGTGTGTCCCAATTTCGCCATCGGACATATCTGTTCGTCCAATTTCCTCTCCACGTTCTATTTGAATGATGTTGGCATCGCTCTGGATGACGCCTGTATTAAGATCAGGCACTTTCGTGCTGCTTTTTGAATATGTCAACATCGTCCCATATCCCGGGTGATCCCAGAATCTTGCGCCCCTGAATTCATCGAGAAGACTCAGACTAGGATCGGCCCAATGATCGCAGTCTATAACGCAAAGAGCGTAGTGCGCTGTAAACTTCAGTTTGGATGGTTCCTGCACACAATTTATTCTTAGCGCACGCCTCTTTGAAACCATGCTTACTCGGTTGACTCCAGCGCTATGCAAGGACCGTGGGGTAATTACTCAACGTTATCACAAAACAGGCTTGGCTACTGTGCTTCATCCACAAAAACAATTTAGATGTAAAAGAAAATAGGCTCTTAGCAACTTAGTATTATAGTCATAGGCAGAATTGGTTTTCCATTTCGCAATTCGATTTAATCTTGCCGCGCTGACCGATGAGCACATGCTAACTCAGCGGCTCGCAAGGGTAATGTTATCATGCATGACCAATCAACAAGTCGACTGTGCCACTCGTTTGCAGGCTGTCCGGTCAACTGCTTTCGGCCCCAACCCTCGTTCGGCAAATTAACGCACGCAGGCGGATAAGTTAAAAGGCTTGTGCACTGTCTGAGCGATTCAAAGTCCGCTGCTCACCACTAAGCTTCTTCAGTGTATTTCCATCGGAGCCTAGAGGAAGCAATGTTCAATCTGCAACGGCAGAAAGTACTGGATGAGTGTGTATGGAAGCCTGGAGAAGGACACCTTCGGTATATCGAAGCCCGGACTTTTGCAAATACAGGTAGGCCAAACGAAAATAGCCTTCGAATTACTTTGTTTCGATCAGCACGCTAACCTTGGAAACTGCAGTAGATGCACCCACAAGTGAAACTTTTCAGGAGGGAGATCTAAGCGACCTGGATGTAGACGACTGGCTACACCAAAGGGGCCGCTTCATCCGATCCACCAATTCCCCAAAAGGAAAGGAAGAAGGTAACATAAGACTGCTCATTTGTGAGCGATTTGGCTTTCAGCCTCTCCAATTTGGCTTAAGCAAGGCTTCCTTGTTGGCTATCGAAGATAAGTTTGGTCTTCCAATTGAAATGCTTCCATTATTCAAGTTCAATGGAGGTGGCCACTCTTACTACTTTTGCCGTTCGACTTCTCATGATCAAAAACCTGAACAGCTCGGTAAGGCCGAATTCTCACGACTTTCAAACTCGGAAAATCTTACATGAAAGTTAGTTATCACAATCAAAGTTCCACAAATGTACCAGGTTGCAAATTACGGCCTGTGCTTGACGCACTCTTTCAAAACACACGTCACATTCGGCTTCATGTTCGGCTGGAATATGTTCAGCGACAAGCAATGGAAAGAACAAATGAGTATTATGGAGCGTCCCAGATATCTAGAACTTCATGGTCCCCGGATTAGCAAGCTCATAAGATCAGCAATTTCTGATTGGAGGCATCCATTGTTATTACCGGTAATTCTACTTGAAGACTACGTCTACCATGCGGATAAGTACAAAGGATCCGATCTTTCCCGGAGAACAACAAAAATGGAAAAACAACTAGGAGTTACGGTAGCCGGAAGAAACAGTGGCTCTTTAAGTCCATTAGATTTTGGAGCCTTGAATCTTAACATGGCGCCTGAGAAACGACTCAGGACCATCACTGAGATCAACACTCTTGCTACTGATGCGGCCGCTTTCGCTGGAAACTTAGAATGGACTAAAAGATACTGCCAATTCCTGCGAGATATCTCTAAAAATATCCAAGGGTTCACCGAATCGACGCAAGGTAGCAAGCCAAGGCTGGAGAACACTATTGAGACCTTGTCCATTCTTGCTATCTCAATTTTAGAACACACGCAGGCGATAAAGGCCAGACTGGATATACAATTCAATGTGGTAAGAGATTCAATATATTCGACAATTGATTTGATTTTTGACCAGCTGTTTTAGCTGTACAATATGGTCGCCCAAATGGACAGCAACCTCAATGCAACAATCGCGGCGACGACAGGGCTTGACAGTGTAGCAATGAAAGCTCTTGCTTTTGTTACCACTCTCTTTTTGCCTCCAACCTTCATAGCTGTACGTATAAATCGTCTTAGTCAAAACAAGATAACAGATGCAACTAACCAAGTTATTTACCAAAAGACACTGTTCAGTATGTCAATGTTCGATTGGCAGGCTGAAATCAAGGCAAAATCATCAGATTCAAACGAAGAAACTAAAGTTCTCTCAAGGCATTTTTGGATATATTGGGTAGCTAGTGTGCCCCTGACAGTTGCAGTGCTTTTGGCTTGGCGTATATGGTGGCATTGGGAAAAAAATCGTTATCAACACAAGTACCCTCATATCAAGCTGGGTAGCAAGCTCCAAGATGCAGATTCGAGTTTTTCCAATGGATTGAACAAAATGATGTTGAGACGACGAGACAAACTAGAGGACATCGAAATAAACTAGACTGGCATTAATACCCGCAATCGCTCCATCACAGAGATGATTCAGCACGATATATAAGTTGCCAAAGAATTTCTGCTTCCTATTAATTTTCATCAGGCCCTAAAAGCCATTGTTGACGAGCACCTATGTCTATATCAGTCATTTTGGATGTTATATATCGCAAATAGCCATACATAGATAGGGAGCCATAGCAATTGCGTTTCGACAGGCACACTCTAATAGAGGCTCCACATACCCCCTTCTAGCACGCTAACACGACATAGAAATGACCCATGTTAAAAGGACAGTGCGGTGAATACAAGTCAAAGCGCAAAACGCGAAACCAATTCTGCTCGCGACTATACTCTGATCGGGTGCTAATGAGTTAAAAGTAACAGGAAGGATTCTCCACTTACTAAGTGACGAGATGGCTGAAGGCCTATGAACCTCCATGTCGGAAGGTAATGATCACTGCGGGGCGCTGATCACGCTGAGCCGCTGGCTTTGGTGATGCCACCTAGAGCGTGTGAGTATATGGCCTTATATATGCAGTATAGAGTTAGTGACTCTTGGAAAGAGTCCTGATGCTAGGACAGAAGCAACAAGGATATAAGAATAGCTAAATTTCATTATCACTCTCGTTGTGGTTAATTCTTAAATTATACTTTCTTACTAGTATCTTTACTTACGAAGATTGTTACTTGTTAGTCTATGGTGATATATATTAGGGTTTGTCGAAAACCCCAGTTACATCCCTAACTCTTTTCCACTACGAATCGCCAGACATCCCTCACGGAGCTATCCCTTATTCCTACTCGCCCTAACTCGGAATCAAGCCAGAGAAGTATTAGCATCCAACCCTGTGTAACATAACGTGTAATCCGCAAGTAGGACACGCAGAGCGTTAGCGTTCATAAGCATGGAAAGCAGTTCTAGAATCTTCGCTGGCTGTATTGTTTTCAGCTTAGGTAGTATAAATTACAATACTTACAGCACCTGCTGTGGCGTCTGGAGCTTTCTCACTTCCTTCGCCGATTGGTCTACCGAGGAATGAAGTACCAGCCGGGGCGGCAACCATGCATCAAATAAACGATTTCCACCCACAGGGTGAATTATGACGATCTCGTGATCCCTAACAGGTTCATTCGCCTGAGTAAGTCTATGTGTATGTTGTGATACTGCTACAAGCTTTGTTGTGGTGCTGAGCAGATATGGTGGGCTGCAGCGATAGAAAAACCAGCTGTCACAAAACAGGCCGTAAAACGGCAATACAAATGAATTTAACTTTCTTAGCTATCAATAGGCTTTAGAATACGTTAAAAATACACTCTTATGGGAAAATACATAAATCTAGAACAGTATGTATAAGTTTTGTTGCTTTGATGTTCAAGTACCTAAGATTTGTTCCGCTACGAGTGGATGCACGTTGCAAGAAAATGAAAGAAACCAATACATCTCCATAACTACAATTTCTGAAACCAGCGTAACCCCCCCAACCTCCCAGTATGCCTCGCGAAATACGTCCGGATTCTCCCTGACATATTCTTCACAAGTCTGCACCCCTGTCTTCTCTGCACACTCCTCATCCCACACTTTCCCCGCCCACTCACCACAAAACGCCGTGTTGAACACAATTTTCATATCCACAAAACGCTCACTAAAATCGCACCCTGAGCCACTGAACCGCGCCATCGGCGGACCCCAGGTCGATGGATCCGGCGACGCAACAGCCGCAGCATTCGACTGCGAGAAATACTCTGTATACCGCTGCGAATCGCGAGGAAAAAACCACACCGAGATGCTCGATTCCGTCCACTCCATAGCATACACCCCACCCTTCACATCGTTGAATCCCGTCCCGTACGATGGAGCCCGCGCCTCACCCATCTGCACCCCATCCCCGCTCTCCGGCGCGCGAATCGAGCATCCCGCATTCTTCCCTTGGCCGGGGGCATCGACATCGCAGTTCCCCGTCACCATGGTCCCCGTAAACTCGCCAGCCGCAGTAGTCTTATTATCAACCACGCATCCCGCAGACGTATGCAGCGTAACCGCGTTGCCCACAGCCTCATTCACTCCCTCAAGAATATCAATCTCCCCGCCCTCCGGCCACTCCTTCGATGCAGAGAGCATCCAAAACGCGGGCCAAGCCCCGCATTGCGACGCAGGCATATGCCGAATATCGGCGACCAGGAGTCCCTTGTTCCAGCTTTTGGTGCTCTCGAGGCGCAAAGAGGCGCGGCCGGAGGCGTCTTTGGTGGTGTGGTCTACGCCGAGGTAGATGGTGTTATAGGGGGAGAGGTAGCCGAGGAGGGAGTGGGAGGTTGCCGAGGAGAGGTTTTGGTATTGGACGAAGCCGTTGGTGGGGTCTGGAGAGGAGAAGAGGGAGAAGGACGGGAAGAAGTTCTGGGAGCTTAGGTCATCGGTCAGGGTGTATGTTGTGGGGTTGGTAGCATTAGGGGTGGGCGTCGGGTGTGCGGTTGTTAGAATGGGGAGGGAGAGGACGGCTAGGGCCGTTGTAAAGAGCTTTGAAGAAGGCATTGTTGAGCGTTGGAGTCAAACAGACGTTTGCAAAGTATCGGCGGGCTCTCTTTCAGCTTCAATACTACTGCTCAAGTAAGTAGGGGAAATGGTAAAAAAACATTTGTATCGGTTGATGTTGGAGATGAAAAGATATTGTGATGTAACAATGTAAGGGCTTTGCTGGTTCTCATCAAGGATTCACAATAGCTGTGTGTCTTTCTGTTGTCTTATTGATGTGTTGTAGCAGTGAATGTGGCACAGTGAGCTCTGTTTTCGACACACCTAAGCATCACAGAGCCTGTAACCAGTGGCAGTAGGAAGATGACATGGCGGCAATGGTAGGCGCTTTAAGAATGCAAATCTGATTGGAATTATGAAAACTTTTGCTTGAATTGATATGTACCGCTGTTAGACCGACTGGTTCTCTTTGTGTATCAGCCAGTTATTTCTCAGTCACTCAAGAAGCACTTACAAAATACTCAGTCCACGCCGCCACACTCTATCAACCGCTCTTCTTGCTCTTCGGCACAATCTTGAGCGAAAAGTCCACATGTGGCACTCCCTGATGTATACTGCTTGTGCTCACAATATCAATATCACCACAAACATACTTCTCGACATTGTGCTCTGTCAAGCCCCCGCTGACCTCGACGAGGAACTGCTTCCTATCACCAACGCCACGCCCCCACTTATCTTTTAAATCCTTTGCAGCCACCTGGACACCCTCTGGAGTAAAGTTGTCCAACATGACGATATCAGCGCCGGCGGCAATGGCCTCGTCTGCTTCTTCAAAGGACTGACATTCGACTTCAACCTTGATTGCAAACCCACCTGCAGCCTTGGCGGCTTTCACAGCATTGGTAATGCTTCCAGCAGCGACAATGTGGTTGTCCTTTAGCATCGTCATAGCACTCAGATCAACACGGTGTGCGTCCACACCACCAACCAGCATGCCGTACTTTTCCACGAGGCGGAACCCTGGAGTAGTTTTGCGTGTTCCAGCGAGGATATTTGGGTATCCTGCACCACGCAAAAGGGTCAGTAGGCGATGACTCTTGGTAGCGATGCCGGAGCAGCGGGCGAGCGTATTGAGAGCTACGCGCTCGCCGAGAAGAAGATGGCGGACGGGGCCGCGGACCGTGGCGCAGTGAGTAATGGGCTGGAAGGATGTGCCTTCTTTGACGTGCCATTCTACACTGACAGCATGTCAATCCCTAGTACCGAGTGTTGTGGATAGTGCAGGACTCACGTGCAGCCTAGTTGACGGAACACTTCATCGAAAAATGGCACGCCGGCTACTATGCCCTACTCGCTTGTCAGCAAGACGAATGTCTAGAGGAGAGAAATCACTTGCCTCACTCTTGCCCAGTAGCTTCGCCTCCGACATCTCCTCTCCAACTACAAACCCGCCATAATCAAAGCTCGGCGTGTCCTCCTCCAGCCATTCCGACACAAGCCTCTTATACGTTTGCGGTAGTAGATGCGCTACCGCACCATGTGCTGGGGCGCCCTCGGATACCTGCATATTTTCGAGTTGGATGTGGTATGTTTCGAGGCAGCGGGAGCTCTTTTGTCTTACTGGGGGTTGGAGGTGGGCATCAGAGACGAAGGTTGTCGGAACATCCGTCGGAACCAATGTTATATCGATAACGTAGTAGCGGCCGCCACTAAGCGGCCGCGCATCGGACTCGTTCCCGATAGTGTGTCACGTGAGGACTGGCAGGTGATGCGTGGTCTTGAACGGTGAATATTTCTTAAATTGATATATGCTGAATGGGTTATTATGGATATGAAGAGTTGGAATCATCGCTGTTCATTTCAAGTCGGGTTCTACTCATCGCATGTTGTACCATCCAATGCCAACCACCCTAATCGCTTTATATCGTCCTCAAGCTTCATGAATACTTTGCCGCTGTCTTGAGACTTTTCTTGGGGTCTATTTCAGAGTCTTGAGCTTGAAAAAAATGAATGGTAGTTTGTGCTTCATAGATGCCACAGTACGCAATAAGGGATAAAATAGACTCAGTGTACTACGGAAGACGCACATAGCAATCACATTGACAGCTGCCTCCCATCGCATTCGTGTGAATTCTAGTCTCCTATATATGCATAGGTGAAAAGGGAGAACATTGACATATAATCAATCAGTATTACTGCACAGCCTGGAATCAATCCACATAACATTCATGGATAGCTGCGACATAACGTAACAGTATGCACAAAAGGGCTTCTAATGATTCAATTCGCAATTCTCTACCATTACAAACGATTTGCTAAGCTTACCGTAAGATGGAGGGGCTAACAACATCGTAAAGGCTGACTGCAACATGTGTGTTTCTGAGCTTGGCGACGCTTTCTGGGTTGCTTCGGACCGTGGATAGCTGCGCCAAGTCGCCAGTAGTTATGTCAGGAATTCTAGACCAAAGAGACAAGCAGCTCATTGTCCTATGAATTCATCGACCATAGCGCTCTCTACTTCGCATGCAATGCATTGGCACGCTGCTCTTGCACAGCCCCCGTCTTGGACTTTTCGTCATGTTAAGCATTCATCCACCTCATGCCTAGACACACGACATGTCCGTTAGTCTACGACCCCGAATTTTTGCACTCCTTTACTGGATTTACATTTGTCAGTCTACGTGCCGACACAGAACTGCCGTTGTCGAACAGCATTTCGTCCGATAGCATTTCGTCGTCACTTTCGTCGTCACCCTTGTCATCTTCATCGTCACCATCGTAGTCAGAATCAGTAGCGTCGCCGAAACTTTCTGATATGCTCAAAAATTCACCTCCAAAGTATCTATCAAGGCTATTGCTGTCGCTGTCGGTGCCGCTCTTTGGGTTCATGCAGGGGAAGCAGTTTTCTGGTGTCGTACTGTGGTTTGGCATGTTAGCGAGGCATTCGTCTCCGTCATGCTCGTGAGTTACGATAAGTCTAAGGTGTCCGCAATTGTAGTAAACGATATGTGTTACCGACATATTGAGTGGGTTGCTTTGTCCTTTCGCTTATTGTAATTGATGGTTGTTGATTGTATGATGTAGTCCACTGGTCATTCAGGGAATATTTTATAGACTTCCAATCAGCCTCAGTGTTCATTCACAGCTAGAAAAAACACTGTTCGTCAGTTTCATCAAATTGGAACTGTTCATCTTGCGTGCCGGTTATGAGTAGTACTTGTGCAAGCTCATTTAGACACTGTGCTGTCACTATGAAGACTTGATGAGACTCGCATCTTGCCAACCTTATTTCGCAGGTGCGCCAAATAATTTGCACGGCTTTCCACAAGCAGCCAAACAGCCATCGTGACCAATCTGAGAATCAGATACGACTGCGGATGTCCAAGTGCAAGGAAGGAGCTTGATCTAGAGCGCCAAGACAATGCTCCAAGAAATCTGTGGAGATGGCCAAGAGTAAGAAGCAGCGGGTGGCGACAAGACCGCTAATGTAGATGTTTACCGTCGGCAATCCGGATGGTGAGGGACAAAAGGAGGAGGTACAAGCGCTTTGTGGGTGTTTACGAAAGTAGGAGGCGCAGGCACTTTGTGTGTGTGTGTGGGTACTGATAGCAAGGACTGATGCAGCGGCTGTAGGAACTCTTTTGGGTCGTCAGAAAACGTATCACATGAAGGAACAGGATGAGGGAAGAGCAGAGCATGTAGGTGCGACAATCGAAGCCAGGTAGTGATGGGTCACGTGACGGAACAGCCGCAACCGAGGGTATTGCGGAGACACCAATAACAATCAAACCGTAGTCCGGGGTCAAGGAGGTGCCAAAACCACAGCCCCCAGTCGGGCATGCAAGCCAGCAGAGGCCACCAATTTAGCAGGTGTGTTTGTGTGGAGTCCCATGACGGTCATTGCGTAATTGTAACAAGTATCATGGCTTTGGGCGTGTCGCGCTAAGTAGATGCGTTGTGAGCTTCTTGGACGCTTCTTGGACGCCCCTTTGTAGACGGCGTTACTGAGAGTAGCATAGAATCTATGGCTGTTGTTGCGGAGAGTCCCCGGAAGCATGTATACGTGTATACAGCGCATGATTTCATAACTTCCGTGCTCGCGGGGGATTATTGAATTTGGAATTCAAAGTGTCGGAGTATTTTTTTCGTGCCAAGAAGGTTGAGTGTCAGGGGATTTTCCTCTGGTGATTACATGCGTACTTTGCGATAGCCAGAGTGGTATGATGGCATGCGATCAGCATACGACTTTCCCAAGGCGGCGGTGACCTCTTGGCAACTGCTGTTTCAGGTCTCTAAGAGATTTTCGGGCCTATTCACTTGACCTCAACGCATTCGAGATGATGAGGCTCCAGGACAAGCAGTGGACGATCCGGCACTCGGCCCCGTTCTTGCGCTAGTAAAATCGGTTGTATCCGAAGGTCTGACTGCACTGATGTCAGATGGCAATCTGGGGAACAAGTATTAGGGTAGGCAGACTTACTACATGCATTCGTACCGCCCGATAAGCACAAAAGTAGGGCCGACTCATATCCAGACGCTGGGATGCTCATGGGTCTTTTTAAACAAGATCCATATATGAGCTTGCATGATCAGGGACATGCAAGTGGAACAAAAACGTACATAGATACGTACTTGCTGATAGTGTTGAAGGGCTTGAAATGAAAAGCTCGCTTATGACAAGGTCTAAAGAGCCTGTGGGTAAATGCAAATCTCGCAGGCACACATGGACTTGGTGAGCAACGGCGCATGCCAACTCGGATCCAACAAAGTCGACTCGACTTGGTCGCAAGGATACACCATAGTCTTACGGCCAGCAACGCGTGCGACAATGGCAGCTGTTAGCCAAAGGCTTGGATACCTCAACTGCCGAATTCGCCACCAACTAGCATAGGGTAGTATTGACGACAAAATGTTCGTCCCGCTCCGCCAAGGACTGCGCCATTCCTCCCCGCCATCGGCTCAAGTTGCACGAGTCAAGCCCTGTTGGCCAAGAGTCGCCCCGCAAGTTGTCAGCCAAAGAGAGTTTGGTTTGTGACAGTGCGGGCCGGTGTAGGGTTGTTGTATCGACGCGGTTGAATCCTCCCCCGCTGGAGGCGCATCCGGGCCCCGTTGCCGCCAGCTTAAAGGGGACAAGAGGATTGAAGCTAAGTATGTTCTGCCTGCCCTCCCTCTGCGAGCAGAAACCAAAGCAACTGCCGGCACCCTTTTCCTGTTCCCGTGCGACGCCTCATAGCGCCTCTTGGACCAAGACGCCCGCCGGCCACAGGATCCGTCGTACGATCTTATATAGGCAGTCCTCTTCCCCAGATTCTTTTCCCCAGACTTTCGGATAGTGTGGGGCGACAGCAAGTCGACTGAGAATTTTTATTCCTCTGACTGGACCACTGGCTGCGATATCTGCCCTCTCCGACAACATGGTGCAACCAATCAGTGCTATGGATGAACGCTCCCCTGCGGAAATCGAAAAGGGGCAAGACATTGTTTGTATGGCTGCTCATTCCTGACGCGACGACGAGATGCTAATCAAGTTCATTCAGACGACGAGGCCAATGGAAGCGACAGGTCCACCGAAGGCGAATTTTCCTGGACCCCTGAGGAAGAAGCCAAAGTCCGACACAAACTCGATCGCGTCATTGTGCCGCTCACAACATTTCTGTACTTGCTGTGTTTCCTCGACAGGTATGGAGCTTGCTTTCTGCAGTGAGGAGTTGGTTACTAACTTTTTTTCAACCAGAATCAACATTGGAAATGCGCGTATCCAGGGTCTGGGCAACGACCTGAACCTCAACACGGGTGTGCGGTTCAACTGGGTCACATCCATCTTCTACATTGTCTACATGTTTGTCGAAGTACCCAGCAACCTTCTTCTTAAGAAACTCGGCCCCAAGTGGTACCTGCCTCTCCTGGTGTGCGGATTCGGCTTCGTCTCGCTCTGCACTGCCTTTGTGAACAGCTTTGCGGGCTTGCTCGTGGCAAGAGGATTCTTAGGTGTATTCGAAGGTGGTGTCATGCCGTAAGTACTGCTCAATGCGCGTTCTCAAAGTATACCTGCTAAGTCATTACAGTGGTCTTGCATTCTTCATTACTTGCTTCTACAAGCGCAATGAACTTCTCTTCCGTGTCGGCATCTACGTGTCGGCTGCTTCCATGGCTGGAGCCTTTGGCGGTCTGCTTGCTACTGGGTATGTATCCATTTTTGCGATGGAATTTCAAGCGGGAACTGACATGTGACAAAGTCTTGCTCGCATTCCTCCATGGGGTACCTCAGGCATGATCATCCACACCTGGCGAAACATTTTCTTCTTCGAGGGACTTTTCACCATACTCGTTGGTCTTGCCGCCCCCTTTGTGATGCCCCGTAGCCCCGAAGAGTGCTGGTTCTTGAACGAGCGCGAACGAATGATTGCTTCGAGGCGACTTATCCAGCGAGGTGGAGGCGACGAGAACGAGAAGACCCAGCCACACCACATCAAGAGGGCTGTGATGAACATCACCAATTATTTCTGCGCCCTGGGCTTCTTTTTCATCAACATCACCGTGCAGGGTATCTCGCTGTTCATGGTAAGTTTGCGTGTTTTCGAATATGAATGACTTGCTGACAATGCCCTAGCCCACTATCCTTGCTGATCTTGGTTGGACTGCGACAAAGGCACAGCTGTACTCTGTACCTCCGTACGTGTGTGCATGCGCAATCGCTATTGCTATTGCCTTTGTATCTGACAAGACGAACCGTCGTGGAATCTACCTGGCCGTTTTCACGCTTCCTGCGATTGCTGGCTTCTGCATCTTGCGGTGGGCAACCGACCCCGAGACTCGATATGGCGGCATCTTCCTCATCACGATTGGCGCTTTCCCCGGAGGCCCTGGATTCCTTGCATGGGCGGCAAACAACGCTGCTGGGCCTGCCGTCAGATCCGTCTCTACCGCTTATGTTGTTACTCTTGGTACCGCCGGTGGTATCGTGGCAACCTGGTATGTTGAATCGCCTTATTGCGTGCTTGCTTGACTCAAACTAACACAAAAACCGCAGGACATATAAGCGTCAAGATGCGCCCCGCTACGAAACTGGCCACACCATCAACCTTGCTGGTCAAATCTGTGTGTGCCTGCTCGCTGTCTTCGGCATCGTCTACTGCAAGTGGGAGAACAGGCAGCGCGACATGGGCAAGAGGGACCACCGTCTGCAAGGCCTGACGGATGCACAGATCAAGGACCTGGGATACAGGCATCCGGAATTCCGATACATGCACTAGGCGTGTATTTGGATGCACTGACTACAGAAAATTGATTTGAACCCGCTGTCTATTTTTTGGTTTCTTCTCTTTAATCGACTGTTAGCGTAATAGCATGCAGAGGCGTCCGAGTGGAAAATTTCAACCTTTTCCCTTATATCCATGTGTGCCCTATATTGTGTGACATGGTGTGTGTGTGTGTGCATGTGGCAAACAGCAATGAAAAAAAGTTCAAACTATAGCGTAATGTTGAAGGCTTGTTTTCCGGTCATGCTCGGTTTGCAATGTACACGACTTGCTTGCATACTAAGTACATAGAAACGGGGTGCCAGTCACGTGCTGACCGTCAGTGCGTCATTGGCTCGTGCAGAAAATGGCGGCATCGCGCCGTGCATGGCGGGGCATGGCGGGGCAGCGAAGAGGAAAAGTGAAGAGGCGCAAGAATGCCATTGAGGTTGTGGATAAAAGATATGGCAGCACATCGACTGGAAGAGTGCAGCAAGCAATGCCGCCGGACCGCACTGGGCGCGTCCGTAGCAATCCCTGGGCCAGCAAATGCCCGGGCAGCTTGCTCGCAATGAATCAAAGGCACGCAGCAAATATTTTTGTTGGCCCAAGTAGTATGTGACTAACTAACCCGCAACCCGGCCAAGTCGGCTTCTCCATGGGCAGATTGAAAACCCACCCGCCGCCCCGTCGCCTCCTCGCCCGTCTTTTGTTCTCCGTTTCTCACGATGACCGTCACCGTCGTCCTCGGCGCCCAATGGGGCGACGAAGGCAAGGGCAAGCTCGCCGACATCCTCGCCCACGAGTCGCAAATCTGCTGCCGCGCCCAGGGCGGTAACAACGCCGGCCACACCATTGTCGCCAACGGCATCACCTACGACTTTCACATTCTGCCCAGCGGCCTCGTCAACCCCGGCTGTATCAATGTCATTGGCAGTGGCTGCGTCGTCCACGTCCCCAGTTTCTTCAAGGAGCTCGAGGCGCTCGAGAAACACGGCCTGAACACCGACGGCCGCATCTTCATCTCGGACCGCGCCCATGTCGTGTTTGACGTGCACCAGATGGTCGACGGCCTCGAGGAGGTGGAGCTGGGTGGCGGCATGATTGGTGAGCACCTGGCGACCATGTTTGCGCCTTTGCATAGTGCTGATGGCGTGACATAGGCACAACAAAGAAGGGCATCGGCCCAACTTACAGCACAAAGATGACCCGCAGCGGTCTGCGCATGTGTGATTTGTTCGACGAGGCTATTTTCGAGGCAAAGCTCCGGAGACTGGCCACCGGCTTTCAGAGGCGCTTTGGCGACCTCCTCAAGTATAATGTCGAAGAGGAAATCGCCCGGTACAAGGTGAGTGGTCGCGTCGCTGGTGCACATTACAAATGGCTGACGCTGTATCAAAGGGCCTCCGCGAAAAACTTGCCCCATATGTCGTCGATCAGATCCCCCTCCTGGCTTCGGCAAAGGCCAAGAATGCAAAAATTCTGGTTGAAGGTGCCAATGCGCTGATGCTGGACATTGACTACGGCACATATCCCTTTGTTACGTCGTCAAACACTGGCCTCGGAGGTGTCATTACAGGTCTTAACCTCGGATGGCGGTCATTGACCGAAGTCATCGGCGTGGTCAAGGCCTACACCACCCGTGTTGGATCGTGAGTTGAATACCTTGGTAAAGAAAAAGGCAACGTCTAACTTGAGAAGTGGTCCCTTCCCTACCGAGCAATTGAACGAAGTTGGCGAGAAGCTTCAGCAGGTCGGCCACGAAGTCGGTGTCACAACCGGCCGCAAGCGCCGCTGCGGTTGGCTCGATCTTGTCGTTGTCAAGCACTCGCACGCCTGCAACGACTACACCGCCATTAACCTGACCAAACTTGATGTCCTCGATGACTTTGCTGAAATCAAGGTAGCAACATCATATTCGTACAAGGGTCAGACACTTGATGGCTTCCCAGCCAACCCCGAGATGCTTGCCGAAGTCGAGGTACACTACGAGACACTACCTGGCTGGCAGAAGCCGACGACGGGCGTCACCAACTGGTATGACCTGCCCAGCCAGGCAAGGAGTTATATCGAGTATATTCAGAACTTTGTGGGTGTCAAGGTAAAATGGATTGGTGTTGGACCTGCGCGAGAACACATGATTACCAGGGCGTAGGTTGGGATATTATTGACAATGCGGGGAAAAATAAATAAAGACTCTCTTGGCAAAGAAAACATGGTGACAAAAAAAGCCTCTTAGAAATAGAGCTAGACCGAAATGCAGTCATGCACATATTGGACGTTGAGGGAATAGTTCACATGACGATTCGAGCTAACAGTAGCAATATCGCAACACCCATGTTGCTCTACGAAGAATGCGGCTGGGAGAGCGATTGTTACTTCCCGAGCGGCACAAGGCCTGGTTCGGTACTGGTTCGCGCTGCAAGTGACAAGCGATCACACTTGGACGACGCAATGTACCAGGAACACCCGGCGCATCCGATCAAACCCGGGAGCCATCTGCAACGCTAAATGTTACATATAACGGCGGGTGTCCTTTTCTTGACGACGCGTCCTGTTTGCGCGATTCCTTTTTTATTCTCTCTCTCTTAAGCAGAACTAAAAGAAGAAAGACGAGCAAAACCATGAAGACGACATTTCTGAGTGCAGCAGCACTCGTACTCTCCACCACAACCGCAGATGTAGCCCCAGCCTTTCCTCTCCCCGGCGGTCCAACCAACCTCACCATAACCTACAACGGCAACGACACCGTTTCTCCCCAAGGCGAACTCCTCCCTCGTCCCGGTACATCCATGTCCCCTTTCTCCAAGAAAAAAAATTAAAATAAAATAAACGCCCTCCTTCCCAAAAAAAAACTAACGTCAAAAAGTAACCGCAAAAGCCCCTTCCCTCTCGGCCCCCCAGCTCTCCCCAGCTTCAAACTCATCTCTCTACATCCTCCTCATGATCGACATCGACGTCCCCCGAAACAACACTCGCGTCCCTTTGATCCACTGGCTCGCCCCAAACATCTCCCTCTCTTCATCACCCTCCGCCTCCCTTGTGATCCCCAGCCCCAACCCCGTCCCGTACTTGCAGCCCTCACCCCCCGTAGGCGATATACCACATGCCTACAATTTCGTCCTCTTCGAGCAGCCGGCTGGGTTTCAGGTGCCAGCACGGTATGCGGGATTGGCGGGGAATCGGGTGGGGTTTGATGTGAGGGCTTTTGTAGCCGATGCTGGGTTGGCGGGTGTGGTTGCGTCCGGGTGGTTGCGGGTGCAGAATTTGACGGGGGTTGCGACGCCGACGGGGACGGGGTCTGGGGCGACGCCGAGTCAGACGGGGTATACGGGGCCGGAGAGTAATGGGGGAGGAAGGGCGGCGGTGGTGGCGGCGGGGTGGATGGGGGTTTTTGGTGCGTTGGCGGTTGTGGCTGGGATGGTGTAGATGGATGGAAAGTATGTATATAGTGGAATGTGGGTTGTGGAGTGTAATTAAATGGATTAATCTTAATCTACATGTAAAGAAAAAAAAGAGAGAAGAAAGAGAAATCGTCTACATCGTTAACCCCCATCCAAACCTGCATCATTTCTATCAGAGAGAGAGAGAGAGAAAAGAAAATCTACGCAGCATTCGTCTTGGCAGCGGCAGCAGCAACAGCCTTGAGCGCAGCCGGCGCATCATCCCACGGCATCACCAACTCGACAAACCTCATCTTATCCGTCTCTCCACTCGAAAATTCCTCGTTTGCAAACAATTTCTCCACCTCCTCCCGCGTCTCAACCCGGTACGTCAACACGCTTCCCTCGGGCGCGCCAAACACCGCAGGAATATCCTTGTACTTCCACTCTTGAACATCATTGTACGCGTCTTTCCAGCCGTGAATCAGCCGCTCAATCGTGTATCCCTTGTTGCAGATGACAAAGATGATGGGGGCAAGCTTATTGCGAATCATGGTCGAGACTTCCTGCGCGGTAAGCTGGAAGGAGCCGTCACCCGTGAAGAGGATGGTGCGCTTGATGTTTGACTCTCGGGCTGCGAGCACGGCGCCCTGGCAGGATCCTGTGGCGTAGCCGATGGAGCCCCAGAGGACCTGGGAAATGGCTTTTACGCCTGCAGGGAAGCGCGTTTCCCAGATGCCAAAGTTGGAAGTGCCTGTCTCGGTGATGAGGATGTCATTTGGCTTGAGCCATTGGCCGAGTTTGGGCCAGAACCAGGCGTGTTTGATCTTGTCGTCTGAAGAGGTTGTTTCGGCGTGGGGCACGTCGTTGTTGGGTCTGGGGCCGGATTCAATGTTGAGTTGGCCCAGTTTGGCCGTTACCTTGGATAGGACGCCATTCATGCGTACGTTGGGGTACTCGGAGTAGCGCACTTTGCAGCCGTAGCTGTGCAAGTCAATCGTTGTGAGCTGTGACATGCGGATTGTGAAGCCAGCAGTGTTGAAGTCGGATTTGATGGCGCCAATGCTGAGGACGAGGTCGGACGACTCGACGCGTTCGCGGACTCCGGCGTTGGATCCATCTCCAGCGTATACACCACCATAGTTTGGAAGCGTCTCGTCTACTGCGCCTTTACCCATTGGAGCGACAAACGTTGGTATTCCAGACTTCTTGACCAGTTCGTGTGTCTCCTTGAGGGCACGATGGCGGATGGCACAAGCGTCGACCAGAATGACGGGCTTCTTTGCGGCATGGAGGGACTTGAGAACCACGTCAACTACGTAGTCTTCAGCTTCTTGGTCGTTTGGCGGGTATTCCAGGTCAAGAGGTGTGTTGAGCCTGTCGCCGTCGACCTTCTTGGTTACCATGTCGCTCGGCAAAGAGATGTAGACTGGTCTTGATTTGAGATAGCACTCGCGGATGGCATCGTCGATTAGCATGGCAGCCTCGTGCTGGTGGTTGAGCATGGACACGGCGCATGAGATTTCCTTTGACATGCGCGAGAAGACGGTAAAGTCGCCGTTTCCGAGGGTATGGTGGAGGAGAGCACCATTCTTTTGCGAGACGGTGGATGGGTAGCCAACAATGTGTACAATTGGCACGTACTCCGAGTAAGCACCAGCAATTGCATTGACGGCCGAGAGCTCTCCCACACCGAATGTCGTTACGAGAGCAGAAATGCCTTTTACTCGGGCGTAGCCATCAGCGGCATATCCAGCATTCAGCTCATTGCAGTTGCCGACCCATTTCAGGCCGACCTTTGGAATGTAGTCGAGAGCGACAAGGTTGTAGTCGCCAGGGACGCCGTGGATTGATTCGACGCCGACCTGCTGCAGGCGTCGGAAGAGGTACTGTGTGTTGCCGAATCAGCTAATTAGCGCCAATGTCATACGACCATGTCGCACTCACCTCGGCCACGTCAATGGGATTCTTGATTTCCTGGGAGCGCAGATCTTGAGCCATGATTGCCAAGGTGTCAATTGGGACGAAGCTTTGGCTAAAGGATTGGTTTTGGTGGAGGATGCTGTGTAGGGAGCTGTTGGGTGTGAGGCTACTTTTAAAGGTTTGCAAACAGTAGTCGCTGCAGCAATGAGGTCATGTCCGGTCCTTGCCGGCCAGGATTTGTTGGGCCTGGTACTATAGTGCGCGTGCATTGGCTAGAAATGCGAATACCGCACCACTGTGGTAACGCGACGTGTGGACTACGCGCTGTTTGTCAGCTCAGATGGCGTGAGCAGAGACTGTGTGCGTTGGAGTTGCATGGCCAGATGCGTGCAGTTGCAGTCGCTTGGGACAGAATGCTGGAGCGCATACGTACCCATAAGCGGCAAGCTCTCTGCACGTCGCCTGACTGGACAGGTGAGCGTCGACTTGGCCAGAAAGCATGGCGATATTATCTCACGACATGTCTACTTCATCACGACACAGCTTAGCAGGTGTCGAGACTACTATAAACAGTGACAATTCCTTAGCTGCTCTACACCCCGGTACATCTTATGGTAAGAATGTGCAATTGGCCTACGACAATACGGCACACTTTTACCACAAAAGAACCCTGATCCTACTCAACCCTAATTGCAAATACTCGGGTAGTTGTCGGATCCGCATGCGAAAACCCCGCACTTTGTAGCTCTATAGAGGAGAGCTGTAACCACTGACATAAAAGTTCGAGTAGACGAGCGCATAGATAGCTGTCGAACAGTTTAATGTGGGAAGGAGGTCTTTAGCATAGAAAGCCGCCTGATCCGACATTCCTTACTGTCCAAGGAGTCCCAGCATGTTCCGTCAATGTCCCAACCCGCAGTACTGCAATACAAACACTGGTTGAATTTTACTACGAACACACGGTATCAGAGCATATGATCCTCATGGTCCGACTGGCTTTCTTCAACACACAAGGTTTCCGTCAAGCAAGAATAAATCTTATGTATATGTAGCTAAGACCGTTCCAAGCTACTGTACATTCTTATGTAGGTAGAGCTTGGCGCTGTACATCGCACATGAAATAGCTGATATCTAATGTTCTGAGGACTGTATTTTCGAAAATATGTTTCTAAAAATACCTGTAATTCCAGTCAAAACCCAATTCATTCGGAGCTGTTGATTACAAGTACTTTTTAAAAGTGAATTTTGTGCGCTGAAGAGCTCAAAGTAGAAAGAGTATGAGAATTTAAATAACTACTACTTTAACTAGAACATACCTAGACTACTAAGTCCACCTGCCCTAATTGCCACTTCAATTCTATGTATCGACCAGCTTCTCGGTTGTGCTCTGCTCTCTCAATTCACTGCCAAGAGGGCGCCACGTGACCTGCAGATCTATGCAGAAAGAAAAAAATTGCAAAAACATACGACAGCGGGGATTCGCCAGTGGTCACCCACCTGACTACTAGTCCGCCGGTATCCAGCTTAAATATGAAAGATCGAACGGGTTTTCTTGCTGCCTGAGATCCTATGGCCGTATGTGCCAGAAAAGTAAAATTAACTGATTTCCATCTTTGAGTGTACTGATTGTTCGCGGACTTCAAAATCCGGGAGAGCTCACGTGATTCTATCGATATGCTCACGTGATCCTATCGATATCCCAAGCCTGACTTGGCACTGCCGCACCCTCTTGCCCACGCTATAGAGGGTTGGGTAGAGACAAAGGTAATGGAAGGAAGCAGCAATATTGATTTCTCAATTCGCGTAGCGCTTCATTGATCTAAGAGCGTAACTGTGGAGTTCTTTTCTTGTGAGTAGATGTAGGAGAGATACGAGAGTTTGTTGAGCCAGAAGCCAACAGAACACAGCCAAAGGTGAGTGCCACATGTGCCCATCTTGGCAAGGGACACCTTCTATTACCACTAGTACAGCAGGTTGTGTAAGTATATACTAATTCTCCACCATACATGAGTATTCTTGCTATATTACTATGGCCCCATTTCGCAAGCAGTAAGCATATGCCCCTGCCTCAACAGCGCCGGGTTACAGTTTCGCTCGTATGTCTGCTGCTTCTTTACCACCACGCCCGCGCCCACCCTCATTGAACCGATACACAACATCCCCGAACCCATCGGTAGCAAACGCATACAACCATACCAGATCCTCTGCTCCGACATTTCGCACCCCATGCTCGGCATCACCTGGTATCCACACCACGCTCCCTTTGGCTACTTGATGCTCGTCCCCATCAACCGTCACTATGCCCTTGCCAGCGGTGAAATGATAAATCTCGGCTTGTTTGTGACGGTGAGGCTTAAGATGGCCTTGGCACCCGGCTGAGACGCCTGGCGCGCATGTGGCAATGCCAACGGTAAAGGTGTTTGTGCGTGTCTTTGGTGCTGAGAACAATGTTCTCCATGAAACGTCGCCACCGGTGCTGGGATCTGGAAAGCGCTCGGAAGCAGTGCTGATGATGTCGTCTGCGTTCAAGACAATAGGCTTGTTTGGCTTGACTTCGCCCATAATAGCAAATTATGCAAAGGTTTGAGTTGTGTCATTTACTAGGAAAGCTGCATCTTTAAGCTAATAGGTCAAAAAAAGATCAATTTATAGGTACGTCATTTCAAGATTCGACACTGTGTATTCGGAATTTGTGTATTTGTTCAGGTGCTTGTTGAGATTATCGATAACAGAAGGGATCAAATGCCTATGTTAGATCTAGTATCAGGCTCTCATGCATAGCTCCGACATAATTCCGAGTCTTCAACTTAGCCACCAAGATGTATTCTAGTGCATGCGGTTATTGCTGCTGTAGCGGGTTGTATGAGGGGTTAATAAAGGAAGCACTGAAAATGACGCCATACGAGACTACGCCAGTCCAGCTCATAGTTTGGCCGACAGCTCGGATCGGGCCATGTACCTATGTGTGGTCGCCTTGTCGATCACTGCATGTCCGTTTTGCAAAAAAAGAAAACAAGAAAACAGAAGCTTGTTTTTTCTATACAAATGTAACACAAGGGGCTCAAGTGCAGCGACGGTCTGGGTAGACTTGACACATATGACGACGCTGTCAGTGGCGAGTTGGGTACTAGTGCCCTGCGACGCCTGAACACTGATGACATATCTTTCGACTATCACTGAGATGGGAGCTAAAAAGCACCAATACTAGTGTTGCAGTACTTGCAAAGCATACCCTGTCTGAGATGCTGTTTCGCAATGACATGTCTTGGAAATGAGCGTTTCTTATTGCTCAGGCCTTCTCGGCGGAGAGAGGGATGACTAGTAGCTGGGTCAGAGCTGACAGATTAAACGACAGCATACCGTAGAAGTACCGATGCTTGCCAAACCCGGAATACAAATGCGTGGGTGAGCTTTATGCTAATACCTAAGAGCTTCACTGATGCAGGAGCCTGCCGGAAGGCGGGTGTTGTGGTTCCCAGTTGGGGTAAGACAATTGCAAAGCTAGTCTTGTGCACAACTGGCTGGCAGGAAACAAGTTGCGGTAAAGTAGCATGTTAATGTTTGTCAGGTTGATTGCGCGGTCTCCTGGGCTTGCAGTCGAGCCTGGGCTTCCGAATGGTTGTGGACTCTAATGGACGTCTTGTGTCTCATGCCGTACTGGGTATAATAGCAATGGGATTTGCCGAACGCGCAGGCGACTAGACAGACCGGGGTGGATGCAAAACGAGCAGCTGGCGCGGTGAAGGGGTAATTGCATGTTCATGGCTAGAGAGACGAGGATAGGGCAGAGCAGGTGCGGAGGGATATTGTCGTGTGCATCCGATACGAGAAAAAAGTGGTCGCTGCAACGTTGTTCGGCGGCTCCGATGTGGGTGTGCATGCAGCAACAGCAACTAGAGCAGGCCGGTACCAGAGCAGCTACGTATCCGGACAATGGTGGTCGTAGAAGGATGCAAGTGCAAGTGGCTTTCCATATTTCATTTCGGTGACGTACCTGGGCCGTATGCTCTCCATTGCGGCTGGTAGAGGCGTTGCACCGCCACGTGCCCGCGTGATGTGAAACAGAGACGAATGGGCGTAGCGAGCTGGAGAAGATACAGTAAGCATGTCGGCTGTGTGCCTGTGCAGGCTAGGTGTATGCATGGGATTGCCGAGCTGACCAAGGCCATGTTCAGGAGCAGCCAGGGTAGAATGTAGTAGTACATAGGCCTTGGTGAGTACGTTGTAGGATGCTCGCTGAGCAAAGGCACAACGGCTGACAGGCCGGCTACGCGGTTGGCGGTAAATGGTGATCCGAGATTCACTGGTGATCCGTGCGTGCAGCGTGCGTGCAGCGTGCATGCCCCGTGCCCCCCGGCGCCGCCGTCGTGCTCACCCACGGCGGCTGGACTGGCAGACAGGCCTCCTCTCGTCGTCTGCCCCTCATCCTGCGCTGTGCTGCGCTGTGCCGTGCTGTGCTGCTCTGTTCTGGCTTCATCTTGCCCTGCCCAAGCCCACGCTGCCCGTCCTGCGCGCCCCATTGTCGTCGCGTCACTGCACCCGCCAATTCGGCCGTCCCGTCTTTGTTGCGACGGCCAAGCACACACAGGGTCATTCCCTCCTCGCGCCTCTGGACGACGCCCACCATCCCTACTACTCCAACACACTGCCTCCCGTGCTGCATCCCCGTCTCCATCCCCCCTTCCCCCGCCCGTCGGTGTGCATGTGTGCATGTATGTATGTATGTACAGAAGATACCAGCGACGATTCCGTACAGCGTATTGCATTGCAGCAAGCAGGCGACTAGCTGCGGCGGACCCACTCGCGCGTCGTGGATCGACAGCATACTTGAGAAAAGGTACCGACAAAGGAGCGTGCGAAACCCACGCCCCGTCGCCGACTCAGCAGCCCAAACCAAGGCTCGCGACTCCGTTACAGCTGCCAGCGGCATGTCATGATGTGACAGGCCCTCGCCCGCATCCTGCCCACCACTGCTCTGCCTCTGTTTGCTGCCCTCGAGACATGCCAACCCAGGCCTGCCAGCCAATCCCGCCCAACGACCTCTTCACCTCACACACCAACCTGCACGCCGCCTGAAACCCTCCCCGCCCACGCCTACCACGCCATTGAGGGACTAGCCAGCCTCGGCCTACGACATTCCTCACCACCACCACTACCGCCACCCTCGCTGTCGCCCTCACCCTCTCGTCGTCGTCGTCGCTACTGCTTCTGGCTACACATCGTGTGCTCCTCGTCTCTGCCATAGAGCGAGAGCGAGAGAAAGCCCGTCCGCCAGCGCGCGCGCGCAAGGGCGCATACCGCCGCTGATCTGCCCATCACCGCCAGGGTCCCGTCACCATGCATCAGTACATTCCTCCCCCGCCGCCCCAGCCCTCGAGCACGCCCGCCGGCCACATTGCGCTGCCTCCACCACCGCCACGGCCAACGGGCTACAACAACCTGGGCGGCATCCCCATTCCTCCTCCCCCGCACTCGACAAACTGGGGACCACCACGGCCCCAGTACCAGCAGCCGGGCTACGATCCAGGCCAGTACCGCATCTACCCCCACAACCTACCTCCTCCACCAGGCCCCCCGCCCCAGCAGATTCCCGTCGAGCGCGAACCTCCTCTGACCTCGGCCACCTACATCCCTGGCGGCGAGTCGTTTGGCCCTGGCGTTGGCATCCCCCCGCTGCACACCTCCAGAGGCTACTCGGAGCCCTACTACAGAGACGACTCCCACTCGGCCACCACCGATGCCCCGCCCCAGCCCTTTTCCAGCAACCTCCTCGACAGCGTCCAGAGCGTCCAGTATGGCTCCAATGGCTACAACATGCCCCCGACACCCAATGTCCGCAATAACCTCAACATACCCACCGACAGAACAAACGCCTATGATTCCCCCGGCCCTCCAACAGCAACCCTGCAAAACCCCATGGTCCAGAGCCACGGCAGCGTCTACTATCGCCCAGAGAGCAACGGCACCACGCCAATATCCCCCCACGATGCCTCCATGCAATGGCCCGCCGAGCGCGTTCAGCAGTGGCTGGCAAGCAACAACTTTTCTCGCGACTGGCAAGAGACGTTTAGGACCCTGGGCTTGGAAGGATCTAAATTTCTCGACATTGGCCGTGGCCACGGAAGCAAGGGAAATGTGGCCATGATGCACCAAGTCATCTTTCCCCAGCTAGCCAAGCAGTGCACTGCAAGCGGGACTGGGTGGGATCAGAACAGGGAGCGTGATGAAGGTCGCAAGCTCCGCAGACTCGTCCGTGGCATCGTGGAATCAGGCGCTTCAAATTCGTATCGGCCTCCGCCCCAACGGTCCGACACCGGCATGACGAGCGCAGGCACAGAAGGCACGCTGGAGAGTTCGCCCTATCTTGGATCCCGCGGCATGGATTTTGGTTCCACACCAACAACTGCAGGCAATGGCGAAGAGAGCCCCGGGCGCCAACTGCTCGTGCATTCACCTGGCGCGAGTATAAACCCGTCCAGGCGCATTTCCACACAACAGCGCAACTTCACCGTCCCCGGCCTCGGGCCCACGCCAGACTTTTCAGAAGGACCTGCGCGCAGTCCCTACTCGCGCGAGGTTCTCCAGGGTCTCGACGTCAAACAGGTACGACACAGCCCAAACACGTCTTCTGAATTCGGACCATCGTCACTGGGCGCTGGAAACCACCGCCAGTCAAGCCCGCAGCACAGTCCAGGTCTTCCATCTGCTCGCCTTGCTACAAACGGTGGACAGCTTAGCGCGGGCCTGACCACCCAAGGCTCCCGTTACTACTCGCCCCACAACCGTGTCAACAGTGCTGAATCGATCAATTCTACTTTTGCCAACACTGGCTCAGGGCCACCTTCTGGCAGATCCTTTGAGGGCCGTTCTGAAAGTCGTAGTGAGAATCGGAAGAATGGGTGGGAAGGCACGCGACCTAACGTGGGCCTCATGGATATTCCTACTAGCGCCAAGGACCACGAAAAGGGCTTCTTTAAGAAGATCATGGGCGGAAGAAAGAAGGACAGCCACCCGTCTGACGATGCTAGTTTAGATTCCCCGACCAGTCCGGCCAGCCATCGCACTCATCCCAGCGGGTCTCTTTTTGGAAAGTCGACTATGAACTCGAGTGAGACATCTCTAAACGAGCGTCCTCCGTCAAGACGCTCTGCACAGACGGATTCCGACAACCGTGCTGCTGGTCGTGGCCGCACTCACGGCAAGGAAGACCGGAAGTTTGCTTTTGTCACACCAGACGGCTGGAATTACCGCCTTCTCGACATCACCAACGTCGATTCAGCGACTTCTTTACGGACACTATGTTGTGAGGAGCTGATCCAAGGATTAAGCAAGGTACCCGGAGTTGAACTGCACCTGACTGTTCCTGGCCAGTATGAACATGATCGCCCGCTTTCCGACTCCAAGTTGCTCAAGGCTCGGTCGCAATACGGAAACCGGTTTGGTGAGCTAAAGATCTTTGTCAAAATACCTCCAGAAGGAGCAGTTGGGTCGTCAACCGGGCTTGGTGTCTCGCTCCCTCACACAGCTGCCCGGGCAGTTGACGACAATGCATACTCGCGTCTCAATGCCGACTCGCAGCTGGACTCGCCAGGCGCCAAATCAGAAGAATCCACGCTGGTTGCAGACAAGAGTGCAGCTCTACGCAAAATGGCCGACAAGAACGAGCTCTTACCCAGTGATGCAGCCGAAAGGTCGCATGGCGGCGGTAGCAGTAGTAGTAGCAGCAGGCCGCCCGAGTCCTGGGATTCGCGTGGCGACGTATCCGAAGAGGAACGCCGCAAGCTGCTTGAAGCAGCTGCAGAAGAGCACCGAAGGGAGATGAAGCGGAAACAAGAAGAATATCTCAAAACTCGATTCCCCAAGATGAACGGGCAAAGCCCTGATCTGAACTCGGCGACCAGCGACAGCATTAGTTACCGAAGCCAGCGGGTCATTGACTTTGACGAACCACGCGCTTCGCCTTACGAGGATCTGAAGAAGCCATTTGATGATCAACAGCGCAAGAGCAAGCAACTCGTACCCTTGAGGGAGCCGCCGCCTGTGCCGGCTGACACCAGTACACTTTTGAAAGCTAACTCGTTGACAAAGAACAAGAGTAGGTGTTCGTGGCCGGAGAGTGACGACGGCCAAACAAAAAGCCTTTCAGCAGAATCCCAGCCTGAGAAACGCAAAGCCATACCCCAGGGCGCAAGTGGGCTCGGCGGCATTGCCGCAGCCATCATTGGAGCAGGCAACCTAGGAGCCGGTATTGGAGCCGCCAACAGAGCACCTAACAAGGGTCCCCTTCCCCCGCCAAAGGACGAAAGCTCACCAGAAGGTATCCGGCCCTCGCAACAGGTACTCCAGGAGAACGGTTTCGGCGCCAGAACCGCTTCTGGTAGAAATAGTCCAGGTGGGTCGCCCCGCAGCCCTGGTGAATATACCATGAGCAAAGGCAACATACCATTCAGAATTCCTGACTATGAAGAAGCTTTCAGTAACGATTCCCCGACCGAGCGGCCAGACCTTAGCATTTTGGTGCCGGATTTCGCAGGCCCCAACCAAAGGGATGATCGATCTCGGTCGCCAGGCCGCAGCCCTCACACCGCACAATCTACTGAACCCAGCCTTAGCAGGGAGCCATCTAGGGCATCGGTATATGGCCCAACCCATGACTTTGAGGAAACCCGAGTCTCTTTTATCACAAAGTCGCCAAACCTTGATCCAATGGATGCGGACGACGATGATTCTGATGATGGGCTATTCCAGGCGCCACTCGCCGGACGAGCTGGTCCTCCTCCACCTGAAAAAGACGTACCCGTTACTAGAATCAACTCTCGTAGCCGGAGACCGAACCTCCGACTCAAAACCCAAAGATCAAAGAACTCACTAGCCCAGGTGACTGAAAAATCCGCAGAACCAAGCGCAATGGGCGATCATGAATCTCAGGCCAGCGATTGGCATCCTGAGTCGGCTGCATCAACAACATGGACCGACTCTCCAGACGACACAAACAAGTTTTCGCGCCGTGAATCATTCGCTAGTGATGTTTGGGCTAACCGTCCACCGGCCGAAACCCTCGTGGACCATCTCGACGAGCTCTTTCCCAACGTCAATCTCGATCAGCCTATGCTGGAGGAGGCCGAGACGGATGCATCTACAGAGTATATACCCGAGAACAAGCCTTTGCCAGCCGACCCTACTCCTGCGAACCCAGCTCTCCACAGGGGAGGTGCTGGACTGCAGTCGATTGCACAGCGCAACATGCGCAAATCAGGCGCTGGCTTGGGACGCACAAAGTCTATTCGTGAAGTCGTCAAGTCGCAGTATCAGCCACTAGAGAACCGACATTTGCCAGGCCATATACCCGCCGGACCAGGGCCATCACGCGTTGCTACGTTGCGCAATGGTGGTGACATTATCAGGAGGAAATCGACAAAGATGTTCAACGCCAGGACGGAACAAGTTCGACCGCAGCGCGGATCGCGTCTTGTTATGGAGACGATACCCCAAGACCATCTATCCAGCATGCCGTCGCGCCAGCCAACCTTCAAGTGGATGAAGGGACAGCTGATTGGCAAGGGCACATTTGGTCGTGTATACCTGGGTATGAACATTACGACTGGTGAGCTGATTGCTGTCAAGCAAGTCGAAGTCAATGCCAAAGCGGCCGGCTCGGACAAGGATAAGATTAAAGAACTGGTCAAGAGCCTGGATCAGGAAATTGACACTATGCAACACCTGGATCATCCAAACATTGTGCAGTATCTTGGTTGCGAACGCAAGGAATACAGCATTTCCATTTTCCTCGAGTACATTTCTGGTGGGTCGGTAGGATCGTGCATCCGCAAGCACGGCAAGTTTGAAGAAAGCGTTGTTTCCTCTCTTACCCGACAGACATTACTAGGTCTCTCATACCTACATCGCGAAGGTATTCTGCACCGCGACCTCAAAGCCGACAACATTCTCCTCGATCTCGACGGGACGTGCAAAATCTCCGACTTTGGCATCTCCAAGAAGACGGACAACATCTACGGCAACGACGTGACAAACAGCATGCAAGGCTCCGTCTTCTGGATGGCGCCCGAAGTAATTCGCTCGCAGGGCCAGGGCTACTCGGCCAAAGTCGACATCTGGTCTCTCGGCTGCGTGGTGCTCGAAATGTTTGCGGGTAAACGGCCCTGGTCCAAAGAAGAAGCCATTGGTGCTATTTACAAGCTCGGGAGCCTCAACCAGGCACCGCCCATCCCCGAAGATGTCAGCCGTGTGATTGGCGTCGAAGGACTGAGTTTCATGTACGATTGCTTTACGATTGATCCCATGGAACGCCCGACAGCGGAGACGTTGTTGCGGGCGCCGTTTTGCTTCTCGGATCCGAATTACAATTTCTTGGATACGGAGCTATATGCGAAGATTCGGGGCGCTTTTCAGTAGTAGATGTTGTTATCGTTTATTTTTGTGAAAGAGGGGGAGGGGAAGGGGAAATAAATGTATCGACACATGTTTATTATTTTTTGTGGTGGTTCTTGACGTTGTTGTGGTTGTGGTTGTGGTTGGTGTTCCATTGGTTATATACCCACTTTCTTTCTCCGCTTCTATTTTGTTTTGTTTTTTTCTCTCTCTCTAAAAAGACATCCTTCACTTGAACAAACTATTTTCCTTTGTTTGAAAAATTACTGGTGTGTGGGGACAAGGGGAGAGAGGGGTTGATGCTTCTGCATACCATTACATTCACTCTTTCTATCTAAATCTCATTTCTTTTTCCCTTTTATATGCGGCAAAGGAGGGAAAGATTGGTAGGGTTTAATCAATGACGAAGCTTCAAAGTCAACCTTTTTTTGGTCCTTCCCCCCCCCCCTTTTTCTTTTTTGCTCTCTTTTTATGTATCCGCTGGGAGCTGAGAGACAGAGACAGAGATTATACGTGTGTGTGTGCGTGTGTAATGTATATCTTTACGTAACATACGTACACGTCCGTATGTAGATTTTTTTTTCCTTTTCGAGAATAATTTTTTTTTCTTTGGAATAAATACATGGGGGAAATGTCACTTCATCTTGTTTTGCTCCAAGAGATGTATGTCACTCTTCGCTATTCTCGCTTGGCATCTCGTGCCGTGCTTGGCGGGAGTGGTGGGCTTGGGTCCCGGGAGCTTCCGGGTGAGAAGGGGGGGAAGGTGGCTATGGTTGTGCTGTGTGTAAGTACGTGGTGTGTATGTGTGTGTGTGTGTGTGTGTGTGTGTGTGTGTGTGTGTGTGTGGAGAGTGGGTTGGAGCTGGACGGTTGGTGGCGTGTGTGGGTGGATATATCGAGTACGTGGATATGGGTATATGTCGGATGTGTGTGCGCATGGAAGTTTAGCTTACAACCGGATTTTTTTTTAACAGGTGAAGCAGAATTGGGGATTGGAAATGAGCTCTTAGGAAAGGATTCAAGGTGTACCCTGGTTCCGTCGGATCTTTTTCGGAAGGTGGCGGAAAGAGAATTGATGGCAATAACAGGTTATGCTGGAGTTCAAGGGTATACCAGAGAACTACGTTTCCATGTGTAATTTTTTTTCCGGATCCATTATGTGGACATGAAGTACTCTCAGAATCTAGATTTTTATTGGCTTCGTCGGTCGAATGCGGAGGTTGTGTAGGAGCGCACATGTCTGGTTCATGGATGCGGCTAGACCACTCGACTATATACGCCGTACGCAGGAAGAAAGGGTGTGAACAAAGATCCATGTATTCGGCTTGACCCAGTAGCTAAGATGCTAAATAGGGAGCATGTCCAGGCCCCTTCCTGGACCAGTGATTCCATCCCGCGTTTAGGCGTATGACTTGCACAACGAGACTAGAGCACCTCGGCATTACTGGATTGGTAAACTTGGCGGTACGCTGGTATAGGAACAATTTACACAGAGGCGTTTTGGCTGGAATGGCATATTGAGCTGAGAGCTGCTTACGGGTTAGTGTGGTTCCAGGCTGGCCAACAGCTTGGGCGTAAGATGCAATCACACCACCCGCTTACTGCTAAAAGTACCAGCCGGCTTTACGAGGTGTTTCAGACCACCGAACGTAAGCTGATGCACATGTCAGCACTCAAAATGAAGTGCAGTAGCAAGTAAGCGGGTGAGGATTGGGAAGTATTTGCCGACGTGCTCGTATCCTAGGACGCGGGCTCGCATCACCAATGGGCTAAATAGATTGGCGTCGTACCCTGCGCATCCGACCGACCGGAAAAGCCGCTCCGTCGCTTAGCTGCACGCAATAGTATTGCTAGGTAGGAGGGCCGGGAGGCCTGTGGCATCAAAGTTTGGTCGTCAGAAGCTAAAATGAGCGACTTCCATGGTGAGCGTGGCGACTAGAGAATTAGTTTGTACAGTGTGAAACGCAAGCATTGGAGCTAGTTTAGGACGAGCCGAGGATGCATGGTCTTGAGCTGTGTCCATATTAGGACTAGATCGGACATCCACAAGAGTCGTAGCGACGCCGGGCAAAAAAAAAAGGTACCGTGCGTCTATATTGGATCTGTCAACTCCATGCCGGAAAGCCGACATGGGAGCACGGCAAAGTTGATGATAATGTCTGGGTTATCTATAGCATCATGGTAGAGAGTTTTCGCTTGAGCGAGATAGCCGTTGGGGTTGCACAAGGCTGAGGCTGAAATCTAGTGCTCAGAAAAGTCTCCGTTGAGGAGAGCCAAGGAGAGCGATGGCGGGAGTAATAGTAACGTTTTTCTCCTGCTCTTGGAGACTTGGCCAATAAATTCCAAGATTGGTCCAGCAGATCTAGACGAAATTGATTTTTGGCAACGGGAGAGCGTTCTAAGGGGGGGGGGTAGAAGTCGCAGTTTGTGGTTAGTATGGCGGTGGCTTGCAGACAGGTAGTTACGTTGAGGGAAACGAGCGTGGTTGGGTTTGGATATGTCCAGACAGTAGCGACCTGTCGCGGGAGAGGATGGTAAAATGAGGAATAGCACTGTAGGTGGGTGCCGCGTACATGGACGACGCAATACTTTATGTCACTGCATAGCGCAACGCGCGTTGAACGACCCGGCCAAGCACACCATACCCAGCAAACTGTAGTAAGCGGACCGAGATGGCCGGGTTTGGGACCACAGGCGTCATAGATGGAGCAGGGTTGGAGAGAACGTGTGTACGTGTGTGCGTGTGTGTACGTGTGTACTTAGTACATAGTACACAGATGGCATGTATCGAGACATGGGCACTATGCGGAAGGGCGGCGGCAGATGGGCATGGTTGTTGAGAAGGGCATGCAACTACCAAGTATATCGATAGAGACACTCGGCAGATGCAGAGGCGAAAAGCTTGAGCAAAACCAAGCCTCGATGATGTGCAAAAAATAGCACTGGTGAAACTGCAACAAGGGGCCCGAGGAGAGTTGGAATCGGGGGCGACGGGTGGAGGCAGATGGGAGAAACATGGTGAAACGCGGTGTGGGTCGTTTCTGGAAAAGACGGGCGCAACTAGCGACAGGTGGGTATGAGAGGAGTAAGTGGGAACGAGAAGAAGGGGGGTGGGCGTAAAGTAGTAGTAGAAGTAGTAGTAGCAGCAGATGGGTAGGCTGGCGGCGAGGGAAGAGCATGGTACAGCGGGCAGGCGTTCAGTATAGGAGGAAGTGCACAATGGTATGCATGGCGTGGACATGGCATGACATGTGCCTCTCATTCTGGGGGAGGCGCGCGGCGACTGCACTGACGAACGATTTTGATTCGGCGTGCATGACTAAGGCATGATTGGGACGGGCGTCGGGGGCTGCAATGGGAGCGTGCCTGATGGGTGAATGCCTGCGTGCTTGAGCCATTGCCATTCTCGTCGTGGCCGTCGTGCTGGCGTGGCTGTGCAGCCGCCCTGCCTGACTCGCCCCTCTCGCCGTCTTCTCTCCTCTCCTCTCCTTCACCTCGACCTCGACCCCCTCCATCAACGCCACCAAACCCATCTGACAAAACCTAACCTTGCCCTCTCACCATATCCCGCCATGCCGTCAGCTGCGTCTCGCCGAATCAGACGACGGGCGCTTGGGGCCACACGGTAGCGTGACAATAATACACATACACACACACACATACACACAACTCTCAGCACCACAACCCCTGCATCCCCAGTCGCCAGCAGCCAACGGCCTCCCATGGCCCTGGCGCGCGCCGCCTCGTCGCTTGCGGCCAAGTCAGGGGCAGCCCGTGCAGATCGGTCGTCGTGTGTCGTTTCGGGACCAACTGGGGCCATGCACCCAATCCACTCCATTCTCCGGCCTAGCCAATCACCGCCCGTGCCTTCAGTCATGACCCACGAATATGATGAATCCACCCTCCCCTCGAGCGCCTGGCGTCCAAATGGGCCACCAACAGCTGCGTCCCCTCGCCCTTTTAAGCATGGACTAAAAACAAGACTGCCCCGATATATCATGCTGCCACACGCCCGCCCCTTGTCCACCCTCCACGCCCCATCTCTGATTCCTCGTTGTTCTCGACATCGAGGTTTCTGACAAGCAACTTCCTTTTTTCCCTTTGACCTGTTGGCTTCGCTTCCAATCGGTCGTTACGCTCATTAGCTTCGTCCATTTTAATTCCTACTCCCGTTTCTTCGCCTCGCCGGGAAACCAGTCCCTCGTTCTGGCCCTCGGCCCTTTCCGTCGTTTACGTGTATCAGCACTCAAAAAGCACCCTCTTTCTTCTTACCATGGCAAACTTCAGCAAGCCCGCGGGCATCATGTCCATGGTCTTTGCCTTCTTGTCGCTTCTTCAGTTCACTGTTGCCCTCCAGCATGGCGCCCGCCACAACCATGCTTTCGCTGGCCACTCTTCCGAGGACCTTGTCAAGCGTCACCTCGACGAGATTGAGGGAGAACTCCAGAAACGCCAGTCCGGTCGCCCCATCCCCATCAAGGGTGTCTGCAGCAGCGGCTATTCTTCGAATGGAAACTGCAATGGCGGAAGCTCTGCTGCTCCCCGTCTCGAGATCCGCGACTTGGCCCGCGACTCTGAGGCCTGGAACCTGTACCTTCTCGGTATGGAGAGGTTCATGTCAAAGGACAAGCGTGATGTCCTCTCCTACTACCAGGTCTGCGGTGTCCACGGCCGTCCCTTTGTCACCTGGAACAACTTCCCCTCTCCTCTGGTCAACAACGCTGGTTTCTGCCCTCACGGCATGACCCTCTTTGGTTCATGGCACAGACCCTACCTTGCCGCTTACGAGGTACGTTTTCTTCACTGCTAGTCCAACTTGTCACAACTAATACTTTGTCCACAGCAAGCTTGGTACCTGTCAGTCCTTGAGGTGATTCAGGAGTTCCCTAGCAGCCAGCAGGGTCGTCTGCGCCAAGTCGCCTCTACTCTGCGTATGCCCTTCTTTGACTACGCCCGTGATCCAGGCAACGCTCCTGCTGTCCCAACCCTGATTCGTGACCAAACCGTCACTGTCAACAAGCCCCAAGGTTCCGTTAGAATTGCCAACCCTCTCTACAGCTACAGCTGGGGCAACTCGCTTCCCTCTGAGATGGGCGGAGGCCCATGGAACAGCTTCCCAGTCACGCTTCGCCGTCCTGTCGCCAATCCTACTCGCAGCAACAACAATGAGTTCAACGCTCGTATTGGCTCTGCCCGCCTCTCGATTCGTGACCGTATCTACGCCATCTTCTCCAGCAAGCCCAACTGGGGCGCCGCCAGCACCTCTGCTATTGGTGTCCGTACCGATCTGAGCGGTGGCGGCGTTGACAGCATTGAGTCTATCCACGATCTTATTCACAGTATTACTGGCGGTGAGAGCGGTGGCCACATGGCCTACCTTGATGTCGCTGCTTTCGACCCCATGTTCTGGCTTCACCACTGCAACATTGATCGTCTTCTCACCATGCTTCAGATCATCAGCCCCAACACCTACGTCGCCAACGGTAACGTTATGCGACCCATGGCCCAGTGGAACCAGGGCGAGCCTAAGAACGCATACACCCCTCTGAAGCCCTTCACCAAGGACGCTGCCGGCAACTACTACACCTCGCAAGACGTCTACGAGACCCGCACTCTTGGATACTACTACCCCGACACCAGCTCCAACTCGTACGACCAGGTTGTCCGTTCCATCAACTCGCTCTACGCTGCCAATGGCCGGTCCATGAGTAAGCGTGATGGCGATGTCTCCGAGACTGGTCAGTACGTTGGCCGTCCCATCAAGGAAGGCGAGTACCACACCATCTTTTCCGTCATCGCCGACAAGTACGCGCTTGAGGGATCCTATGTTGTTCACTGCTTCGTTGGCAAGCCTGGCAACAACTCGACTTCCAACTCGACTGCTCCTTACCCTATCAAGGCCAACTCGACCCTCTCTGCTAGCATCTCTCTTGGCACTGCTGGTGTCTCCGTCGGCGTCTCTATCGGCGGCGATGATGATGGCGATGCTGCTTACGACCCATCCACCGACTACACACAAGCCTCTAACTATGTTGGTTCATATGGTATCATCGGTGGTATGATGGCTGGTGGCTCCAACTCTTCTCAGCCCGTCATGACCGAAGGCTCTCTCCCCTTAACCACCTGTCTTCAAGGCAAGCAAGCTGCCGGCGAGCTTGAGTCTCTCACTCCTGATCACATTGAGGCTTACCTCAAGGAGAACATGTACTACAAGGTTGTCGGTGTCAACGGCGAGATCGACCCTGATACTCTCCCCAACTTTCACATCAGCGTCAAGTGCACCAAGGCCAAGCCTGCTGCCAATGAGAACGAGCTTCCTGACTTGAGCGCTCCTTACACTGTCCTCCCCAAGGCCACCGAGCACCTCCCCGCTGGCAAGCCCTTCACCTACACTCCCAGCCCTCTGGATATCCCAGTCATTAGCCAGCCAGGATACACCCAGCCTACCGGACCTGGATACGATTCTCCCAGCGCCCCAGGCAACAAGCCTACCGGACCTGGATCCAGCCATCCCAGCTACCCCAGCTCCGGTAGTTCCTACCCAACTATGCCATGGCAAGAGCCTGGCTACTGCTACAGCAAACAGACGATCGAGTATGTTGATGAAGCAGGCAACTTCCTGTACTCTCAAATGGTCTCTGGCCACTAAGCGGTCGGGTGAGGGTTTGATACGCTGAGGGGAAGGAATTGTATCAATACAGAATCAAGACGTTGGGCGTGCGTGTGAATGAAGGACTGTTTGCATTTCTCTTACTCTACATAATACCTTTTGAATGTGTATCGCCGCAACGAAAGATTTACATCTTGCTTTCTTTCATATGTATAAATTATCATTGATATCCACAAGGCTGTTTGGTTTTGTTGTCGCATTGTTCATGGTGGTAGGGACAACACTTATACCATTGCACGGCGTTATGTCGCAATTCAATCGCTCTTTTTTTTTAACAATTGCAGCTTATTTTTCCAACATGTGATGGCCTGGCGTGAATGACTCTATTCTATGCGTGTAGTGTACTCCATCCAGAGCTCTCTCTGCACCCAAGACGGCCCCGATTGGTTGGCCACATGGAGCGCTACTAGCGCAGTTCTGCCAGGCACTCGGCGCGAGCACCACATCACGGCAGTATCTCTCATCCTGCCCTTTGGTCGTCTTTAGGGCCCCTCGTCAGGCACTGCAAGGTAGGTAGGTCCTACACCATCAACGTCATTGAGTGGGTGTGGACATGTTTCTCCCTCAACATGGCCCCGACGTGCCCCTCACTCTGCTCATATAGCATCATACGATGCGACTGGCCCTACCACGTCGATTGGACTTGATTCTCTCACCTCCTCCCACAATGCTAATTGCGCGCGACAGGGAGCTCCAACGGCCCTCGCCCTCCATCCCGCTCGCCTGCCATGCCTGCGATGCTGGATGACCCCAGCGCACCAGTTGTATACCGCACCTCGGGCGACATACCATATCCGCCGCCAGGCAGCCCTCTGCCCGTAGGCATTGCGCCATGTCAAGTCATTCTGCGCGACCGTGTGACGACTGCGACAATCATACCTTTTTCTGCGCCCAACCAAGTGCCCCTCACACTACTCGCATACCTATGCGATCAGCTTGGCCGCGAGATTGAAAAAGGCGACACGTACCCCATGGTCGAGCCACTGCCTCTCGAAGGCTTCGGCCCTTACTGGTTCGGAGTCTTCGGTGCTATCATGCTCTTGGGCGAAATTCAGGACGGCCGTCAACTCCACGAAATGGCCCGCAGAGGATGTGATTGGGAACGGGAGTGTCTCGGAAGCTTTTACATCAAGCCAAACTACCCGGGCCGATCGAGCCACGTCTGCAACGGCGGTTTTCTTGTTACAGATGCGTCGCGAAATCGTGGGGTTGGTCGTCTGATGGGTGAGACGTATCTGGACTGGGCCCCGAAGTTGGTGTGTTTTGCGCAATTGCGCCGTCTGCATGCTGCGCTAACAACCGTAGGGCTACACTTATTCCGTCTTCAATCTTGTTTACGAGACCAACGTTGCCTCTTGTCGCATATGGGATGCCCTTGGCTTCAAGCGCATCGGTCGTGTAAAGGGGTGTGGCAATCTCAAGTCGTACCCTGGTGAGCTCGTCGACGCCATCATCTATGGACGAGACTTGGGTCAAGACGATGAGTTTGTGTCGGAAGAGCGGTTTGACAAGATACGTTTCTATCTCAAAAATGGGAAATACCCCAACGGCGCCGATCGCGCAGAGAAGAGCCGCTTACGCAGCGCAGCGACCCACTACAAGCTGACGCCGGCTAATGACGATGAACCGGAGAAACTGTGGCTCAAAGGCAAGGAGGTTATTGCGGATCCGAAACAGCAGTATGAAATTGCCCAGGAAATCCATCATAAGCAGCACGGCGGGATCAACAAGACGACTGCAGCCATTGCTGAACTCTATCATTGGGTCCGCATCAAGGAAACCGTCAGTCAGGTCATCAGGAACTGCCCTGAATGTAGCGAGATGAACAAAGGCCTATCAGCTATGCGACAAGGCCAGAATCAGGCACGCGCAGAAGCACGATCGGCCTCTGCTTTTAGTACTGCCCAAAAGACAATTACGCCTACACCGCCGACTATCTTTTCTCTTTCCCAAGCTCCTCCACCTGGTCCTGACTCGCCTTCTACTCAGGCACGACTTGCAAGCCCACAACACCCTGCTCATGTATATCAACAATTTGCTCAGCAACAACAGCAGCAACAGCAACAGCAACAGCAACAGCAACAACAGAATACGTTTGACATGCCAGTTGATCCTGCCTTGATGCAGGATGTCCAGCCCACGGGTAAACTAGCTGATCTTCCTCCCTCGCCTTTTCTCACTGCTCAGCCAAAGGGTGCGTCACGTGGGGGGATCAGCGAGAACTCACGGATAACAGGGGATGGAATGGGGTTGGATGACAGGGCAGCGATGGCAGGGGAGGAGATGCGGCGGCGGTTAAATAGAGCGAATGGGTATAAGTGAGTTGTGGTGGTTGGGCGCAAGGGGAATGCTTCTTGTAGTACTTGTTTTATACTAGATATCATGGCTTTCATGTAATGAACATTGGGGGTGGGGGAGGGGGAGCATGGATGGATAGGCGTATCTATGAAGAAAAAAAATGGGGATCTCTTAAGATGGATGGAAGGAATATAGTGCTATACCCATATGCCTCACTCTACTTTTCCTTGCTTGTTTTCTTTGTTTGAAAACGCAAACTTGCAAAAGTCTGGTTCAGTAGTATGCACCAATCAGTTTTCATGCGCATGTCATACCAAGGTGTCCTGGATAGTTAATGGCTTTTATTTTTATTCCTTGGATTCAATTCAAGCTATCTAAAACCCCCGCGTATGCCCATGACTTCTTTTTTTTCTTCATCTTTACCTTTTTTTCCCTTTTTCATTTCTCCCCCATACACCATCGGCAAGCTCGATCCATGCATGCCTCCCACATGAGTTCACTAATCCTCACCCTCGAACAAGCCCCAGTCCTTGATTGCAAAACTGTCCAGCACCTTCTCTTTGATCCGCTTTGCTTGCGTCATAAGCTGGGTTTCGCTGCTTGGCGAAGCAGCAGGCGAGTATTCGCCTGGGTAGTGAGGCGAGTTTATTGTTATCATGATCTTTTTTTGTTGTTGTTGTTTAGTATCAGGCAAACTTGCACTGAGACGGGGAAGGACATACGTCAGTAGCTTGTTCCTTGAGTCGCACAAGGATAAGCTGGATGAAAGTGTATTCTGGTGTTTTGCGGGCTGGTGGTGCTCCTGCAGCGGGAGAAGGGGGAGTTTGGATAAAGGTTAGGGTTAGGATTGGTGTTTGTGGTCTTGTTTGTCCGCAGTTAGCACTTCTTCTTCTTCTTCTTCTTCTTCTTCTAAACATTCAATGGTAATATTGTTTTCTTCAACAATGATATGGTGGAATAAATGGAAGGAGAAAAAAAACATACAAATTCTTCATCTCGCCTTTAGCCTGTGCAACCATCGTCGTAGCATCCCCCGTGCCATCTACCAAATCGGCAAAATGGTACTGCAGGGCTTCCTCGTCAGATGGCTTGTCGACATACTCGAGGATTTCGAGGACAATGCTGGTGTAGCCCGTGTTATGGAGATAGACTTCTTGGTGTGAGGGGATTTGGCGGATTAGGCTTTTGCGGAGAGTTTAGTTAGTTTTGTGAGGCATGGGGTGGGGAAGGACAGGGGGGAGCATACGAGGCGTCGGAGTAGTTGGAGGGTAGATCGACGGTTATTGCGCCGCCATAGAGGGGGGTGGCTTTGAAGTCCATGATAGTGGGCGAGTGGGGGGTTTTTTTTTTAGATGAGTCTTGTCTTTTTTATTTTTTCTAGAGGTGGGATTCTGGGATGCGTCGGAATCAACTGAAAGTTTTGTTAGCTGTAAAAGATTTGGGTCTGTATGTTGTGGATACAGCGTTGTGAGGTCTAGCTTTTTATGTCAAGGGTTTGGTGTTGGTTGATGGTGGTGGGAGCACAAGGCTGCTTTAGGTAACTAACCAGGCAGCTTTCAGGCACTACGCCGACATGGTTGCCTACCTGCCTACAGTCGATTGCGAAGTTTGCCTGGCCGTGGCGTTTTCACTCACGATGGGCTAACCATTGAGTTGCACGCTTTGAGCTTAGACATGGTGGGACTGAAATCAGGGAAAAGTTTGGACATGTGACTTGGCGTTTTGCAGGAACAAAATTCAAGTCAAACTTTCACGTGCACTACCACTACGACGGTCGCCATCACAAACACCCGCGCGAAACTTTGCGTGTTATTGAAACCTGGGGTATCGTGTAAATTTTTGACCCCCTCCATATTCCATTTCCCAATTTTGAACGCCGTGCAATGCATCCCATCTGCCTGGTATCCTGACATTTTATCGCTGGTATACCATCACCGTCACCACCACCACCACCACCACCTGCGTGCTTCAACCTCGCCCGTTTCCACGGCAAGCCAAATGCAACGATGGTCAAGCTGATGCGACGTGGTCGACCTCCATGGGGGCTGCCGGAGCGGTTGTGCGGGTTCCGTTGTTGGTGGTGAGGCCCACGGCAGCCTCTGCTTCTTTTTGCGAGTATGGTTCTTCGCGCAATTGCTTGACCCTGGGACTTGTCAGCGTGTGCACCGACATGTCCGGCAAAGTGCCCTCACCTCCGCTTGTGCACCTTGCCCTTCTGATGCGCACCGAGGTTGGCGTCGCTCTCGAAAAACTTTGCGCATTCCTTGCAGTAGTGCTGGCCCAGGCCGGGCAGGTCCTCTACGGGCTTCTCATTCTTGAAGGCGGCGAGGTGCTTTTCGTCGCGCAGGTCGGCGTGGATCTGGTCGAGGTCGCGGGTATGGCGGCGCGTCTTTTTCTTCGAGTCCTGTCCGCGTATGGCCGGCATGGTGGTGTATGGCGTACTGTCGAGAGCAGTGCTTATCCGCGGCCGTCGGTTATCCGTGAGCAGATGGGCGTCGGCTGTGGGCAGAGGTCGCAGGGTGGGGGCGTGTGCGGCGGCGGGGCCCGTGCGGCAGTCTGCAGGCCAGAAAGCCCTTTGGCGCCATGCCGGATGCGGGGCAGGCAAATGCTACCGTTGCGCCAGCCGCCGAATCTGCTGCGCGTGCACGCCTGGGCCTGCGACTGTTGGCCCGGAAATGTCGCGCTCCAGGCTGGCTGTGTGCCGTCGCCTCAGGTGGTCTTGTCCCACGCCGCCAATCAGCGCCGCCACAGTTGGGCGCGGGGTCGCTTTGCCGGCGCCCGGATATGACGTCTGGGTGAACGCCCACAGCTCGCCCTCTCCCGCACTCCCTGTCGCTGCAATTGTCGCCGTCGCCGCACCCAAGGGGCCCAATCAAGCACACAAGACGACGCTGACGGGCTCCATAATTCCCTCCTCGCCCTCCTCCACCCTTGCACGTGAAACGGCCCAGCGGGAAAGCAGCAGCCGTCCTGTTTTTGCGCTCCCTCTGGCGCCGAGGTATTCCGCACCCAGCGGGAGCTAAACGAGCCAATCACACGGCTCGTGATCGCTATTAGTTATCCCCCAACTTGCGCCAGCTTTCTGGCCTTCTTTTCCTCCACTCCCTCCATCACTCTTCCCTCCACATCCTCCTCTGCAACCCTCACCATGCAGAAGTTCTCGAGGCTCGGCCGCATGGGCCAGAGCCTTGCTTCGCGCAGGCAATTGGCCACCGTCAGCGATGCTGCCCTCTCCCGCAAGGTCGAGATGACCAACTGGGAAAAGGGCCACTACATCAACTACCAGAAGATGAGCGAGAACCTGGGCATTGTCCGCTCTCGTCTCAACCGCCCCCTCACCTTTGCCGAGAAGATTCTCTACTCGCACTTGGACGACCCTCACGGTCAGGACATTGAGCGTGGTGTCAGCTACCTCAAGCTCCGCCCCGACCGTGTAGCCTGCCAGGATGCCACTGCCCAGATGGCCATCCTCCAGTTCATGTCGGCTGGAATGCCCTCCGTTGCTACCCCGACCACCGTCCACTGCGACCATCTCATCGAGGCTCAGGTCGGCGGCGAGAAGGATTTGGCCCGCGCAAACGAGATCAACAAGGAGGTCTACAACTTCCTGTCCACCTCTTGCGCAAAGTACAACATTGGTTTCTGGAAGCCCGGCTCTGGCATCATCCACCAGATTGTGCTTGAGAACTACGCTTTCCCTGGTGCTCTTCTCATCGGTACCGACTCGCACACCCCCAACGCTGGTGGTCTCGGTATGGCCGCTATTGGTGTTGGTGGTGCTGACGCTGTCGACGTCATGGCCGGCCTTCCCTGGGAACTCAAGGCTCCCAAGGTGATTGGTGTCAAGCTGACTGGCAAGCTGTCTGGCTGGACTGCTCCCAAGGGTACGTACTCACAATTGTTAACTGCAGGTGGGGTAACACGCGGCTAACGTCAACCACAGACATTATCCTCAAGGTCGCCGGTATCCTGACTGTCAAGGGTGGAACTGGTGCCATTGTCGAATACCACGGACCCGGTACCGAGAGCCTGTCGTGCACTGGCATGGCCACCATCTGTAACATGGGTGCCGAGATTGGTGCTACCACCTCGGTCTTCCCCTTCAACGACCGCATGTACGACTACCTCGCCGCTACCAAGCGTAGCCAAATTGGTGACTTTGCCCGTGACTACGCCAAGGAGCTCCGCGAGGATGAGGGTGCCGAGTACGACCAGCTCATCGAGATCAACCTTTCCGAGCTCGAGCCTCACATCAACGGCCCCTTCACACCCGATCTAGCTACACCCATCAGCAAGTTCAAGGAGGCTGTCAAGGCTAACAAGTGGCCCGAAGAGCTCAAGGTCGGTCTCATCGGTTCTTGCACCAACTCTTCGTACGAGGACATGACCCGCGCTGCCTCCATTGCCGAGGATGCCATGTCCCACGGCCTCAAGGCCAAGTCTCTCTTCACCGTCACGCCTGGTTCCGAGCAGATTCGCGCCACCATTGAGCGCGATGGTCAGCTCAAGACCTTTGAGGAATTTGGTGGTATGGTTCTCGCAAACGCTTGCGGCCCTTGCATTGGTCAGGTAAGTTTACTCGCATGATTCTTCTCACCTCCATTTTCCGTTACCAGACACTTGCTAACCGTTACACAGTGGGACCGTAAGGATGTCAAGAAGGGTATGTATTACACACATTTTTTTGTACTGCACATCTGCTAACTTGCTTTAGGCGAGGCCAACTCCATCATCTCTTCGTACAACCGCAACTTCACTGGCCGCAACGACGCCAACCCCGCCACCCACTCCTTCGTCACCTCTCCTGACCTTGTTGTCGCCATGACCATTGCTGGAACCTTATCCTTCAACCCTCTTACAGACACGCTTAAGGGAGCTGACGGCAAGGAGTTCAAGCTCAAGGAGCCCACCGGCTTGGGTCTTCCCACCAGCGGTTACGACGCTGGCCGGGACACCTACCAGGCTCCTCCCGAGGACCGTGCTTCCGTCCAGGTTGCCGTATCTCCCACCTCCGACCGTCTCCAGCTCCTTTCTCCCTTCTCTGCTTGGGATGGAAAGGATGCCAAGAACCTCCCCATTCTCATCAAGTGCCAGGGCAAGACCACCACTGACCACATCTCCATGGCTGGTCCCTGGTTGAAGTACCGTGGGCACTTGGACAACATCTCCAACAACATGTTGATTGGTGCCATCAACGCTGAGAACGGCGAGGCCAACAAGGTCAAGAACGCCCTCACTGGCGAGTACGGCGCGGTCCCCGATGTTGCCCGTGACTACAAGAAGAACGGCATCCCATGGGTTGTCATTGGTGACTGGAACTACGGCGAGGGTTCTTCCCGTGAGCACGCTGCGCTTGAGCCCAGGCACTTGGGTGGTGCTGCCATCATCACCCGTTCCTTCGCTCGTATCCACGAGACCAACTTGAAGAAGCAGGGTATGCTTCCTCTTACCTTCTCTGACCCTGCCGACTATGACAAGATTGGCCCCAACGACCGTGTTGACTTGGCCTCCACCGAGCTCGCCCCTGGAAAGCCCCTCACCATGACTGTCCACCCTGCCGATGGCAGCAAGCCTTTTGAGATCAAGCTCTCTCACACCTTCAACGAGGGCCAGATTGAGTGGTTCAAGAACGGCAGCGCTCTTAACACCATGGCCAAGAACGCCCAGCAGTAAATACTCAGACGGAAATTAGGATTACCGCAAAATCACCACTGGGGATGTAAATACAGCAGGACGGAACAGCCCGCGAAAGCCTAACCAGCGGGACAGAAGAATTCCGCCTCTGAGGAAGATGGATAACCATGAGAGGGCTGAATGACTTGTACGAATGGCCGCATTGGGGGCTTTTGTTGTCGGGTTACTCGGCTCAATGAGGATAGGTTTTACTTGTACTTGTGACGGTTAGCATGCAATGTATGAATGATTTTTTGTTGTTACAACTGGTGTATGCAATTGTGATTTTAGTTGATGCTACAAAAATATCCAAGTATTTCATTGATTATAGCAAAAATGCTGCCACCAGGAATGAACGTGGTCTGGTGAGTTTTGTCGTTTTTTTTTCTTGAACATCCGTCTCAGCCCCTTCCGGGTCTGTGCCGCAAACGGGGGTCTGACGGTTGCGGCGTCCGTGTTCCCCGCTTAGTCGCCGGGACAACGGGCAATGACAAACATTGTCGACAAGAGTTCCAACGCTCGACCACCCATGTGACAACAACATTCTTGAGCCAATTGCAAACACAGCGCTTTGGATATCTCTATCAATATCGGTCACCTAAATACCGCAGATATGGCACGCCTACGCAAACCCAGTCCAAATGAACCCACCATATTTATGCCCCCAGCTGAGGCGAGCGCGACACGAATGAGTCCCCGGAAGGCTACCTTGAGGTACACTTCATTCGAGGAAGATGATAGCTCGATGCTCGTACCAAAAGCATCAAAGCGCGCATTGCGCGATGCCAGTCTTTCGCAAGATATCGAAAATTCGTTTCACACAGCAAAATCAACTCTACCCAAAGACATACTGTCCCCGCGCAAGCAGCGAGTCCTACGACCAGTCGAGAGCAACAGCCGCCTACTTCGCAAGCTGAGCGATGAGAGCTTAGCGAGTCCGGAACGAAAGCAAAGAGAGCGGAGAGAGCGCAGTGGCACAATAGATACAGATTTGGAGAAGAGGAACCGACTACGATATGCCACAAGCTTGGCGAGGAGTGTGGTGAACAAGCAAGGACAGAAGAGTAGGATTAATGTTCTTGGAGAGGCAGAAGTCCAGCAAGCTGCTCGGCGGCCAGGGAGCAAGAGTCCCGTAAAGAAAGCACAAGAGTTGGAAGCCGAAGCCGAAGCCGAAGAAGCAGAAGAAGAAGAGGAGGAGGAGGCTGAGACCAGCATTTTGTGCGGCGGAGACGACGTTGAAATGCAAGAAGAGGTCGCCGAACCAGTTATCGAAATCAGCGACGACGATGATGAAGACGAAGAACCCGTCATGACAGTTCAAACTAGGCGGCGACAACCACAGACCCGGCGGGTAGTCTCAGATAGCGAAGACGACGGAAGTGAAGCCAGCCCTCCACGGCCAGTCAGCGAGTTCCGTTCGCCAACTTTCAAGATCCCAGACCTGAAGCCAGCCACCGTACCTACCCAACAACCAGCTGACCTGGTCTCTATGCGACCCCCACATCGCAAAGGACACAGCACAATATCGAATTGGGCACAGGAGGTCATTGATATGGCAGACTCACCCGAGGCCCCGGATTCCTTCATTCTTCAACAGCCCACCCACGCACGGTCAAGTTCTTTCGCAGCATCATCCCGTCCCACGAGTTCTGCCTCAAACGGGGCCTTTGCAATCCTTACCTACTCACCTACACCTACGAAAAAGCGTTCACCTTGCAAAGCCCCGCCTATTGAACGTCCAGGAACACCACCCCTAGCGCCCGCGAGCCCTTCCAAACTTGTTTCTCCTTCGAAGAAGAAGCTCACGATTCCTAAGGCTGCGGATCTAGACGGAAGACCCAGTCTCGATGCATTTTGGAATCCTGCAGCAGTCAACGAATGGAACGATCGTCATTCACCAGCGAAGGCAATCGTTTCGCCCAAGAAGCAGAAATGGCGCGAAGATATTGTGAAGATGATGGAGGGAGTCGCACTGGATGACAGCAGCGACGAAAGCTACGAGAGTCCCATCGAAAGTCCTAAGAAGAAGCCTGCCAAACGTACCGCAGCCAAGTCAAAGACGCCCGACGTCGAAGCACCACCGACAGTGAAGCAAATCCGTGAACAGCGCAAAGCATTTTCCGAGATGAAGCATAGCATTGCCGAGGCATTCTTGGTAGAGCTCGACACCACCATCGCTTCAGGTCGCATTCAGGAACTGTCAAAATCTACAGGCGGCATAAAACTAGTCTGGTCCAAGACACTCAAGACAACAGCCGGCCGAGCGAATTGGCGTAGAGAGCAGATTCGCATCCGAACTGGCCCGCTATCGACAGACACTCGCACCGAGATCCGACACCACTGCTCTATCGAGCTTGCAGAGAAGGTCATTGACGACGAAGAACGTCTCTACAACGTACTAGCGCACGAATTTTGCCATTTGACCACCTTCATGATTAGCGAAGTGCGCAACAATCCTCATGGAGCGGAGTTCAAGTCATGGGGCCGCAAGGCAACCGCCGCATTTGGAGCGAGCAAGGGCGTACAAGTCACGACCAAGCACTCATACCAGATTGAATACAAGTATGTCTGGGAATGCATTGCGTGCGGGTACGAGTTCAAGCGCCACTCAAAGTCTGTAGACCCAACACGTCACTCGTGCGGAAAGTGCAAGGGAAGGCTTGCTCAGACAAAACCCAAGCCTCGTGGTACTGGCGCTGGTGCAGCAGCTGTAGGTCAAGACGGCAAGAGGGAGAAGAGCGAGTACCAAGTCTTTGTCAAGGCAAACTTTGCGAGGGTCAAAAAGGAGCTGGAGGCGGAGGGTAAGGATACGCAAATGGGCAAGGTCATGGAAGCTGTGGCGAAGGAGTATAGGGAGAGGAAAGGCACGAAAGCGAAAGAAGAGGTTGGTGAGCTGGAGGCAAAGCTTGATGAGTTGAAGATTTAGATGACGAGTTGAAGTTTTTTTTGATTCTTGATGTTAAATGATGATTACTATGATATTCTTGGCCTTTTCCAAAAGTACAAAACGTGTGTTGTGATTGGGATGGAGAAATGTATATATGTCTGTTTTTTAAACAAAAAAGAACGCGCGTCAAGTATGCGATGGGGGATATGCAACTGTTGTTTTTTCCTGAAATGGAAGGAGAGGATACTACCTAGAAAAGGGCCGTGCATACCTCAAGTGTCGTACCCAAGTGATTTTGAGGGTTTGGTGGCGATTTCAAAAGACGGACAAACTGACTGCTTTACTCCATCGTCTTCAGCTGTTGGACCTTGGGGGCTGAAGCGCTGATCAGGTGAGACAGACTGGGGTAGCCTAGCGCTTTCACTAGTAATGAGACCTCATCCTTCATTCCCCAGCCTTGCCGAGATTCTCACTCTCATAGATACACCTCCCTGCACCAACCACTATTATCTGTCCTCAGTGTTCGTCCGCATCGCTTACTGCTTAGTGGCAAGGCTCTGTCAGGGTGTAGTCCCTTAGGTTGATCATTGCCTGACTAACTGCTTTTGTGTCACGTGTGACGTTTACACATTCCTACCAAAGGCCGATCTTCCCACTAACATTTACGCTTCCTGCCCATCACTAGTAGCATACCCAAGCGACTGGATCTATAAGGTCCGCGCTTCTCTTTTCTTGATCCTGACAGCAAGGCTGCAGCGCAAGAATCACCACCATGGCCCACAACCATCAACAACGCCCATCCGGCCCGCCTCCTCCAGAACCACATGGAGGGCCTCCAGCTTTGCCATTAGAGTGCCCACCAGGCGACGACTACCCGATTGAGTTG